>NC_091394.1:56173904-56813348 GCF_032191515.1 Phaenicophaeus curvirostris
CACTCACAAAATTTCAATAAATTTATGATTATAATATTTTATATTTTATAATAAGATTATAATAAATTAACAGATTGAGACATTTGGATTTCTGTTAGGAGTGCCGCATATCATAGTTGCAAGCTATTTTGAATTGTTGACAGGAATATTAACATTCATTTTCTTCCACTTTATAATTGAACTAAATGGGTATGCTACATTAACCTGAGAGAGAATACATTGATTGTGGAGATTTAGGACAATTACGAGGTGTTTAAAACATTAGACATAACAAAGCTTTTGTTATTTGAGCAGATGTGATATGCCAGTTTGCAGCTACAAAATTACTTCTTAATGTAAAGTAGTGTTAAATAGATTGTATTTTGCAACAGAAGAGCCTGAGGAAATAAAACAATTTGCTAATAGAAGACTGTCTTATTTCTTATTTCTCAATATGTGATAAGAATTTAGAATATCCTAAAGACCTGCAGCTGATAAACTAACTTTACATGTGTTGAAAACATATTCAGGAATTCATATTTAATTGAAAATCATGTTACATGACTTTATGAAATAGTTACATGACTTTCTCTTATAGCTAGTTTGCAACCTGGCATACGTTTCATGGTCCAGTCGCGTGGGCCAGTTGTGTGGGCCACTACAAGACTTGTGCTGGTATTTTTCAACGAGATAAAATGAAGAGCTCAGGCAGTTCATTGGCAGGGTGGAGTAATGGATGACTCAGTGATTCTTTTCTGTTTGAAATATTCAGACAAGACTATGTCTATTTCAGTGGGTATTGTGTAGAAGATCTGATGATGAAACCATTTTCTGTTAGTTCCTTACTCTCTGAATTATGCATGATAAACTTGAAGTAAAAGTCTGAAATAAAGAAAAAGCTGTATTTTCTCTCACTGATAACACTATGAGCTTAATACTGGACTCAGTGCTGGCTTCATGCTAGAGCTTTGTGCTTCCCCTATGCTGTACCAAACTTTTCTAGGAGCCCAGAAAATACTTTGTGTTTGCCACACAATCACAACGTTCAGTAGGTCCTGTGAAGCCTGTTGTTTCACAATAACTTAATGCTAGAGGGACAAAAAATGCTGTAGAGAGGAAGGAAAACATGGCAAGGGCAAAGCCTGGAATTTTGCCTCATATTAAAGGAACAGAAACAAGTGAAACTTTCTTACATAGAGCTTTCTTGGAAGAACCTTGGAAGAACAGAAGATTTGTCGTTTGAAAGAGATAATGGTCAGATGGATGAGTCAGAATCAGTGGACATCCAACAATATAAAGTTGTTTGTTTTTTTTTTTTGGCAAGCATCTTACAGTTCAGAAAGTGAACAGTTCAGCTGGGGTTGTTTAGCCTGGAGAAGAGGAGGCTGAGGGGTGACCTCATTGCTCTCTACAACTACTTGAAAGGACGTTGTAGAGAGGAGGGTGCTGGCCTCTTCTCCCAAGTGACAGGGGACAGGACAAGAGGGAATGGCTTCAAGCTCCGCCAGGGGAGGTTTAGGCTAGACGTTAGGAAAAAATTCTTTACAGAAAGGGTCATTGGGCACTGGAACAGGCTGCCCAGGGAGGTGGTTGAGTCACCTTCCCTGGAGGTGTTTAAGGCACGGGTGGACGAGGTGCTGAGGGATATGGTTTAGTGTTTGGTAGGAACGGTTGGACTCGGTGATCCGGTGGGTCTCTTCCAACCTGGTTATTCTGTGATTCTGTGATTCTGTGATTCTGTGAAATTTAACTGTAGTCACTATATTCTATAGAGATATTTAGGGGGAAAATTTTAATAGGGAAAGAAGACATCAGAAATACACCTGAGAGAAATAATAGCTACATATTTTAAGCCCAGTCTGGTGAGTTGTTTACAAATGCCAAGTGTCCCAAAGTGACCAGCAACGTTGTCAAATGACTCTGAGTAATCTGAAGTACAATCATTTTTTTTCACATGTTTAAGCAGCAAGGATGAAACCAATTGAAAATGAAACACTTTAATTTATAACCTATATAAAAAAAAAATTACCTGATTTGTTTTCAATTAGATTGACTAGGGGAATGCTATGGGACAACACTTGGAATAATATTTCTTTACTTCTGATGTATTCACTCTGACACGCATGTCTCTTTTAAGAGGCCGTTATATTTTAACACAATAGTTTACAAATGTGTTATATGTGTAAATGCGATAGTGTTTGAAAAATATTATAATAAAGTCAGATTTTGGTCTATGCAAGTAAACTACTATTGGAAAGAATGCTTACAATTTTCTTTATGTAAGAAACTTTACTGTGACGGTTCTGTCTGTTAACAAGAATAATCAATTGGAATGTTCAGATCAAAAAAAACTAACTTTCTGCCTGTGTCCTCTGTCTGTACTGTTGTTTATGCTTCTTTCTGTCTTATGTCCATAACAAATCGCTTCCATTTACTCATATTTCATTACCGTATGTGTATTATAATCTTCATCCACAGGGCTCCTCCATGCTGCAAGAACATAAGATCTGGATTGTAAGGACTGTCTCTGGTTTCTTATTTTAGTAGCAGAATATACCTTTCTAGAAACAGTGTTATGATTACTACTGGATAATTTGTCCATCCTTTATGGCTTTATTTAACGATGATGTTTTAGAAATATGATGTGGGATTCTACTGGAACTGCAAATACCTGGCTTCTATCTCTTGATACTATGTAGGCCATGATTTTGTTATATGAGCATCTCCTGGCTGCAGGTTGTTTATGTTGGGGATAAGTGAATTTTTGCTGATTTTTTGGCCTTCTGAAACATGGAAAAACAGTGAGCTCATGAACTGAGATATGTAGATTAGAATGTGTAGATGGAATAGAGCCTACAGCTACTGCTGAAACATAAGCACTACAGTCACACCGATTTCTTTCTTCATGATAAAACTGTGCTGTTCATAGAAAGTCTGGGGTACACAGCTGTGCTAGGAAATCCTAAATCATCATGATAGTCATAGATCACAGAGCTTTACTTTGACCAATCAGATCTTAGGAAAGAAAATGTAATTGCCATTGCACCTTATGTGCATTTTGAAGACTGAAAACAATGTAAAATTGTCTCCAAAATCACTGAGGGTCAAATAAGTGCATTCACATGAATTTGGCTTATCAGCAAGCACTTTTGAAATTAGAGGCAAGTCTTTCATCAGAAGTTGCCAGGTTTTCTAAGGAGCATACATCAGCAGTAATATAAGCTCCAGGGAGAGAAAGTTAGTAAATATGGCATGTGTGCATGCAACTTAGCTATGCAGGAGGGTATGAGGTAGCAGCTGACTGCAAATGTTTGTGTTTGTTCCTTGATTATACTTAATAAAATCAGCTGTAGTATTTTTATTATACTTTGTATACTCAGTTAGGAAGTAAATTGCTTGGGAGGACAGAGCTATTATAGATTTATGTATATTGTTCCTAGTTTATACTGTGATCTATAAATAGTATAGATTTTCTTGATTTGTATATAGCTTTGCCAGCTACCATCTTTAAGTGAGTAATTCTGTCCTTGCGAGTTTTGACCCTTGGAAAAATCAAAATTTAATCATTAAATTGATTTGATATTGATACTTTCATAAAACCTTCTTGCACAAACATGTCTGTTTAATTCTGTGCAAGAAATATAAACCAAGACTGCCTGCAAAAATAACAGCTGATTAAACTAACAAGTATCATGAGAAAAAAAATCTGCGTATTCCAAAGAAGTGGTTGCTAACTTCTGTTGCAAATATTCATGGCTTTTTGGTTGGTTTTTTTGAATGTGATTGGAGACACCAGCTAAAAGCATTAAACAGAGAGAGAGAGATAAGCATCTTCCAGTCCTTTGAACAATCCGTAGAGTAATCACTTTTGTTGTCTGTGGTGCTCTATATTCTCTCCTTCTTTTTCCACTAGATTCATCACATGTTCTACATGATTACTTTACCGATAAAAAGAACACATAGAGCATGGTGACCATAAGAGTAAGAATAGTTGGATTTGACCTGAGCATTGTATTTCTGTTCAAAAGCAATTATGGAACTTCAGTTCAGTTTGTTCTGTAATTGATGGTCTGTATTAATTTGTTCTTACAGGAGGTGGACAAACGAGCCTCTAAGCATGAATAGCAATTCTTCCTTATCATGATGCTTCAAACTATAAAGTGAATGACACAATAAACGTGATTTTATTATCAAGAACATGTATATGTCAAATTAGCTCTACATCTACTAGAGAGAAGCAGAGATGTGTTTAAATGAGATTTGATCAGATTTTGAGTGTTGACATAAGAATGTCTGAATTCTCAGGATGCTTCTTTTGCCTCCTTGGTTTTGTTAGATCAGGACTTTCTTGTGATTCAATTTTTCACTGTTCTCTATCCTCGCAATTCACATTTCTGAGGCTTATAGGTACTTTGCAGACCTTGCTGAGTCAGAGTTTTTATTACCACATTTTATTACATCTCCTGCAGACAGCCAACAGTCACTAGATGCTTCCTGTTACTTTTGCAGATTTCAGACCATTTAAGTGTGGTTTTTTAATGATCACTGAATTGAATCAAATGCAAGTACCTAATTCTTTATTGCAATTGCTAAAATGCTGTCTGAATAACAGTTCCTCCCACTGATTATGTAAAACAGATTGTAACTGCTGTGAAAGATTTTAGGTAACACTGCCTTCATTTTAGTCTTGGGGTACTGCTACATAAGATGTTTGATCCATTTTAAGCACTGGAGGCTCATTTGTTATCAGCCCAACAAATGGCCGATACAGTTCTTCATTCTCTAGATAAAATTATGGTGTAAGAACATATCCTCCAGACGTTCTTTCCACTAGCTGCCTGCTGTGAATATTCCTGTTACTAGACAGAGCAGGGGTTCGTTATACATTCAGAGCCGAGGGCACCACAGAGTGAAATGAACAGATAAAGATAATATAAAGTACTATGTATTTTACAAACTGAATGGCTTGATTCTCACAGAAGCTTTGTTACTTCCATCAACACCTTAGAACAATCCACAGATTCACAAAGTTGTGAAAAAGCTAATGAAATCTGCAGAAACTCAATAAACAAATACAAGGAAATACTAAACAATGAGTTCAGAAAAAGTCTATGAATAGAGTTAAATCCAACTGGAGGCAGGTCACAAGCTCCTCAGGGCTTGGTGCTAGGTCCAGTCCTGTTCAATATCCTTATCAATGACCTGGATGAAGGGCTTGGGAGTCAATCTGCTGGAAGATAGGGAGGCTTTACAGAGGGATCTGAACAGGTTGGATCAATGGGCTTAGGCCAATGGGATGACGTTTAACAAGACAGAGTCCTGCACTTGGGACACAAAAACCCATGAAGCTCTACAGGCTTGGGGAAGAGTGGCTGGAAAGGACCTGGGGGTGTTTGTTGACAGCCAATTGAACATAAGCCAGAAGTGTGCCTAGATGGCCAAGAAAGCCAATAGCATATTGGCTTGTATCAGAAATGGCATGGCCAGCAGGTCCAGGGAGGTTATTCTGCCCCTGTACTCGGCACTGGTGAGGCCACAACTCAAATACTGCGTTCAGTTTTGGGCCCCTCACTATAAGAAAGACATTGAGGTCCCTGAGTGTGTCCAAAGAAGAGCAACGAAGCTGGTGAAGGGGCTGGAGAACAAGTCATTAGGAAGAATTTCTTCACAGAATGTGTTATCAAGCACTGGAACAGGCTGCCCAGGTAGATGATTGAGTCACCACCCCTGGAGGTATTTAAAAGGTAGGTAGACGAAGTGCGTAGGAATACGATCTAGTAGTGAACAGATACGGTTGGAGTTGATGATCTCAAAGGTCTTTTCCATCCTAATGATTCTGATTCTATGATTGATACTGGAAAGAATCCAGCAAAGGTCCAAGAAGGTGATTAAAGGATTGGGACATCTTTACTATGAGGAAAGGGTGAGAGGGCTGGGTCTGCTCTGCCTGGAGCAGAGAAGACTCATGGGGAATCTCGTCAGTATGTATAAATATCTGAAAGGAAATTGCAAAGAAGGAACAACCTGGTTCTTTTCATTGGTACCCCGTGACAGGATAGAGACCATGGGCACAAACTGAAAAACAGGAGGGTCCCTGTTACAACAGGAGGCACTATTTTACTGTGAGGGTGACTGAGCACTGGCATAGGATTCCCAGAGATGTTGTGGAAACTCCTTCTTTGAAAATATTCAAAAGCATCCTGGACATGATCTTGGAGAAGTCATCCTAGGTGGCCATTCTTGGGCAAGTGGTTTGAACCAAATGACCTCAAGGGGGCCCTGTAAGCCTCAATCATTCTGTGATTAATTTGATTCTACTTCTAAGTTATTTTTTTCATGAATCATGCCAACAGCATAAATACAAATATATTGTCAGTACCTGTGAACTTCTACTCTGCCTTTTATTTGTGAAGCTCAGCAGACAAATGACAGCCATTGATTGATCTAGCTCACAATTACTTTCAGAGTTTTAAGTATCCCTGTAAAAAGCTGTAGCACTACGAGATATAAACTGAGGGGCTTAAACATCAGTATTTGTTAGAGCTCAATGCACATGCCCTCTATCTATGCTGTAACCAAAAAGGGATGACCTATTATGATGATTGCTTTTCCTTTCAAACTAGCAGCATATGAGGCTAAACTTTCAGTTCTTTTTCTTCTGTCTAGTGAACTTTATAAGGTACAGACCAGTACAAATGCTGCTATTTTATGAGCAGGGATATTTTTAAACTATTAATCTGTTGTGTCATTTTTTTAGTGTTGAGGTGCTGGAGGGAGGCTAACACAGTCATTTCCCTTCTCCCATTCTGGGATTTAGGGGAGTTATAAATAGAATTTCTGACCTGTTTTCACAGCAGCTTTATGTTGTTCTCCAAATGATCTTTTCCCATATTCATTTGTTCAGTTTTTTCTACTACTGCTACTTTAAAAGGGAACCCCCACACTTCTTTCATCTCTATATACATCTGATGTGAAATTGATGTTTTCTATTTCAGGTGGATGTTACTTCTCTGGTATTAAACAAAATCACTCAATAGCATTTATCTCCCAGAATTTGTTGACAAGAGAAGTTTTCTTAGCTGATTGTCTGATTTTCATATCATTACTTGTAACTATATAGTCTACAATGTTTGAAATCGTGGCCCTTGCAGAATACATGATAGTGTCATAGGAAGCATCTGAAACAAAAGCTGCAGCAAGCACAGCTTTTACATTCATTTTTGTTGCTAATTGACTGGTAGTCTTTAGAGCTGGGAAAGAGAGCCTTTAAATTTGAGGCAGCAGTGACTGATGTTTATGTGGCTACTGCTGAAGCTTTAGAAATTCTCCTTGATGAAGATTTTACTTTCTCATCTTTCTATATTTTCAGGGAAGATATTCCCTTCAGATGGAGTGAAAATGTCTTTGACACATAAAGATTTCTCTCTTACTCATGTTTCTTCATTCTTTGCAATGAGCAAAGTAAAGTCTTTCAGAATATTCTGGTGTCTTGCTCTTTTTGCAAGGTCCTTTATATGTGTTACAAGCAAAAAGGAAAAGAGTGCTGCCAGTAACTGTTGCCTTTTATATGACAGGCTGCATAGAACTTTCAAAATATGTTGATTCTCTCCAGGGATGGCTTTGACTTCTTCTGGCAAAGTGACTATATTACAATGAAGTAGCATTTGAATTCCACTGTACAGAAGATGTGAAGAAAATTAAGGTGTATTTTATAAAACTAAGGCTGTTCTCTATGTTTTTCCCTTTCCTTAGTTATTGTCCTTGTTTCTGAACTGTAAGATGAAAAAAATAAATCAAAGTATAAATTCATTGCAAGGACAAAGGTATGTTGCTGCTGCAGCTGAAGTTTTCACATTGTGATAACAAAAAAGTATGTCATATAAATATAGAGATATCGGTGTTTAAAGGGGATGTGATACAACTACAAAGGTCATTCTAATTTTTCATAAAGAAAAGATGAGGGATTCAAGCCAGATTAAACTTCTGTAGAAGAAAAAACTTTTTTCTTGTATGAAAACAAAAGAATTACAGACAGTAATGCATACTTACTATCATAGAAGAGCCAACACTATTAAACTATTAAACTGATTTTTTTGATGTATAAAAGTACATTTTGAGACAAGTTATAACTATTTTTGAGCTGTACCATCTGCATTATGCAGTCCAGGTCTTAGAAAATAAATAACCATTGGAATCATTTGTACTCTTAAATATGAAAAAAGCTCATAACACAATGACCACAGAAGAAGCCATGGTCTTCTGTGCTGCCATAATTTTGTTATAAGTTTACTATGTAGAACAAAATAGATGGAGTTATTCTGTTGGCAGTATGTGTATCATATTCAGAGTTAAATGTTTGTCCTCAGAGTCATAGATAATGCCATAATACAACAGATGAATTCATCTTCACCATTGCTACATCTACACACTGGCACTACCTACATCTTTTTTCCCAGGGGATAGGCTTTCGACAAATTTTTGTGGTTTTAACAATGCATAAATGAAGTCAAAACCTTCAAATAATGTGAAGGAAATGAAAGACAAGAAAAGGCTAAAACATACAAATGAAATTAGCCACATGGTGGAAAAATAATTGAAAAATGAATCTTTAAAAAAATAAGACTTTGAAGATTAAATTCAGACTTCTCAATTTACATTTTAAGAAAAAATCCATCAGACTGACTGTTTAAAGGAAGTTCTTTCGAGTAAATGAGACTTGGAAAGAGTCTGGCAGCCGGACATTAGGACTTAGAGATTGTGAAGTCTTATTCTGACTGTTATTTGTGCCGATGAATTCTAAGTCTTTGTATGCCAGGGGAGGGTATATAGTCCTTACATTCATTACCAGAGCAAGCAAATATCCCTGAAATACCACAAGACTGAGAAAAACTGAATGAATGTAAATAATTACAGGTAAAGGAAATACGCTTACCTCTTAAGGTATCCTTTTCACCTCCTATATTGGATTCAGAGATAATTAATGCAATAGGAAATTCTAATGCAGTAGTGAGAAACACCATACATTCAAATCAGGTTTTCAAACATAATTTTTTCATACTGTCACTATCGTAATCTTTTTGAAGCTCAATGTGAAATTTCAGTGTCAGTTTTTGTCCTGCTTTATACCACTTGCTTGCATATGCATGTGGAAAAGTCATTGACTCATTCTCTAACTTGCTGCTTTCATCAAGCAGTGGAAGACAACTTTGTTGCTGCTCTGAAAGTCACAAACTTTTATCTCCAGGAGAGAGAGACTTTATTCAATTAACTATTAGTACATGAGCACCACAGTGCAAATTAGATTATTTCTTATTGTCGCACTCAATAACACCACTTCAAAAACTCCTCATTCATTTCTTCCTTTTTGCTTAAGTCACAGATTTGCCTCTACTACCATCCAAACTAAGAGTGAGATTCATTTTTAAATGGCATCTGTTGATGTACAGTGTGTACCCTTAACCTATTCCCTTCATAATAAATGGAGTAGGTGTTTATAAGGTATCATTCATATAATCTCTTTTAGGTTACTGCTTTAAAATAAAATGCAATGGCTTCTAGCAATACCAGTTTTTCTCCATTGACTCTAAAAAGAATATAGACATCTAGCTGGAATGCAGGTGATGGAACTTAGGCAAGATAAGTTTTGTCTTTATTTCAAATATAATATATGTTCACAGACATGCACATATGCATGTATTTTCTAAAATGGGAAAAAACATTATCATTAATGATTACAAGTAACCATTGTTTGATTTTTCTCTTCCCAAGTATCCAGTATGAAAAGAATAGTCTTGAAGTTAGTGAATAAAATGTTTTCTTTAAGGCACGGTTTCAACATGATTTCCTTTGAGAACTGTAAAATGTTGTTAAAACACTGTGCGATAATTAAGCATTTCAAAACAGTGGAATTTCATATCTTATCAGAAGAAAGAGGGTGCTCAAATAGCAGAAGATAGTAAGGTGTTTCTGGATTTGTTTGTGTAATTTTGGTCTGAATGTAAAGGTTTACTTTATAGATTTTCTAGATTTTTTTCTCTTTTATTCTCTTTGCAATGTCATTTGGCATTAGTTGATACCCTAGTGATTTTGCTCCTTGCTTAATATTTTACAAATGTATATGGTACTTTGTTTCTTTAGCTTAATAACACTTCTGATAATGTTTTTAGAATTATTTTGCTGCTAGATATTCCCCAAACCTCTCTATTGTGGTTTATGTAATTGATGTCTTTCATAAGTAATTTTCAAGAAATTCTTTATTTGAAAATATTCTGACCAGAATGTACTCTATTTTAATGGTGGAATTACTTCTGGTTTCTTACATGCGTCCTCTCTTTTCACTATTACAACTTTGCAAATCAAAGTTTCATTTTTTATCTGTGTTCAGCATAGTTATTTGCCATGTCACATATAAATACAGTTATTCAGCTACAGCAATTTTTTGTTCTTAGGTATTCAGTCATATAAAAACAACCCAAATATGTTCTATTAATGATGCAAAATAAAAAAAATTTAATCTCGTCTATCCCATTCGAGGCATTTCAATTCTAGATCTTTCATTATTCCTCAGATTTTGGTTTCCAACTATTCCGTGTACCACCTAACCTCTCTGTTTAAAACTTGGACAATTAAAATCTCCTTCACAAAAAGGCCTGAAGAATGATTCAACAAACTCATGATTAAGTATATATGTTTACATACGTACTTATAAAAATTCTCAGTAATATTTCCATGTCTATATCAATCTATAAAAAATAGTGGTTTGTAAGATTTATTTATTTTTAAAATATATAAATATTAAAACATCTCTCTTTACTGTAGGCTTTATAAAAGTCTGGCAACTCTGGATATATAATAGGAAATAAGGATGCTTCTTATTCAAAATTTCTGTTCATGGAACTTCTTGTGAATAAGTCTTACTGACAGTGCTGTGACTCTACTGTTTAATTTCTTTTTTAAACAGCACTCTATTCACCAATCCTGTCCAATTTCCTAAGCTGCTTTCCACAGCTGAATCAGGAAGGACTTAGAAACAAGACAGTAATTTTGGTTTTGAAATGGTGGCTTGTTTGTACCTATATTATATAATTAGCAGGACCATTGTCCATGGTTTAGTTTTTCCACCTCTCCCATTCTGCTACTGCTTCATATACAGAATTTGTTTGAATAGTGGTTGATTGGAGACTGTGACTGTGTGAATCAGTGTGCCTCTCCCTTGTGTCAGCCTACAAGAAACAGAATTTTTTTTTACTCCATTCCTTGATTGTTTTTTAATATAGCATTTTGCAGATTTTCTATCAAAGTATTGTAAAAAATGGCATTTCAGCTCCAATGTTCTAAGAGGTTTGTTTTCATATATTTAAAATAAGACTTGTTGTAAGCTACCTACTAGCTATCTATCAGTTATCCATGGTAAGACTCCAACAAGAGTCCTTTTTGATCCTTAGCTTCCCTCATTCCTTGGTAGTGGAAAGATGTGACAGTGAATATGCTTCTATAGTCCTTCAATTCTTGTTGTCTCTTATTTGCTTTTCTTTGCTGTTTTTGTCAAGTGTGGTTGCAACAACTGATGGAAAACCTGAGAGCATTGAGGATTTTTCATGCTGGATCTTTCTTAACTCTGTTCATTGTTGGCCTTGGGGTGTAAGAACATGGCTCCAGCGTGGCTTTTTTTCACCAGTCAGTACATGGCAAACTGCATTATCTCTGAAGAGAGTAAGTGAAGTAGTCTGGCCATCTGGGCTATAAGTATGCTGCCTTCCTTAAGATGATGTTTTCCATAGCCTGCTATCTGTTGCTTGATTTCTTTTGGGCTGGAGGGATTTTATGGTGGTTTATTTCTGACAGTATTTCTTAATCCTTGTGTTCCCTATACATTTCTTGTCTAAAAGATTGAATCTCCCTTTATCTGTCTCATAACAGAGATCCAATCTCAATCTTGAGATTGGAAAAGTGTATTGTACGTGAGCTGGAAGTGGGGAAAACATAAGGTGTACCCTGTTACTGACTGCCAAGTTCTATTTTCCTCTTGACATGGGGATTTGCATCCTTTATGAAAACGATTCTTAAAGTTGCTTCAGATAGTGGGAAGCTCAGAAAAGACTAGTTTTCTTTGGTAAGATATGACATGGCTTTTAATAGACTACTGATGAATTTATAGGAGTAGCAATGGGGCAGTATTTTCAGTTGCCATCTCATTACACTGTGCAGCGTGCACTGTTGCACTGTATCCATTGAATATATTACTTTCCCAAAGGGCCTAAATTACTTTATTTCACAAGTGTAAAAGATCATTTTGAATACTTTTTACTTCTGAAATTGCAGCATAGTCACAGAAGAGCAATCAGACTTCATATTTCCCTGATTAGACCAAAGCAATGCTTTCTCATCAGAAATGTACCTTATTGCTAAACTTTTAGCTTCTTATTGTTAGATAATACTTCACTTATTTCTGTTGAATGTGTTCAACTAGAGATTATTTCTACATTTAATTGCTCTGGATAAATTTCCTTGCTTTTGGACAAAGCATCAGGAAGCTATTTGAGGACAAATATTTTCAGAAATTGTCCTGTTTTGCTCTTTCTGGGGACTTACAGAGGTAACTGCTGCCTCCCAAGACTCACTAGCTTTGAAAGACCTGTCAATGTTATATAAAACACTTGATTTCAGTAGTAAAAATAATCCAAGTTAATTAGTATTAAGTAAACCAGAACTAGTAATGTGGATATCTGTAAAAACAAAGAACACACAGCTAGTCTCTCCTTGTCTTCAGATCTTAAGTCCTAGTGAAGAAGAAAGAGTTTCCATTTCCAGTGTGGTGATCATGGTTTAAGGGAATCACAGGATCTACAATGAATTACTGAATCACGATGAAATTGCAAATTGTTCTTTGTTCACTTTATTACATCAATTGAGTATATTTGGTCTTTTTGTCTTCCTTGTCATAAAATGAGCATCAAACATCTGAACAGACAACAGTCCCTGAGAAAAACTTATCCCTGGCCTTGCATCTGAGGACTTAGCATTATCCTCCATGTGGCTGAGGAAAATTCATGCCATGGACAGAGTGCGAAATGCACATAAGAGAGGTACAGCTGCTCATATATTTAGAAGGAGGTCATGACTCCCTGTGTCATTTGCAACAATGCTGTATCTCTAGCCACAGTCTTCTCTTCCAGAAAATTTTCTTCCACAGAAGATTGAAGGTACCATCTGAGTGCCTGAAGGGCCAGTGGCTGCCTAATGTTGATGGGAAGCCAACAGTCCAGCCCGATAATGTCTCAGCCAGGAGCAAGGCAGCACCCTGGGCACCTCCTTGGAGATGAATGGATGTTGGGCCAGGGCATGGGCCTGCTTGGCAGGGCCATAGCTGGGGAGGGCTGCGGGGAACTGAAGACCAGCACTTCTGCAGAGTTTTTAGGGCAAGGACTCATGACCCTAGGGAGGCTGCAATAAGAGGGAACTGTGAGAGGGCTGGGCAGGAACAAGAAGGCCATTCTCTAATGAATTTGATCTAATCTTTTTGTGAAGCAGATTGGTTTGGATTATCTCTGTCATGAGTCTAACTAGGCTGTACCTCTCACAAGTTAGGAGGACCTACAACTTACTAAAACTTTCTGTGATTTCCAGGGAAGCAGATGTGAATTATTCCATGTCTTGACAAAACCTTAATTTGTTTCTTTGATTACTTGAAATTGTTACAGGCTTTTATAGGTTTCACAGTACTAGGAGACTAGTTACAATATTAAGTGATGTTAACTACAATAATATTTGGCAAATCTCGTCTCAATTCTTTCCTCATTGCTTCCTGTCTAGCAGCAGTAATGAGGTTCCATTCATATCAGTGAAGAAGTTGCATTTTTCATGTAATTCACATCAGTGTAAAGCCTCACTGTCTGGATTTTAGTTGAAATTCTGCTACCATAAATAAGATATATATCTTTGTAAGCTAATGATATGGCCAATTAAAGCTGAACCTCTGTTAACCAATAAAGTGATTACTTATGATCAGTAAGGTACTTGTTCTACTTAATTCATTATTCAATTAAAAAGATACATTCTTCTCTAAATTTCTTATACTGAATCGGGGTAACAGTTACCGGCAACAACTAGGCAGTAGTTGAGGTTATTGCCTGCGTCACAACTTAACATATGCTGTTGAGGAAACAGAAGGGATACCATGACTGCAAAGTCTGTGGTATCTCAAAATTATGTTTCTCATATTATTGAATGCAGTAATTTATTATTTCCTAATGAATACGTTTTGCTGTCATAAGTAATGTGCCAACTAACAAAGAACAGCAACAACAAACCAGCAGAAAAACACATGATGCATTTATAAAGCTTCTTAGAACTTTTATTTTAACAGTCTCTCTGAAATCTCTACCTGCTTGTTAATAGTGCCTGTGCAACGTATTTTGCAATGTATTTTGTTAACTTTTTTTTTATTATGAAGGAATTAAATCCTTTTGCTCTGTATTAGGTAAAAAGACATGGTGCATCTAAAGGTTTATCCAAAAAAACCACAAAAGCCATGAAATGTTATAAATATGCATTATGCAGTATACTGTATAAGGAAACACCACGAAGAAGAAGCAGCCATAGAAACATGAAATCATTTTAAAATTACAAGATGGGCTTACTAAACTGGTAAAACATATGCAAAAGAATTGTAGCTCTATAAGCTCCCTATTACATGTATTCATATATAGAAGTCTGCAAAATATAAAAAATGTATCTGTAAAGTATCCTCCTAACAATATTAGGATTTGACTTTGATTTGAAAAGCCTTTGCATTGTTTATTAGATTTACTCATAGAGGCCTATCTGTGTCATGATAATGTCTCTTACTCCTGTTGACATCACAATTTCTTCTTTCAAGTTAAACATTGCATGCTTAATTAATTTTTATACTGGCTACAAAACAAAATGACAAGTTTTTTAAATCAATATGTTATGTATCTTTGACATAATGCCATTGTGCATATTTTCAGCTACAGACCAGAAATATGATGCCTGCAAGAACCCCAGTTCTTACATTCATTTCTCTCCTGGTGTTGGAAAACTTGAATAATGTTATTGACGTTTATTTTATGTATTGTCATCATACCTAGGAACCTATTGTTTAATAATTTGATATTAAGAATTGATTAAAGTCTTTTAAAATTTTTTAAAAACAACCTTTAAAAAGAAAGTAACAGGTTAAATGTAATGTTTTAAGCTGTCTCTCAAAGCTGACCACATTCTTGTTTAGTTGAAGCTTTCAGAGAATTTTTCACAAATAAAAAGCAGCCAAGGAGAAAGAAGAAGAATGCCTGTTTGAAAAATGACAATTGGGCCATTAAGTTTGGTAAATGTAAGCAGAGCAGGAGTTAGAATCACAACTATGAATGAGAGATCTTGGATGAAATAGAGTATACCCTGGAGGATGGCAAGTGACCAACAGGAATGTAGCAGAGAAAGAGAAATCAGTGGGGTAGACAAAAGAAATGACATAGTCATTAATGTTGTGGACTGGGAAAACGCTTTTTCTATCAACATTCTAAAATAGTGCAGGCAAAATTTTATTTAAATCACTATAGGAAGCTATATCAAATAGAAAACTCTTAACATGGATCTTTTATCACTGCCTTATACCTTATGATGATGTAAATTTCATCAAAATTTGTGAGGAAAACACTTTATATAATTGCTTGTTCTTTTCATATATTTTTTGTTGTTTTAGGAGAAATCTTTCTAATTAAGCACTTTTGATTTAAATTCACAGTACTAGCAAAAAATACAGCATTTTGCATTATATAAACTACTTCTGAAGTAGAACTTTTTGTAATAGCAACATTGTAACAGACAAGGAAGCCATACCACAGGAGAAATCACTTGTATTATTTACATTACCTGTATGCATTAAAATACACTGGCCCAGAATGCCTGTCCATTGTCACTCAACAGTAGAATGGAAGTTTTATTACTCCTAGCAACTTAAAATAGATGATTAAAACTTGTAAAACACATGTACATATATTATTGGTGAATGAAATTCTGTGAAAAGTCAAATCCTGATTGGATAATGGTTTCTGGAATACCACAAAGGAAAGGAACATCAGTAAAAGAACCACTCTGTTAAAAGTGGTAAGCTTTTTTTTTTATCAGTCTTTCAATGAAAGTGTTACTTAAACATCTCTTGGCAGAGATGATCCTTTCACACCAGAGGCTATGCTCCCAAATGAGGACAGACTGAGAGAGTTGGGGTTATTCAGCCTGGAAAAGAGAAGGCTCTAAGGAGATCTTATAGCAAGCTCCCAGTACCTGAAAGGGGCCCACAAGAAAGCTGGGGAGGGACCTCGTAAAAAGGCTTGTAGTGATAGGACCGGGGGCAATGGGTATAAACTGGAGAGAAGCAGATTTAAGACTAGACGTCAAGAAGAATTTCTTCACGGTGAGAGTTGTGAGGCACTGGAACAGGTTGCCCAGGGAAGCTGTGGATGCCCCATCCCTGGAGGTGTTCAAGGCCAGGTTGGATGGGTCCTAGGGCAGCCTGGTCTAGTGGGATGTGTCCCTGCCTATGGCAGGGGGATTGGAACTAGATGATCTTTAATGTCCCTCCCAACCCAAACTATTCTATGAGTCTATGACCCTATGACAGTTCTCTTATATGTGATCTTGAGACATCAATTGATGACAGATTATGAAATGAAATATTTATAAAAGCATCTTAGAGCACAACCCCTTGAAAACACCTCTAATAACTCTAGTTGAGAAACCATAAGTTAATGCAATAATTAGTGCAATTTGTATCCATTATCCCCCAGAAATGAGAGTTTGACATATATAGATCAATCAATTAAACTTGGTAATATCCAGTTCTAATGGTTCTTTCCATTATAAGATATTCCATTTAAAGATTCAAATGTGTATTTTATATCCCAGAGGCTGGCAATCACTACTGCTAGGAAAAAAGCCGGGGCTTTATGGCATTGTATTTGCTAAAAATGTACATGAACAGTTTCACGCCATTTTTTCTGGGACTGCTAAAGGAAAACCACACTATATAGAAGACTATTCTTTCTAGAAATCCATTTTATTTTCTGTTAATATCTGCAAAAGTCATTCTCTCCTTAGAGCTCTCCGAGAGTACTAGAATGTAGCTGGCAATTCTGCCCCAGCCCCCAAACACATTTTAGTAGCATTTAAGGCATGGAGGTGTATTCAGCTTACTCTTAAGCCATGCTGCATCATTTGGCATCAACAGTCAAACCTGATGCTTTGTCTGTTCAGGTGTGGAAAATAGACTAAAAATAAAAAAAGTGTTTCCTTGGCTTCTTGTTGAATGAGAAAATCCACCTTCTGTTACCTTTTTCATTCGGCACCTTTGAAGGCCCCGTGAAATGTGTACAGTATTTTTTCATGGAAATAGAAGAACTTTAATGATATAAGTCTCATGTTAGTGGCATAAATAGATGATGAAGATGTGAAAAAAACTTTGCCATTTTACTTTACACAGTTTTCATGGCAAGACTGGATCAATTTGATTCATGGTTGATATATTGCTGGTTACATAATCTGGAGGACACTGTGACTAAACTTTATAAAGGGCTACATAGACGTGACTGAAAATGAGAAATCATAAACTGTGTGTATGTAAACTTGAACTCCTTTCTTGTCACTCTTTCCTCCATGGGTCCTGCTGAGAGGTTGGAATTGTGCAGTTCTTATATTTCTTGTGTTTCCATTAATCTTCCATGTTCTTTTGATCAATGAGGATACTATAGATGCCATATTCCTATTGGTTAGCTTACTGTCTTTTTCTTATTGTTTTGAAACATTTCAAATTAGTATTTATGACAAATTATCTGATTTCTGCTTTGTGTTTACAGCAGGAACCATCAGCTTTCTCTATAGCCTAAAATATGCCTATGTCTACCTGTGGAAGACAGAGTTTTTTAGCTTTTGTCACTTAGTGGCTGTGTATTGAGAGATGCTCGCAGACAAGGATGCTTTTTCCCTCCTTTGAATCATGTTCACTCCGTTGTTTGCTTGCATAGTTTTTCTACGCTCTGTAACAGTGAATCAATATCTACTAAAGAGTAGAAGTGCTTCTGGAAACTTCTGCTTTTTTAATAAAGTATGAAGCTATCTATAACACATTCTTTATCACTCTTTCTGTCTCAAAAAAGTCTATAAAAGAGGGTATCCTGAACCATTTCGCCAAGTGGAGGTGCAGAAGCTTTGAAGTGTTGCAGAAGCTTTGAAGTGTTACAGTGTTCAGTCAAAACAACAGTATATTCTTCTGCTCAAGAGACTTAGAATATCTTCTTTTCTCAATCTGTTCAAAGCTGTGAAGTAGAAAATATACTTAGACATTCTTTAAAAAACTTGTATTGACTTTGTGCAACCTGTACAGCAGAGATGTTTCAGAGAAATAGGAACAGTACTGGCATAATGAATTAAAGACAGGAAACCATCCTTTACATGGCCAATAAGGAAAAATGATATATTTAGGAATCTAAAACTTTTTTGTCATCCTCAGGTTATTTCATGCAACACATAAAAAAATCAGTGAAACATATGTCATTGCCAAATTGTGAAAAATGTTAACAATACAGAAAAAAATGCAACAATCAGTTAAGAGTTAACCTCATGGGTTAGGCTACGGTGCACCAGACATTATTTTACAGCAAAAACACAGGCACTATCATTTGGAAAGCTTCTACAGAGAGGCAATTTATGGATTTGATATGTGAAATAAAATTCAACTAAGTCCAGTTAAACTGAAGAACATTCAGGTATGTCTTTGCAGGGGAAAAAAATGAAAAGAAAAAAAATTGCAGTTAGAAAGATTCAACCAGGGAGGACAAAACATGAAGGAGAGGAAGGTGCTGGAATTTAATGCATTCCTAATCTACCTTGCAGCCATGCAAATCAAAATAGTTTAGTCTATGTATTCTATACAAATATGTGCTTATTCAAACTACATGAAATAGTCACAATAGTATATTAAAATCACTAGAGTGAGCAAAAGTACAAAGATGCTTATGAAATTTCATTATGGTACAAATGTCATTTGGAAGGAAAAAGAAAGGCTTTCCACATTTAACCTAATGGTGTTCCTTAACAGCAGGGAAAATGGGATTGCAAGGCTACCGATACTACCGTTGCCAATAGCTGTGTAGCTCAGATCCTCTCTGATATCATAAGTGTCCATGCATATTGCTGAAGTGTTAAATACAGTATTTATGTATAATTAACTGTTAGTGAAAAACATATCAAGCCAGATCTGATAGCATGAGGGAAGTGAGGCTGCTGCACTTCCATGCCCCTTGGTTCAACCAGCAGCAAGGCTGAAGATGTATTCCTGCTAGGTGTATGTACACAGATACACCATTATACATATATATACGTATAAGTGACTGGCTACACAGGTCTCAGACAGATACATGGGGTACTCATGCAAACACAGACAGCAGCAACGGCATCACCTGTTCCTCCCTCTGGCTGAGCAGAATGGAGGACCACTAGGAGGGAGATATGTAATACACGTGTACTTATACATATGTATAAGCATATAATACATGTGGTACACATGTACTTCTGTATATTATATACATATGTATAAGTGTATAATACATAAAGATATGTGCAGTGTGGATGTGTCCAGGAGCTGGGGTCAGACACTGAAGCAATCTGCCCAGCAACTGGCCCTGGATCCCAGTCCCAACAGATATTGGCACCTGGACATATAGGACCCTGAAGCTGCAGTCACACTCCGGTTGCTGGTACATAACTGTTTCACTGATCTGCACTAGTCCATACTCATATCTGTGCTCAAGTGCTCACATACACACAGACATACATACACAAACACCAAACTGGACAGGATTCCAACTCATAGCTGGTTCTGTACGTTATATTTATAGTCCTAATCCACATCATGATACAACAGTCTGCTGACTAAGTTGCATAGATAAAAGTAGCTTGATATGTTTAAGTAGTTTTAAAACTACTGAAATTATTGCTGGCAATAAATGAGCTAATGCAACAAAAATTAATTAGCATGAGTTGTTCAGAACTTGTAGTTATACTACTTAGACTATTCTTAAAACTCTAAATAATAACATATACTAGCCTGTAAATTTAACAGAAATTTCTCTGAATGGTCATTCTGGTTACATTTGTATTCCCATTATCTTGATCTGTGTTCTTTATATTTTCATAAAAAAATTCTTTACTTGTGTTGCTGTTATGGCAGACCAATGCCTTATGATGACTTCTGTTGCATAGCTGCAGTTTCTTCCTAATGAAAATATAAACAATTATCTGCCCACATAGTTAACAGTTTATTAACTTGAAGAACATTGAAGTTCTAGTTTGCACAAAAACCATAAATGTAGATGGTGTGTTTCACAAACAGGCATAATAGTTGCATTGCTGCAAGTGGAAGGGACTTGCAGGTTGGAGATCAATTGCTTTTATGGTGCTTGCTTGCACTAACCAGGCAAATTGAAGGACACAGTGGGACTTAATTCCTGTAGAGCTTTCAGATTTTGCAAGTCTCTAGGCTGGCATTTCAGGAAAGACAGAAACCCGAACCTCCAGTTCCATTCTCAGTTCTTCTGAATTGTTCCTTGACCAGAGAAAAAGCATTGTGTAACTGCATGGCATGCTAATCCTCTTATAACATCTGTGCAGCATCAGAAGGATGCACTAGGGACTCAGCAAGTTTAGATTTAAGCCAGAACTAAAGTGACTGGCTCTCTTCTTCTCTCAAGACATTTCCTGACAGGGTTTACATGTTATCAAATCCTGTGGCACACTTCCAGCCAATCAGTCGCACAAACCTTTCTTCTTTAACTTCTACTCAGGCCTTACTTTTTTCTTTCTCTTATCAGCACAGTTCATACTAGTCACCATGTTGCCCTTGAAGATGTAACTTGAACTTCTTCTTCTTCCTGAAATAATCACAGCAGTGTAAGTGTCCTGATTTACTCATCCACATTAGCTGTGAGTTCAAAAACAGTTTGGGTTGTATTAATATGATATGACAAGATGAGCAAGACCAACCATATAGACATATTTCATAGTGCAGGAAGCATGCAGGAAGCAGCTATTCTTGATTTTAATTAAGGATTCATTGCGTGCAGGCAAGTTTTTAACACTGCATTTCTGTTTATTCTGTTAAAGCCAGACTCATTATTCTGTAATTCTGCATATAGCCTAGAACTAAGAATCATAGAATGGTTTGGGTTGGAAAGGACCTTAAAGATCATCTAGTTCCAAATCCCCTGCCTTGGGCAGGGACACCTCCCACTAGATCAGGCTGCCCAAGGCCCTATCCAACCTGGCCTTGAACACCTAGAGGGATGGGGCATCCACAGGTTCCCTGGGCAAACTGTTCCAGTGCATCATCACTCTCATCATGAAGAACTTTTTCCTAATATCTAATGAATATCTTCTCCCCCTCCAAATTAAATCCATTCCCCCTCATTCTATCACTACATGACCTTGTAAAGTCTCTCCCTAGCTTTCTTGTAGCATCCTTTAGGTACTGGAAGGCTCCCTGGAGCCCAGAGAGTGGTGTTAAATGGAGTTAACTCCAGCTGGATACCAGTTACAAGTGGTAACTTGGTGTGGTAACCAGGGCCCAGTGCTGGGTCCAGCCCTGTTCAATGTCTTTGTCAATGACCTGGATGAAGACATTGCGTGCACCCTTAGCAGGTTTGCGGATGACACTAAGCCAGGTGGAAGTATCGATCTGCTGGAGGGTAGGGAGGCTCTCCAAAGGGATCTGAGACCAAAAGCACGAGGTCAGTGTGCCCAGGTCAATGGCATCTTGGCTTGTATCAGAAACTGTGTGACCAGCAGGTCCAGGGAGGTTATGCTCCCTCTGTACTCAGCACTGGTGAGACCGCTCCTGGAATCCTGTGTTCAGTTCTGGGCCTCTCACCACAAGAAGGATGTTGAGGCTCTGGAGCGTGTCCAGAGAAGAGCAACAAAGCCGGTGAAGGGGTCGGAGAACAAGTCTTACAAGGATTGGGTGAGGGAACTGGGGTTGTTTAGCCTTGAGAAGAAGAGGCTGAGGGGAGACCTCATTGCTTTCTACAACTACCTGAAAGGAGGTTGTAGAGAGGAGGGGGCTGGCCTCTTCTCCTAAGTGACAGGGGACAGGATAAGAGGGAATGGCCTCAAGCTGTGCCAGGGGAGGTTCAGACTGGACATCAGAAAAAAATTTTACATGGAAAGGGTCATTTGGCACTGGAATAGGCTGCCCAGGGAGATGGTTGAATCACCATCCCTGTAAGGTATTTAAAAGACAGATGGATGACGTGCTGAGGGGCATGGATTAGTGGTTGATAGGAATGGTTGGACTCGATGATCTACAACTGGGGACTGAGTACTCTTCCACATTATAGAAAGCATCCTTAAATATTTGTTAGCTCTGTTCTACAGACATGAAAGAATATTGTGCAAGTGGGGTATGGTATATTATCCTGCTGCTCAAAAGGAAGAAGTAGGAGCCATGAGGGGAAAGCAGTTTGTCTAACTGCAAAGGGAAACATATACCTTTCTGCAGTTTTTAGTGGAATGCCTTGTATTTTACCTGCTGTATTCATTTTAGCCTTGTTAAGCAGGCTGTGCATACTGATAATGTTGTTGCTTCTGCACATGCTGAAGCATATGAATAGAGATCATTAGACAGAGACCATAATTCTGCCTTGCCATTATGCAAGTAATACACTCACATGAAGGAAGTCATCTTTGTGTGGTGAATTAGGAGCCGGAATCTTTCATTCTACTTTCTCCATCCAGACTGCCAGAGCAGAAAGGAACTGCAGCTTCATCCTTACCTTGTGAAAACATTGCTTCTGTGACAAAAGAAGTGGGGTTTTTTTGTATATTCAACCAAAATCTTTGAAGCTTTTACCTAATCAACAGAAAAAACTGATGTACATATCTGACCTCTCACAGCCAAGAACTACATATTTTAGATTTTCATTACCTGAAATAAGAAGTAAGGGAAACTAAAAAAGCAACTTTTAAAAAAAAATAAGTAGAGCAAACTACATGCTGCTAACATTTTTCTTATAATTGCATCATCATAAAACTGTATGTGCAACCTTGTTTTCTTTTAAAGAAATATAAGTGTACTTGTCTCATAATGTTACTGGGGAGATGTATCAACAGATGCCTTAGAACATTATGTTGCTATGGTGGAAATTTAGCACTAAAACACAGAAGTTATCCTGGAACAAATAGAAAACATGTTTTGCCTGCATTTGAGTTCCAAATACTAGTGAATATTGGAGATTACATGTCTGTATGTAAGCCTAAATTTGTCCTTGCCAATATGAAGATCATAAATTATTTTGTGAATGTGCTGTGCTGATTGGGATTATCATTCTTATAATATTAGGTCAGATAGAGACAATTCTCCATATTTTTATTGTAAATGATGCTAGTGACTGTTACTTTCCATCCAAATATGGGATATCCTTTCCTTTAATTTCTTTTCTTTCCAGTTTTCTTCCTTTCCCCTTACCCTCCTTTGTTTCACTTTGACTTCTGTGCTGAAAAAAAAAATCATGGCTTTATCATTCAAACATAAACTTAATATTTAAAGATACCAAATGTAAAATGAGATGGTCAATTAATGGACTGTATAATCTTCTTCCTTTCCAGGAACAGAAAACTGGCATTGTTGTTCAATTTTTCAGAACCAATTTCTCAAGAAAAACTGATGTTCAAATTCTCTTCCTTAGTAGTCTTCTACCCACACTCCATAATCTTACTGTATAGAATGTTGCATATTTCCATACCCTACATGAAAATATTAAATATATGAATATATTAAAAACTAAATGTAATCTCATATCTAAAGTACAAGAGGTTCATGTATATCATGTCATTACTGATGCAAAGTTCAGTAAAAATAAGCAACTATTCCCCAAACAGCTATTAAAAACCAAAACAAAATAACCCCTGCCCTGCCCACAAGAGTAAAACTCTTCAGGAAAACGAGCTATTATGATTGAAGTTTGAAGCTGTCATTCACAAAAGAACTCACACTTTCTCTCTTACAAGTGTGGCTAATCTTTGTTGAAGGCTATTTTGCGCAGTCTAGCCCAAAATCAAAGTTACAGCAGTGATTTCCACATAGTTTATGTATAAAACGCTTATACTTCTATATATATTTGATACATGTAGATGTGTATGTTTATCTGTATGTATGTATCTGTGTTAAATTGTGTATACATGAGTAGCTGTATATATACATAGTATCAGATTATTTATCATATATATATATAAAATGAAAATATTTAATGACTAAATGTTATTGAATTGTTGGAATAAATTCACTTAACAGCTACTTTTCTAATGACTTCTTGTTTTGATTCATCTGTGCTGGAAATCATAATAAAAGTTGAGGAAAACTTTTCAAAATGCCTGTAGATTTTCAGTCATGATTTTTACTTTGTAGTGAAGAATATTTTCTACCAGAATAAATTAGTCATGACTGCATGGCATTCAGAAAGCTTTGGGCTCTAAAATCAGCTATTTCTGCCTGAGGACATAAATGAGCAAGGAATGATGCCAGTAAAGAAACGTCTGTTACAGCTGAACAGAAATAGATATAAAAATGGCTTGTAAGCATTAGCTGTGGAGGCATGCTGCTACATTCCTCAAGCAGAGCAGTTGTTTATCTTCAAGAGAGAGATCCAAAGAATGGGTTTACTTGCCCATGTCAGACACTTCAGAGAATTTTATAATTGAGTCCTGAGATACCATCCAGCAGGCCAACTTTACAGAAAAAGATCATTTCAAATGTTTTCTGACAATATCATAGAAGAAGCAGAACTGCCCTTGCTCAGGATAACAAAGGAAAAAAAACCCGCACACAAATACTTGAATCCAAATACTGCCCATATATATATCAACTATAGAGGTTTGTAATATTTCGTGTCTCTTCAATAACATATTTTCTCTAACTAGGAATTGCAGTGCAGATTCTGTAAATATGAACTTCGACTTTTCCCTTTTACTAATGGGATACCAAAAATAATCACCTGATGAAAACCACCTCCCGGGTGAAGCTAATTCATTATCATTTGAAGAGTCCAAGGAGAGAATTCATGCAAACTAGTAGGAAAGGAAATTTTAAAATGTTTTCACAATGGAATATTTGTAGTCATTTTTGTCACAACAACAGGATATGTCCACCTCCAGAATAAACCTTGTTTATAACTGGTATATGTTTGCTTTTCTCTTGACCAACAAGACTGGGAATGGGTCGGATTTCTTTAATTTTTTTTTTTCCCCTCAAAGTATCATCAATGCACACATCGTATAAACCAGACCACCTGCACAATGAAGGGAAGTGGGATCATTTGAATACTGCTACTTAATAATTCATCTTATGGAATTGACTAAGGAGGGAGAGTTGACCTTTGTTAATTGCTGTGTAGACACAAACTGGTTACTATGTAAGTGTTGGAAAAGAAATAATGGGATAAGGAAAAGAAATAATGGGATAAGGAAAAGAAATAATGGGATAAGGAAAAGAAATAATGGGATAAGAGTGAGAGAGACACAGAAATTCCTTCCTCTTAATCTCCACTACTGCCTTTGTACTTGCCATAGATTTAATAGACTCTTTAACATTATGAAGTACATGGAAGATAAAAATTTTAGGAAGTATTTTGATATACATTAGCTGCTTTTATTTTTGATATCAAGAACTTAAAGTTATGTTAATGAAGATTCTGAGTATAGACAAAAAAAAGTCATTATGTGACAGTGGTTCTACATGGATCTTTCTGACCCATTGTCAGGAAAAACTTTAGGTACTAGGCCTGGTACATCATAATAGATGTATTATTATATAGAAATCAGTTAAATTAAATTGCCTTTAAATTAACTGTCTGAGTCAGCTGCAACTATAACATCAAGATAAGTCTGATCCCTTTAGGCATTCTTTAAGTAAATGTTTGCAGTGACTCAGGGTTTTTAATATTGTAAATTTAAACTACCACCAAAACAAAAGAACTTTCTATACTTCTCACATGATTGGACAGGTACATATATACGTACAAAATAAAATCAAGCTTTTCATTCTAGAGACTAAAATGAATATCCTACCTGTTCATGCCTCAATCCAAGTCAAATTGAAAAGAAAATACTGCTATAAAAATGAGACAAAATCACATGCTAAAACTCTATGCATATTTGCACATACACATATGCATTATAAAACAGCATACCTTTCTAATTATAATTCCCATTAGCCAACATAGTATCATTACTCTACTCTGCTGAGAAGATAGAAGAATGTGTTACTAGCCCACAAATCCCTACCCTATTTAGCCATCTTGGTACTATAAAGTACTTTCACCTGATTATGCTGGGGTAACGTAGCACCTGAGAAGCAAAATTTATACCATGTTACGCAGAAGGTACTCCCAGTCATCCCATGCCCCTTAAATATCTACCAACGCTTCTGTTGAAAATTACCCTTAGCTTTCCCATAGACAACTTTCTAGCCAACTTTTCTAACACTGCTGAAGAACAGGAAAGTATCTGACTTAAAAACTGAGGTCTATGTATGTAATGGTAGTTTATGGTTAAATAACAGGGAAAAAAACCCGAAACAGATGGGTCTGACAGCATGATAAATGCATTAAGCAATGTATTTTCAAGCTCTTCATAGTTATGAAATGCAGTAAAGATACTTCTGAAGAAGAGAAAAAGTAAGAAGGGTTTTCTCCCTCTCATCTTTTGATTAAAAATATATTCAATATAGTGCATGCACCACTTTTTGGAAAAATCCCAGCTGTCCTCAAGACCAAAAACATTACTGCCTTAAAGTAATTCTAAGACATTAAAGCTAGCTGTGCTAATCATTAGAGCTGTGCTTTACGCAAAAAATGCAGGTATTAATCAGTTGCCTTTGCTTAAAAGGTGAATCTCATTAACATAACTAGTAGAAACAATTTAATCTACTGATTTTTTCTGCCTTAGGGATAAAGCTATAAAGGCCATTTTTACTATTTATTTATTTATGTATAGCATTCAGATAACCTAGATGGTGCTGCTACAGCCTGTAGTATAAAAGTGCACTTTCTAATGGGTTACAGTGTTCTTTATATTTTTTTTTTTAATTTGTGCATTTTAATGTTTTTCAAGAAATACCCATGTAAAGAGCTTATTTTTTTTTTTTAAAAAAAAGAGGTGTCAGTACTATGTGTTTGCAGTGTGATTAGTTCTATAAATAGCTGAAATAGATTGTTTTAGAAAGGTTTTGCTTGTTACTTTGCTTATGAAAAGGAACCTGATATGGCGAGAGGACAGAACTTATTGCTATTTAAGTACAGTGATTCAAGGAAATATCGATAAATGGATAAAATAAATTTAAAGAGCTGCTAATCTAATTTGGGGTTTTTTTGCCTTCTTTTGTACAGCTTGAAATTATTATTTAAGATAAAACATAGCTGGGAACTGGGCTGAGAATGTAATCCCCTTCTAGCTTTGTTGAAACCTGAACAGATTTATTTGTTGGTTCAAATTTATACATAGAAGACATGCTTAACATGTATAAAAGGAAATAATAGTTTGGTTGGGTTTTTTTTTAACTTATTATACTTTTTAGGAAAAATATAACTGTTATTCTCTCATTCTTCAAAAATTTGGAGGGACTGACTAGTATCACACAGACTTTCAGGAAAGATTAACAAAACCATAAATGTATGCAAATGCTTTAGTGGATTTAGTGGCAGAGGTGAAAAATATTCTGTCCGAAGAACTCAAATTGGGTGCAGATAAGGTAGCCTAAACGTGCACCTTGTTTTCATTATATCCACATTGAAATAAGGAAAGAGAAAGAATTCAAAGAAGCTGGGAGTGAAGAGAGAAATTTTAAAACCAGATATTTCAGTAGCGCCAACTGCTTTTTCCTAGTTCCAGATTGTGTTAGGAGCTGACAAGCAATGTCTGTTTAAACTGGGAGACCTTGAGAACTGAAGCTTGATAAAGTTTATTAGCATACAACACAGAGAATAATAAGATCCAAGGCATGTAAATTGCAGAAGGAGAAAAATCAGTGAAGTCATTATTAACTTAGTACTGTCCTTTTGATGTACTGGACTGCTGTGGTTATAGATTAAAGGTTGCATCCTAATGCTTACGCAGAAGGAAAAGAGATCAAGACTATACCCTGAATAGTTACTTCAGAAAATTCAAAATTTTTAAATTACTATTGTGTGTAAGTTAAGGATAAAATGTATTAAGTGAAAACATTCTTAGCAATAAAGTGAATTACACTTTACTTCGAGTTCCAGTTCATCCTCTTTAGATCCATTATGAGTAACAGAACCTGCTAACCTCTTTGCATTCATAAAGTTCTCTCTCTCTCTCTCTGTCTTGCCTAATTGTCTGTGTAATGACTGCCATGATCAAAACTCATATCAACTTAATTAGATACACATGTTGTAAAAATGCCTAAATCTGAAGATGTTGTCAGACTGTGTGTTTATATGAGATTCTTCCTGTTTAGCTGCAGGAATTAACTGTCCACAATAAAACTTCACATAAGGTAATGGAGTATTTGTGCATGTTTAGTTCTCTTTTGAATAAGGCAAAATATTCAATGGCTGTTACCTGGGGATACTTTTGTATTTTAGACAAAATACTGTTCTCTATGAAGAACAGTAACTTCTACAAAATTTACTATGAAATATAGTCCTTGACGACTTTTGAGTTTTAAATACTTCGTGTAAGTGAGAACTGCTGTCTCTGCTGTCTCTTCTCCATCTGTCTTATGACCTAAGACTTAGACTCCTCCAATCCCATTTTCATGGAGCTCCATATTTTAAATGATTCTCTTCTTTGATATAAAGAGCTAAGTGTCAACTCATTACAATCCATTGCTTGACAATCTTTTCAATAAAGAAATTCCTCCTGATATCCAAGCTAAACCTCCTCTGGTGTATCTTGAAACCATTTCCCCTTGACCTGTCACTAGCTATCAGGGAGAAGAGTCCACCCCTCACCTCACTACAACCTCCTTTTATGTAGTTGTAGAAAACAATAAGGTCTCCTCAGTCTCCTTTTCTCCAGACTAAACAACATAATCTCTCTCAGCTGTTCCTCATAAGGCTTGTGCTCTAAACGCTTCACCAGCTTTGTTGTTCTTCTCTGGACATGCTCCAACAACTTGATGTCCTTCTTGTAGTGAGGGGTCCAAAACTGTCAACAGTATTCAAGGTGCAGCCTCACAAGCACCAAGTACTGGGGAAGGATCACTTCCTTAGTCCTGCTGGACACATTATTTCTAATGCAGGCTAAGATGCCATTGGCCTTCTTGGCCACCTGGGCACAATGCTGGCTCATATTTAGTCAACTATCAATCAACAAACCCAGGTTTTTCTCCTCCAGGCAGCGCTCCAGCCGCTCCTCTCCAAGCCTGTAGCAGTGCATGGGGTTGTTATGACCCAAGAGCAGGAACCGACACTTGGTATTGTTGAACCTCATGCAATTGGCCTTGGCTTATTGATCTAGCATTTCTAGGTCTCTCTGCAGAACCTGCCTACCCTTAGGCAGATCAAGACTCCCACCCAATTTAGCATCATCTATAAACTTACTGATGGTGCACTCAATTCCCTTGTCCATGTCATTGATATATCAAAAAGAACTGACCTCAGTACTGAGCCCTGGGTAACACCACTTGTGACTGGCTGCCATCTGGATTCACAACTCTTTGTGCCAAGCAACCCAGCCAGTGTGTTAGCCAACAAAGCCTATGCCCAACCAATTGACCAGGGTAATTTTTATCAGCACATGCAGTGAAACCACCAGAATTTTAAGTAAATAAAATTCAGCTATATTGTTTAGGCTGAAAGAAAATGTGTAAAAAACAATCTGCCCCCGCAATCCCCCTTTCCCACTATCTTTCCAGTGTGCAATCTTTCTTTTGAGTTTGCTCTCACTCTAATGTGTTTATCTAACTTGGTAACTTCCTGG
This sequence comes from Phaenicophaeus curvirostris, assembly GCF_032191515.1. NCBI lineage: Eukaryota > Metazoa > Chordata > Aves > Cuculiformes > Cuculidae > Phaenicophaeus > Phaenicophaeus curvirostris. The sequence goes on from NC_091394.1 coordinate 56,203,887, forward strand.
TTATATGACATTATTTTTCACAATATTACTTTTAGAAAGGCAGTCTATGTTGGTGTGATGAGCAGACAGCTTGCAGGTAGCTCTAACATTGATTGAACCTGTGAATAGTGATACACTTGCAGCTGAGGCCTCTCCAAATGTCCATATGGATTTAATGGAGCTGAGCAAGGAGTATGCTTGTCCTTTTGGCACAGCTATATGAATTCACTGTAAATGTAACCAGAGATGGTTTAAAACTGTCCTGCCAATATCCTCAGTTACCTCTAACGAGCCAAAACAATTCTCATCTCATAAAACTTAAAACTGTTCTGTCCTTTCATTGATTCTATGAAAATTTTAGAAACAAATCACCCAATTCTGCCTTTACTCAGCTTTCATTATTGAATTAAAATAATAGATTGGTTAATTGAGAGGTTAATGACTAACTTTATCGCTTTCCGTAAGAAAACTTAATTCTTCAAGGCTTCCAACAAAGAAACGGTTCTTCTGTAGTAATCCTTTATTTACATATTCTGAAGTACTGCCTTTAGAGGAAATTCAGACAGTCCATCATTACTGCAATAAATCCCTACTTTCTTTTTTACTTTCCCACACATACTTCTCAGAAAAAATACCGTACTAGTAAATTGCATACTTAGCATAACAGTGATTAATGCTAACTTTGATTTCATCATTCTTCTCCGTAGACCTATGTCAGTCAGAAAAATTTCCTGTCTTGTCTACAGTGTGATAGGTACAGAAGGTGAGTCAGGTAAACATTTATATGATTAAAATATATGCCTTCTTAAGCCAGAGCATTCTGAGTTTAACCTTCATCGTACACTTGAATATATTTTAAAAAATATATATTTTATTTGCTATTCTATGTAAATGTCTAATGCTGATCATATTATATTTAGCCTAAGATTAAAATGATATTAAGCTATTTTTCTATAAAATATTTCCTTTTTGTCTGGCTTTTTGGAGTCTAGCTGTTAGTATGTGTCAGAGTAGCTCTGGCAGAAACAGATAAAACTGGTCTTACTACAAAAGGATGTATTTTTCTCTTCTGTATTTAAAAGCAGAACAAAGTTTCTTGGAGACAAGGAAGCCCAAGTAATACACATGTTCTGGACTCTGTTAAAATCTGTGGTGATATTTTAAAAAAGCAAGTCAGAATACCTTAGCTCCCCCTACTTCCTTTTTTTTTTTTCAGAAAAAAACCAGCAAGTGCTAAAGAGAGAAGAGCTCCTACAAACAAAATCCACAGGTTTTATTGGAACAGGAACAGGCACAACTAATAATTCTAACAAGCTCACTTTTAAAGTACCTATGAAAAGAGAACTCAAGGTGAAAGAGAACAGGCATTGTAAATATGTCCCTCCAAGCTGTGTCCTCCTTTTGCGCATGTTCTTTCCATAGGTTTATTCCCGATCTTACTGACTTCTGAGTCACAAAAAACTACAGTTCCTTATGTCTCAATATGCTCTTTCTGACTGCTTCTTTGCTCTACACGGGAAGACTTTTTCTTACACAATCTAACATAACTCCAAATAAAATAGCGTAACTGTTATTGTTCATCACAAGGTTAAACTGAAAAACAGGTGATTTTCTTTTAAAACTAAAATATTCTCCCTGGGAAAAAAATCTTTCTGATTTCTGCTTCTCAAATTTACACATAACTGAAAGGAAACTTAACAAATTGCTACCAAGACCAAATCACTTCAGGTGCATTACTTTAAACTAACCTTGAACCTGCAGAGCAAGTCAAATTAAAATCTTCATTTCCCTGCTGATCGCTTCACTATCTTCAGTACAGCCAAGCCTTGCAGTTGAACATCTATACTAGTGTGATTTATATAAAATGCTATTGGATTTGAGTTTTTTAAGGATGATGGTTTTTAACACTTCAAGCAAATTATCAAGGTGTTTTAGTAGAGAGTCAAATCCTTCACATAATGTTCTTTAGAGTAATAGGAGATTGTTGTTATCATTAATTTATGTCTACCCCTGCTTCTATTTCTGCCACTATTTGAAGATTCAGAACAATATATGATTCTCTGTGACTCTTAGGACTGCTGCTGAAGAAGGTGATAATCTCAATTTAAAACACTAAAATATGTCTAATGCTGCAAAATATCCTAACAGTCTTTTTCTTCCAGTATTTTTTTTTTCAGAAAAACCTTTCAGGAGAAAACGATGGCAGTGGACAAAATCCATGATAGGGGATTTTTTCACAATATATAAAATTTAAATTTAATTTAAACAAGTAATTTACTAACTAAATGGAGAATCCTTAGCTGTCATTGATCTTACTATAAATCTACTAATCTGAGGGTTATTTTCTGAAGATGATTGGAAATCCAGCCACACTAGCCTCTTTATTATTCCTGTTCAAGCAACTGTTTCTCTTTCTTTTTTGAAGAAAAAAATCATATCCACATTTTCAAGTTCTCAAAATTATACTCGGTTTAGAGTTTCTTTTTTATTGTTTACCTATATAAATATGATGAAACTCAAAAAAATTATCTTAATCACATCTTTGGTTTTAGACATTCTGAAAATAAGTAATTTTGAAAATAATTGTTTGCAATCTATTGCCAAAGTAAACAACCCTTGTTAACCTGTAAGTAAAATAAAATAAGATGGATATAGCAGGTCATAGTTGACTACAGTTTTTGTAAAGGAAGTTTGCTCTCTATCTGAATAAAAAAATAGCAGTAATGGAGATGTTCAGTCTGTAAGACTTTAGTGAAATAAAACAAGCAATAGCTCATTCACAATCTTTTTCCATTAGCAGTTCCTGGAGTTCCTCTCTACCAGTAGACTTCTGCAGACCAACTAAAAAATAACCTTTTAAAATGTACTACATATAAAAATAATAAATTAAATATTTTAAAAATAAAAAGTAGCATTTTATTTAGTTCTCCATCTCTATCTTAACAAATTATCATGCTACTACGTAAAAAAATGGTGTATTTTTGTAAAAGTGTGAGCTCAATCATGAAAGGATTGGCCACGCTTTTTTCTCAGTTAATGTTAAACACAACAAGAGCTCCAATGCTGAACTAGGAGACTAGAAAAAGATGTAGCAAAATTGGAGAGGTTCTTTGACAAATTTTGTATAGAATTTGTACCTTTGACCCGTTTATATATTACGTTTTGTTATATTACATACTCTGAAACACTGAAAGCCTCAGTTTCATTTTCTATATGTTTACTTAGCAGACAAAACTTGATATATAATGTTTTTAAATTGGTTAGGTGTTCTACAGGGGATTATCTCTTTGAAATATCTACCACTCCTAGTTAAGTCTGTTAAGTACCCTGAACTGGATTTACTTCCTTTACTGAGGTTTTTTAGAAGCAGTGTAGCTCTGAAAGTCTTTCCCTAAACTGGTTATCCCTCACAGAGAAAACCACTTCTCTTGATTATTACAGAAACTGTAATTGACATCCTACTGTTTCCTTTTTTTTTTTTTGTATCAAAATGTATTAGACAAAAAACCTAAAAATGTAATTCCAAAAAAGGTTACTCTGCAACTTGTGTTTTAATTTCCTGCTATCCATGTTGATCAGTAATTATGAGTATAAATAGGTGAGCTTAAAAGCCTATGCTAAAACTATTCACTTCCTTAGTCTACCTATACAAAAAAAACCCCACAGCAGGAATAAGTGAAGTTATAAGAACCATCAAGTTAACAGCTTCAACTCCAGCCTTTCTGCTGCATACATGAATAGTTCCATGTACACTGATTTACAACATTGTACATAAAATTCTTCCCTACTCTAATCAGGGTCCTCATGCTAACAAGTGTACTTTTGAAGAAACTGTATTTTTATGGTGTCCCCCTACATGCAGTCTGTCTATCTAAACAAAAACTTTCTGATTTTGTGTTAATTATGTTACATACTTTAGTCCTTTACCAACCTGTGTGTCACCATAGAAGTCTACTAGTATAGCTTGGAGATTTCTTAGAAATCAGTCAGGCAGAATAGTTTTGTTGCATCAGAAAGGCTGTGCTCAAGCAGAAATAGGGATGAATTGATAGCTGAAAAAGAGGAATCTAAGCATTGCCTTTGACAAATTTTGATCTCCTATTAATCGTTTTGCAAACACAACTTAACTGTTCAGATAATAGCTTTTCTGGCTCACGCAGGTTAGCTTTTCCTGGTAAAGGCAGAGCATTAGTGTATAGCATGCTTCACATTCTTCAGCCAGGAACACAGATTTGATGACATTTAATATTGAAGTCAACAGCTTTTAGAGTCAGCCAACACTATAGCTTTTGTAAAATGTTGCTCAATTATAGATGAAAACAACACAGAGTGTTTCTGAAGACTTCTAAAATAACTTTAAATATGATGCTTATAGTCGTTAATTTAGGATATTGTGTAACCTTGTGTCTGAATTGCAAGATCCACCAGTTATATGCAGGAATAAATTTTAGCTCTCCCCAACTGGTATGTTGATAACAGAGGATGAAAACGCCACCACAGCATGAAAATAAAAGTAAACTTACCGTTTCAAAATTTGTTTTTATCTGTTAATAGGGCCTTGTTAACTTGGCACAATTTAAAAACATGCACTACTGAGGCAAACAGAATCAGAGAATGACAGAATCATTTATACTGGAAAAGACCTTAAAGATCAAGTCTAACCGTAAACCTAAGACTGCCAAGTTCATTCTAGTGTCACTATGTGGGCTGTGATCTCTGTATTTGCTACTATCACTGCATTCACTGTGATCCCTGCACTTTCTGCTATCACTGTGCTCACTGAAATCACTGCTCACCACAAGCTAATCACCAGGGAGTGAGTGATTTTATTTTAATAAGGTCCATTATTATCATTATGTTCTATTAAAACTATCTTTATCTCAACCCATGAGTTTCTTGTTCCTCTTCCAGTTTTCCCATGACTCAGACTGAAAGAGGAGGAGAGAGCAGCTGCATACCGTTTAGTTGCCAGCTGAGGGCTAACCTATGTCATAAACCCACAATAAAAAAATTTGGCTGAAACAAAAATATTCAAAAGGTTTTACTTCTCGGTGTAAAGATCAGCTTCTGTCTGCATGTCTTAAACATCACCTTAATGCAAGGCTGTGTGTGCGTGGCGCTTTGTGTAGTTTGGTAGCAGCAGAACAGAGTCAGAGAGCGTGTGCTGTGCCCCAACCCCTCTCTCCTCCAGGCCTGCAGTTGAGCTCCTAGTGTACTGTTCTGTGCTGCCAAGAGGAACATGTGGGCATGCTCTGCTCCATGGATCACGTCTTGAGGAAACCTGCACTGGATTTCATTGGGGTCTTGATTATCTTTATGTTTGCTTTCTCTTTTTCCTGCTACTTCTTTTCTTTCCCTTCTCTGATTTATTCTACTTCACCTTATTTCTTGAAAACAACCAAATTTTTTTCCCCTATGTTAGATTTCAGGGGATGTAAAAAAATGAAGAATGGTGACCATAAAGTACACCTAAATTACCTGTTCCCATTCTGCATCAGACACTCATGCAGTTGGTGTTTTCCTCACTGCTTTGGACAGTTTATGAGAAAGAACTTCTGCACATTTATAGGTTCTTCTAAGGTTCTCAAGCTGAAATTTCTACAAAGCTATTATCTGTTTGGTTCAACAAAGTCATAGGAGATATTTCACAGGGAAAAAAGGATATTTGGCTGCAGGATAACCACACCAGCAACATTACCCGTTTGGGAGAGGCATTGAATGGTATTTGCAAGTATCAGTATGTGCCAAGTCCCTTGTCACTTTTCACAAATTGAGCATCTTTTTGTGGTATACATCTGTTACTGAAGAGATAATAGGAAAGGATACCTAACAGCAATTAACATTTCTTATGCAATTGACCTTCTTTGGAAAGGAATTAATACGTTCACTCTTGGAAGAGAACCAGAGAGAACATGCAAGTTGAATAACGTTCTCTTGAATTTTCATCTGTCCTAAATTAAACTTTGTGCAGTACTTGCTTAGGCTAAGATGAACAAACAGCACAGATCTGAAATATGATTCCTCAAGGATGAAATCAAGTACAGACTCAACAGTCATAAGCCAGGCAGGCAGCTGAGGGCGCTGCACTCCACTATCAAGGTGCAACAAGGGCAACCTGCTCCGGAGAGCAAGGTGAGTCAGAAGCCAAGGATAATGACAAGTCAGGCAAGGATGGACACATGACTGCCAAGCTCAGTCCTCACAGTCCCCTCACATACGCAAGGTGACTATGCTCGAGCAGTTCAACACCTGGATTCAGTTGGGAGTTCAGAGCACCACACAAGTCTATAGCAGAGAGACACCCACACCAATGCATCACACCTTGGCCAGGACAAGAGAGAGGTAGCCCAGCTAAATGTATATGCAGAGCAAGACGGGGCAGGCCCCAGTTCCCATGGCTATTTCTCACACAGGTCTTTCCACTCAGCTGACTGACCTGAAGTCATGCAGCCGTGCCAAAACCTACACCTAAGTCCAGGCAATCAAACCCATGGGGAAGTGAAAGAAGAAATTGCACTCATGACCATTTGGATTTTGAAAGTTACAACTGCATAACTCCAACTGTATAAAATCTGAAGGTGCTGGTAGTTTTAGATATTTTGTAGTTCTTTTCTACCAAAAGACGGCAAGAAATGTTGTGAGGGGAAGATGTGCATCTATATTTGGAAAAGCAGAAGAGAAAGCTTTTTTGTGAAGTTGTCTCTGCAAGTCAAGCCAGAAAATTCTCACATAATGAATGGTAAAAGAAGAAATCCAAAATTTAGCAAGTTAGTAATTGAGAGTAAATTAATCTGTTATGAGGAAATCTAGCTTGTCAGATTGCATTATTAGGAGACAAAGACACATTGGGTTTGCACATTTTTAATGCTTCAAATGAATAGGTACAAAGCAATCACAGAATCACAGAATCACAGAATAACCAGGTTGGAAGAGACCCACCGGATCACCGAGTCCAACCGTTCCTACCAAACACTAAACCATATCCCTCAGCACCTCGTCCACCCGTGCCTTAAACACCTCCAGGGAAGGTGACTCAACCACCTCCCTGGGCAGCCTGTTCCAGTGCCCAATGACCCTTTCTGTAAAGAATTTTTTCCTAACGTCTAGCCTAAACCTCCCCTGGCGGAGCTTGAGGCCATTCCCTCTTGTCCTGTCCCCTGTCACTTGGGAGAAGAGGCCAGCACCCTCCTCTCTACAACGTCCTTTCAGGTAGTTGTAGAGAGCAATGAGGTCACCCCTCAGCCTCCTCTTCTCCAGGCTAAACAACCCCAGCTCTCTCAGCCGCTCCTCATAAGGCCTGTTCTCCAGCCCTTTCACCAGCTTTGTTGCTCTTCTCTGGACTCGCTCCAGAGCCTCAACATCCTTCTTGTGGTGAGGGGCCCAGAACTGAACACAGTATTCGAGGAGCGGTCTCACCAGTGCCGAGTACACAGGGAGAAGAACCTCCCTGGACCTGCTGGTCACACCGTTTCTGATACAAGCCAAGATGCCATTGGCCTTCTTGGCCACCTGGGCACACTGCTGGCTCATATTCAGTTGGCTGTCAACCAACACCCCCAGGTCCCTCTCCTCCAGGCAGCTTTCTAGACAGACTTCTCCCAGTCTGTAGCACTGCACAGGGTTGTTGTGCCCCAAGTGCAGGACCCGGCATTTGGCCTTGTTAAACCTCATGCCATTGGACTCTGTCCAGCAGTCCAGCCTGTTCAGATCCCTTTGCAGAGCCTCCCGACCCTCCAGCAGATCGACACTTCCACCCAGCTTAGTGTCGTCCGCAAACTTGCTAAGGGTGCACTCGATGCCTTCATCCAGATCATTGATGAAGACATTGAACAGGGCTGGACCCAGCACTGAGCCCTGGGGAACCCCACTTGTCACTGGCCTCCAGCCGGATTTCACACCATTTACCACCACTCTCTGGGCCCGGCCACCCAACCAGTTTTCCACCCAGGAGAGTGTGCGCCTGTCCAGGCCAGAGGCTGACAGTTTCCGAAGCAGAATGCTGTGAGAAACTGTGTCAAAGGCTTTGCTGAAGTCCAGGAAGACCACATCCACAGCCTTTCCCTCATCCAGTAGCCGGGTCACTTTGTCATAGAAGGCGATCAGGTTAGTCTGGCAAGACCTGCCTTTTGTGAAGGCAATCACAATAGTTGTCAAAGATACTGATATCTTTGTGATCAAACTCAGATATAAAACAGTATATTTTGCACATTGTTTCTGTAATACAAATTCAGATTGTCTTTACTGGCTCAGTGAAATAGAATTTCAGGGCTGCTGGTCTAAATATCATTTTTTTGTGTGGAAATTGACATTTTTCAAGTAAGAGAAAGATGAGCAACACAAACTTTTTTAAAAAAAATTGGGAGTTTTTGCCAGACCTATTCTAAAGGACAGCTGAAATTCAAGTCATCTTCGTACCTGTATAAAAGGAACAGCTGATATAATTGAATGTGTTTTTCAACTCATCTGTATCAAAGGATGAAACTGAGTCCAGCCAGCTCCAACCATGGACTCAGCTATGCATTGCATGCAAATTCCCAAGCAAAGCTTTTGAGAACGTTAATGCAATATGAACCTGTTGTTTACACACCAGTGAATTTATTGCTGAATAACAGATGCTAAAAGGAAATTTAGGCACTGAGGCTCAAGATTGGATTATCAGCTCCCAAAACTGGCCTGGGCTTCAAGAAATTCAACGGTGTTCCTGCCAAGTCAGTGAATGTATGATATGAATTTGGCGTGTGCTCAAGTCTTACTATGCGAAAGCCAACAACCTGTGTCAATCAAAAGACCAATGAATGGCAAAATAATACGCAATTTTATTTTGATGAAAAGTTGGAGAGGAATTTTGATGTTACTGTATTAATGGCAATGTAACACTGAAAATGAGACTGTTAGAAAGAAAAATATAATGTTATTTAGGTCATGTTATACTCAGATAATTGACAAGTTTGTACTTTATTTTTTTTATGAGCAGTAAGGAAATGAAATGTGGCATAATGCAAAACTATACTCTTACCCTGACTGGGATGGGAAGGGGGTGCTATCACTGAAAATACAGTTGCCACTACTAAGCTTACCATCACTAACATTTTCATAGTAGTCAAAGAGTTTGGTTTAGATACTGCTACATTTGAAAATTATTACTAGAATTGGCCATTTCAGGTGCCAGATTCTGACACCTTTATTTAATGACCACTTTTCTCTACCTTTACTATATAGCAACAGCAGAAAGAACTTTGCCTCTCCTCATGTGTTTTTCTACTAACACTTTTCTTCTTGCTGTCCTGCAGATTGCCTCCTGTGTTATTTATTGCGCGGAGGTTTTGATTGGGGGTATTTACTCCATGCCGTCTTAGCTACTCCTGTTAGTGATGTGGGGTCATACCAGTGAAAAGAGATCAAATATCTGTAGGTACTCTCACTTGCTATTGTGGAAACTCGATTTTTTGAGTACTTGACTTGTGTATTGTAAAAAGGACTATTAGGTGTCTGTGTAGTGTAGCTGGTAGGTTTTTGGGGGTTCAGGTGGGAGCACATGCTTATGGTCCTAGAAATGTGCAGAAGAGAAGAAATCCATTACGAAATGTAGTTTGCTCTCCCAGCTGTTTTGTAATCATTGTAACGAGCAAAAAATCCAGATTACAGTATTTTGCTAATATCTCCTCATGCAAAAAAGTTCAATATTAACTATATAAGCAGTAATCCCACTGAAAATATTTGACAACAGATTTTACAGTGGATTCAGAAGAACATTAAGCATCTTTAATTTGGTTTTTCTTTTCCTCTAGTTCAGCAACAAACCAGTTATCAGCCAAATAATCATAGTTTAGCTAACTCATCCATATACTGAGGATAGGAGTATATAGGTGTCTTGGTTTAGCCTCCTCTACCTATGGCCAGGTCAACAACTAAACTGGGCAGCTACAGAACAATGCCCCTCAGAAGGGGAAGTAGAAATGAGAGAAAAAGAGACTTGTGAGATGGAAACTAGAACTAAAACATCTTTAATGAAGCAATAATAATAAAAAGGAAAGCCAGAATATTAATAAGAAAATAATAAAATACATACAAGTGTACAAAACCAATTCAGACTTCCCCAATAACTATGTATCAGCATTGACACAGAAGGGCAGGCACTAGGAAAGTCATGGACTGAATTTGGCAGCAGGTGGGAGCTGGACTCAGGAACCGGACAGATCCAGGAATGTTCAAATCAGGTTCAAAGGCAGGCAGCTAAACAGTCAGATGAGATTCTCCCTGACACAAACCATCAAAGAAGAGGGCTTGACCCTTGTGATTCCTCAGCTTTTATACTGAATGTGACGTGGAACTTCATTGGTCAGGCTTGGGTCACCTGTCCTGTCCACCCCACCCTTTAGGTGTTTTCTCCTTCTCCACAAACTCTGAGATGGCCTTAATTTACATAGAAATAAGGCAATATCACTTCTAGAGGTAGCCACTGTCTGAAAAATACCTTAATAACTTTCAGAAAATGAAGTTACTCAGAAGAGACTTATTACAAAATGTAACAATAGGGTAACTATACTGATGCGAATACTACTGTATTTGCATTTTTCAAAGCTATCTGTCATTCACTACAGGCCACAAGCAATTAAACTCATCCATTAAGCTGTGTTCTGTTACTTCGACTTTGAAACAGCCTCAGCTGTTTACCACATTTAGTGGTAATGTCTTAAAGAGGTGCTCAACTGTTATTGATGAAATGATTGCTTTTACTGTATTGTAGGGCAAAATCTAATGGACTAGTTTGAGCTATCTAAAGCCTTTTTTAAAATTAAGCAAGTTCAGATATTTACTTTATTTTGAACTGGAACTCAGCTAGAGCTAGAACTCAGCTGGGAAGGTATAAATTACAGCTGACTGCTCTTACATCCTCAAAAAAGACATAATAATTGAGATACATTAGTCCAAATCTCCTGTATGTAAAGGCTACATCCAGTCAATTAGCATATGATTTGCTGCAGTTGAGCCTGACTAGAGAATATTAATTACAGAATGTGCTAGGAATTTCTTAATTAAAGTACTCATAAAATTCCATGCAAGAAACCAAACCAAAACAAGCCAAACCATCAAATATTTGAAAGTGTACTGCTCAGCCTCTCACTGACATAGGAAAAAAAAACCCAAACAAACCATTTGCTTTAAAATCTCCTTTACCATCGTTTGTATGTTCAGATTTTTGTGCAGATGTACATCTAATTTTTTTTTTATACATGTACACAAAACTAACTCCTGATATATACTTTATTAATGGTCTTTATGTGTCAAATATGCAACAGCTTTTCTAAATCCAAGCTATGTGTGGGTATCTTTCACAAAATCGTTTTTCCCAGTGTTCAGATAAAGGATTTAGAGAATAACATGAGTGGTCTGTTTAAAAAAAGACTCTTGCATGTAGCCTCTCAGTATAACAATCAAAAGATGTCCTTCTGGGCCAGGAATCATCTTCAACAATTCTAAAAAGCTTTTGTGGCAAGGCAAAACATATTCTATTCAGGCCTTAAATGTTTTGCATTGAAGAGATACAATGCTATTGGATGAAAATATCTCAGATGGACACAGTTCCTCAGTTAGCTAAATTCTAAAATGGAAACATAAATGTTACATCACATTCAGAAGGACATGCCTTATCGATTTGATTTGCCTCGGGTAAGAAGGTTGTTAAAAAAGCAGAAAAAAGATGACCAAAACTAAAAAAGCATATCCTCAAAAATTTTCTTAGTGTTGAAAAATAGAAATTTAAACTTCCATGTCCCATTTCAATGCAGAATGTAATTTTAATTTCCTGAAGGAAACCATACTATTTATATGTTCTTTGATACCAATATTATGTCACTCTAAAAACTAATAATTATTTGCAAACATGTTATAAGTTATGGTGAGCTCTTTTATTGGAGAATTAGGTGCAGCATGTACTGAGGTACACTGAAAATAGTCTGAAGTAGAACAATAGGAGCTATTAGTTTATGTACGGTAATGTGTTCTTTATTTGTAGGTTTCCTATATGAAAGCTAGAAAAAAATCCCAGGTATCTAACTAATGTTTACATTAGTATTGTATATTGCCCACCATTAGAAGACTATTTTGTAACATGATATTGAGCTTTTTTCACTACCGTTCCTTACAGTGGGATTATTCAACTAATCTTCAGGTAATTAACCTCTATTTACCTTTGTAAAGTTCTGTGTTGGAACTTGTGGCATGGAGATATAGATATTATCTGTCTGTAATCACGGAATATCAGGGGATGAGCTATTGTACAACAAACATTAGGTATAAAGGGTATAGTGTCTTAAATTTAAAACTACCTCATCAGAAACAATAGTATAGAGTCAAGCTTTCAAAGAAGTCTGTGCAGAGTTATTAAAAAAAGCAGAATGAAAGAATCAGATTTTTTAAATAGTAATTATTTTATGAATAATCCCAAAACTGTGAACTAGCAAAGCTACAGGTTTTGTAGCAGATTAAATCACATCAGTGGGGCTGTAGAAATCCAAACCCAGTGACGTCCGGGAACTATTTAGAGATTAAGGATGAGATTCACTCATCAAGAAATGATCCCTCTATACCACTCAGCTGATCATCAGTGGGTGAGATCAAGATACAAATATAAGCAAAGATCCTTGACAAAAGACAAACTATCCAGGACCCTTGAAAAGGCGGGATGGTGCAGTGTGCATGTGTGTAGATGAGTTGCTGCAATGTTTCTCAAACCTTCTTAGCACTGGGAAATCTGTTAGTCAGATGATAAAGGCTTCATTAAGGATTCTGCAGTGCTCTCTGAGCAACGCTGCTAAATAAAAGCTCTAAATGATGCATATTCACAGAGGTAGAAATTGCCTCTAGATTTCCCACTGAGCTCTAAGAACAGACAAGAGTCATGCTACAATTTAGTAGTTAGCATTCTTTGAGGCTTAACTGCACTGGACATTGCATTACTCTCTCACCAAGAATTCCAGCTGATTAGTTGCTAATATTTATTCTTGACATTTCAATAGAATATGCCGTGTCTAGAAACATCTTAGACATAAGATGGGCTCACTTTTCGAGCAAGTCCAGAAGAGGGCCATGAAGATGATCAGAGGGCTGGGGCACCTCCCGTATAAGGACAGACTTAGAGAGTTGGGCTTATTTAGCCTAGAGAAGAGGAGGCTCTGGGGGAGACCTTTATAGCAGCCTTCCAGTACTTAAAGAGAGCCTACAGGAAAGATGAGGAGACGCTCTTTATCAGGGGGTGATTGAATGAAGGGTAATGTGTTTAAGCTGAAAGAGGGTAGATATAGATTAGTTATTAGGAAGAAGTTTTTTACTGTAAGAATGGTCAGGCACTGGAACAGGCAACCCCTGGAGATGTTCAAGGCCTGGCTGGATGAGGCTTTGAACAACCTGAAGGTGTCCCTGTCCATGGCAGTGATCTTTAAGGTCATTAATAAAGGTCACTCACACAACTGCATATGACTTGTTCCCTCTGACCTTCCTGAAAGGAACCTGTAGGGATTTTCTTGGTTATGTTTCTAAACAGGTAAACGATTTTTACAGCTTTCCAATACCTCAATGAATGTATTTTTGAGTGCTTTTGAAGGCTTCTCCCCTTCCTTTGATGCAGAGGAGGAGGAACTGCAGAAGACGGATAGGTACTTCAGTGCTATGAGAACTAGGGGTGATTCTCTTCCTTGTACAAGCTTCCTTGCTATGCCACCCCTAAGTCACATGCTAAACCATCCTATTAGGAAAGCAGAGGACACAGGTATCAGAGCTGATGTTTTTACAACATCAATTATTTCTCTCTTGTTTTTTAATTGCCTGTGGCTGCAAATCTTGATTTTGACTCGAATTTCGTCTCATAGCTATGAAATCCTGTGAGTTACTCTGAGGTTCAAGCACCTTTACTTCACCTTGACTTTATTTGGGAGCCATGTTAGGTTGACTTGAAGGCATTTTAAAATAATCTTGTTAAAGAACTGCAGTCCCTGTGGATGTTTAAGAAAGATTTACAATATTGATTTCCACTGGAGTTAAACTAAGTTGTATTGATATGACCTACATATAGATTAAATCACAATGCCCATGCAGGGTTTTGTTGTGGTTTAACAATGCATTATCAAGCTAATATAAAAAATAAATTCATTTAGCTATAATCACACAAGAAATATGTTTTGAAATCATATATGCTCTGAAATTTAGATTAGATGCCTGAATTCTTTATTAGTTTTCAGGTCAAGCTTTTCTCAGTCTGCATAGCAGCATATTCCTTAAATTGTCTGCTTTACAAATGATCATTGAGCAAATGCTTCACTAACAGGTCTTAGAAATAATTACAGGCACAGAAGTGATTTAGAAAGGAAGTCATCATGGAAGACTTCTGGAGAAAATTGTAAGAATATCAAGAAAGTTAATGATTTTTCCAAATAAATTATTTCATAAACCTCTATAGTTGGAAAATTAATTCCTTTTTGTAATTTCTCTGTTTCATGGAATAATATTAAACTCAACAGAAAATCTTCAGCCATCTGAAAATACCATTTTGAATTTCATATTTCTATTATGGAAAAATATCTTAATGATTTACAGTATTTAACACCTAGCGAAGAATTAGCAGTTTTATTTATCTTATAGCACTTCTAGGAAATTTGCAGTTCTAACAGTTCTAAAATTATTTGTCTTTTTTCACAGTTTTATCTCTAGCCTCCTTTTAAAATCAGAAACTTGATTTTAATACATTTCTAAATTAGGCTGGTTTTGTTCTAGAATAGTTATCCATGCACATTAAACAAGCATATAAACAAATAACCCCTCAGAATTAACATACACTGAACACCTAACTCACGATTTAAAAAAAAAGAAAAAGTAATGCATTTATATGTTAAGAAATGTGAATTAATGTGAATTCTTACAGGTATTTTTTATAAAAATGGTATGAAATGGATTCCTCAGATGACAGTTCACTAAGAGCTCCTCATATGGAGAAAGGAACACTAATATCTCTTACAAAGGTGGGGAAAAATACCATGGAAAATGAAATTAATTAAAGGACAGCCTCAGTTTGTCACCAATGGATTCATGCAGCTGTTGGGATTTATATCTCTGGAGAAACCTTTTACACAGGCTACAGCTGATAGGGCTTTTGAGATGCTTGCACGGCCTTGAGCAAAACTGGACAGAACGTTCAAGGTCAAAATGACAGCCTTGAGGTGAACTTCCTGCATCTGTGGGTTCTTCAGAAAAACAGGATGTTAGGTCTCTAGCCCTTTGTGAAGTCCCTATGTTAGGACTGCTCGAAGTGTAAGCATAGCTTATTAGGAAGTACCCTTGTGCTGTAGAATTATTCAGTCTTGTGCTGTTAACTGTTGCATAGTACAAAACCATTTTTTTTACGGGGAGTGTCTCATGTTATAAACCAAGTTCATTATTATAAGACATCTGATTTTTCCTTTCCTTAACTTCTAGCCCCATATGAACAATTGATTTCAATGTAAAAGATTAATAGATAACATTAATTACCAGAAGGTAGAATTATACTTTAACCCCGATTCAGGGATAAGATCTTATAAAGGCAGGCTATATTCAGAAAAGAGTAGCTGTGTTCCCATGATGCAATGTTATTAATGCATTGACCTTTGAAACATATTGGCTGTAAAGTCATCATTTCTGTGGCTAAGTCTGTTATTTCCTAGTTGGGGAAGAGAGAAGGGCAATGTTATGTAAATGCAGGATCTCACTAAATCTTCCAAGAAATAGTGAGGCTGCAGCAGTGTGGAGTGTTGTTGGGTATCTCACACCCCTTCAGTCAGAATAATATAGCATGAAAGCAGTAAAGCCATTTTTACTGCACGGATTCTGAGTGAGTAAAAAAAGATGATCTCACTGGGAAAATTAATATTCTGGAAGTAATTTCACTATGAGGAGATAGCCACCTTCAGAAATGAATTATTGTTATAATAGTCAATATCAAAATAATACCTGATTCATAATGTGTTACTGGCATTAATGACATTTCCAAGAATTTAAAGGTAGTAAAATCCTAAATCCTATACAATGATGACTGCAGAATGGTCACCTACTGTCACTGTTGACTAATTAAACACATAATTTTGGGGATATATTCAGCCATTCTAAATTCATTAGTTTTATTGTGGTTGCCCATAATCTAACTAACCTAAAACTCGACTCAACTTAGAAACTGAGTCTCTTGTTGTACGGTGTACTATAAATCTACCGTATTAAAAAAACTTCTATTTGAAAAATTGTCTTTAAATCTGAATAACTGAAAAGGAACACATTTCAGCTGTTAGAAATTATTACATCTTACTACTAGGGACAGGAATAGTACAGCGTTTGTCCGGGGCATATAGACAGGAAAGAATCTAGACTTGGGTGTCCTGAATGTCTTAAATCAAGCATTTACTTAGTATAGCATGCAAGGTGATGCAGTTCTCATTATTTTCTCTCCTTTAGCTGAGAGCAAACCTGTGGCAGGTATGCATCTCTTGTTTAATCATACATCTCCTTTTTTGCTTTCCCAAATGTCATAACATTTTATGTTGATCCAGATAGTTCAGTAAGATTTTAAGCTGGGGAAAAAAAGTTTCCTACCTAAAATATTTCCTGTGTGCTCGGCTGGGTGCAGCACTGAATAGAAACTTCCTTTCCATATTAGTAGGTAATGCTCTGTGAATTTAAACTGCTGTGTTCTAGCTGTAGCCACATGCTGGTATAGGTTAAGTGATTTTTTGTTCAAGAAACTTCCTTTTAGCAATAAAACAAAATAACAGCAGGCCATCTTGTCTTGGTAATTCATGTTCTTCTTATATTTCTACAGCAGAAAAACTGTTACACATATGAAAAACACCTTGAAATTAAAGTTCTTTCTCATACACGCACACACACACATATATAAAATTTTCTCATCTTCACCTGTATGTCTTATTTTTCAATGGATATCTAGGCAACAGTTACAGCTCACGGTAAATAACTGATGTTAATTATAGTTTCAGCTAAACCTATTGGTTATCTAAAAGAACAGAAGTCTCCACAAATAAGGAAAATACTCAATTGCACCACTGTGAGAATAAAAAGGTTGTGTTGCAGTAGATCATAAAGAAAAAAATATAAAATATGTATGTGAAAGGAGTTGACAGTTATCACAAAATTTATAAACTTCCTGTCTTTGTCCATGTAAATGCATATATTAAAAGGTATATCTTTGAACAGTCTTGTTGTGACTTACCACTAACTGAGTGATCCACACTGCTAAATTCTGTCTATTCTCCACACAGCGTAGCTTGCAGGTAATAAGGTTTGGCTAGGCTTTGCTACAACCAACACTATATGAGACTTTCATGTTCAGCCAATCACTTCTTTTAACTAGGGATTTGTTTGTAGTCTTGTTTTCTCCTAGCAGCCTAAATAACCACCTTTTCTTGCAGTGAATCTTCAGGTAAAAAGGTGATGACATTTAACATCGCTTCTTCCCTGTCTAATGCAAGTTGATCAAGAAAGAGGATAGGAACTCCTCTAATAACAGCTCTGCTCTTCTAATGTGGCTGTATGAAAACTAACTCAGTAACTGCTCTGATTTTCATACTGGTGACAAATGAGCTCATGTCTGAAGTTCATCATCAGTACTTGTTTCCATCAGGTCAGGATCATGACAGATCCTTGAAATTAAATCTTTTTCATGATATCTCCTATCCCAAAGTTCTTGAATGGGTTCATCAGGGTCTTGTTAAAGTACTGACAAGTGAGTAAATCAGCCTTACATCCTTATAAATCACTGGCAAGGATGTCTATCTCTGGTATATGCAAGCTTTAATTGTGATTTCAGAATGTCTTTATTGTGAGGGCTTTTCCCTTTTATTTTTTTCCCAATAGATTCACTAGATATAATTTCGTCATATAGAAGAATATGGATTTTTTTTATCATGTGTCTACATTTCTCCACTGTTTATATTAAAGGATTTGTTATACTATTAATATAGTTGTCCTCTTATGATATCTTATTGACTTCCTTTCACTGTCTAGAGGAAGTTCAATAATCTTTGTCACTGCAGAAAGCTTAGATTCTTCCAAGTATAGCATTCCATTGAATCAGACAGGATAGCTCTATTTTTTGATAGCACAGTAAATAAATTGCATAAAAAAGACTGTATAAAGTATGCAAGAAATTAAAATAGAGCTCCTTTTAGAAGCTGTTGGATTTTTAAACTACTCTTCAGTTTGCCAAAACCAAATATCTGTGTATGTTTCATGTGCAAGCACGGAGGGATAGAATAGATTAAAACTCTTAATAGTGGTATTTTGTATTACTGAATAAGTCTGAAGTAACACTGAGAGCAAACATCAAGTTAAACATCATTATAAATAGTGCATGAATTCTTAAGAAAAAAATCAGTGGAATATGAGAGCTATAAATAGTGCATGAATTCTTAAGAAAAATATCAGTGGAATATGAGATTCAGAAAATGAGGAAGTAAAATTCTTAACAATCCCATTTTCTTTTCTGAAGGTGCTGATTGGCTTTATGCCTGTCGATGGGTGTGCTGTCTCACTGGCACTTCAGCAAGAAGTCCATGCTCTGCAGCAGCTTACTCACAGAACACAGAGGACTCGGGCACAAGTTAATGCTGTGCAATGTATGGTTTAATGTGCATAAACAAAAAGAAAAAGAAATAGACATTTTTTTTTTTATTTGGAAGAGGTGAAATCCCTCATCTTCCAGCAGAATCTTGGAATTTGAAGACATCCTTGTTAGCAGCTTAGTCTGTCTGCCCCTTGCAAGGAACTAAATGGCTCAATGAAGCTGAAAAGTATTCTTTTTAGTAGTTTAAAAAAAACCCAAAAAACAAAAACATTGCCTCTTTCTGAAAGCTGAATGGCCATCAAAAAGAAAGGCAGTATCTGTTCACTGCAGAGTGACCTAGTATAGTTAAACTAGTACTCTAATATATATCTGAGATGTTAGTCTAGAAGAAATTAAGGTCCAAGAATGAGATAAAATTTCTTATTCGAAATGTCTGCAATAAACTGATCATATAAACTACCTTTATACTCAGTGGGAGAAAATGATGACCCTAAGAGAGCTATTATTCTGGAAAGATTTCACACATCACTCTTGAGATGCTATGAACCTCCTCCTTCATGTTTCTGCTGATTTGTCTGTTGAGACCAGTAAGCTGCTCATCAGCAGATATATCCTCTCTCCCTGTGTGGCCTGTGTGGGACATGCTGTCATCAGACTGTATGTAACACATACACTCGCTGTTTGGAAGAGTGAACTCTGAGATAATATTTATCATTCTGGCTGGAGAGACAGTAGTAAGGGCACTGCATCAGCCCATACTGTCTGAGAACTGAATACTCTTTTCATAAAAATTAAGCAGAAAAAAATAATTATCTTTTTCCCATTTTCTATAAATAATGACAAGCTATTAACAGATTTTAAGGTAGAACAAGATTACTAAGTAATCTGCAGGGCCAGTAGTGAATGTCTTGGACTTCTAAATACTTCAGTACTTGAAAATTACTTTGAATATCTAAGGGTAGAACTGTGAATTCAAATACAGTGTTTGTAGGATGAATCCTGTTTTGTTTACATGGTCATTTTTCTCAGGTGTCTGTGAACTCAGCAGCAAAGCAATAATGAATTCTGTCATGCTTTTATCTTGTTCTTTCCTCTCACATGAATTAAACAATTTAGTAAAAACAAATGGGAGAAAGAAAGATCCTATAGTCTGGTTGATGGTAAATTAAAATGGATAGAAATGGGTTATAGCCTTTGCTTAAGGGAATGTCTAATTATTTTTACAGAATGTAACATGGTAAAGAGGAGATTGAGAACATCCACATCAGCTCCAGAGCATCCAGTATGACTATCATACTCATGAGAGGTGTAGACCATGTGTTCACATACTCAAAAAAAAGGGAAAAATAAATACAGATTTTCTACCTTCTGTATGGGTACTCCTATACCTTTCAAATAGAAGAAAAACATTCCAGTCTTTAGAAACTTTTTTTCTGATAAAAACTATTTGATAAACATTAACAAAACTCACAATCTTGTGATTACTGAAGCAATGATTTTCAATAAAGCCGTTATTAGCTACTGTAGAGATTAACCTGCCTGTAATAAGTCTTGTAAGTAGAACTGTGCTATTCAAAGTAAATCCAATTGCAATGCAGGTGATCATCAACAAAAGCAGGTATTAAACAGTACAATTGTTGCCCAAAGTATATAGCACATATTACAGCAGAAGTACGAAATAGTGATATGTGAATTGAAGTAATACTATTTAAGACTACTGGTTTAGATTTAAGCATTAAAGTTTTAGTAAGCTATTCAAGAATTTTTATTATAGTTCTCTTCTAAAGGCATCTTTGAATGTTGTTCTATTACAGTAATCAAGCATTATGTAAAAGCAGTATACGCAGCTATAAGATACACAAGATTTTCCAGTTAGGTGGGCATACGATGCTATCATATGTAAAGTTTAAATTGCTTATTTACATTTAGCATCAGCAAACAATTAGCATCTGTGCTAGACTTCGTTGGGTCTTTCATAATGATATTTCTGTGCTTAAACCTTGAATTTCTAATGTTGCCAATGAGCAAACTGTACACTATTACTTGTGCATAATTATTATTTTTCATTGATGTAAATGAGAATCTCGACAGTTGCTTCCACTGAGCTGCAAATTTATGAACAGCTTATTTCAGATTTATGTTCCCAGAAACTATAGAATCATTTCTGTGTGGCTGGAAATAAAACTCTCCTAAACTTCCTTTATGAAATAATTACTAACAACAATAATTTTTTAAACATTAGCACCAAGTATTTCTGTTATAAAATAAGCTCTCCAGATCGTGGTACTGCTTTGTGAAATCAAGATAGTTTTCTGTTTAACTGGGAAGCTCATTGGGTTCCATGAGAGTCTATGTTTGACTAAAGAGGGATGGGTGGCTATTTTCAAGGCATGATTGGTGCTGTCCCTAGTTCACTTCCAAGGAGGTCTGTCACAGAACTCCTCAAAGTGGTGGGGATTCTGCCTGTGAGAGAGGAGAGGAACTGTAACAACTGATACAGGTTTCCATCAAAGCCCTGCTTCCAATGTGGCAGATATCTGAGTCTTGATGAATATTCTAGGCATAATATACACTTCACAGACTTAACCAGCTCTGGCTGCTGGTTTTGTGTTGTACCATCCTTGGATGAGCTAGTGCTTTTCATTTAAGTGTCCCGATATTTTTATTCTTGACTACAATCTCACTTCAGTGCTTTCTGTTTCCTATAATACATCAACATTCTGTAAAAGGAGCTTCATAAGTTTTCATAAAATCATATGGGGAATTCCATAGCTTGGGATTTGCAATATGTTATTGTTAATTATTAGATCAGCAATAAAAAAAGGAAAGGAAGGGATATTGAATGAACTCCATCTAATCATTTAAAACGTCCATCCTGGAAAAGAAATACTGGTCATCAGCAGTCACTTAGTCACTTAGTCACTTAGTGATATTAAGTATTATTCAGCAAAAACTATCCTGTGATCATTCAGAAATTATTCGGCCCAGATTTCCTGTTTGGGAATCACATGTACCAGTTTACTTGTAAAGTGAGGATACCAGTATTGCCTTGTAATTCAAGTAAAGCTAACATAAATACAATAACTGTATCATGCACATGTTAACTTCTATAGTTTCTTCATTATTTCAAGATGAGGGCATATACTTGACATGACAGACAAAATGAACCATAGTGGGCATAGCAATTCATGCTATAACTGATAATTTATTTATTCAATATTATTGCATGTTATTACGAAGAAATAAAAAAGTCACAGATTGCAGCTGTCATCTACATCAGTGAGATTTACAGGGCTCTGTTTAAAACTCCTCTTTTCTGTTCTTAAGCATTCTGCCAATGCAAACAGCTTTTTTAAGATAGTGATTTTTTTTTTAACTGAACAGAATTGTTCTTTAAGGGTTAAAAAAAGCATGAGATCCTGCAAACTGAATTTCTTCCATTCCTTGGCTCCATAATCCTAAAAAAAAGATCATAACCAAATGCCTCCCTTTTTATATGCCTCAAGACATGTAAAATAATCATAAAATTAAGATTTATAGTCAAATAGCACTATGAAGTTATTAATTTGCAACTAGAATAAATAATATTTGAAGGTGGATGGTTGCAGATTTCTCATACTTTCTCCTTGTTTGATCATAAGTCTGCTGCTATCATCCAAGTTTTGTGTTTGTTTCTTGGTATGAACAAAATGGATCACATTATGACAGCAGTCATAGATACGGATAATCATACATTACAATGGCTTAAGGAACTATATTGGTCATTCTCGATAAGATAATTTTTCATCTTTAAAAAGTAACATTTTTATTTATATACATTTTGGGCACCTTTAATCTAATGTTATTTCCCCTTTGGTTTTTTTTGTCAGAAATGATTCTTAAGGTCTGACTCCTTTCTTGTTTTTAATGTGATTTCTTGTCCATAATTTTACTGAGTAAAACAAAATTTGCTGAATGTTAGCAATAATCCACTATCTCAACTGTGTCTTAGTAGATCATTAATCTTTGATCTAGCAGATGAATAACAAGCTATATATTTTCCCATAATAACTGTTGAATATAAAATAAAAAGAAGTCCCAGAGTTTAGCTGTGGAAGCTATTTAGTAGTCTGCCTGAGTGACAGTAGGTCATTTTTCAGTCACACCTCTAATCTATTCTACTTTTGGTGTTCACAATGAGTTTAATCTTTAATAGTATGCAATGCTAGCTATTCATAGCTACTAAAACTGCATGTTTTCCACAAAGCACTTTTTTGCTCCTAATATAAAAAACACTACTGCCCCTTTTAAGAAGCTAGTTATTCTGGAACAAAATTATATAAGATGACTCACTGCTAAATTTTATCTTCTGTGAGGTGGAGTGCTTTCAAAAAGAAGTAGGTGAGAAGGTGCAATTACACATACCTCATTTTTTACCCAGTTTCTTCTAATTTCTTTGCCAACACTTCTCTCCTCTGAGTAAGCACTGCCACTTTTAAACTATAAGGCACAGTAGAACTACTAAGGGTAATAGTGCACTAATTTATTTTTTTTTATTAGACATTATCTACGACTTTAATCTCTTTTAACAATTTCTTTCAAATGCATCTTCTTGTCATTCACTTTTAGCTTTTCGTTTTCACTGATTTGAAGAGTTCCAGTGGTTTTCAAAGGCTGCTAAAACTTACTTCTATGCACAGGTAACAGTGTGAAAATACAAACTTTCAATCTAAATATGAATGAGCCTTGCTGAGGGAAGTTTTTACCAATGTCCTTTATGAATATGATCTAAACTTATCTGTGCTTTATAGAAGAGCTAACATTGCCAAATGGTGGGATTCCCCTGTACGGACCTTCTAGTAAAATCTCTCCAACTACTATTATCAGTAATAATATGGGGAATATTTCCAGGTCCTCACATAATAAATTATTCTCTTCCTCCAAAGATCTGGTAGGACATTTAATACCCCTATCAAAAAAAGCTGGGGAGTGACTGTTTACAAAGGTGTGTACTGATAGGCCTAGGGGTAATTGGTATAAACTGGAGAGGAAGATATTCTTCACAATGAGGGTGGTGAGGCACTGGAACAGATTACCCAGGGAAGCTGTGGCTGTCTCATCCCTGGAGGTGTTCAAGGCCAGGTTGGATGGGCCCTAGGCAGCCTGATCTAGCGGGAGGTGTCCCTGCCCATGGCCGAGGGACTGGAACTAGATGATTTTTAAGGTTCATTCCAATCCAAACTATTCCATGACTCCATGATTCTATGAGATGGATGCAGCATCAGGGGGAAGAAAAGAAGATTTAGAGAACTCGATAAAAGAAAGCTCTGTTCTTCAACCTCCTGTACCTCGATTTCTTTAGAGCAGTTCGTTACAATCTCCACCTGGTAAGACATCACAAGCACATGCCAATAATACTTGTGATTGTCTGCTTTCTTGTGTTCCTGGCTAGAAGATGGTAGTAGTATTACAAAAGTCACAAAGACAGGAAAAATTTTATCTCTTTTAGATACTTACTACCGTATGTAGGGAATCTGTTGATTTAAAGATCTTTTCCAACATGAGTGAGTGGAGGATTCAGGGGCAATCATCCCTCAACTCTCCGGATTTTAAAAGTTGTATTCAATATCTCTGAAGCCTTTGGTCCAGGAGTTATCTTTGATTCAGTCCTCACTTCCCATATTATCTTCTGCCAGAATAGTTTGAAATAGCCCCTTGCAAAATATGCCATTTTCCCACTACACACACCATTTCTAAGATTTCTTAGTAATCTTTTCCTCCTTTCTGATGATAATACAACACTCCCTTACAAATTCTAATTTGAGTTCCTCCATTGCGCGTTTCTTTTGGATTTTGAAATAGTTATACTTAACCCATGAACTACTGTAGTGTGGGTATATAGGTATATTGTATAAATAAAAATACTATTGTGACCTACTGAATTTTGCTTCCTTGTAATGCTGTCTGCCTAATGATTCCTGACGTGTCACCATCAACATTTCCAGTCTCCCCTGGCCTGCCTTATTCCTTGCCTCTTGCGTTTGTTTTGCATCCATTAGGATGTTTCCCTCCCTAATTTTCTGCATTGATGAGCTGCCCATTTCTGCCTCACTAGCACAAACAAATGTCCCAACTGTCTGTCTCTTTTGTCCTGTGTATGTACACAGAGCAGAAAAGAGCATTTGCTTTCAAGAAAATAGTGGATTATTTAAACTAATTTTAATACACTGAAAACCAGACTAAAATATCAGTGTGTGAATGAGTCAGTACAAACATGGAAACTACCTATTAAGTCCTCCAAGTGTCTTGTTCTTCTTGGGGAAATTACTGTGGTTTTTTTTTTCTTAATGTTTTAAAAATTTTGAAGAAAAGATGAACAAACTGAAACAATAGCTTCAGTTTCTATTGATGTTTTTATGTCACCGGTTCTTGAAATAATTAGCGTAATGTTCAATAAAAATGAGTTCTCATATTTTCTCACAATTGTTTGGTTTATTTAATTGGAGATGTTTTCCCCATTTGTTACAAATGCCGTTCGTTTATTAGATGTGTGCGTGTAAATCTTGAGGGCAAAGAAAGATGATTTTTCATATTAAAAATGAAGTAAATTTGAGTGCCGTTATCATAGAATCATAGAATGGTTTGGGTTGGAAGGGACCTTAAAGATTATCTAGTTCCAACCTCCGTTGTGTCTGAGTTAAAGCTTCCCTTGAACAAGAATACGTTAGAATTCCACCTTCCCCAGTATTCTGGGTTCTCTTTAGTTTAGGAGGTTTTAAAAGAAGGACGTAAATTAATGAAAATGTATGAATGTCTTTCTGTGGAGGGGTTATTTTGTCCTCTTTTTTGACTGCCAGTGGTATGATGGCTTAAATTTGAGCTAGGGAAATAGGGATTTCAGCTGACAGCTAATGACTGGTGAAACTTTATGATGTGCCCATAGCACTTCTTGGCTTTAACTAGGGATAAAATTAACAAGTGCTTTGGAAAGACATTGTTAGGTCACTGACTGAGGTCATGAATGGAATTTGGTAACTTCACTTTACAAGTCTTTCTCTACTCATTGATTGCTGACCATAGTCTGGCTCAAAATAAGAAGTAAATAAGGCCTGATAGCAGATTGGTAAGAAAATTTTCCTTTTCAGATAAACTCCATTCCTTGTTCTTATGCCATAAATACTTGATTTTTCCCTTGAAAGTGTTCATAGTACAGGCAGTACAAACCCTTTTTAATTTTACATCTGTGTTTCAGTCTGCAGCTGTGCTGAGAAAAATTAATTCTATGATTAAAATAGTTGTCCTAGGTGGTACACTTTAAGAACTTGGTTCGTTTGTAGGTGAAAATTTCTCAAATATGAACAACATGTAATTTTCAGTGAGTCATTACTTAGTTGAATGAAGCTCAGAATTACGTGGAATGCCCAGCGGCGCATATCTTTGAGAATAATTTTTCTGGAGATGAATTTTTTGTTAAGCTCTGAGCCAATGTGAAATAATTTTTTACTGGTTTGAAGTGACTGTGACCAGTTTAGAACTTGGGCCTTATTTTCAGCTATGGTGTATCAAAAGTTTTTGAGAAGTTTCTAGGAATACCTGTTAAACTATTACTATACTGGAGAGAAGGAATCTTAATGTGTCACAACATGGTTAATACGAAATATAGTCTTGCAGTTTTCCAAAATTAACGTGTGAAGAGAAGAAAAATGAAATCCTGATGCTTAGGATTTCTTAAGTTACACCAATCTGGGCTGGTAAAGTCATGCAGTATATATGAAAATTTATGTGTTGCTTCAAAGTCCAAACTGCTGCACTATCTCAAGTTTCTCTACAGCAGCTGGGTGTGAATTGTACACTGAATAAGCAGGTAGAACTGGGGAACACTGAATGAAAGAATGAAGTTGTGCTTTCTCTTTTCTGTCTCATGTTACGTGCTAAGGAAAAATTCAGCTAGCATTTATATTTCACCCCTGCCAAATATATAATAGAACATTTTGAGAGCCAGAGTAGTTAACTTTATTCAGTGTCACAGTTTTAGGACAAGAATTCCAGTGAAATCTATAGCAATGATAAATAAACCCAGGCTAAATTGTCTTGTGGAGTGATGGAGAGGCATGTGTTGGGAGGGTGTAGCCTAAACTGTCTGAAGAAAAACTGTGTTGTTTCAATGAGAAGAAACGCCAAGACTGTGAATGAAGCTTCTGTGGATGTTTGACACTTTCAAAAACTATGTTCAAAACCACATTTACTAGTTACACAGTAGGTAAAAAAAAGGAAATGTTTTAACAAATGGGAAATAATTAATTATCTGGAAAATGTCCAACCTATACTGACATTGAAGATTGCTATAATTTGCCATTTAATAACTCTTATTATATTTGCATTAATTGTTATATAAAAAGAGAGGAAATTCCTTCTGGATCCCAAGAAGAATCTGTCAAAATAAGTCAGAAATATTTTTAGCTTAAACATGAAAAGAACAAGGTTTTTCAGTGCAAATGAATATCGGTTTAGCTTAAGGTTATTAAAACTTTATTAATTAGGTTTTGTAACTCATTGGATGGACTGGATTATGATAGAAAATTTGAAAACTGAATAAGAAATTATATTCTCCTTTTGTAAACTCCTTTGTATGCAAATCCATACTTACATACAACATGCAACATTGCATGCTCAAACTTTGCAGGCTTTTGCTTTTGAAATCACTGATCTGGAAATGCGATAGTGACTTTTTTCCCTAGTGATAGTGACTTTTTTCCCTAAGCCTGTTAGATATTCTATGCATTTCTGATAATGTTGTACATCTTTCTAGAGAAATGGATAACTAAACAATCCAACTGCCTTCTGACCTTGTTCCTTCTCTCAAAATCCGGAAAAAAAGAACAACAGATTTTTAGTTTAAGACGTATGTGTTTTTTTTTCTCTCTAGAACTTCCACTGACATCTATTGGACAAATAAGTTATTATTTTTCATACAAGCAACAGGTATCTGTTTTCTGGGAATACTGTGATACTATCCATAGATACCTCCAGGAATTTTACTCCTTTTTTTTCTGTTTAACTGGCTGCTAAGGAGCCTTTCAAATACCCTGCACCTTGGGCTTCTTGTGGAATTGTAGCATATTTTGGACCTCTGTTCTCGACAAGAAGGTGCTAGTCCTTAAGATCCCAATACGAAAAACATTCATGCTCTGTAAAGTATCATTTTAAATGGTAGATTTTCCAGCTAACATTATAAAGCGAGAATAGTATAGATAATTTTAGATGTCTTCAGATACTGGGAACCCTGAGTTTTGTACCACTGAATGGTCTTCACTATCAGTGCACCGCACACCATACAATCTGAATCCATAAGAACAGTTACTCCATTTTGGTCATTTGAGGTTTTAGAGGATTTTTATTACAAGAAAATAGCTCTGCTCATCATTTCTACTCTCAGACATGAAGTTTGTTCATATAAGACTTTTTGCTGCATTTAGACAAAGGCAAGGATATGAAAGTGGTATAGGACCATACTATCCCATACCAAGTGGGATCTACCTGAAGACTCCTTTTACAAAGAGTTTGACAAGTTCATCCTACAGAGTGGGGTACGGACTGACTGCACAACACAGCTTAACACCCAGAGGCAGTAGAGTCCAGCACAGACTAAGGGCTACTCAGTTAATGACTGTGTGGGTCATTAGCTTCTCAAACATATAATGGTCTCACATTTAGGATCACTGCAACGTGTCAGAAGGAATTACCACACCAAAAGATAAGAAGTCATGTGAATGACAGAGAGATTTGTGTTAAAGACACAGCTGTGGTGAAAAATTTCAAGAATTACATTAGTTTTGTGTAAGTGCATGAATTGTCTAGTTCTTAGACCAGAATTTATCAGAGACAGAATGGAACAAAAAGGAAATTTAAAATTTCTGACTTGCATCAGAAAAATGACTATTTGAGAATAAAAAAGGGTTGTTAAATAATATTCAGTATCATAGTTAGGCGGTGATGGCACTTGCCTGAGTCTGATATGTTCAGGCCCTTTATTCAAGCTACACTGTATTGTGTTAGTTGGTGATGCAGGCCGGAGGCGGTATGTCTGTGATACATGTGAGCAGGAAAAGAGAACAGTATAGAGAGGTAGATATAGTATGCATTATTTAATGCAGCATTCAATCCTTTCTGTTATATAATAGTCATTAACAGAGATGGATGAAGCAACACTAGGTAAAGTAAGGGTATGTTATAGTGTGGCAGTTCTCAATTTTGCCACTTTGTTCCTTTCCCCTTCCTTTACATAGTGCAATCTATAGGAACACTCTTCAGGTCTACCCATGCATTCCTTTCCCTTGTGGGAAACTAGACACTTGCAAGGGCTTTACTTCCAGAAGTGATCCTAAATACTTACAGGCAGTCATTGCTTCTGTAAAAAACTGGTTAATTTGTTTCCTCAGTTGTGTAAATACTGATTGACTTTTGTAGCAAAACTCTTTTACCCTAGCTTTTTTCCTTGGGTGTATGATTTGGCCCAAAGAAAAAATGTCCTAGTTTAGGTCTGACCTACTTGTAATTAAATTGAAAGCTTGCTCTTTGCACAGGCTTGTTTACTAAAATCAAAGAGTGCCCTCAAGCCACCAAGATTTGAACTAACCCCTAAAGCAGTCTTAGTATCATTGATGGAATTACAGGGCAATTGCAGATAAGTATTTGCAAAGTATTTTGTAGGAGAGCAAACTGTAGCCGACTCAAAAAGAAAATATGCATATCATAAATATTAATATGGGAGCAATTCTCTATGGAAGCATATTCTCTGTAAGAACATCAGTATAAAATATGTTGTAATCTTTCTTTTAAATGCAAAGTTAGAAAATATCCTTAATTAACACGGATGATTTTCTCTTAGTAACCATGACTTTGAGAGTTTTTATAGTACTGTTTTCCATAATCAAAACGACTCATATTTTAAGTCTAATTTTGTTTCCATCTTGCTTGGAAAATATCAAATATGGTGATTTCCATATTTTAATTGTTTACTTGTGGAGTTTTTTAATTGCTATTGACAGAGAAAATAAAAAGATATTTCCTTCCATCTAGTTACCATACTTTCTTGTATGATAGCAGTACTTTTTTCTGTTTGTTTCTTGTCATTTTTTGTTTCTTTCTTTTTTTCTCTTCAGGAACCTCTCTACAGGAAATTTTAATCACAAAAGAAAATTGAATGCATGAACAAAGCACTGTATAACAACCAAGTGGTATATTGCAAGCCTAATCTTTTATGCCTGGATTTTGCACTGCATGAATCAGAGGATTTTTGTATGCAGATCAATTGGTATGATAGTTACTTTAGTCAGCTCAGCCCTTTTTATTAGTTTTGTCCTACAATTCATCGTTAACAGGTGAATATTAATTCTCTTGACAAATAGGAAGAGAAAAAGCATTTCCTGTGTGTCATTTTGTTTTCTTTAAAAACTCGCTCTCTCAGCTAAATTTGAGTATGAATGTCTTTTGGTTACTACATCAAGAGAAACTCTGGTTTTTTGGATACTATATCAACACTTACCATACTGTTCTCTGATGTCTTTCCAGGAATATGTTAAGCTGTGTAAAAGTATATTATATATATGTTTGTTCTTTTATGCTCTTCCATAAAAAAGGTAAATGCAAGTACTGTGTCAAGTTCTAGAAGTGAGGGTTTCCTTTTCAGATATTTCAGTAAATTTAGCTGGGTGAAGGAAGGAAGAGAGAGAGATGCTCTGCCCTGGAAGTGATGAGGTTTTATGGTCCTTAATGTCTTGGTAGCTTTTAACAAGATCAGAGTAACAGAAGCAATGATATTGGTTGAGGTGTCTCAGCCAGTTAAGAAAAGGAATTTGTAGTTTTGTAATTAAGGCACAAAGGGGTTTGTTTCTTATCTTTTGTGTTGTTACAATTTCCAATCATAATTTGATGACAGTAGAGCCAGAGCCAAGAAGGGTACAGCTGCTACTCTACTTCTAGACTACTAAACTATAAACAGCTTCAGAAATATTTATAGCATCAATTTTGTTTTTCCTAACAAATTCCACTTCCTCTAGGTTTTGACAGCAAGGAAATGGCCCCGTCTTTATTGTGCCATCTGTTTGTGAAAACGGATAGGAAGGATTTTAGAACACTGAGCTTTGGTTGTAAGTGTCAACTTAATGCTACCTTGGGGAAAAGTAATTTGAAACTATACTTGAGGTTACCTTGATGGATTAGAACTGTAACAAGGGGAAGGTTACATGAGAGAGCTGACAGGCTGCTGATTGGCTTTCCTGAAATAACAATGATCAGAGAATCATTTTTCAGTAGTTAATTTAAGTTTACTGACAAGTACAGAGAAGTATAAATGTGGAATAGTCCAAGGTCAAATTCTGCTGAAGAGTTCTGATATGCTGCTTGTGTCCAGAGATCCATGAGCAATTAGAGATCAAACTCTAATGTCTTTCTCTCTAATTGATAACAGTCTCACACTAGTGAAATTCCATTTATTTTCTAAAATTATTCCAGATTTTTACTCCAAACTTATAGAATCAGCTATCTGCATAAGTGTGTACAGAAGTTTGCTGCATTAGCACTGAGGTTCCATCTGCTCCCTGAAAGAAAAGTAATCTTATTGCTATATTGCTTAACACCCCCACTAATAAAAAACTTCTTTCCTTTATTTTTCTTTCCTTCATAAATTCACTTTATCTGATAATTAGTTTTTGGATTTATTTTGTTTTGTTTTGTTTTTACCCCAAATAAGGGTAAAGAAAATATTTCCATTGATGTTTGGGTGTTCTATTTCATATTTTTACACCATGTTTTCAATTTTTTGCAAATCATCCCACTGAGTAATTAGACACAGAAGCTTGCAATGATACTGGTTTCATGCACGCTTGGAAACCTAGTCTTTTCTCTTAGCTTTTTCTTTCTTCTCTTTCCTGCCTTCTGTTTATTTGTTTCCTTTCCAAGCCCAGCTCTGATTGTGTAGCTTCTCTCATCCTGGGATTCCTTTTTTTATCAAAATCAACCTAAACTTTCAGATCAATTTGCTGAAAATTTTTCTTTTGAGATTTTTAATCTTATATTTGAAAGGACAAGGCAACAGTGGTGCCACCCTTTATTTACAAAATTCCTCCTTTGTTGAAGATAAGAGACATACTTGAGAAGATCCAAATTATCATCCATCAGCAAACCTGTATGTACTGTAAACTGAGTTTTACTCAATCTCTCCTCGCCAGTTTAGTTTCAAGGAAACCTTGATGTCTGAACCTTAAAGACATCTGCTGCATGTTTCTATTTCTTTTCTTTTGTTAGTTATGTTAATTTTCAATTTCACTGCAATTTAAACCATTTCTAGGTGTTATTTAAGAGTGTTAATATTTCATGAAATATTGGGGCATAACAATGCAGCTGATTTTCTGCAAATAAGCATTGTATATTTCTGTTTGCTGTTCCCTAACTTGTTCATTAGCATGACCCTGACCAGAACAGTTTTGTAAAACTGCTTGATGACCAGCAAATGCTATGTAATTCTATTCAGATTTAAATCTAAGCTCAAGAGATGCTGCTCAACTTTCTGTGATAATTCTCATTTAAAAAAATGGAGGAAATTTGTGTGAGAAATAACAAGTTATTTTGTGATCAGTGCAAAAATCATAAAAGTCTGTGTGGATTAGACTGAAGCAGACTCTCCTCTTTTTCTTCATGCCCACATGTTTTAATACACACATATATATAAGAAATCTATTTATATCAATTTGACATAGGATACGTTTAATTTTTTTTTCCTTCTTTCAGCATTTCTTAGGGCAAATTACATGTGCCTGCACATAGATGAAAAGAGATAGAACTCATGCTCGGGAGAAGGTTAGAAGGTAGAAAAAAGTTCTACTGAGCATCCTATATCTGATATGTATTTCATTCTTGTGTAATACAGGGTTGGATGCCAAAGAAGCTTATGCTTTCCCCCGACTACCCTTCCCTTTTTTCCTGGATTTGATCCCACATAGTAAATACCAGCTTGAGCCTGCAAAGACAATTACAAATGAATGTCCAGTGATATGTTATTAGCAGTCCACTCTTCATTTTATGTATTACATGAGAATTATTGTAACTTATACTGAGTCAGTACAGAATGCTCAGAGAAAGCTGCATTGGTAAGCTGCCCCAGGCCTGCACAAATGTGAAAATAAATTGGTTTTCAAATACAATTCTTTGTTCTAGGTAACAAACAACTAATTCTTTGCTTTTGAAGCTGGTTTTACCTTTTTTAACTCTGTCAAGCAACAGTAAGCTGCTTTTCTCTTGGAAGGAAGATTGTGCTGCAGGGTTCAATTACAGAACACCTTTGAGTCTCTAATTGTCTCTATTATAATTATATGACGTTTGAAAATAAACCTTCCAGAAGTCTTTGAACATATGTGAAAAATTCAACATTTTATCAGGAGTTTAGCTGCAAATATTAGAGATTCCTGACACTAGGAATTACACATGAAATAACAGAGCTGGTTAAATGAGTAGTGTTGTGCTATACGTGATACAGAGTTAGTAAGAACACCGTAGTATGATGCTTTTCTTTTTCATTCATTTCATTGACAAAATGCTTCATCTCAGAGGTTGCAATGTTACTGTTTATCATGTAGACAGAAGGTAGCTGTTATGTGGGGCACTTTAACAGAAGCAGGCATACTGCATCAGCAGTAATACTTAGTGACTAACGTTTTTTAAACCAGTGAAAGTTCTTGAAACAGTAGAAAAATAAAGAAAACAAGCCTACTTGCATTGGTAGCCCTTGAAACAATTTTTTTGCTTTCTTTTCTTTTCATTCATTTTTAAATTAAAAAAAAATTAATCTGGTTGAATTTTTAAATGTGTGTACATTAAATTTTAGCACATTTGATGGTGGACCGTGCCCAGTTATCCAGTTTGTAGTCTTGTTCCAGGACATTTTTAGTGTGAATTTTACAGTTCACAAATAATTATTGCATATCTAGGCTATTCAAGAACTCTTTACTGAACACCTTCTTGCTCTAGTGATTTGTTGCTGTTCATTTTATAAGTTTGCTTAAAGCCTTTTCTACTTACATTTCAATCTGACACAGATCTATTCGGCACCTCCCTTGGAAATATAAGCTTCTGGCATGGGAATCTCTCCAAACTTCAGCATAGCAAACATGGAGACAAATATTTCGCTTAGTCTTCCAGGGTAGCTTTATCTTCTCCGAATGCTTTCTTTATGCTGTGATAATCTATTGACCCTCTAGACTCTTTGCTGGAGTTTCTTCTCCCAGAGTATTTGGACAAGGTTTTATTATTTCCTTGATTTTCTTAGAGGCTCTTCCTCAGCCCTCTTTTTTTTTTTTAGTCTGCTTTACTTATTTCAATATATAAGATACCAATGTCTGATTCTCTTTTTCTTGTTGGAGTAGGGGATGGGCAATAGTATGTATATTGTCTACATACATGTGAATATTTAATGCATGTCTCTCTGTGTGTTTGTGTAGCTATATATACATTTAAAAACCTTTCGCCCCAAGGGTGTTTTATCATTTCTAATAACCCTCTTTTTCTTGCTCATTAACGATAGTAATAGTTGCTGATGTGAAGACTTTTTCTGAGCTGTGCAGTACGTTTGCTCAGAAATTCTAACATCTTGGCATTCATTTGTAAATAACATTGCAGCTATACACTATGCAGCATATAATTTCAGGTAAAATATGGTAAAAAGGGGACTTAATTGAGCAACTAGTCAGAGCGGTAACAACTCTTTCACTAATTTTCAAAAAATACAAGTAATTAAAACTACTCTGAGGCGATTATTGGTTGCCGTTTCAGGAGTAATGACATATAGGCTTACCATGCTTTCAAGAGTCAGAGACATTGATTCAATAATGCTTATTTTGGAGGCACAGAACTACACAAGATTGTAGAACACTTCCAGGTGAAGCAGACCCAAGAATAAAATCCTGCCAGTCTGCTGGGATGACGTTCAAATGTTATGCGTTGTCATACTAGCATAAAATAGTACTATGAAGTTGTTAATTTATGAAGAAGTTAAGATTACTAATAAAAATACATCCTAGACTTAGCTGGCTGACTTCATAGTCTGTTGCTTACTAGTGGTAAGTCCCTGAAACAGAGAACAGAGAAATGGATAATCCCATTTTGATTCCAGTGAGAACCCACCTCTTTACCAGGACATGCTGTCTGCAGACAGAAGATATATGTTTATAAATATTGTGTGGCTTTCTGTCTGCATATTTGTGCCTATAGTCATGCCTCAATGATTGTTTCAGTTAACGGCAACCCTCTTACCTGCACAGAATGGTTTGTAGATTAAACAAGAAATGACAACATCCCTTTAGTTTATACTGTCTACAGAAATTAAACACAACGACTTTTGAAATACTTTATTGCCTGGGAGCAAAAGCAGATAATATTATTCTTGGATAAGAAGTGTCTTCAATTAAACAACAATGGCAATTGAGAGACAGATTGGTTTCAATTTCAGTTATAGTTTATTATAGAGGCATATCTTAAAAGCTTAGTCTAAAGTGTAACAGACTTAAAGCTATACTTCAAGACAGAAAATAGCTCATTCTGTTTTTACTGATATTTAATAGATGCTATTTAATCAGAATAGGAAACAATTACTTGAGTAATATGTACAGCAGATACTTCATAGCATTATTCAATATATAACAGTGCTAAATTACCATAAAATAGTACCATCAACTTAGCCAGTGAATGGCACTGAGCTACTTTCTAATACAGACTCTCTACTATAATTGCTTTTCTGATTATTAATGGTCTCTAGATTAATTACCATTTAGTCATGTCACTCTGACAGTCTGTGCAGTGATTCTTCCTCTATTATCTAGAGCATCTTAGATTACATATAGGCCAAAAGGCTCACTTATGCAAGTATTTCTGCATTGCAATAAGTCAAATATAAAAATTCAGTTGTTGCTACAAAGTCACTTTTACCAATATGTTACAAGCATTCTTCAAATCTTTATGAATTGTCTTTCTTGCTGCATCTGACATGCTTAGGTATAAGATCACTTCTGTTTTTTTAAAATACAGATTTTTGCTGAAAGTTTTTCTGCATGCATTTTATTTTCTCATAAAGCATAATTTTAAAACTGTTTTATTTATAAGAACCAAAAATTTATTACCAAATCTGTGATACAAAATATCAATCTTGTAGAAACAAGCTTACTTTCTTATTTTCCTACTCTTCCTTCAATTTCAGTTATTGCAATTTGGTAACCAATTTAACTTTACAAGGAAATAGATATTACTCAATAATCAGAATACAAAGTTTTTAATTTACTAAGTGTGAAATGGGAGAAGAGAAAAAATAAAACATTGCCGACTGAGTTTTTCACAGCAAAGAGAGGCTTATTCTGCCAGTTTTGCTGCAAAGTTTTCCTGGGTTCGTACAGATTTTCTCACAGAGCATATGAATATTTGGAACTGTTCTGAAATGGGCATGCATTCATACTGCCTTTTACTTTTTTTGTCTTTTTTAAAAGATGATGAAAATCTAATTCAGGCAGAACACTAATCAGGAAGTTCACTACTAAATGCTGTAGTAACTATGTGCTGTATTCTTTTTCATTTATTTTTTAATTGTATTTTTCTAATGTGCTAAATGTAGATGTAAGTTGACACAGTATGTTCTTCAGCCTAGTGAATTATGTTTTGAGCTCGCCAGTTTTGATTGGTCATTTTTTTTTTGTTGCTCAATATGGTCTGGCTTTAGCTAATGAATATGTGAAGAAAAAAATCTTATTCACAATGAGTGGACTGTTTCTCAGGTTGCAGTGGATTTTAAGGTTTTAGGTGGTTTCAGGTGGGCAAAAAAAATGGAAGGAAAAATTCACCAAACCATATCTTGCACAAAGTCGTTACATGGTTTGTGTGCTGATCAAGATGCACATGACTGGATGCAGTGGTCAAATATTATTTGTCCGTATTTTACGCTCTGGCCTACATGTCTGCTATTCGTGGTGTCGGGAGTCAGGAGAGTTTGCTGGCTGGACCTTTCTTCTATTACAATTTGTACTTTTGTTTGTTGATAACAATTATTTAGACATTTTCTTGAAAGTGTTTTTTAATTCCCATTACCTGGTGGAAGTTTGTTTTGAAGAATAGATATCTGGTTCTTTATTTCTTTTGTGCCCTGTTTAGTTTAGCTGACTGAAAATTTAGAAGTACCTAATTCTACCTTTTTTTCACAATCTGTAGAGATAGTAGGCATAGAAATAGCTCAGATTCCTGGTGCTGGTGTAAGACAGTAATATTGTACTTTTAAAAGAAACAAGTTGTGGGGAGAGTAAAAACAATAGAAATAATTATTGCTTTTTATAAAGCTGTAGATTATATTAAAAAAAGGGGCATCTGTCTTAGAAAGGATAGTTGAAATGTTGAGAACATAAAGAACATCTTAGCACCATGAACAACAGGACAGGGACAATTTAGGATCTGAATTCCTGTTTTTTGAACTTGTCTATCACCAAAGCAAATGCAAATTTTTTTTCTGTTGTAATTTTTAGAGATATAAGTACTTCTAAATACTGTGAGCTTTATTTACATTTGGTCTTTTCCTTCTTGTTTCTTGAGGAATTGCACTGAATTATAGCAATGACACTATTTCAGAAACAAGAAGGGGACAAACAGCTATCTCAATCAAAAGGAGTACTCTAATACAAAACCTCCTCAGGTCTTCTATTGATTAATATTGTTGCATTGTACTTTTTTTTTTTTCCTAATTCTGAAATTATATCAAATAGACTAATCCATTACTTAGTTCAGTCTCAAATATTTGTGAAATTTCAGGACTATTTCATTTTCAAAGACATGTCTAATTGCATTTTTACCCATATCTCCACAGATGTCTATGGGAGATATCTGTCTGGTTGCTAATTATCTTTGGAAAAATCTGACCTAATGACTCAATTCTTTACTTTAATTGGCTTGCTTTTATATCCTACTCACTGTCATAATTTGAAGTACCTACTGCTCTAATCTTCTTCTAAAGTGGAACTAGATTTTAAGGCTTCGATAGTTCATAAAATTGTTATCAGCTACGTGCCCTACTGTAACGGATACAGTCATCCACTCATTCTGATACAGAGGGATGATATAAACTCTCTTCAAAATGTTTCAAGAATTTATGTCAACGCTTGGCTTGGAATTGCAGTACAGGAATTTGAGTAGAGCAAATGGCCAGCAAAGGATGTCAGAGGCAGACAAAGTACTAAAATCCTCCAAAAGTGTATCTTCCTTTATTAATATTTTGGTGTCTTAATGAACAGTAAGGCACCTGAATATGGTACAATTAAAAGCAACAAGAATGCAGCTTTGAAAACCTTAACTCCAGCTTCAAACTTTATAATCTAACCTGAATGACTCTTGCAATGACTCAAATTCAAATCATGTCTTGAAATATAAAAATATTATCCTTTTTATATAGGATATGAACAGTCTTATTTATGGACCTGATATTATTTGTTCTTTTTTTTCTATATAATACTTTAGCAATTTATTTGAATATGTGTGTCTGAATTAATTTATATAGAAGTATATGTTTTAAATTCATTGGTATCATCTAATGAATTCTGCTAAGTGTTTACAGTGTAGTTTTAAAAGAAATTACAATAGCTACTCCTTAGCTGTCTAGTCCAATACTCTCTGCCATATATTTAACAAAAGCAATGTGTATTAAATAAAAAGCTGATCACAGCCACATTTAGGTTAGACCTTCCCAAATTTTTTAACGTGAAGACAGACAATGTATATCAGCCAGGTGGTGGTGTGCTCTTAAAGCCTTTGACCAATTAGGTCATTGATTCTAGCTTGTTTATTATATAACATTCAAGAAGGTCAAGTTTGTGTATTCATAAACTACTTGAACATGGTATATGCTGCAGGCTCCAAGTGCATGATGTTGAACAGCTGGGCAGAGTCGCCTTGTGCTAGTCTGTTTCACAACACATTCAGTAATGCTAAGTAGCAAGGATCTTGCCTCAGGATAGTGTTGCTGATGTTGATAGCATTGGTGTGCCCAAAGGAATCAGCAAGCTTTCTTAGACTGTGGTCCAACACATTTTTATTCATGTGAGTAAAATCTTCTCGCTGGAGAATTCCTATGGTAATAACAAACATTATCGTGGCAGTAAAAAAGTAAAAAACAACTAGCTATTTGCCAGAAAAATATCCCTCCACTTAGAATTCCCGTGGTCAAGAAATGTTTTTTAATGTGGCTCCCTAAAGAGAGGGAGATAATGCTTACACAATCATGCTTTCCCTTTCTGTCTGTCTCTCTTAGTACCTACTTCCTTACAGTTTTGAGTCCATTCACTATGGTAGTTGAAATCAGCAAGAAGGGCAAGACGTTCCCGAGTATTACGGGCTTTATAACTATAATCAGCCCAGTAGAAAAGAGATTAATGACACTGAGCTCATACTGAAACCTCCGCTTCAATAAAAACCAACAGTCTATATGGGCAGGACACAGAAAATTACCTAACATCAAGAAAAACCTTGCTTGGTACCTACTTAACAGTCATGTACTATCTAAAACAATAGTCCTAATACAGAAAGAGTCATCTTTATTTCTCTTACTCACTGAACTGCTCTGTTTGTTTGAAAATGGGCACTATGTGAAATAAATTTCATGTTACTAACTAGGAATATACTGAAAAAAAATCACATACTTCACTTTTGTCAAAATTATAATTATTTTTTACATTCCTTTTTTCTAGAGATTTGTTTGGAAAACAATAAGTAGCAAGTAGCTGCTAGCAGATGCCTGGGAACTCTTGAACATCCCAGTGAAGAGAGCTCGCAATCAAAACAAATAAAAATAGACATTCTTAAAATCTGTATTAAATCAATGAGATTGTTTGCAAACTGCAGCTCCAGGTAAAGCTAGGTGAAGGAGGGAAAAAGAATTGAGAAGATGTGTTCTATTTTTCCTGGAGATGTGGGACTACCTTGTGATCCCAGTTATATATGAGAAATGCTTCCATGCAATCTGATTTTATTATGCCATCTGGTTCAGCAGGAAGTACAGTGCTTAAGAAAAAAAAAAAAAGAAAGTAGAATTTCTTGGCAACTTGTTCAGTCTCATTAAATTTAAAAGTCTGGCATTCTTTTCTTTTACACTATTTTAGTTTATTTTTTATCTAATTTCTATTTTTCTTTGACTTAATATGTTACATTACCTTCTTTTCCCTCAGCCCTTTCCTTTCATAGAATCATAGAATCATAGAATCACCAGGTTGGAAAAGACTCACTGGATCACCGAGTCCAACCATTCCTATCAAACACTAAACCATGTCCTTCAGCACCTCATCCACCTATCCTTTAAACACCTCCAGGGAAGGTGACTCAACCACCCCCCTAGGTAGCCTGTTATGGTGCCAAAAGACCTTTTCCATGAAAAATTTTTTCCTAATGTCCAGCCTAAACCTCCCCTGGTTGAGCTTGAGGCCATTCCTTCTGGTCCTGTCCCCTGCCACTTGGTAGAAGAGGCCAGCACCCTCCTCTCTACAACCTCCTTTCAGGTAGTTGTAGAGAGCAATGACGTCTCTTCTCAGCCTCCTCTTCTCCAGGCTTAACAACCCCAGTTCTCTCAGCCATTCCTCATAAGACTTGTACTCCAGCCCCTTCACCAGCTTTGTTGCTCTTCTCTGGACTCGCTCCAGAGCCTCAACATCCTTCTTGTGGTGAGGGGCCCAGAACTGAACACAGTATACGAAGTGCAGTCTCACCAGTGCTGAGTACAGAGAATATCCTCCCTGGACCTGTTTCTGATACAAGCCAAGATGCCATTGGCCTTCTTGGCCACCTGGGCACACTGCTGGCTCACGTTCAGTCGCTGTCAACCAACACTCCCAGGTCCTTCTCCTCCAGGCAGCTTTCCAGCCAGACTTCTCCTAGTCTGTAGCACTGCACAGGGTTGTTGTGCCCCAAGTGCAGGACCCGGCATTTGCTCTTGTTAAACCTCATGCCATTGGTCTCAGCCCAGTGGTCCAGCCTGAATAAGGCTTGCTTTTGTGCCATCACAAATTCCTTCTTAAAGTGCATCCAGCTCTCATAGGCTCTTTTCTCTTAAGGACTGTCTCCAACGGAACTTTATCAACCAGCCTTCTGAACAGACCAAAGTCTGTCCTCTGGAAGTCCAAGGTGGCTGTTCTACTGACATTCTCCCTTACTTCTCCTAGAACTGAGAATTCTGTCATCTCATAATCACTATGCCTCAGGCCTCCTCCAGCTGTCATATCTCCCACAAGTCCTTCTCTGTTCACAAACAGCAGGCCTAGTAGGGCACCTTACCTAGCCACTTGCTCTCTAATTGTGTTAGGAAGTTGTCTTACACTCTCTGGAAACCTCCTAGACTGTTTCCTCTCTGCTGTATTATACTTCTAGCAGACATCTGTAAGTTAAAGTATTCCACAAGGACAAAGGCTAGAGATCATGAGACTTCTCCCAGTTCCTTATAGAATAACTTGTCAGCCTCCTCATCCTCGCTGAGTTGTCTATATCAGACTCCATGACAATATCTGTCTTGTTAGGTGCACCTCTGATTTTCACTCATAGACATTCAACCCTATCATCGCTGTCAATGAGTTTGAGGCTGTTGAAACTCTTTAACATACAGGGCTACCCCATCACCTCTCCTTTCTCACCTATCCCACCTAAAGAGTCTGTACCCAGCCATAGCAGCATGCCAGTTATGCAAGTCATCCGACTACGTTTCCATTATGGCAATTATATCATACTGTTCCTGCCTTACAATTATTACTAGTTTCTCTTGTTTATTCCCCATGCTGCTTGCACTGTTGTAGATGCACTTCAGCTGGCTGTTGTTCCCGCTATGCTCCTAAGGGGATCAGTCTTAATTCCTAAGCAACTACTCACTGAATTATCTAGCCCTTCTGTGGTGCCATTTGAAGCTATTCTTCACCTTCTCTGAGGTGGCAGACCAAGGGTCCTTGGCAGCACACCATCCCTCAGAAGCTGGAGAACCATTCCCAGGGTTTTTTTGATCAAGCCTGATTATGACCCCTCTCCCTTCACATCTAGCTTAAAGCTCTATTAATGAGCCTTGCTATCTTCTTGGTGAGTATCTTTTTGCCCCTTGGGGACAGGTGTACCCCATCCTTGGATAGCAAGTCTGGTAATTTGCCTGTAAATCCATGATCAAAGAACTCAAAGTTTTTCTTCTCACACCAGGTTCAGAGATAGTTATTTATTTCCTGACATTTCCTATTCATTCCCTCGTCATTCCCAGTAGCTGGAATGACAGAAGAGAAAGCAACTTGTGCCTCTGAATGCTTCACAAAACGTCCCAAAGCCCTGAAATCCCTTTTAATTACTCTCAAATATCTTATTGGGATTTTGTTACTACCTAATTGGAAAATCAACAGAGGATAATATTCCATGTGTGTGAGCAAGGTTGGTAGTTTTCTCTCTACATCTCTAACTAAGGCCCCAGGAAAGCAGCAAAATTCCCTGTGTAATGGGTCTGGCCTGCAGATTAGTCCTTCTGTTCCCTTCAAAAGGGAGTCCAACATGACAAGAACCTACCTCTTCTTCCTAACAGAGGCCATTTTAATGGAAGGTTTAGTGTGTCTTAACTTAGGGAACATGTATAGGCTGTGAGACCCACCATCCTCATTGAGGTTTGGTTCCACTTGCAAAGCTTCATATCTATTGTGCAAGGGAACCTGGGAGGCTGAGGGTGACACAGGGGAGAAATGCCTGCTGCATCAGGCAGGAGCCTGCTGCCATTCTTCTCCATCTCCTAAATTTCTCTCCTTGGCAGAATGGAGAAAGGACGAGGAGTCCTCTGTCATACAAGGCAAGCCTGCCTGTTGAGTTTGAGACAGGGAGCATAAGAGGTTATTCCAGAGGTCGATCTCCCTCTCACACTCTCTGATTGTCCTCAGCCTACTCACGTCTTCCCTGAGCTCTGTCACCAACCAGAGGAGTTCCTCCACCTGAGCATAATTCCCACAAGTGAATTCCTCACTGGTGTCTGGTACCAGTGCAAGAGAGGGGAAAGCCCATCAGCCCAGCATCTGGGTAGCAGCGTGCATGCATTGGGGCTCTGTCTGGGAGGCTGCATCAGTCACAGCTTTTACAAGGCTTGAAGCAGCACTAATTTTGTGCTGAATGGCCATCGTGAAACTCTGGTCCTCCTAGCCAAGCTCCAACACCCTCCCTGCTTGCCCTGCCTGCGTGAACTGCTGCACTATTCTGATAGGCCACACGCCTGTTTGCCTACTCGTGTTTGCAGTGGTCCAGTTGCTGGCATTCCCTGGGGACTGTTTAAAACTCCCGTGCTTGCTGCCAGGATTGCCCCTCCACCCATGCATCAGTCACCACATAGGAGATGCCGCTTCCAGGAGTCAACAGCTGCCTGTCCCTCACTCCTTCCGGGGTTCCTGGGCTTTCCCTGCTCTGGCAACCACCCCTTTGCCTTGATCTAGTGCCCGACTGCAGCACTTACCATGTCTGCTGCCAATGCAATCCAATACTTCCTCCTTGAAGAATTTCCAATGCTGCTGGCAGTGTCAGGAGATTAGCTTGCCATCCATTTCCTTTCAATACGCAGCAGTCTTCTTTTGAACTAAGCAATAAT
Source organism: Phaenicophaeus curvirostris (assembly GCF_032191515.1). NCBI lineage: Eukaryota > Metazoa > Chordata > Aves > Cuculiformes > Cuculidae > Phaenicophaeus > Phaenicophaeus curvirostris. Next base: position 56,247,095 of record NC_091394.1, read on the forward strand.
TTATATGAAGTGGAAGAGAAACATTGTGCATGTGACTTAGTGCCTGAATTGGTATTTTTGCTCATTGACTCGGAACTCCTGAATGGGACTGAAAAAAGCAGTTTCTCTGATTTAGAGTCTTGAGATGTTTGCTCTGTGGAGTATTTTCGTGTATCTGTTTGCTGTATATTTTTAACTTCAGTTTTCTATTTACTACTTTCTCTTCGCTTTCTCACTAGAAGTGTTTTTTTCTTTCCTCTTCCTGTTTTTCATTTTTACCTTTTCTACTATTGCTACAGTACTTCACAGTCTGGAGTTGGGATTTTTGTTTTCTCCTCAATCTAAATCTGCATCTTTTAGAATTTGTTCCATCTTGAATTCGCATCCCTTAAAATTAGTATCATAATTACAGATAAGACTCAACAATTTTAGATAAATCAAAACTTCTGCAAAGAACCAGTTCTTTTGTAGCAATAGGAAAGAAAGATCTATCAGAAGTTGCACGGCTTTGGGAGAAATGAACTTAGATTGCTGCCTGAGCTAGATTTAGTTTTACACAGTTTCAGTTGCTTTATGTACAAGAATAACTCAGTAGTTCATCTTCCTTCCTTCCTTCCTTCCTTCCTTCCTTCCTTCCTTCCTTCCTTCCTTCCTTCCTTCCTTCCTTCCTTCCTTCCTTCCTTCCTTCCTCCCTCCCTCCCTCCCTCCCTTCCTTGCCTTTCTCCTTTCCTTCTTTCCTCTCTCTCTCTTTCTCTCTCTTTCTCTCTCTTTCTCCCTTTCATTCTCTCTCTCTCTCTCTTTCTCACTCTCTTCCTCTCTCCCTCTCTTTCTCTCTTTCCACTATATCTGTGCTTGAATCTTTGCAGTATGTCCAGTGATTTTTGCCTTTGAAATGGCTTTAGCCACTCCTGTTTTCTCACTACCAACATTATCTTTCCTGAGCCTCACTCTTTTGTAATTTCTGTCTCAAGTATCTCTGTGGATATCACCTCTTACAGAACAAGATTTTAGCAAGGTCTCTAGTAATAATAGATTTATTAGCAGCACAACTACCTACGTGAATTCAGCTATAGGTTGCAGATCCCAGCAGATTTCCAGCATCTCTAGGAGAGGTTTTCACCAGTTCTGTTGAAAAAGACCATACTGTATTCTTTGAAATGTCATGGGCACATTGTAAGCATCTCAGATAGGGACAGTTTCTTTCTGCAAGCAGTTCTTCATCTATAAACCATATGTGAATTTTGTTTAAGTTTTATGTACCTTACCATCACGTAATTATCCCAGAAGAGCAGGATATTTTAATTAGAAAACTATATGTAATATAGGAGAGATTTTCTTTTACTGTAAGCCCTATGACATTTATGAGGAATAGAATAAGTTTATTATAGTGATAAACGCTCAGTTAATGCAAAGAAGACTTTCAGCAGTTGTGGATGCAGGATATAAAGGATATATTCTGAAACCTTACCATCTTTGACTCTTTGTATATCATTCCAACTCTAACTGTACTGTGTCTAGGTTTCTGATACTTGTGTGCAGTGGTATATTGAAGCAACAAGCAGTGATGCCCAAAATATAAACATTTTTCAACCTGGAGAATGCACAGGCAGCTGTAGATGGAAAAATACAGTGGAGTCTGTGTAGACCTATATAGATTGCACGTATGCTTGAAACTGAGCTAATTATGTGCTATTATTAAGACTTAGTCTATGGTTATAGAGTATTCTTACACAGTGAGTATAGTGTTTAGGCAAATGAGAAGTGTCCAATAATCCTTGCTTCTGGAGACATCACTGAGTAATGCTTGCAAATATAGTACTGAGAGCTAAGCATATATCAAAATTAAGTGCTTTCAAAAGAAAAATTCATAACCATTTCCATAGTTTGGCTACATTTCTATGTATTTTCACTATTAAAAAACATCCTTTTCAGGAAACAAACTGTATGTGTGTTGGGGAGACTGTTTTACTATAGTGTGTTGCTCATACAAGACTTCAAAACAGACCATAAGAATCAACCAATACTTACCCTGCTTTGCATAAAGTGGAAAACTCTTCTTGTCCTAAAAAAAAATCCTGATCATTTTGTCCCTCTATTTAGACTCTAATTCTCTTTTGTATCTTTGTGTCTTTGGAGTTGACCTTTAACAACCGTCTCTCATTCATGTGCATACATGAGACTGATTGTAAGCTAGTTGATATTGCTTGTATTCATTTCCTTAAACTCAGTCAGATGTCTGCTAGTAGATTCTAGATTGATCAGCAGGAGAGCAGAATACAGAAAAAGAAACGGAGATGGGGAGCAGACCCGCAGAAGATATGGTTTGCTTGACTTGCTGTAGTATCAGTTCTACTACTGGACAGAAAAAAAGAAGCAATAATTGATTTATTTATTTATTATTGTGTATTTTTAATATCATTGCCTTGAGAATATTGGACCAGAGGCTTAGTTATTTTTCAGTATCGGTAGACATGCAGGAGAAGCACAGAAAATGCACACAGTATACATAATTATTGGTCTTGTACAACTTGTAAGAATATTTCATTTGTTAACTAGCTTAATTTTGGCTTTTGGGGGAATGGTGATTTCCCACATATGAAAATATTGTTTCTGAATAAGTAAGGAAGCAAGGTGAAATCTCAAATTACAAGTGTCAGATGAAGAAAATAAACATTCAAGTGAACCATAAGTACCTGAAGTGCTGAGAAAATTGAACCAAGAGAATGACACTCTTTCACTCATTGCTTTACAGTAAAACCAGGCCACCATATCCGTCATTATAGTAACATTTATATTTAAGTATCTTCATAGTTTGTTCTTCTTGACAAGAAATTCAAGCATGATAATTTTCATTCACAGTATTTATTTTTCAGAGAATGTTAATCTTTCATTATGTTTTTTTTTGATATTTAATGTATTTGTTAAAGTTGGAAAATATTAGAGATAGGGGAATTGATTTAGTCACACTAAAACATTCAGTGGAAAAAAACAAAGATAAGATCACTTTAGCGGCCTGGACTCACTTGAATCCAAATATCTTGAGCTAGAAGAACCCAACTCCTTGCTTCTCTCAGGACCACCTATGACTAAGAGCATCATCCAGACACTACTTAAACTTAGTCAGAAGTCTGTCTTTGCCTGAAAGTAAAAGTTCAGCAACCTCAGTAAAGAACCATTTATATAGCCACAAAGACAGAGAAAGAAGATAGCAACTTTCTCTATAAGTGCAGATTGCACAAAGATGTTTGTTTAAATTCAGTATAGCAGAAGTCAAGATCCAGGAAGACAGGGAACACCAGAATTGAGGTTATTTGTGCAGGATGATGTAGTCTCCTGCACCTTCGACATAATACTATATGTAATAACATGCTATATAGTCATGTAACTGACACAATTTTTCTCCATTCTTCATCCTCAAAAAGAGGATTTCCACCTCTTTCAGACTGCAGAGTAGATAGAGTGCTGTTAATGAGTTGATATCTTACACTTTCTACTTCTGTATATCCTATCTGTCTTCCTCTTCTTCCTCCCCCCACTTTTTTTCTTCTTTTTTTAATATCAGGTGGTGGTGGGAAATCTTGTTTGGAAAACAAAATTGTGAAATCTGTCTATATGGATCAGTACTGTGATATCTAATAATTTTAAAACCATTATTCAGCTTTATCATCTTTTCTTACAGGGGTTTAGTATGATATTATTTAAAACAGGAGAACTGAATCACCGTAAAAAATTAAAACATAAAATATGTTTATGATTTTCAATGCCATACGCAGTTTCAGATATACTCTGCAAAAATGAACACTTTAGCACTTCATATATTATTGCATGGCTTCTGTTCAGTGTTATTGCAGGCAGTACTGTAGTGTTCAGCAGCTGTGCTGATTGGGTATTTAAGACTGGTATTGGGCAGGAAGAAAGTGTGGAACATAAAATTGACAAAGATAAAAAGACCAACGGTAGGTCTAGCAAATTTCATATACTGGCTTATTATTGATTTCAAGACATAAAAAGAAAGTTCAAATGAAATTAAAAATGACATTGAATTTAATTGACAATGACATTTTCAGAATGTAATACTTTCCATGCAGTTATCAGAACTGTTTCTTATGCTTTAGAGTATTAGAAGTGTGGGGGTATTTAATCTTCAAAACATAAGAATTTTTTTTTATAAAAGCGTTTCAATTGAGGCATTTTTCATAGTATCTCTATTTTTTCAAAATGCAGTATTTCAAAATATATTTTTTACATGCAGTAAACTAAAAAATCAAAACAAAACAAACTAGCATCTAATCTTTAGAGTTAGCTGTATTGAGTTCTTCACAAAGAAATTAACTCTTGACTTAGGTGCAGAACCATCCTCTAAGTTTATACTTTTATATTCTATGCACTCAAAAGATCGGAAGTGAAAACATATCCTCAGGGCTGAAAAATGGATATCAATAAATTTCCATTGCTCTCTCTGGAAGAACAATCATCTTGGAAATCAGAAAGAGTTAAGAATGGTATTTTAGTGCTGGATCATGGTGATTCCTGTTTCATGTGTTGAATGCTGATAAAGATTAATACCAGGGCTCCCTTTGTTCATGGATGTGGGGACCTTCCAGTTGCCAGGGAGACCTTGAAACATACTAGAAATGGTGGGAGTTCAAAGCTCCCTTTGCCCATGGCTGCGGGGACCTTCCTGTTACTTCTGAGACCATGAGACTATGAGGGGTTTCAGAGGTTGTGGGTGGTGCAGCACTCCCTTCGTCCATAGCTGTAGGAACCTTACAGTTGCCTGTTAAGACCATGGCAGGTTACTGAGATGGTGGATGGTTCAGAGTTCCCTTTGCCTACAGCTTTGGGAATCCTCCAGTCTTCTGTGAAGACAGGTTAGAGAGATGGTGGGTGATTCAGAGCTCTACGGTCCACAGCTGTGGGAACCTTCCTCTGCACTATTGTTCCCTTGACCTCGGTCTTGAAAAAAATTATTTTACTGACTTTATACAAGAATTCTCTATCAGAATCAGAGACATTATGCTGTCTGGATGCTCAAAATTCTTGGACTGGAAGAGGTCTCCCCTTTTTACTATTGTCGTCCCTCGTTCCTGCCCCCCCTCCCCCTGAATTATTTTATCTTACCACTACCTAACTTTCAGTCTGAGGGCCAAATGAAGTTCCATAGATAACAATATTTATTAAAAAGAGCTTTGTCTCATCTTTTAAGGACAGTTCATGCCATGCAGTGAACTTTGATCTTATAGAGATATAATATATGAGCATTTCTCCTAAAGGCTGCATGAGGAAAATGTATACTAAAACTTGGTTTCTTTAATAACTTCTTTGTTCGATATTGTTTGAGTGCAGCGCATGAGTCTTACTCAGATTCCTGACTCTAAGGAAAGCTAACTGAAAGAAAACCAAAATACATCTTCTCATGTGACATCATCCTGAGCATGGATTGAAGATTTTGGATTCACTGCAATGAGTCTTCTGTCACCTGAACTGAAAGAGCACTGACTAGTAGTACAAGTAATCAATCTCTTGTATATCAGTATTAGGAAAAATCAAATAACTAGAGTGGATTGCAAAAGTTCCTGTTAGCCAGAGAGGAATGGGGATGATGATCAGGGAAATTATTGTTGCTCTTGAGAACTCCTCACTGTTGAGCACAAAGCATTTCTGTGAGACAACTCTTTTCTGCTCTATTATTTCCACCTCTCCTAGCAAAGATTTTTTTCCTTGCCCTTGTTATTTACCTCTCCTTGTCTCTCTCCAGCAGTCTTAACCTACAAACTGACTGTATAAATCTTGGTCTGTGACCTCTTTTCAGGCTCTTCACCCTCCTAACCACAACATTCTTCCAAAGCAAATCTCTCTAGTTTCTTATTTGATACATGTGCTATATCTAGACTTTGCTGTCTACTGACTGTTCATTTTCCATGGCTTTCCATTCTGGCACTCTTACTGGTGTCAATCTCCTTTAATTATGTAGGTAACTCCAGTTCTTCCCATACAGTTGTCTTTCTTTATTGTGACTTCAGCCTCCTCTGTTTCCCTGTATCCCATCCCATTTCTCAATTGGATTTCTGATTTCTTCTTTCTCAATCCCATTCTTAAGCTGTTAATGCAAAGTGACCTTTCTGTGATACAGTGTCAGTCCTCTGAAATTTAATGCATTTTTTCTTCTCTTTAGTTCTATTTGGATATTAAAATAAGGATCTTAATGAATACAAACAGAAAACAGCTCTTCATCTGATATCTTGATATGAGAAACAATTAAGAAACTTTCCAAGGAAGCTCAAGGTTTGCCACTCTAACTTTGTGATAAGTAATTTATATCTAGGGATTTGTAAATGTGCAATTTGGTCATTACAAGACAGGTCATAGTTTTGAGAACCCTTAATGAGCATAAAATCTTGGGTCACATTTTTTTTCTGTCAAATTATAGCAAGTTTGCATTGCTTCTGTGAGAAACTGGATCCCCTCAGACCCTATCAAGATTCATCATACAGCTACACTTGGCCAGATTATAAAAAGGAACATGCCTTGAATCACAGTCTCTTAATTCAAAGCACAAAATACTTGGATCATTTTCAAACAAATTGGGTAAGATTCATTTTACATGCGCAAACACCTCATATTTTCATCCACAGAAGGTGGGCAAAGGTAACTGGATACTAGCAATATTAGAAATATTTTCTAGGATATTAGAAAGATGAATGTTGTCCAGCCTTAATTGGAGGCAATTCTAACAATCTCTCTTAGAATAATGTGAAAGACACAAGGAAAACACATTTTCTTAACTCAAGTACTGTTTTATCATCTTACAAAATGTTTACTTTTTTGTGCCAAATACTAAAGTTTTTATCATGTGGTTTCAGAGCAAATGAAAAAGTAGGCCATTACAGGAAGCTTATACTAAAAAAACTTCCATGCTGCAAGCAACTTAATGATGCACTCACCAGTGAGCATGTGTCATCACTGAAATGTAGTACTTGCTGAGTAACTTTGTTTTAAGAAAAAGATATCTAAAATACAAATAAGCATCTAGGGAAAAATGTCTCGGAATGAAAATCAGGAAAGCTAAACACAAATTTTATTGTTTCCATAGATCTTTATGTTGACTCATGCAAAGTAAACTATATTTTGCTTTCATAATATGCCTGCCAACTCTTTGCCTCTATCTCATTACTAACTGCAGTGGTAAAAATTAGAGAGGGTAAACATTGGATTTTCTGTCAAGAATATATTCAATAACTGTTGCTCAATATGCCAGCGGTCGTTTTGCCTTAACAATGAAGGATTTTTGTCCATCATCTGGTAAGAAGCAGGTGCATCTCTGAGTCCCTGAGAACACATTTTTTTGTGCCCTCTTATTACTCTAATTACTTCTTAGGATGGAAATGTAGAATTAAATTCTCATTTGAGAAAACTCTCGGCATTTTTGAGACCTGTTTTTAGGTGCTGCAACGTTGCATATGGAAGTACCTGCTTAGACCTGCCATGGGACTCTGTGTACTTTTCTTGTTTGCCTTGAGTTGACATGATTTATATCCTCACTTACTGACATGCACACCGCTGACATCATAAAACTTCTTATTCTTATTAGCCTGAAGATCAAAGAGGATTGTTTCCTCATACTGAACCATGTCAATATGTATCAATTAAATATAAATTCTTATTTAATTATCTAGTATTGTTTCTTATTTGTATAGTTTTATATATGTATTGTTATATTTAGGCTTCTGGTTATTGTACTGATAAGGAATAAAAGCAATCTTCAAAGAAAAAAAGGAGGGGTGGACAGGGGAAGTAAATTGTGAAAGGATATGGTGCTAATTATTTAAATTCTGGAACAGATTACTTTTGCTGTGTAACATACAGTCTATTTAAATCCATGAATAGAGTAACATGCCTATATGACAAAGAAAGCAATCATACATGAGCTAAAGCAAGAAAAAAATAAATGTTAGGTGGAAAATGGTTTGTCATGCTGATATTGTAAATATGCATTATAAAACTGATTTCTTTTATGTGCAGCTCATTTTTAACTTAAAACTTCCCTCTTGCTCCTTAATGATGTTACCATTTTTCAGAAATGTTTTGAGGAAAGAACATGTCCAAGGAAAGCATTTTTGCTCTTTATACCTTATCTTCCACTTCTTTTCCCTGCTGCAGGGTGATCAGTATAAGAAAAATTCATGGCAAAGGGACAAGGAGCACTGGAAGGAAAAGCAGGGAAAGGTAAAGTGAAAAGGAGGAATGAAAGAGTGTGATTCTTTCCTGAGAAAGCATTACTTCTCAAAGATTGACTATGCCACTTATGATCATCTAAGGTAAAAAGAGATGCAGTTTTCAGCTGGGATCACTAACATGTTAGTGATTCCTGGAAGTCTTTTGAATCCAGGAATTACTCCAAGTCTGTGCTGGGAGAACAGCAAGGAGAATAGATTTTCAGTGATGTTTTATTATATTGCTCAATATACATACTTCTCTCCTAAGAAGCACACTGGTATTTTATTTGATTTAAGTGAGAGACATCGGCACTGATGGTCACCATACAGAGCATTTGAACAAGTTACTTAAGGAGTTTACTGTGTCCATGTCTGTGTTACTTAAGGGATTAGTTGCATCTATTCAATGAAGCAAATGCCTAGATTTAAATATCCAACAGATTTGAGGAGTTGGGTTGGAGCTATCTGTGTTCAGAAAGGATACTTACCACAGGAATCAAAAACTGTAGTAACACAGTACATTTTAAATCTGAGTCTGAATTTTTGTTTCAGCAGAATCTGACTCATCTTCCAACAGTGCCTATTGAGGCAAATTGACATGCCATTTTCAGAACTAGTAACATAATAAGTCATCTTTTTCACTATGAAAAATATCCAAATTCAGAATTATTGGTCACAGTCCCTGAAGAGTTTTATACCTTTTCCAAAACCTTAGTATATATTAATGCTCTTTTCCAAGAATAACAAACAAACAACAAAAATGCAATTTTTGCTTTTAAGTGTCCTTTGCTGGAAAGGCTGATGTTCAAGAAAAACCTCAGCAGAACGTAGAAATGTTGAATGGATATTTTGAGTTACAAAGTGAGGGGGATTTTATGCAGTAGTTGAAAGATACCTAGGAAGAAACAACTGAGGGGACGTATTCCTTTGTAAAATACAGCTGATAATGAATATCAACCCTAACTGACTAATAATTTCAAAGAATTGTTGTGGGTCAAATCTTGCAGGTGCCTATGCATCTCAGTTCAGGTGAACTTGAGGTTCTGGGCTTGGTGGTGTTTCGCCCTAAAAGAATAGCATTGCTAATGCTAGTCACTGAAAGAAAAGTAAGAAAACTTGTGTTTATATGTTCTCTATTTTGTAATCCGTCATTTAAACTCTTGGAAATGCATTGAAATCTCATGTTTTTCCTTGATTTCCTTCGTTATTGTTTTTAAAATTTTTTTTTAATTTCTAAATAATTTTTAGTGATATTTCAAATTTTTCAAAACTGAAATTAAAACATTTTCTATCCAAATTTCTGTGGTTTATTTGTCTCATTTTATTAATGATGGATGGCTACAAACATTTCATTTAAAAAAATACAAATGTTCCAAATCCTCAGTACCAGAAACAGGACATAGTGTTCTTTAAATATATATGCATGTCAAAAATAGAGCTCTTACAGCAAGGCAAGTGCCAATTGATTTAGTACTTATACTCCACTAGAAAGCAGTTATAAGACTGGCCATTATTGTATGAGTTCACACTGCAGACATAGTGAACGTCTGTGGACTTGCACATAAGAACTCCAGTTGCCACTATCTGGTGATTGATTGTGTAAGATGCTTAAATTATTAATCTAATGTTTGCATGCATTGAAAACAGATAATAGATAACTATGAAATCTGACAGTATATTCAAGGCAATACACATAAAATACACTAATGTGGCATTTAAATTTGTGAAAACTGTCAGTACTATAAGGGAATGATTCTCCATATCTTCTATATCCTTCCACCACTAGAAGTTTCAAGGTCTTATTTTTCACTGTGTGATCAAAGATCACTAACTTTCATGGCACCTACTTCACATTCTTAATGCTTTCCTGTGAAAAGCTAGCAGCAAATACAGAATCATTGTTTAAACAGTATTAAAAATGGCTTAGTTCACCATACAGTGTCATTGCCATCTATGCAATGACTTATTTAACAAAATTCAGTTTCACAGGAAGTGGTATGAGAGTATGACACTAGAGGAAACTCCTGTAACGAAAGATAGTTTAAAAACATATTTTCTTTTATATCTACACTATTGTATAAACCTAAAAAGCAGACTGTGTGTCAATATTAATATTAACCTTTGGCAGTTGCTCTTTGATTTGCAGTTGTAATTACCTGAAAAATGCAGAAGCCTATAGCAGGAATTTCATAGGACACGCATCAAAATACTTAAGATACTGAGACATTCTTGTGTCATGAAGGAAAGGTGATGCTAAAAGTTCTCAGGAATTTAGGATGCTTTTGTTAAACAACATTAGGATGCTATTTGCTGATGCCTGAAGTCAGTTGTCACATAGCAAAAGTTATTACACTGTCTTGTAGTAGATTACAAGTAACTTGTGTGAAAAAGAAAATCATAGTTACTAAAAATGGGCCTAAAACGTTCCTGTGTCATTTCTGATGATCACCTATCAGAGGACTTCCATGCTATGAAAGGGCCTGAAGATCATGGGACAAAAAAATAAAAGCGAGAGAGTGAGTACCAGTGTGGAGGAGGCGAGTTCGATTTTGAACTGTTAAAATGACCTGGTGAGGATGATGCTGAATTTTAGCTAGGTATTACATTCTTAGAAGGAGACAAACAACAACAAAAGTCTTTGCTACTGAAAGCCAGAATTATGGGGCCCGAATTCTTAACAGCAGCAGACCATGTGGGAAGTTTCAGAAAGGAAATAAAGGAGTCAGCAAATCTCAAGTATTGGTAGAAGACAGAATGCACAAGAATTCTGTAAGAAGCAGTAAGAAGAAAATATAGGCAGACAGACCAACCTATATTCCTCTAGATAGACCAAATGTTGGACTGTTGCAGATATTTTCCAGTATATCTGAGGATAACTGTTCTTTAGTTCAAAGATGTTTCTGAGTGCAGTATGGAGTGTAACAGAAATTATCCCTGGTCTTCAAAACCCTAATCATACCAGATATTCCAGAAACTGATCTTCTGTCAGTGAGTGATGGGAAATGAGTGGTAACTTCTCAGAGGAGGCCCTGCTTCAGTTTTCAAAATCATATAGTGCCTGTATCTAGACAGGATTTTTCCATTTCACTAAACGAGTATGTACCTACTCAGTTGCTTACCTTGCAACTGAAGGATCCCTACAGGAATGCAATTTGGAGCATCAAGTTGTGTACCTATAACCTATTCGACCTACATCATTGCAGAGCTCTTTGATCATCTATCACTGTCATGGAAGCTGTTTCCTTTGTCATCTGCTTGTTTGCTCTCTTCTTTAGGATGGAAATTCATTGGGATAAACAGTGTCTTCCTATGTTTATGTTATCCCTGAATTTGACTAGAAGCATGGTTCAATAATATCATAAGTACAGCCTTAATTATTCTAGTACAAGATCACAAACACTGAATCCTGTGACACAAAGCATTGAATTTGTATCAGTCCTCTTAGCTGCTTCAAACATTAAAAGTGATTGAAAGTTTAACTTTCTTCTGTCATGCTTGATGCTGGCTTAGATATTGCCTTGGCCACTGAAACTTAACGTCAGATCAGATACCATTTGCTCTCTCATCCTTGACATTAAGCCTTCATGAACTCCGTATCCAATGCTCCAGTTGATTTGACAGATGTTTGACTGCGAGTCCCTTTGGGAGCCCTGGTTGTGTGCACACACAGATCAGTATTAATGAAGCCATGGCCCTACAGAGGTGTGCCTGCTGTATCCCATCTTCTGGCAAGTTTAAAAATAACTAGGCACCTATCTCAAATTAAGTTTCAGTTGGTTTCGATTCTTTTGCTTTTTCTAAAAATCATCATCATAAATTTATCTTCTTTTAGATGTATAAATCATCAGCACAGGTATAGAAATAATACCTACCAGTTACATACAAATAAGTCATAAATATCCAAAGCAAAATTTCCAAATATGCCATGGGTTATAAGTTGTTTATGCAGACACGTGAGAAAATATTAACAAACAAACAAAATACATATAAGTTATAGTTATTTGCTAGCAATTTTGCTAGTAGGAACAAACATTTACTAGTTATACAATACATAATAATTTGATTTTTTAATCAGACCTCTAAGTCCACAATGCACAAAATCAGAATCTTTTAGATTAATGAAGGTGACACAGTTACTTTGTTTTAGTGAAATTACATTTAACAAATTTGTGACAAAGCTAGTACCCCAACCCAAACACTGCCTTTGCTGAACATCTGTTTGTAGTGCTTGCATTGCCCACTTTTCATGCCAGAGTACAAAGGTGATCTTTTGTATTATGTTCCAAATCAGTCATATTTATTCATCTTCATTTGCTGTGTTGTCTGATTGATGCCTGAAGGCAGTAAGAATATAAAAACTACCTAGGATAAGTGTATGATTTAACATAGTATAGGAAATATCTGAAGTCCATCAATACAAATGAGGGAGAAAAATAATCCTTGTCCATAGCACTGAAGCCCAAATAAATATTCATATGTAAATAAAAGCATACAACTAGAATTTCATTTAGAGTAGATTTTAAGAGTGGGAGTCAGAAAGCTTCACCTGGAACTAATATATTGGTTTTTCTGGTGTAATAATTCTAGAGAAGACATCTTTTCACAGAATCACAGAATCACAGAATCACAGAATCACAGAATAACCAGGTTGGAAGAGACCCACCAGATCATCGAGTCCAACCATTCCTATCAAACACTAAACCATGCCCCTTAGCACCTCGTCCACCCGTGCCTTAAACACCTCAGGGAAGGTGACTCAACCACCTCCCTGGGCAGCCTGTTCCAATGCCCAATGACCCTTTCTGTGAAGAATTTTTTCCTAATGTGCAGCCTAAATCTCCCCTGGCGGAGCTTGAGGCCATTCCCTCTTGTCTTGTCCCCTGTCACTTGGGAGAAGAGGCCAGCACCCTCCTCTCCACAATCTCCTTTCAGGTAGTTGTAAAGAGCAATGAGGTCTCCCCTCAGCCTCCTCTACTCCAGGCTAAACAACCCCAGCTCTCTCAGCCTCTCCTCGTAAGACCTGTTCTCCAGCCCCCTCACCAGCTTTGTTGCTCTTCTCTGGACTCGCTCCAGAGCCTCAACATCCTTCTTGTGGTGAGGGGCCCAGAACTGAACACAGGATTCGCGGAGCGGTCTCACCAGTGCCGAGTACAGAGGGAGAATAACCTCCCTGGACCTGCTGGTCACGCCGTTTCTGATACAAGCCAAGATGCCATTGGCCTTCTTGGCCACCTGGGCACACTGCTGGCTCATATTCAGTCGGCAGTCTTCCTTTCCTGAAGGAAGATACATAAACCAGACAAACAAATCATAACTACTGCAGGCAAACCTACCTGCCTATATCTATTTATGTGGAAACAATTTCCTGACAGCTTTTTTCTCACCCTTGTGATTATCTCCCCATGTACTCATTCTGTTCTGTACCCACTCACCCAACTATTCTGCATCCCACAGGGACTCTTGCTAAGTGCTCCTCCAGGCTGCCAAAGGAAGGAGCTGCCAAGCTGTGGCAGCCTCCCAAGGACACCAGCACCTGCTGCTGCTGTCTCTCAGCACCACTCCTTCTCTCTCCACAGAGCTCTATCTCTGGGACTCATGGTTGCCTCTTCGCAACAACACCAGCTCTCCATAGCACTGGAGAATAAATGAATGAATCTCTGAGAAACTGCTGAAACCTGAATAAATGGCTCCTCTTCCACCTCTCATTGTCCGTAGACCACCTGAGCAGAATATAAACTTATACCTAGGCAAAATGCAAGGCTTAAATAACATAGGAATCAGTTAAGACTGTAAAGAGTGTTTTTCCAGCTGTGTTACAATCTTTAATGGATTTTAAAAAATCAGCTGTGAAAAAAATATATATACATAAGCACACTAGCCCAAACATTTCTCATAAATAATCAATATGATTAAGTTAAGCCATTTTCACCAACTAGATGATGGAAAAAAAGCCCATGGCTAGTGGAGCCTGCCTGAGGCCCAGGGAGGGCTTCCATGTGAGAACTCGAGCCACTTTGTCATCATTCTTATATTGTCCTAGGTCTCATATTGCAGCACAGAGAAATATTTGATATTTAGCAAGATCAGAAATGAGGTAGACCCATATTAGACTGGTCATCTGAGCTTTTTGGCAGACACAAACCAGTGCTGATTCATATCCCCAGTGATAAAAGACACAAGGAGCCCAGGAGGCTCACAGTGATCTTTTCAATCATACTTGGCAGTGATGCTGCATACATCCTGGAAGAGACTGAGCACTAGGGCTATACATCTAATGTAGATACAAGTAAAAATATGACTGCCTTAAAAAGAAAAAAAACACCCCAAAATGCACCACTTTAAATGTAGATTGGCAGGATAAAAACTAAATGTATTTCATTGCCTAGTTCTAAATGCAAACAATAACTACAGAAATTTCATTTTCATAAACCCATGTCTGAAATTATATAGTTCTTTTAAATAGTATCAAACAAACTTTATGACAAACAAACCTCTAATCACACCAGAAAGGGAGGGAATAAAACAGGAGGGGAAAAAAATGGCACAGAGTGGAGTTTAACTGAGGACTGATGTGTAAAATACGTGGGTCAAAGGCATGGAGGAATAAAATAAAGGTATCTCTGGGCAAGTTGCGTGAAAAGATCGGACTGTTAATGAAAGACTGAAAATGAAAAGTCCCTCAAAGTAATCAAGGGTCCCTAATGATAAAACTTGATTCCGACAGAGACTTTTGAAGGATGTTAAAAGGAGCTAGCTGCTGAACTTTTAGAGGCATTTTAGCTGCTTTAAAAATCCAAATAATAGTATGTCCTTACAAACTTGAAAGGAGAATTAATGATGAAAACCATAGAGAGTAAATCAGAAAATAACATTCAAAAATTTGAATTCTCCCTTGAGACCAAAAGTGAGCAGTAGGTGGAACTGCTCATTAATCAAAAATATTTCTAGTATTCTTAGAAACTAAAAGAAAATTAATAACAAACAAGCAAAACAGAAAACCATGTGTCTGCAGGTGATTTTTTGAATGGTAGGGATAATTACTGAGAATTCCATTTGGTAAAATACCATAAGGTAAAAAAAACAGGCTACAGCTGGAACAAGGCCCTTCCTGTTCTGAGGCTTTTCCATGGCTAAACAAGATTGAAAGGTGAAATAAAGCCTGTAATACTTTTCTGTAAATTGGCAACGGCTTCATTAAACATCTTGGTAACCCTGCAACTTTCATTGAAAGCAAATTAAAAGATTTCTTAGATTTTTAAATGAGAAAAAATCATTGAGGTAGGTACAACATATGGCATGTAACTGTAATGTTATTGAGTCCACTCCTATAAATAATAAAATTATCCTTTACTATAACTCTTCTGCAATTAATGGAAGTACTGTCTCAGATATGGAGACCGTTACATGAAAATATTGTTAGGTTAAATGCTACAAGGGCTTCCTATACTTAATCTCACCACTTGTTTTGCTCTCAGAGACTAATATATTTTTCTTTTTTTTTTTTTATGAAATTACATGGATTTCAAGCCCCAGAGAGTGCTACTATTTTCTATTAAGTTGCAAAGATTTCAGATTCATCAGAATTTGCAACAGATGACAACTCATAACAGATAGGAAAAGATGATGTCTTTTACTGGATCAGCTGAAATAGATGGAAAGATCATATAGCCCTGCAGGACTTAAAAACTGTATCGTCAGGAATATCTTTGTTTCTCTTCTCCGCAGTTTTTCAGCTCTGTCGTTACTTCAGATGACATCAGAATTGGCTAGAATTGTCTTAATGGGCTCTATTAGTCTCTCAATCTGCAGCAAACTATATCTAAATGACTTCGTGCACTTGAGATTATGCCTTTGATTACTAGTCCTTAAAAGAATTTTCTTCTATAAGCTTCTCCCACTGCTTTTTAAACTCATGTAAAGGTTTATCATGAGCATCCACTTGTGTCAGGTTTCCACAGATTAGCTACAAACTATGAAATATTTCTGTCTTGGTTTGAGGGTGATTTTAGCTAGATTACTTTGACATTCCTAGTCTCTACTTGACTAGTCTTTCTTTCTTATCTTCTCAATGTCACATATGACTTTGTAGGTTGGGTTTTTACTCTTTATTAGTTGTTTCTTTTCCCAAACTCAGCAACCCTTGTGACTGTCCTTGATTATTCTATCAAACTTTTGCTTGCTTCTTCTTTGAGATGGTGGCAGGACTAGTGAAAACCGCAAGGAACACCCAGGATAGATTTATAGAATATACAGTATCATAATATTTGCTGTATTGTTTTCCTCTTCCTTTTTTAGACTTTCATTTTCTTTTTTACTGCTCCTGAGTATTAAGCTGACATTTTCATTCAACTGTTTATTACAGGTCCATTTTAAAGAGCTCATTCCTGCATGGCAAAAGTAATCTCAGAGCTCATCACCTTGTATGTAAACTTAGGACTGTTTTTTCTAATGTGCACCACTGTGCATTTACCTAAAGTGATTTCATCTGCCATTTCATTATCACTTTATTTCTTCTGCAGTTCAGCTGCCCTTGGTTTTATTACCCTGAATAACTGACTATCACCAGTAAATTTTGCCTCCTCACATCTCCCTCCTCCCTTTTTCTGGATGATTTATCAAAGTGTTGAACAGTCATGAAATAGCAAAGATCCTGCATGATTCCATTTTATTTATTAGCTAAATGAATTTCAAGTTCAACTACTGAAACTACATTAGAATATTTATGTATTGCCTTTCTGAATTTTCACTCTTCATTAATAATACAGGTGCTGAATTTTATTTAGTTGGTCATGTATTTTTTAAATACAAACTTTTTAACAACTGTGAGCATATACAACAAACAAGAATATAATTTGACAGACTTTCTTGAACCGTGCTAGATTTTTTTGCTTAGCTACACTCAATATTTTTTACAGGGACAGTGGTAGACTCATGATTCTCCAGAGTTTTTATTGATATGATACGATGCAATATGATATGATGGGAAACAGTTATCAACAATGTAAATTTAGAAGTACATGTAGATAGATAGTGCTAGCATTCATTATGTGTTCAGTTTTCATATTGTGTGGTTGTGGATAATGTTCAAGTGCATAGGTTGATCCTAAAGTTCAATGAAACCATTTGAAAGACTTGAATGATTTTGATTTCAGAAGCATAATGAAACTTCAAAGGAGCAAATTCCTCCTGATCTAGAGGTCATAACCATGACCAAAACCCATTGAGACAGAATTTAAAATTGTAGGTTTATTTGCAGAATTGCTTCTTCTAAAAATTGCTACATCAAGGGAGGCATTTATGTTCACATTTTTGGTCACAAATCTTGTAGTATGTGGTAACTAGAACAATAGAAAGATGGTTTTTTTACCTGTTGAATACTATATTTTACTGGGCAATTTTGAAAATTGTAACTAAGACAAATGATGAAGGGCATCTGGAAAGATCCTTAGAAGGATATTTAGAAGGGTCAATGAAAACCCCAGGAATCTTTGGGAAAGAAGTGGAAAAAGGTAACGGGGGAGTAGAATGGTAAGGCTTAAGTGAAGGACTGTCAACGGTCACAGAAGTAGGTTGGAAAGAAACAACAGCTGAGAAAACAAGTAAAGATAACGTGGAAAAAGCCCTTCCATGACACCAGCAGATCTGAACTTCACACAAAGATCACTCCAGTTGATCTGTTAAGTGCATTGGAGTGGTCCTCTGGTTGATAAATGTGTGTATATGAGCGTGTAAGAGGTGTATATGTGCAAATTATGCAACATCTGTCCTGAAAGAAGCAAATTTAGCCTGTCATTGAGGATGAGCATCATAGCAGACAGACTTCAGTGCACCACTTTCATCAAGGGGCCAGGGACGCTCAATGCAAAATGAAACTGAGAGACCAAGGCAAGAAGTAGTAAAGGATGGTGTGCAGCAATGAGTCTTAACATATATGGGATCCTGGAAATCTGGTAAATGCCTGAATAAGTAGATCTTGAACAGATCTGTGCTGAATATCTGGAAAGTCTTTGTTAGAAGTACTTAGTATAGCTGGTTTTCCTACAGCCAAGATAATGAAATAGGACATCTAAGGACAATTCCAGTCAGTTTGGATCGCAGCTCACTATCAGGGCTATATTTCTGGATGACAGAGGATTCATGTTTTATAATTTTTTAGCATTTATACATCTAGGTTTCAATGCAGTATTTGGTACTTTTGGCTGAACCAGATCAGGCTGTTATATTACAGTTTGACTCAACATGTTCAGTTCTGGGTCTCTCATCACAAGAAGGATGTTGAGGCTCTGGAGCATGTCCAGAGAAGACCAACGAAGCTGGTGAAGGGGCTGGAGAACAAGTCTTACGAGGAGAGGCTGAGGGAGCTGGGGTTGTTTAGCCTGGAGAAGAGGAGGCTGAGGGGAGACCTCATTGCTCTTTACAACTACCTGAAAGGAGGTTGCAGAGAGGAAGGTGCTGGCCTCTTCTCCCAAGTGACAGGGGACAAGACAAGAGGGAATGGCCTCAAGCTCTGCCAGGGAGATTTAGGCTGGACATCAGGAAAAAATTTTTCATGGAAAGGGTCATTGGGCACTGGCAGAGGCTGCCCAGGGAGGTTGTTGAGTCACCTGTCCTGGAGGTGTTTAAAGGACAGGTGGATGAGGTGCTGAGGGACATGGTTTAATGATTGATAGGAATGGTTGGACTCAATGATCCTATGAGTCTTTTCCAACCTAGTAATTCTGTGATTCTGTGAAATATATATACGTTAAATCTGTTGAATGTGATAGATGCCCAAACCTTTACAGTAGTGCTCTCGTAAGTCTTTCCTGTTTGCAAGTAGAACACATCAGATAATATCTGCAGATGAAGTTTCAAGATGGTGGCAATCTTACTTGAACAAGAGAAATAGTCACATCAAGCAGACACTCTAAGGATTATACTTTCAACCACTTTTAATACTTCCATGAAGCATGCTTTCACAACAGGGGAAGTTGATAGTTCATTTAGTGATTTTCATAAAGGAATATGAAAATTCAAGTCTTTCTTTTTTTTATTATCATGTTTTGGCAAAGTTCATTTTAAGGTCACTGGACTTTGCCAAAACAATTATCTTAAAGAACAATCAAGGATACTGATGTCTGTTAAGAACACTTTTGTGAAAACCTCAAAACAGGCACACAGTAAAAACTTAAGTTAACAAAAATATTTTTGTCCAGATTGAAACATCCTACAGGAACATGCTGAACTCAACAAAATTTCAGAGAGGAAAATTTACTATTTTTTTTTGTTTCTATATTAGATTAAAAGATTAGATTTAAAATTGCATGCGCATTACTGGTGCTCATATATGTTACATCTTGTCCTTGCTTTATTTTTATGCTATCAAAACAAAGCAATTTTTCATTATCAAAATGAAATAGCCTGTTGCTTCAAAATAGAACTACTTTGAAACAATCATTACTCACTTACTATTTCAAAATCACTGAATATCTGATTAGCAGGGATTTTCATGCAGAGTTAAGTTTTGTAGGTTTGAGGTTTTTTTAAAACTGTTGGAGAGTGTTTCATGTGCTTCATGGCATACAAACTGTTTTCTGCTCAGTTACACATGAAAAAAAACAAATAATCAAAATATTTTTTAAACTCTTAGAAGCGTCATCGTATAATTAAAATTAATAGAATGTGCAGAAGACTACCTATAGTCCCAGATAACAATGACCCTCTTAAATTCCTACCTGTTACAGAGAAGCTCAGAGAATGAGGTTCACAGGACTTTCGGCAGGTATCCCAAAGATTTTTAGAAGTTAATAAGCCATAGGTTTTTCTCTCTACTTACATATCTGCTATTTTCACTGTACTAAGCCAACCAGCATCTGTTTTGCTACGATACTTATTACATGAAGGCATTCTATGTTGTCTTAAAGGCATAAAGATTAGAAAAATTAAGAATTCTGCTATCACTGGCATTTTGTTTTGATAGCTGGCCATATTTCCTGTCAGAAATTTGTGTGTCATTTGCCATTTTAATTGACCATGAGCTTCTAAACACTCATTCCTGTCATGCCTTTTTCTACTAGACAGAACAGCCTTTTAGTACCTGATATTTTCATTACCTGATGTCAGAGGTATTTATGCATCACAGTCACAGCACCTCTTAATATCCTTTTTGATCGCTAAGTGGATTGAGCCGTAGGCGTCTTCTGCAGTAAAGCTTTTCTCTACTCCTCAAGTAATATTTGTGACTCTCTTTTTTTGTCCCTAGTTTTATAATCTCTTTTTTTAAAATGTGGGCTGCAGAACTTCATATTATTCTGATACGTCTCACTAATATCACAGACATGTAACTATTATCCCCTTCTTTATACAGCTGCAGATTACATTGTCACTTCTTGCTGCAGGTTTGCATTGATAGTTTGTGTCAAATAGCCTATATGCTGCTCATGTGCCTTTTTTAGGGTAGAGTTTTAACTATGCCAATTATGGCCTCCCTTCCTCAGTATGTACATTTTAGTTTTGCAAAGCTACATACATTTTGTTTGAATAAGTTCAATCCAGCTCTCCACTTTATGCTATTCCAGTCATTTTTTAATTTGGTGAGTTTTATAGTGTAGATGTCTGACACTCGCTTAGATGCGTGCAATCAAAACAATAAATAAGACTGTAGCAAAGAAAACTGTATTTTAAAGATCAGTTTTTTAAGAAAATGAAACCTAAATCAAGTACTTTTGCAATTCTGTTCTGTTATTCTAAGGTTCAAAAGGTATATTCCCATAGCTTTGAATCACAAAGTTAGGGCAATCTTCAGTTTTCCACATGAATCTTCTAGTTCACACATGAATCTTCAAGATCTCAGAAAAAATACCAGCAAAGACAGCCTAATATACTAAGGTATACTGGAAAAAAACCCAAATCAAAACAGTGGGTAAATGTGAAAATTAATTTAATTTCAAACTTGCTTTTGCAATGAAGTCAATGATCATGGCTTTAAAATATTTAGCACATTTTTTCACTAGCCTTTGGTATACGTAACAGTCAAATGAGAAATGTCCCTTTTCCAAGTTTTCCTTCCCTATTTTGCTGTTCATTCCCTTTTTAAGTGACAGTAGCAAAGGAAACACTAAAATTAATGCATAACTGCAGCAGTTATCTCAAACGTTTGAAAAATTAATCATTTGTTACAATTACTACGGTTGGACTGTTTTTTTAAAGCTTTAAATCTTAAGCTTCTAATTTTGGTGGGAAAATAAAAGATGGACTCTCCAGATGAGTTCCAACTTCAGCTAATTTGATCAGACATCATGTCTGGTGAGCATTAGATAAATTTGAAGGGAGTAGCTTTGGACCCCTTACCCTAACAAAGCTGTTTCTATATAATGGATTGATTCAAAGATCTGTTCTATTCTATTCCTCCTTCATTTGTCTCTGTAACCTCTATTTTGCCACCATTTCTATCAAAGTGTGTGCATATACTTTACAAAATGGTTTTGCTTAGCCTCAGATCTAGTCCTTTTCCACAATATCTAACAGTAAGAAGAGACATTTCCTAAATCAGTACATCTGTTGTGGACTGTAGTGATTTTGGGAGTACAGATTTTGAATCCTCAATGAGATGCTGTGGATGCCATATCTATCTGTTTCAACTTTCATTTTCCTTTTAAAAATGCCCTCTTTTATACAGTTACTTACATTTTTTCTCAGAGTAGGAGTTATCTCAGGAAGTTTCTTGATGTGTCCTTAAATGAAGACGATTTTTTACTTATAAACAAATATCCAGGACAAAAAGTACCTTATCAGGAGAGTTCTTAGCAGTCTTCTAGATGAAGAAAGTTATATTAGTTTGTTTCTCTAATGACCCATTTGCTCGGGCTTTATATTTCAGGTAAAGAGCAACACTGTATTAAAAACTATTCTGTAGAATCTATGTATCCAGACTTCTTAATTCTTTGCAAACTGATGAAATGGACAACAGAGAGCCCATGCTCTCTGGCAGTGTCAAGGACCAGCACGAGCAATAGAGCCAAGCTGAGCAGGATTTCATGTCACTGAGCCAGGAGACTATAACGAAGAGCCTGTACAGTAAGAGATAGTGCTTGCATTCCACTGAGACTCTGTCATCTAAGAAAACAAGATGAATCCAAGTAGAAGACCTGCCAGCAGGAGTCTCTGTCTCAGCAAAGCTTTATGAGGCTTAATATTTCTGCATCTTAACTATAAGAGATCCATAATATCTACTGTTTGAAATCTGAATTTATTTTCCTTTTTATTACTTGAATTGTTGACACCATATTTGCAACAATATAATTTGATAAGAGTATTTTCTTGTGTTATTTAATGATCAAATTAAGCTATTTCCAGCTACTTCCTTAGCTTCTCCTACCTTGCAGGCTGCCTGAAGTTCCCACATTGCATTCTTAGTAATGAACCTGACAAAAGCATTTTAAAGGCAGGAAACTGGCAAGCTGCCTTTCTGAGTACTGCTTAAGGTGATTTTTTCTTTTATGTAAGGTGAAATCCTTACAGACAGTGAGAACAATGAGATTCTTTGTGATTTTTTCTTACTTCAAACTTCAAAATAATTTATTTAAAATGCTAAATAAATTTTTTTAAACGTTAGGTTTAGGTTCATGGGAGACTTCTGGGTGGTTGGGTTTTCTATGGGTTTTAGCCAATGTCATGCTGGAAGCAAGCATGCCAAAATGAGGAAGAATTAAAATTCCACTGAAATTGAACTCGTGACTAATATTCTACTTTAAAAGAGCTAGCTATATGTTGTTACTCAGAATGGACAAACAGTTGTACTTTCTAATTTTTCATCTGTGCATATTACATAACACTATATTTTTAATAACTATTTTTATTGCCTTGAAAAGATGAAGACTTCACTTGACAATGACAGCAGTTTATAAGTCAAAACTTGCCAAATAAAAAGCAGACTTTTTGAGATTTCTTTTAGAACATCAGGTCTATCCTTCTGCTGTGTGTTTTAATGATATTGGGAGGGTTTCTTGTAGCGCTTAATGTAAGTCCATGGTAATTCTTCTGCCTTTAAAGAGCAATCTGTTCTTTTCTGTGTTCATCTTCAAATATAGAATCTCACATCTGCCTTGTCACAGTGATAAAATGCAAAGTACGTACAAATTGCATTATACCTAAGCATAAAACAGTTCTATTGCCTTCTATAAAACCAGCTGTTGGGTAATATTTCCTGTGGCATGACAATGTAATATAATTTAGGGAACACGTTTCTTCTAGAATAACATATCAAGACAGAACTGAAGAACACACCAAGAAAAAACTTTTAGTACATTTAATCAATTTTTAAAATAGAGACAATGTTTCTGAAATTAAAATAGTTATTATTTTAAAATCAGACTTAGGCTAGTACAGATTTCTTTTCAGTAGAACACTTAGAAATAAAACATGGTATAAATGTTTGGTATCGCCCTTCTTTGTATCAAAATTTTGCTTCTGTTCTTTGACCTTTTGCTGCCTTCTGTGAGTTTTTTACTGAAGGCAACATGTCTTAACAAGAATTTTATATGGTTGTGCGTGTGTGTATACATATACACACATATGAATAAATAATCACCCTAACCTAGAACACAGCTTCATGTCTTGAAAGTTATAAGAAAGTTCATTTTACTTGTGGACATTCTGCCTTCATGTATCCAGCAGTATAATTTTTTTTTCTGCATAGAATTTGGTCAGTAATGGTGAAATTAAAGAAATTAGATAGATCAAAGAAATAAGCACATTTAAGGTGCTTACTTAAGTAAGCACATTTAAGGTGCTTACTTAAGTAAGCAGTTAAGACTCAGTTAAGTTAGTGTCTCAGTTTCTGTCTGTGGTTACCATAATTTTTCCTTTTTCCTTTTTCTCTCTCTACACATTTCTCAATTGGAAACAATATTATGAACATACAGCACTTTATATAAGCAAGGGACTATAAGATGAATGTTTATTGAAGCTATTCATTATTATAAAAATTGTCCTTTTCTGCAACAGGTGATACTATGAAAAATCTACCAATACCCTTCACAGTGTTTCATTTAGAAGCAAAAAATATGCAATTGTATTTTAATCTCCCATTTCAGGATCTTTACGTGGTTTTGCATTCAGAATACGCTGAAAGTTATAACATCTAAGATGGCCAGCCTCAAAAGTACTCTTTTTCCTACTTATTGTAGACAGTAAGTGATTATTTTCATTAAGGAAAAAATAGAAAGGAAATGTAAGGTGATTTAAAAAAAAAATAACACCTGAAATCTACTCATCATCATTCATAAGCTTGCCTAAAACCTATATATGTTGCACATTTTATAGTCATGTTTTATCTAGTTGCTTGTAAAAGATGACCCATGCTTCAAGTTAAGAAACAAGGGTTTCCAAGACTTTTTGTAGCAAAGGAATGACAAAATAACTTTGTAACAGGCAATATACTATCTAGAAAATGTCTTTCTTCTCCTCTGCGTATTTTTAAGACTTGATTGAACACTGCCTTAAAATGAATTATCAAATCACTGAACAAAAGTTACTGTTATCTCTTGAATAATTCAATCAATAGTATTCAACCAGCTATAAAATTAGTCAATCAGCAAAATATTTATCAATGTATTCAACCATAAATTATTTTTATTCTAATCTTAAGTAGTACATAAGAATTTTTCTTCTATTTTAAATATATTAGTATGCAGATGAAAGGAGCTTTTGATATAATTTTTTTAAAAAATAATGTCTGTGCTTGATTGAACAACTCCTTTTAACCTCTAAGTGGCTCAGGGTACTAATATTTCTTTATCCAAATGTAATCGATTTGAATGAAAATAATTTACTCTGTAGATCTCTAAGCGAAATATGCAAACCTGCAGAAATGTATGATGGCTTTAAAGACAACAATAAAAAAATAGTGGGGTGGTTTCTTCCTCAGTCATCAACATAATATTTGAGATTTCCTGTTAAGAGAATTTTGGCTTAAGTATAAACAGTCCTGTATATTTCGGGTCAGATTTCTTTCATATATGAATGTTAATGGATATTCATGGGAATCAGTTGAATCCTCATGCTTTATGTGCTTATAGATTAAGCAAAAAAAATCTTGCCATTACCACAGCAAGATCTCCATCAAGACATAGATTTCTTTAAGACAGTTTTGTGTGGTGGATACTTGATCCAGACTTAGCTAACTAAGCCACATGGCAGCAACGGGTTCCTCTGAATCTCTTAAGTTAGTACACATATTTGTGAGCGCAAAATTTGAGCCTACGTACATACAAAGATGAGGGCTCTGGATGTGGCCACAACATTAAGTCTCAGTTTCCTTTGGCAAGTACTATATTTTCTGACTTCAAGAAATATGTTGTTTCACTAGTGCACAATGCAGCATTAAAAATTAGATGTTGTAGGGAATGTAGGCTAGACATTATTCATGTTTCTAGGAAAATAGATGCTTCTGACTAATAAGGCCAGAAGAAACTGTGAACTGCTTCATCATCTCTCAGCATGCTTCATTGCTTTCCTTATAAAGTGAGAATAATTATTTCCTACCTTGCTCTTCATGAGTTTCACGGAACTAAATGCTTGTAACACTCTACCATACCAGATGCTATAGAGATAAGGTCCGTGTACTGGACCCTTCTTTCAACTCAGGATTACCAATACCAGAATCATTGCCCATGTTGACTTTGCATAAAGGTACATGCTGCAGTAAGCCTTAAAGTCCCAGTCTGTTAACAACCTACTTGATGGAAGCATGCTAATGATCTCTCTAAGCCTGATTTAGTCTCAGTCAGATATTGGAGCGGGCAAGCTGGGTTGGGATTCAGCATCGAGGCCCAATTCCTGCAGGCTGGACACAACCATGGAATCCTAGAAAGGAGAGGATGAGGTCATACTCAGTTCTGCAACAGAAGAAGAGACAGGGAAGGTATGCTTATTATAGTTGCAGATAAACTTTATTTTATCCACTCTGATGTCAGTGATCACTTCATTAGTCTTCTCCAAAGTTATTCTAGTCTAACCAACTGGGCTTATAAACAGAAAATAATAATTTGTGGGCCTGACATTCATTTCTTTTCTAGAGACCAGCTCTGCTCATGTGCATTTCAAAAGCCTTGTCTGACCACTGCTGACATATGGAGCTGCTCAGGGATGAATCACAAAGGAAACATATGGATTAAACATTGATGATATTAAAATTCTTACTGAAGCAGAAGGTGGCCTATGGAGGCCTATACGGATGATTCACAGATAGTTATCCCTATGTTATCTTGAGGGCAAAAGGAATCTTTGTCCTATTGAATGTCCTAATTTGTAAGCTCATCGCTGCTTTTATATGTATGTTTTAAGAGTTCAGCATAAGATTGCTTGGAGAAAGGCAGTGTGACCTGATAATTAAGGTGCAAGATTAGCTTGTTTAGTTTATGGTACTCGTTCAAACCACACAGATCAAACTTTGAAGTTACAAAAGCAATTTCACGCACAGCAAGGCTGCAGATTTATGTGACTTCCTCAGAGTTTATTCTTATTACTGAAGTCATCTAGTCTCTGGCTATTCAATTTGTTCAAAAAGCCTCCTTAATATGAGACATTTTTTTAAAAAAGTCATGCAAGAAATTTGACTGCAAAACTAGTTGAGGACTCTGCCTTTCACTGAGGATATTGGACACTGCTAAGTCAAATCAAAGAAAGCTCTTATAATTAAAGCCAGTAACTTGTTACATAGTGAGCAGCCTACAAAGGCCAGTTGCTCCTGCTGCTGTGGAAGTGGCTGAAATAAGGAAAGGGCAATGAAGAGTACACTGTTTGCACTCATCTATTCTCCCATCTATTCCTTGCTTTTCTGTTGCTGTGAGGATGAAATGGCAGGCCCTGCAAGAGCGGCTTTCAAGTAGCTCTGAACAAGAATTGTTATTTTTGCAGCCAAGTAAGCAACTTTTGACAAGGCAGCTATTGGCATTTGTCATTTTTGTGGCAAGAATGCATAAATTCAACAGCCATTTCCTTTCAACTCTGAGGAAAATCATAGCTGACCGTGACAAAATGATGTAACAGATGCATTATAAATAGGAATATATCACACATGACTAGTTCTTAGCTAGAAATTTCATGAAACTTCTTTTATATTGTCGTATATTGCATAGATGCACGCATAAGCTATATATAGTTCATATTCCATATGTATATATGCATCTAATTCATACGTACTACTCATAATTCAGTCACATAACATGATCCACATTCCTTATATATGCAATGAAAGTAGGTGATAATCACAATCATTTTATTTTAACTTCCATTTTTCTTTCAGACAGCTTTTATTCAATTTCAGTCACATTCATGTTATGTTTTTCAAAAAATAAACTTCCTTATAAGTTTTGGGATGCATAAAGCAAGTGTTCAGAATAATTTCTTGTTAATTCAATTGTCTGAAAAAAAGGCAAAGAAATTTTAATTCACAGACTTATTCAAAATGTTTCTAGCAGGATTTGATTTTAAGGCTGTAAGTTTGGGTTTCTCTTTTTCTGGATTTTTTTAAAAAAAGTAGTTTAAAGTGCCCTTCTCACCTTTCACACTCTTAATAGCTGAAAGAAATAATTTTATTTTGGATTATATAAATCCTTTGGGGTTGAACTCCCTCCAAAGATATTTCAGTCTCAGCCTTTTTTAGTATCCTTATTTAGTGAGAAAAGACAGGCAACCAAGCAAAAATGCTTAGATCACATGAGCATATACTACTGTGAACACATGGATGGAATTATTTTGGAAGTGTGATGGTAGAACCGCTAGTTCATTTTGTACTAATTTATTCATGTCTCATTTTCCTGTCCCTAGATGGATGCTGTAAAGGAGAATTTTGCTTAAATAGATGAGAAAGTCCATTTGATTTAAAACCAGCTGGACTTCATTTGCATAGATGAACAGATACTCTTCCTTCTGGGAGACTAACAGCAGTGAGTCAGGGCTACTTCTGGCTGGAGATGGTCATCTAGGGAAGGAAGCTATTCCACTTAAGGAGAGGGAATAAGAAAACAATGGAAGGGCCAGAAACATCTTTCTAGCTGTACTCCTCCAAATATATTCTCCCCAGCTTTTTTTGCCACAACTTCTTGGTCTCCTTCAGCTCCACAACACACCTCTTCAGAAATGAGCCATAGTCCTCCTCTCTGCTTTTGACTCTTCTGCGGTTACTGTAGAAGTGAATTTTACTTGCATTGCCCCAACCACTTGAGGTAGCTCTAGTTCTGCTGAGCTAATAAGCAATACCTGCTATGTTAAGCAAGTAATACAATTTTCTACCTTGCCATTTTATCCCAGCACTCTGCAGCACCCTATGCTAGACAATAGTTGCTGGATTTAACTTCTATTTTCACATACAACTGGTCAAAACCACTGAGGTTTTGGTCAAGGCAGATGCTAGTTGCACCCATAAACTAGAAACAGGTTAAGCAAGATATAATTAATATATGTTTGCCTTGAAGCCAGATATAAGCATACTAAATAGCATAACCAAGGTACGTGTGTCAGTACTTTGTAAAATCATAACACTATTAGTATCATTTTGTACCAGTTAAGCATAAACCTATAAATAATAGAACTGCAGAAGGGCAAATGAACAACTATAATAAAATTCCACAATTGAGGTACTGGAACATAAGTGCAAGTACTAAACTAAGGATGTACATCAGACATAAAAGATATCTAATAAAAATCATGTAAAGACCAAGTAATTTACTAGTATTGTCTGTGTCTTAAACATTGTCTTGAGTGCAGTGCTGTGTGCCCTGACGACCTTCTCTATGGTGCCTGGGTCAAATGAAAGGGGAAGGTGCCACTGCTCCCCCCGACCCTCCCCTGAAATGCTCTGCAGCTGTAGCAGAAAGGTGGGGAGAGGGAGAGATGCAGAGAGATGCTAACCCCTGCTCCCCCCACAACCTGACTGCCCTGGAACTGTCCTGGACTGCTGCAGGAGTGACATTTTTGGCCTCCTGACCATAGCACAGATACCAAACAAGCCACCTTCTTCATCTGTGCAGGTCAAACTAAGGCCCAAACACAAGTGTGTATCTCATGGAGTGGGGCTTAACAAACCAAAATAATCTTGCACAGCAGGTTGGAAATTAACTTTGTGGAGCCAAAATAATCCTGGCAAATAAATGGGAAACATCCTTGATTAAACAACCAAAAAAAAAAAGCCAACAACCAAACAACCCAAAAGGTTAAGCTGTATCAAGAGTATACGAAATTGCCTCATTTTCTTTGAGGCAACAGGGAACATGAAGTAGCCATCATAAGCAAGGAAAAGATGGAGAAGAAAGATGTCATCTTTTCTCAAAGATCTCTAGGGACTGGCCACCTTGAACTTGGTCACCAAGACAATCAAGGACCATAGCTGTTATCAGTATCAACTCCATGATATTGCGTACTCACAGCTAATTTAGAATAAGCTTGTTCAGGAAATGATGCATCAAAAAAATGTCAGTAATGGGTCAAAGCAGTCTCTGAGTTGTGAATTACACAAGATATTCCTATGGTTTTCCCTGCACACTCGTTCTTGACCACTGCTGCAGATAGGACATTGGGACAGGTGAACCTTTGTCCTGATTCTTCTTTTTTGTCGTTCTTTGACAGCTAATATCTCCTGAGTTGCATATAACTAGTTTTTTATTTCTAGTGGTTATTTCAGTGCCTTCTAGTAAACATTTACTATGTGGGTGTTTTTTTTAATTCATTATGAATATTAACTGTAGACCATTGTTGCACAATTGTTTGTAAACTTATAAAAGCAATCATAATGTGTGGAGTATTCTCAAAGGGGTGAAAAAAACCCAAAAGAAATAAATGAAGGCTACTCTATGACTCAAATAGGAAGTGTGATTGTACTGATAAGAATATGTTCACTGTGATTCCACTCTATTTTCCCAAAAATATGAAAGGCCCAGTCCAAATCTGAGGCATATACAACATTGTCAAAAAATTACAGGCCTAGTCACATGAGCTGTACTCATTTATGAAATCCAAGTTATACTTTAGTTTTCTGTAGATAAAAATAAAAAGAACTGTCAAGAATATGTTCATTTTACTGTGATATTATCACTGTTGCTGATCAAAATACAATAATTAATTTCTCCTTCTAGAAGGTCATGTCAATGATAACTGCAATTGTAAACCATGCTGGTTTGATGTATTTCTGCAATTACAAATGAAAATATATGTTCGCTGAGTGGCATAATCATAAAAAGACACTAGCTAGCATAACAATAGTAAAATAATGTATGAAGATATAAAAGTAGGAGTACGCTAACCATTGTGAGTTTATTTTCAATTTGTTGATTATAATTTTTTTAATCTTTCATTAAATATTACGTCTATTTCCAAAATAATTTTAACGAACTAGTGTGAATAGTATTTTTTAGAAATATTTTCATGTGACAGTCTATTTGGTTCCATGTTATGTTGTTTTTCGTGTTCAAAATGGAAAAAAACCAGAACCATAAGGAGCAGTAAACTATTAAAATTAAGCAGTCCAATGGAACTTAGCCAGCCATCAATAACTGTATATACAGATGCTATTTGTATGAACACACGCACACATTTTTCATCATTAACTGAGCACTTTTATGTGAAAAATGCAAACTACCTGGTGTTGATTCTCTTTCCAATTAGCTGTTATGTTGAGCAACCAGGGTGGCATTGCACTATACCCTTAGTCATCTGCTGTCTTCAAATATAGAGTTTTCCAAAGTATTACAACTGGACTGAAAAATAATTTAAGACATTATGCATTCTCTCAGATTATTTAAAATTGTGATGAGTGCAATTCAGTGTTTTCTCAAATGTTGGTGTTAAAGATAACTAGCGTATTTTTTAAAAGAATATAGTGACAAAACAGAGGACTCCTTATTAGTGTTTTGCAACATTGCTTTAGAGTGTTTTTTTGCAGGGAGCACCTGGCAACATCCAGAATACAACTGGCAACTCACAAGACTTCATTTTATAACAGACTGCTGTTTAGATTGTGCATATTCTTCATTCAGTAGTAGTGCCAGTGAAAATTGCTTTCTGACTCTTTTTCGTAAAATGATTGATGGATTTTTTTTGTAGTGGAACTGTGCAAAGTAGGCTGCATGAATTTGCCTAGTGTGGAATTGAAAAGAAACTGACTGTTGATGTAATTTCTTTATTTCCTCCCAAATTCAGTATTCAGATGATTATTTTTCCTGTGCATATCTCAAGGACAATCCACTAATACTGTGAAATACTCTGACTCTATGGTTATGATTGCCAAGCTTTAAACATTTTAGTCCTGTATAGATAAAAAAATGAATGAGAAGTAGAGTATTATGAACAGTTCATATTCTGACTTAATTTATTAGCTCAAAGTATATAGGCTAAAATCCTCTGGAATTAGAAGTCTAATACATTGCTGCTAACAAACAGGCTGTTATTTTATACAGGTGATGGTAGACTTCAAGACCATAATTTTAGATAAATAATAAAGAGCTAATACCTTCTTTGAAAGGTTTAGCTTTAAAAAAAAAAAGATTCTAAAGGAGCAGAATTCTACCTGATAGTCGGGCACCTTCATCTAGTCTCCTGGCTTTCCTAGAAGAGCATAACTCCACCAAAATGCTCAAGAAAACATTCTCCCACATCTGTGAACCATCCAAACACTATCTTTGTCTTCATCTCTCCAGTTTCCTGGAATTTCTATAACAAATTGTATATATACATCATGACATCTATCTATGTGCTTCCATTCTGGCTTCTTGATCATTCATTCTGAAGTTGCATCCTCTCCAGTCTGTGCCTTCAAGAGTGAGGAATTGACTGTTTCACCATCCTTACTGAAATTCAGTTCCATAATTCCAAGGGATATTGTAGGATACAGCCTTACTGATCTACTGAAACAGTTACAAATCAACGCATTTCATCCCCATCAAAACAAAATTTAAATCATGCTTTGGCTGAAAATCCTGTCTGGCCATATGGGAACAAATTCTAATGTTAACATTAAATCCTCTCCCCCTTCCCTCTCCAGAAAGAGATGTATTATATAATGGAAATGTAAACAAATCATGTACTTTTTAGGGGTTTACTGTGCTTGAGCCAGAAAGGTTAAATAAAGACCACATCTCAGTGCAAATCTCTGGGTAATAATGGCTTTCTAAAATAGCTAAAGAGATACAGAAATATTTCTTTATTGAAAAGGAGACATCGTGCGTTTGATGTGTGATCAATAACAAAGACACTATTGGGACCATGGAAGAGGTTTGTAGTTCGAGTTTCTCAGAGACAAGGTATGATTTGCAACGAGAAGGACAGAAAGACAGGACAAATCTGCAGGTCCGTGGGACTTCTATATATTCAGATCCTGAAAGGGAAGTTCCAAGTCTCTGTATGTCAGGAGGAACATAAAAATGTGAGCTAGTGCTCTTTCTTGAAGTATAGAAATATGCATTATGATGTGTAGGAAAAGAAATAGAGTTTTGTTTTTCTGACTTAGAGACCATAAGGAATCAAAAGACCTTCATGCAGTGCTTCAAAAAAACATTTTCCTGAAATCTCAAAATTCCAGTCATACAGAAGTCAGGAATGCTGAATGAGAGGCAAAAAAAGTCACCTAAGCCTCCTTTACAATGCTCAGAAGGCCAAAGCCTTGGGCTGCTTGACAGATCAGTCCAACACTTTTAGAACATATTTATTCCTTCTTAGGAAGTAAATAAATAAAAGTCTTGAAGGCTCAGCCATTCTTGAGGAAATTCTCTCTTTCTCTCGAGTGGTTGCCACAATCAGAGTCTACAGCAGGTCTGGCTCACCATGACACAAATTGCAGAAAGGGTGACACACTGCACCACCAGTCACTAATGCGTGAGTTTTTCATCAGGAGCTACAGAACGACTTACACTAAACCTATACCTATTACACATAAGTAAGGCTACAGTCAAATGAGATTTCATCAGCCCTTCTGTTCTGCCACAAGGAAGCCTGGGTTCTTCTTATCTTGTTTCTTTCTGCTCTGATACTGTTTCTTGATGTTGTTAGAGCAGGACATGCTTTTGGAACCACTCAATGCTTCCCACTGCCAGGGCCCTGACAGTACCAATTTTTTTGTACCCAGGGGCCTGGCTACTTGCGCTGGAGGCCAGCAAGGTGGCAAGGTGATAGAACATAGGACTAGGTAAGATGGAAGAGGAAACAGCTCTGTGGGGCATTCCCATTTCAGCTACATTCATGACTGGCCCTAGCCCTGATGGTGACCAACACAGGGTCTGTTTGGCACAGTGGGATTGCACCCATGTCAGTGAGGACACTGCTGCTTTTGGCTCTGTCATGCTTCCCCTGTGGAGCTCCTGGGGCTGCTACTTCTTGACACCTTCTACTTGTAGCCTTCAGCGTACAATTTATTATCACTGAGCTATATGAAACACAAGTGATTTGTTTGTTACTAGAAAAAGAGGGGTGCTTCTCTTTGTTTTTCTTGGGTGCTTTCCCAGCTGGATTGTTCTGGGACGTACAGCACTAGCTAAATAGTGATGCCTCCCATTGATCCTGTGAAATGTGCTGCAGATTGCAGTGTGCTCTGAAAGGCTTTGGGGGAGTCTTTATCCTTCTTAAAAACAGCAGTTTCCAGCTCCTGAATGTCTGGATTTTCACATCTCATTCTATTATTGGAGCTATCTTTGAAGATGATAAAAGGCTGTTCTTGGAAGACATCACCTCAGAAACATGCCCATGCTGAACTGAGTGGCTTTACTCCGTCCCACATGCAGACTACAAGCACAAGGGATGGAGCTTTTGGGCATTTCTGAAGGTCCTTCAAGGCCTAAAAATTCACTGGAGTCATTCATCTGTCAGATCCAGGCAAGTGAGGCACAGACAGATGACTCTATGGGATACCATGACTGAGTTTGCAGGTAGAGATGTGGGAATTAGGAGTGTCTGGACATAGAAGTGATGGGGATGGAATAGGCACATAAAAGCCTTCAGTTCCTTCTCTGTCACTGCAAGTCAAGTGTTGAGATCAGAGATAACTAGGAAGTAAAATCTTGCAAAGAACCAGCAAAAGAAGTAGTGTATTCCTCAGAAACCCCATCTCTGGAATGTGTTGCATCCTGTAAGGGACAAGTTTTTCACTTGGTTTTCCAGCTAGGCACCTGTCATACACAGCTAGGTGTTCACAGACAAGCTGCAACGAATATTATGTTATACATGTGCATTTGATGTGGGCAGTCCTTGCATGAAAGACTTTACTATATATTGAAAACATAATATAACCTCTGAATAAAGTTACTAATATGTTGTCATGCTACAGCACATTTTACAAGCATCCATGAACTTTTGTGTCTAGAACTCTAATTCTTCACTTGACCTTCAAATAAGAGTAATTATTTTCTTGGTTGGTTAAAATCTATTATGTGTTTAATTTTAAAATTTTAGATGGAAAAGTTGAGCCTTTTTTTTTCCACATGGACAATTTGATGGTAGTGGAGAGGGGAATAAATTACTTTCCTACAGTAAGATTTGTTTGATTGAGTGGGGAAAAGCAGGACACTATACCTGCTGTTCTTTACTGGCTGTAGTATTAAACAGCAGCAAGTGCTTTCCTTTCTTTATGCTGCATTGAGTAGATAAGATTCATTGATCTCTTTTCCCTCCTGATTTGCCATTTGCTCATATTACATCCTCTTCTATTTGCTTACTTTGTGAAGAGTTCAATTTTACTTTATGTTCAGAGATAACTTTCTCATGACTTCTAAAGTTTAGTGAGGTGACTTATCAGATTCCTTCTGTTATTGTATTTCCTGGAAGGGCACATTTCTCAGTTTTGCCTTTGTATCTACTGACAGGTTTTACTCTGTGTTGAGGCTAGCTTTAGGAAAAGGCTTGTATTTATTTCAAATGTGTCTAGTGACAGGGAAAGCTTTCACGGGTTTACGGGTATATATGGCCTTGTACTTGGACCACTGTGGTCTTGTACATTGCAGCAGTACAGAGCCTGAACAAAAAAACCCCAAATGTTATCCAGTAAAATATCCTCTTCTCAATTAAGTACAGTCATTTGCTAAACCTAGGGACCAGGTTGGAGAAAGCAAGTTTGCTTTGGGGTTAGAAAATGTGTATGCTTATCATGGAAAAGTAACCTCTTGTAGCAGAGGCCACAAAACTGGACTGAGACTAACAGACCTGTGGCTACAAGCAAAGAAAATGTAGGCTTCAGAGATTTGTGAAATAATGTCTATAGGATTCCCATTGAGAGATTCAAACAGCCTTTTTTAGTCTGAGTGCACGTTTTAATTCATATTTTCTGGTGCACTGAGTGGTGCCTGATGTTAAGTCCAATGTGCATTTATTAGGAGGTATAATTTTCTATGCGGTCCTGGTGCTTTTCAAGTAAATAACACCTCAAGGTGGAATTCTTGGAAAATTCATAATGAAGCTAGAGAGTTGGAGTTGTGCTCCTTGACTCCTGTCCCCAGCCAAATATTACATATAACAGTTTGATGCTGTTGCCTGTTGAAAAAAAATTGAATTGTCTCAAAAGGGGATTTTTTTTGCGGTGAAGGCAAAGTATATGAAAAGAGGTAAACAAACAAACAAAACAGTTAGTGACAGTGTCCATAGTATATCTTCCAAAAGTTCGGATTTTATGTTAAACAGATATTCTCTAGTTCTTCAGTGTTCTTGTACAGCCTTCATAATTTAAAAGCTTTAAAATGTTTAAAAATCAAAAAATAATAAATATGTCTGATGTAAGAATGAGAAAGTAAGGCAGTGAGTGTCAGACAGGATAAAGGCTAAAGCAAGTTAGAGATACAAAGTATCAACTATATTTACAGATTTACAAAGTTACTTTCCTTCAAACTATGTCCCTTCTGCAGTTTGAAAGAACAATAGACTATAAATAGTCTGTCAATAGAATAAAGCTATTTTCATAATTACAGATTACTTGACATCCCACATCCTAGCAAGTATCAATTTTTCTTGCTGTACAAATTTCATTTCATATGTGGTAAACTGCAGAATTGCTCTCAGGCAGACCAAATTGAACTACTAGTAAAAATATGAAATGTGTTATTTTTATTGCACAATGACATAATTGTGTTGTGTACCTTCAGGAGTAACTTAAAGTATAAAACTCAAACCCAAAACCATCTTTACTGTACAGGGGTTGATAACTTCTTTGAGTGATCATGAAAGTTATGAGTGTATGAATTAAACAATGCTATTACTCCAGGAAGCAACAATTTTTGTGAACAGTGTCAGTGAATAAAATATGGATTAGAATTTCAATGATTAGTGAAAAGCTGAAATGACATTTGATCTTTCTTGTTGACAATGTATAAACAATATTATCAAATATTATTTTGATATCTTATTACATTGGTTAGTCAATTCTTGGATGGGGCCTTGAGCAGCCTGGTCTAGTGGGAGGTGTCCCTGCCCATGGCAAGGGGGATGAAACTAGATGATCTTTAAGGTCACTTCCAACTCAAACCATTCTACACTTCTATGCTGAGTTGTAGTTCTATACTAGTCTTGTTACTCATAGATGGCCTCCTTGTTCCTTAACAACAAGCTTTTCTCCCTGTTGAGACTAGAAGTACAAATTCCAAGTCTCATTATATTACTTACAATATTTTTAGGCACAAAAATGCCTGGCTAGATATACCCCACCAGTTCATCACCTATTTTCTACTCAGGCCTTTTCCATCATCATAACTGGGAGGAATGAGCTGGTTGTCCTCCCTCCACAGAGCCCTACCAGTTCTGCTTATTCAGCAGAGTGGTCTTTCTTTCCAGTTTTCTACATTTCATTTTAGGGCTGAGCCCTTTGCCACTGTCCTAGCTACTCCTACTGTACTTGGCTACTGGCTGCTTTAAAAATCACATGAAAGATCACTCATAGGTTGTAAAAGAGGAAAGTTCACTAGGGTTAGTCAATACAGAATTTTTGCTCCATGTAACTGGTATGAGTTAAAAGTACTTTTTGAGCTCTGGATCAGGCAGGCCCTCATTGGTTTGGCTGAAACTGATGACTATCTTCTCGGCTAAAGAAGACACTTATGTTTCCTCTTTTGCTGTTCATGTTCATTTTTCTGTGAGTGGAATAGGATAGGCAAATAGAACTGAAAGAAGGAAGGCAATGATAGGTTCTGACCCATAGAATTGCCACAAAATCCAGAAATGTTTTCCTAATATTATTTAAAATATGTTAGCAAAGTGATTGCTTCTTGAAAGTTAATTTCAGAGGCAGCTATTTTACCCAATTCATTTCCAGTGTTTCAATAGACAAGAAACCTGACTGTTTGGCTGGATAGCAACTTGCAAAGAGTAGTCTTTCACATGACAGCACAGAACTATTTACAGAGCAAGTTTAATTATCAAACATCTGATTTCCATAGCAACAGAAGGACACTCACCATACAAAAATAAATTGCACATTCGTTTCAAGGCTAAAGTATATCTAATTAAGATGCAAGCTCCCAAAGGTTGGACAAAATCAAATGAAAGCTGTAGTGATGAAGGTACTCTGCTTGAAAATAATGTCACTCCAAAAACAATCTAAAAAGCAAAGGCATTTTGATATTTGTTTTCATCAAGAATCTTCCTATCTTTTAATAGAAAAGCAAGATAAATATATCTGCAGCTAAGAACATTTCAGCAACTTCTACTTTTTAGTTAGCTGGGGGCAATTCCCTGTGCATGACAATTTGTGAGTTGTTTTCTAATTATCAGTCCTCTGTGGGGGACAAAAACTTGGCAAAATACCTTCATTTAAAGTCATACTCTAACTTTAGGTAGTCATTATCCAAGCAAAATTACTGTTAAAGTATTCCTATTCAGGGTTATTTTTTTGAGACTGGAGATTCTGTGTCTGAACTGCTCCTTTGCAGTGGCTTTACATCAGTGATTGCTGTAGGGTGTATAGCCATAGAATATGTTAAATGCAGATTCAGCAATTCTAAATTCAGTGATTCTAAGCTCACAAGGAAAAATACAAAGACTTGAACTGCCCAGGCTGTTCCACTCAGATTAAGTACTGTTTTATAATATTAAATGACTGAAAATAAATTAATTAGTCCATATAAACACATTTTTCGAGTCTACACAGTGTAGGAGGTCATATTATATAATCAGAATGGTCATATCTAATCTTATGATCCTATTAAGATATATAGGATGCTTCATTACACAAATAAAAATTGGCCTTTGTCAGAATGGTATCAGCTAACTGTAACAACTGCATTCAGGATTTCAGTGCTTGGACATACACTGTCTCTATCTTATAAACCTCTCTTCCTTTTTGAGTTCTGCAAGTCTCTTCTGGTGCAAATTCTGTAGCAACAACAAAACTCCTCTTTCTCATCCACTCTTCCATGTTACCCTTTTCTCAGAAAAATTGACAGGTTTCAAAATTTGCTCTGACATTCAACACATCCACACTCTAATGATTGAAGCAGAAAAATTAATTGTAGACTGCATGCCTTTGAAGGAGAAACCTTAGTTGGCTGCCATCTCCTGTTCAAGCTTTCATGTGTGCATGGTGTGTGTGTGAGCAGGGAGGGCAGGGATTCAAAATGAAATGTTTCCACTTTGCATCAATTGCTTCAGATAATTTCAGCTGATGAAAGTTGCATCAAAAGGCAACAGCAATAAATGCCTAAAATGTTTAGTACTTTGCAGGCTAAAATAAGCACCTTGAAATGCATTCAAAAACCAGCTGGAAATGAAACTGTAGGTGGTAGAGTAGAATATTCTCCTTGCTACACAATAGGACAGCTATTTTCACACTTGATTAAAGTGGTGGCAAAGGTCTGGTACTCCAGGCTTCATAAGAACTTTTTACAATTTGGATTGGATTCAATGCAGCAGGAATTGCACCTGAAAAAGAACAATTGTGGTTTCTTTTCTAAATGGAAATACACCTTACCGTGGGATACTGAGATTAATCATAATTCAAGAAATAGCACTATGAGTAAAAACTTAGTTCCTTGAAGTTTTGAATTGATCCAGAAACAATACTTCACTCAAGAGTTTTACAAGAACTCCTCTTCAAAACACAGAGACATGCAAAAATATGGAGTCTAAGCACTGAGTAATGTATCCATCTATCCATTCATACATACATCAAGGCAGCAAATATCCCTGCCATCCTCTTCTCAACGGTAACAGTGCCTGGCCTTGGCTGGGCTGAGTCTCAGGCAACGATATTCATCCCAGCTGCAGTCTTTACTGAGTAGGGATGAGCTGATAGTCCTCATTGTCTTTTCCAGTGAAACAGAGTTGTAGATCCGAGTGTCAGTCGTCTAGCTCCCACAGCCAGTGACAAAGCTTGGAAGTGACATGTAGCAAAAATAGAGATTATTTAAAAGGCTGAATTGTTCAGCAAACTGTTGCCTTTCAGAGCTGCTCCAAAGCCTTAAAATTCAGAAGTCCCAGTCTTTCAAGACAGAATGAGGAGAACTGCAAATGGTACAGAATTGTTTTGTTCTCATGACAACAGTTTTAATGGAAATGGGAAAGGAAATTAACTTAACCCATTCTTCTCGCAAACTGAAAATAGCAATCAGTATAATAACTTCTAAATGCAGAAACTCTTAAGTCAACCAAATTGAACTAAATGAGAAGTAAAGTGATCATGCTTTTCTTTATACATGTCATACATGCTTTTTGGGACCAGCATGATATTTATGTCATGCTATTTTGTACTAGTTAATGCCATGCTGTTTGCAATGTATCACCTTTTCACATTATACAAAACAATTGGACAAATCTGTAGTTACTGTTGTTAACATTGCCATAAATATTTAATTAGAAATGCTTTATAAGGGTTATGTTCTTGCCCAGTTTGGTTGTTCCTTACACTAAAACTTTCTCCTCTATTTCCTATAAAACAGATAGAATCTGACTTGTAGCTGTTTTGTACAAAGTGAGACATTAAAAATTGGATTTCCATCCCTCTTGCATAATGAGTTTTCATGGTCCCATTTTATAACATGAATATTTTTCTGTCATTAATTTCTACCAGATATCAAAGCTTCCTTTTTAATTTACTGATCCTAGCTTAAATCTCTCTTTTTCGTGTTTTTGTTGTTGTTTCTAATAAGCTTGATGCAGCTAAGATTAAAAGAGGCTTGAAAAAAAAAAGCTTTAAAACAGCTTTGATCTCCTAAGGTGAGGCATATTTTTGTGCAAAACTTCTTCCTCTGAGGCATGATAGCAGTTGAATTGATCTGGAGGGAAAAGGAAAAAAAGAAGAACAGGTGGGTGAGAAAATGAAGAGGAAGGAGATGTGGGAACTTATAATGAAAATTAGACTTGCATTCAATCTTCATTAACACTCTTTTCCAACATTTTATTTAAAACATATAATGATTTCAAGATTCAATTTTTCTAAATAATCTGAACAGAAGTAGCTGATTTCTCAAAAATGCAAGTAAGAATTTGGCATGCCAAAGCCTTTATGTCTTCTCCTTGATTTTAGAAAATGTTTTTTTTTAATTGGGTTATTATCAAGATTACAAATGAATTAAAATTTAAGAGAAAGAGAAGAAATTTTACATTGAATACATCTCGTTTCTCAGACACTAGTTAAATGGTTTAAATAGTCTAATGCCAAATGGCAATCTAAATCTAAGAATGGGACATGTCATTGTAGGCTACGTGTGCACATGTAGCTGGATTGCTTGCTTTCCTAGAGCCTGCTACCAAAATTTTGCCAAGGAACAGAGGTAAAGTGAAAAAAACAAAATCGAGTGAAAACCTGGCAGTGAACAGTCAGGTTTGGTATCAGGAGAAGCATGAGTCACAACAGTTCAGTTACAAAGCCATTGTCAATTGCTGTGTTTGCAGTTTTGGGAAAAACAAGACTTGAGAAAGGATTTTGAAAAAGTCACAGCATGCATATCCTCAGGAATCTGCAGGGAGAGAAGGTGTTGGGTTCTTTGGTTGCTTGGTTGCTTTGCTTTCTCAGGGAATCCTTCTTCTACATGAAAGGTAACAATGTTTTGCATGCTTAAAGGACAGAAAGACTTGAAAATATTTTCATCACATATCACAGCTTTACTTTACAATTTGATAATAATTGTTTATAAAGGTGTAAATGGAATTTAACATCTGATTGTTCTTTGTGCCTTTGAAAACCTTCATACATAATTTAGTGCATACCAATTAAATTTTCTACCTTTGGTGTAGAGATATTGAAATAAAATTACATAAGGATTAAAAGGGCTGTTCATTTTTGGATTCTTTTTCCTTTTTGTCAGAGATTAAAACTGTATTTTGCTTTTCTTACAGTGAATGAATAAAACTTTTATTTTAGTTCTGTGCCAAATAGTGCTGTGTTAACACAATAGCAGCATATTCTGCTGCTTAAAGTGAACCTAGATTTTCTTTGCAAAACTTGCAGCTGGAAAGTTACATTTAGAGCTACTAACAAATGGGGTTTCTTTCATTGTCACTTGAAATGGTAAGTAGCTTCTGCTCTTTTTACATAGCACAGTCATTGTCGAGTTTCAAAGTCTTTTTAGTTTAGATTGAAAGTGTTCAAGCTTGACTAACTCAGATGATTCATTATATTGCACATATTGGAAAAAATAATATCTGATATATTTCCAAAAAGAAAAAAACAATGACAGATAAGTAAATCAATGTACAAATATGTTACTACTCTTTGTGGTCGTAGAGCCTAAAATCAGGAGTCTGGAAAACAAGAAATGTGACCCTCTCAAAGCCATTACCTCCTAAAATTACAGTTCTCAGGAACCTTATTTATGATCTTCAAATGCCCAGAGGTGATGTTGCTGCAATGGTTATTGACCTTAGTGCCCTCTGAGTGCCCTCTGGATGAGCCAAGGAAGGAGGAAGCAGATGACTGACACAGACTATCATCTCCTGTTATTGCATGAATAAGGAGGAATTCTCTTCATTTGTCAGGAGGATCTGTAATCGGAAAATTTGGAGCCTGTTTTATATTCTTCACAGCAAGGAAAGCAAAGGTTCTGTGGTTTCCTTTCCTAAGACAAAGGGATGCTTCAGGAAATTTCTTTGTGTGGAGATGCTGCTGATCAGAACTGTGTGTCAACACAGTGTTCAGCTGGGCTCACGCCATCTTAGTTTCCCCAATTAAAAGAAGTTTACATTATGAGTGAAGAATTAATTTCTCACAAAAGTGAAGA
Organism: Phaenicophaeus curvirostris; assembly: GCF_032191515.1. NCBI lineage: Eukaryota > Metazoa > Chordata > Aves > Cuculiformes > Cuculidae > Phaenicophaeus > Phaenicophaeus curvirostris. The sequence continues at coordinate 56,289,447 of NC_091394.1, forward strand.
CTAAGTCAAAGCAAGAAGCAGAAGAATCAGGCAAGTTAATAGAGATGACAATACAGATACAGGTTATGTAATAAAGGTCAAAACTGAGGGTTTTTCAAATGAGAATTCTGCAAATGTGATGCTTCTCTGAGAACTCCTTCTCTGAGAATTGCTCATTCATCAGAAGGGCAAGCAGATATGTTTTAGCGTTTTAGCTAAATAAACATTTCTTTAACTGTCTTAATCAAAATAAAGCCATAATTTAAAAATTAATCAAGCTAATACATTGAGGAAATTTTATGCAACTTCCCAGTAACAATTCAGTTTTTTAACAACCAGCAGAGAGCAGTACTACTTTGCAGTCTGAATATGGTCACATTTCAATCTTGGAATTGTTTTAAGCCAAAACATAGAAAAATTCCACCTATGTATTTTTTATAATTATATGTTATGATCTTATGTTAGTTATGAGCTTTTACTACTTTTCCTCTGAAGTTAAGAAGAAATAAGTAGAAGCATTCTGGTAAATATGGAAAAGGAAATAGGAGAAAGAAATTTCATTTATGTTTCTAGAATTCTTTTTGCATAAGATATACATTTAAATCTTCTTTGAACTTAAATCATGAATGGGGAGAATTCTGACAGGTGGAAGAAGAAAAAGTGTTTAGAAAAAGAGAGAATACTCATTGAGAGATTTCTCCCCCTCATTCTTGCAGGTTGTTATAGTGCAGGCACTTTTGGTTGATCAGGTGTCCATTCTCCAATACAGCTTCTTTGAGAAATGTTTATCAAGAAAGTTATGTATTGTCTGAATAAAGGTATTCAGACCAGTAGGTCTGATCTTTGCAGGATACTGCATGCAAAATTTAAACCTAAAGTAGTACCATATTTCTAACCAGTGCAAATAGCCATAAATAGCAAAATGCCATAATGCCAAATGACGATGACTGAGCAGATTAAACACAATATATGTACTTAAAAATGACTGCAAGTAGTGTTACTAATCTTATCTGCTTCTTGGGAGGTAAAATTCCCTGCTGAATATTGGATTCATTTTCCTCCTTTTTTTATTTTCTTTCTTTTTAACTTCAATCCCAATTTACAATACTTGAAGTGGATCAGAGGTTTTGAACAACGGATTAGAATTTAATTTAATTTAATTTAATTTTCCTAAGAATGCTTTAAAAACATTTGTATGATCATTAAGTTTTGATCATTCATTATCATTCATAGGACTCATTAACTGTTGTGTTTACTTTCTTCTTGGGCCATTCTGATGTACTTAGGAGACTCTTCATCCCAAAACAACAATTAAGATTAGACTGAATGTTTTTGTAGATTCTGAGTGACAATACAATTAACTTTTTTTTTTAAGAGGGGGGATGAGATGTTGAATTTGTGTTGCAGCTCTGAATTATGACTGTGAAAGGGCAATAGAGAATCCTTAAGGTGTGAAGGGACATACCCTGACCAGGCTGAAATCATCATTACCACCTATCACAGTCAAACTTGTATGACTGCAGCATTCAAGTCAGTGGTGTGAACACACCAGAAATCCAATGCTTTCTCATTGCTTTGCTTATCTTTAAAATAGTGTATTGTATATAGTAATTTGTGCCATTCAATGCAGCAAAATGGAAGGTGCAGTTGGCCATATAAATATAGCCCCAAAAGATTATCAAGTTATAAATTAACTAGGTGTCATCCTCACTATAAAAGGAAGGTTAAGACCCTATTGAAATGGAGGTTAGACTATAACCCATTCTTCTTAATAGGTTAGACAGAAAGAACTTTGCATTCAGGTCAGAAGCTCTTTTACACACACAGCTTAAATTAACTCTTCAGCAAAGGCATACTCTCACAGCCGAATCTTGCAGGCAATAAATGTAAAGTTATAGCGTATTTGCCATTACTAATGGATGTAGAACTCGATTCTTAGGGGACTACCTTTGTATGAATGAATATTAAGCCTGTAATAGTTTGCTTTCATATTGTTGTGTGTTTAACAGTAAGTATTTAATAATTTATTAAGCACAATCCTTCCTTAAGTGACTGAAAGGTGCATCAGGAATGTGCATGTTGCCATGCAATAGCAGCAGCTTTTTTGTCCTCTTGATTTAGTAAGCAGAGTTTAATAGTATAGGTTGGAGTAGTGAAAAAAGAGACTTGTAAACAAACTTCAGCTAAGTATGTGATAAAAAATATGCTAATATACAATAGGCAAACAAGGTATTTCTCTGAAGATGATTCATTAAATGTATCAGTGAACCTGACTGTGTAACAGTTCAAAAATACAGCTGTGAAACACTTCAAAGAGAAACATACAGCATTTGTGTTAGATGCCTATTGCCTGATGGTATGTGATCTTAAGTGCAGCTAGAGAAATCAAAGCTCTGAACAGAGGAACGGTTAAATCATTTTCCATGTGAACAGTTTTGTGTACTGGCTGGCTGATGTAAAGTTGTACAACTCTTTTTTATCTTAAATTATCTCTGAAACATTGATGCTAATGTTTTATTTTTGTGAATATAGATATATATAATACAGTTCTGAATTGGATTCTGAAATTAAATAGAAGTAATGACAGGATCAGGCAGACAGTGGTCCAGAGAGAGGGTAAGCCAAGGTCAGTTGTAGTCAGTACCCTGCAGCTGCAAACCTTTTCAGAAAGGGAAGAGATCAAGGAAGGTGATGAGTCATACAGAAAAAAACAAGAAACATCCTCAGGGATTGAGGCTTTGCTGCTACAAGCTTATGAGTGAAATTTAAGCTGAATTCAGCAGACTGACCCAGCTGTTAGACTGGATTCCACTCTCTTTGCCCACAAAGTGAGAATGAAAGCCTTTCAGATGTCTTTTTCAAGGACTGAAAACATGCTGCAAATGTAAAGTAGATGAGGTGTATCCTCCTGACACATCTGCTTTAACCGTAAATTTACAGTTTTGAGGATTCTTCTTTTCTTGTAAGCAAAACACAGCAAGACTCTCTACTCAATCACATTTCAGAACCTGTAGTGTGTAGGTTTCTATGTGAACTGGTCACACAAATGTGTTCCGTGTTCTGTAATGTTTCTGTAATCTTTCAAAGCAAATTTTAAGGCTTGGCTTCTCTAGAATTACTTTAAGAGATGGGAATGCATTTGTTGAATAATTTTGACTCTGCGAGTCTTAAACTGCATAGCATGTCTCTTACATGTCCATGGCAGTTTAAGTCCAGGCATTCCAGGGAGGTAGAAGCAAATGCAACTTTGCTCAAAACTTTTTTCTTGTTACTGAGACAAGAAAATTCTAGTAATATAAATTACCGGAATTCTTGCAACTTTGTAATCCTTTTTTCCTCTTTAGACTTCTTCTTTTCCAGTTGTCTATGGTCTTCTGAAGACTACCCTAGGGACCCATAACTTTTCATATTTGAAAGAGATGGAGATGGCTTATTTTGAAAACAGATTTGATTATGTCAAATACATAGGGAATAAATATATTCTTCAGTAAGAAGAAAGTCTTTTGAAATGGATTAGAATGCTGATATAGGTCATAGAAATAGCCCTTGTGGAGTGCAGGAAGTGTGAAGTATCTCAAATAATGTGTTTAAGTGTTTTGAGATGGTCAAATCGGAAAGAGCTGAAAGAGTTCTGCTTAGTATTCAGCTGCATTTTTTTCTACTGTGGAATGACCATTGTCCAGCTAACAAAAACTGCATTACAAATACATGCAATAACCCTCTGGGCTTAACCTCTCTTAAGATAAGCTGCCTAAAATCTAGGTATCTAAACTGAGCTAGTTAGATGTCTTGATTACTTATTCAGTCAAAAGAACGACATACTTTTCCAGAGGGCAGTTGCTCTGATCTCTTTGAGGAGAGTAGACAACTGGTTTAGATTGGATGCCTACTGTTTAGATACCTAAAGTTAGGCAAAGTAAATTCCACTCTTACTTATATGATGGTAAAAGGAGAGGGAGTACACAGGTCCTAAGCCTTTAATTCCATAAAATTCCATAAGGTGAATAGGGTTTAGTGGAAGCTGAGGTTATCCCAACATACAGAGAAGCTACATTATGCTGCAAGGGACCCTCTTGCTATACAACAGCATAATTCCAGGTTTTGAAACTTAAAGACAAAGTCGGTATAGCCATACATCCCTAAACAGTGACACAGACACTATCACAAAAATGAGTTCTGCACACCTGAGAGACTTAACTGTTTTCACTGCTTTCTTACACCGGAAGTTTTATTTTGGTTTTGATTTTTGACCTCATAGAAAAGGATGCCTGTGGCCATCTTGCATGCACATAGGTGTGGTGTAAGGCACAGGGATACTCACATCAGGTTTTTCTAGCTACCCAGAAGAGACTTAATATGCATAAAACTTGCTATTGGCTCCTTTCTCCTGAATCTGTAATGAGTATTACCTATAATACATCAGGTGGAGATTTCACATATCTATTTGTTTAGAGTGCCACAAGCATAAAACATACATTCTTGAACCCCTTCTTCCCATTCTGAATTCAGAGATGATTACTTCATGGATAACTGCTTGCTGTTTCTAAATGAAAACCCATGCAAAAAGCTGTTAGTCTTAAGGCAAAAGAAAAAAAAAATCACAGAAGTTGAAGGGAAAAAAAAAGTAACCCATAGCCTACAAAGTATGAAAGCAGAATTCCTTCGATAGCTGAAATCTCCTGCAGTAAAGCATGTAGTTACTTCTTTCTCAATATACGCTTGATCATAGCAATGTGAAATTCAGTTTTGAAATGTGAGGTTGCAACTGAACCCACAGAAACACTCCAATCTCTCCTACTTGTCTTATTTTTAGCAGCATATGAGCACACAACTTGAACACTACATTTTTACAAGTTGTATTTTCTTACAAATTGGTTTTCCTTAACACTTAGTCTGACTTCTTAAGGCAGCATAGATGAATCAGATCAACAAAACTTTTGTTGAATTTGATAAATGTTTCAAATGTAGTATAACAGCTTTAGATTTTTTTAAAGCATCTTATACTGTAAGTCACACTAAACTATCATATCAGTACTTACTGCAGGGTAGCCATGGGTAACATTTATGCTGGATGAGGTTTTATTTATCTTGTGAGAAACAGACTGTAATATCAAGCTTCTCCATATCAGGTTTTGTTGTGGTAGAAAACTGTAGAATGCTGCTAGGAACGGGTCAAACTCTCTGAAGGCAATTTAAGAAGGCAGTGAACTAGCATGATCCTATTCCCAGAAGGAATAGATGCTTCTTTGTATAACCTCTTTCTTACCTGATGGCTCTAACAGTAGGAAAATCCCATTGAGAGGCTTTAGCATCAACTTCACTACCTGAAATATTTTCTCTTTAGAAAAGACAAAGCCTGTTTTGAACCTTTGATCTTATTAGATTATTCCATGTGGTGTCAAAATGAATTCTAAAACAATAAAATAACTTTATTTTATATATAACCTGCATGACCAGCAGGTCCAGGGAGGTTATCCTCCCTCTGTACTCAGCACTGGTGAGACCGCACCTTGAATACTGTATTCAGTTTTGGGCCCCTCACCACAAGAAGGATGTTGAGGCTCTGGAGCGAGTCCAGAGAAGAGCAACAAAGCTGGTGAAGGGGCTGGAGAACAGGCCTTATGAGGAACGGCTGAGAGAGCTGGGATTGTTTAGCCTGGAGAAGAGGAGGCTGAGGGGAGACCTCATTGCTCTCTATAACTACCTGAAAGGAGGTTGTGGAGAGGAGGGTGATGGCCTCTTCTCCCAAGTGACAGGGGACAGGACAAGATGGAATGGCCTCAAGCTCCTCTGGGGGAGGTTCAGGCTGGACATTAGGAAAAAACTTTTCACAGAAAGGGTCATTGGGCACTGGAACAGGCTGCCCAGGGAGGTGGTTGAGTCACCTTCCCTGGAGGTGTTTAAGGCATGAGTGGACAAGGTGCTAAGGGGCATGGTTTAGTGTTTGATAGGAATGGTTGGACTCGATGATCCAGTGGGTCTCTTCCAACCTGGTTATTCTATGATTCTATGATTATTAATCCAACTTTATTTTGTGACCAATTTTTTATTTGTTTGTGAAAAACTCTCAGCAAGAAGCTACAGCGTTGTACAGGTAAAGAGAACTGTATAGCCTTTATCTCAGAACTAGATAGCCAAAGTTGTAGTTTACTGCATAATATGACTGTCAGAAACTATTTATATCGCCTGATTAAACAACAGCCAGAAGAGAGATAAATAGATTTCAGGATGGTGAAAACACTAGGATGAAAAGTCATTCAGTCTTCTGTTGACTGTGGACATACATGAAAGCAGAGCCCTCTAGCAGTTGGTGGTAGACTAGGATTCCTACTCTACCTTTCTCCTCACCATACTTCTAGTTGTTAATGATTCATTCTGCTGCTTTCTTCAGCCTTCTGTGTCCTAAACCAGATTCCTTTGAACTTGCTCCTGTCATTTCTCCCCTGTACGCACAACCAGCAATGTCCCTTCTTGAGGGGTTGATTCACCTTTTTATCCCTATAGTTTAAGTTGGTGGAGTCAGCTTCATTTTTGCCATTATAGGTGCACATGCTTATTAATATCATCCTTTAGACATAGACATTTCTCTTGTATAATAAAATACAGTAAGGATTTTCTTTATATAAAAACATACTTCATCATAAGATTCTGAAGGGTCCAGTATATAGTAATTGACTCAACGAAATTGATTACAATGTTTTCACAGCTAAACCCTGAGTAAAAAAATTGGAAAAGTTTCTATTTTCAAAACTCTGTTCACTAGAGAATAATTCTTCAAGATTGTGAGAACTGATTTTGTAAGAGAATTTGGCCTTAATTGTTTTCACTTTAGCAGTCAACATACAAAAAATGTGCCTTGTCTACATGAGATAAAATAAACAGCTAAATAATTAAATTTGGCATTCCAGAAATAGAACTGAGATTACTAAACCACTTGACTCCTATGCTTTATTTAACTACTAAGTCAAACAGCTAGTCTCCTGACTACATATGCATGAAAAATCTTAAATTAAATTCCTGCTGGAATCTCTATTTTGGTAAAAAATGGCTTAAATAAAGCTGTATCTCAAAAGGGGTGGAAATACATTTCAAAATGATCTGAACGAAGTTGACATCTACAAAGCGTCTTTCTCTTTATTTGATTTCCATTTAAGTTGTAGTTAAAATGGTTAAAAGCTAAATAATGTCTATTAAAATTACAATAATGAAATATTTGCATCTAATGAGACTTGAAAATTCCTATGAATTAAAAATGGAGAAGAGTTTTGGGTTTTAACTTTTGATCTAATTCAAGCCAGTGTTTTTTTGAAATAACTTCTGCTGTACTGCATAACTCTTCTGTCTAATTTCACTCATACCTCTAAATTAACGATTCCAGTTCTTCTGGCAATTAAACAGTCATCCTTGTGTAGTGTAGTAGGTGTAGTATATTAGATATGGCACTTACAGACTATAATTAAATGCTTTAATTAATTTTTTCGGTTTGTTCTGTCGGTATATCTTAGTACATCACTTCTATAAAAAAAAAAAAAAAGGCCAAGATTGGCCAAGATTGGCCAATCCCCCTTTCGCACAGGGATTAAACAGATTTCACTGCCCATAGCTGTCAGCTTATTGTGTCCTTTGAACACAATATTAATCCAGAACAGCTTGTACTTTTGAGCAACAATGTTTTGTATTTTACATAAACTCAATCTGCTTATAACGGAATACATTTTTGTATAAATACCTTTATCAATTGACATGAATAAGTATAATAAATTGCCCATTGTTAAATTGCTTTGTACCTTGCTTACAGTCTTTTTTTCTTATATATGTTTTCCTATAATAATCCCCTAGTTTATTCAAAGGTTCAGTTAGTCTATGATACAATGGCAACTGAAATTACCAACCATCACATCACTAGCAAGGATTGCTGGTGCTCATTTCATATTTATGAAATTACTTCATCTTCCATATTCTTGGGAATATCTCATTTGTTGTTAGTTAGCTTGACAATGATAGACTAGGATAAGAGGAGAATTAACTGCCTGTGGGAGTGGTTCTATATGTGCACACATTGTGCAAGGTGCTCTTGGTTTGGCGAAATTGGATCTGCTCTTTCGAGAGTTGCTGAAAACTGACAGCTAAAACAAAATGAGAGGTGCACAGATGACACCTACTTATCAGGATGCTTCAGAGCGGATACGCATCCACTGTGACAGCTTTGTACTCCATCAGAGAAGTCTTGTGGAGAGAGGGTACCAAGCTGAAAGTGAAAGATCTAATGTCTCAGTCATGATTTGAACTGGTTCCAGTGGCTTGGGACAGTGTACAAGTGATGTTTTTGATGGCTGTTTGGTCTGCCTAATAAAAGATCAATGACAGGACTTTCATGGTAGCATCCTCCAAAATGCTGACAGTTTCAGGGCATGAGGCATGAGGAGCAGGCAAGGATCCATAGCTACAGTGCATTTATGAGACCATGATGTAGCAAGAAGAGGCATTTTGGTACATTAGGAACTGGGAAGCCTTTTGAAACAAAAGAAACTCATAAAGGAATGATATACTTTATTTTAGTCAAGCACAGACAGACTGCTGGCTCTGAAAATTAAGGTCATACAGGATTATTTAAAATAGGAACTGGGAAAATGTTGACAAGCATGGAGAAACACCTCGTTCAGATTGATTTAACTTGGCAGTGGAACCTGGATGATATTCAGCACAGCTCTGAAAAGACCAGAAGAGAAATAAACAGAAATAGGGAGGACAATCATTTTATCTAAAATAAATAGGGAGGGCAAGTCAGTTTGCCTAGCTGACTAGCATGGCAAAGCTAAACAAAGGGCAAAGCTAACAAACGTTGCGTTCTACACCAATGCTAGAAGCCTAAAAAACAATATGGGGGAAACCAGAATTTTTGGCAGTAAATCACAACCCTGATGCAACAGGAATCTCAGAGACCTGGTGAAAGGATAATTCATGGGATAGTGTTGCCAGGCTACCTGCTTTGAACTATGATGGAATGAGACGTACAGGTAAGGGCATTGCATGAAGAAAAGTACAAAATTTAACAGCATAAAAATATTGTGAAAAAAGAGAATCATAGAATCATAGAATAACCATGTTGGAAGAGACCCACCGGATCATCGAGTCCAACCATTCCTATCAAACACTAAACCATGCCCCTTAGCACCTCGTCCACCCGTGCCTTAAACACCTCCAGGGAAGGTGACTCAACCACCTCCATGGGCAGCCTCTGCCAGTGCCCAATGACCCTTTTTGTGAAGAATTTTTTCCTAATGTCGAGCCTAAATCTCCCCTGGCGGAGCTTGAGGCCATTCCCTCTTGTCCTGTCCCCTGTCACTTGGGAGAAGAGGCCATCACCCTCCTCTCCACAACCTCCTTTCAGGTAGTTATAGAGAGCAATGAGGTCTCCCCTCAGCCTCCTCTTCTCCAGGCTAAACAACCCCAGCTCTCTCAGACATTCCTCATAAGGCCTGTTCTCCAGCCCCTTCACCAGCTTTGTTGCTCTTCTCTGGACTCGCTCCAGAGCCTCAACATCCTTCTTGTGGTGAGGGGCCCAGAACTGAACACAGTATTCGAGCAGCGGTCTCACCAGTGCCGAGTACAGAGGGAGAATAACCTCCCTGGACCTGCTGGTCACACCATTTCTGATACAAGACAAGATGCCACTGGCCTTCTTGGCCACCTGGGCACACTGCTGGCTCATGTTCAGTCACTGTCAACCAACACCCCCAGGTCCCTCTCCTCCAGGCAGCTTTCTAGACAGACTTCTCCTAGTCTGTAGCCCTGCACAGGGTTGTTGTGCCCCAAGTGCAGGACCCGGCATTTGGCCTTGTTAAACCTCATGCCATTGGACTCTGCCCAGCGGTCCAGCCTGTTCAGATCCCTTTGCAGAGCCTCCCGACCCTCCAGCAGATCGGCACTTCCACCCAGCTTAGCGTCATCCACAGACTTGCTAAGGGTGCACTCAATGCCTTCATCCAGGTCATTGATAAAGACATTGAACAGGGCTGGACCCAGCACTGAGCCCTGAGGAACCCCACTTGTCACTGGCCTCCAGCTGGATTTCACACCATTTACCACCACTCTCTGGGCCCGGCCATCCAAACAGTTTTCCACCCAGGAGAGTGTGCGCCTGTCCAGGCCAGAGGCTGACAGTTTCCAAAGCCGAATGCTGTGAGAAACTGTGTCAAAGGCTTTGCTGAAGTCCAGGAAGATACATCCACAGCCTTTCCCTCATCCAGCAGCCGAGTCACTATGGAAGCACTATGGAACTCTGGGTTAAAATCCCATACTCTGATAACCATAAACAAATAATAATAATACTAAGATGATACTCTGGGCCCCTTGATGCAGAAGTTGATAGTGCTCAGGTAATTTTTCAGATTTAAGACAGGTTGCAGTAGCATGAGATTTTCACTATATATATCCAGACTGTATCACGGCCGCCTCAAGACAAGAAGTAGAGATAAGACTGTTGTATGCAATAAATAGCTGCTTACTAGAACAACTAATGTTAGCACCCTAATGAAAAGCTGGCATTTGGGCCTTGGTCCTGAGTAATGCACAGGAACTAATTGAAATAGTTGAAGAGCACTCTGTAACAGCAATCAGAATAAAATTAGGCTTAATATTGCAGTAGAAGAGAACAAGCCAAGTCAAACCTGCATACAGAGATTCAATTTCAGGAAAGGGAATTACATAAAAAGGAGACAATTAGCAAAAATACCCTTAAAATTAATATCCCAAAAATCAAGAATCTTGCAAGCAGCTTTAATGCTGTTTAAAAACACTGTATTAGAAGCCCGCACAAACTGCTTAGAAAAAGAAATCATAACACCACAGTAAAAAAAAAAAAAAATTATATCTAAAGAGAAAACTTAAAAGGGCTGCTGTAGATAAAGGATTGACTTGAAATAAACAGATTGTCCAAATGAGAAGAGCAGTAAAATCATGACATATCATATGTACACAGGAAATTATAGGAAACATAAATAGATTTGCAAAAGATACTCAGACTGATAATAAAATGGTCTTTAAATACCTCAGAACCTGGAAGCGAGCTCATGAAACAGCTGAACCACCTGATGACAAAGGTGTTAAAGTGGCATTTGAGGTTAAGAGCACAGTAGAGAATGAGACATTCATTTTTGGTTTGTTTTTTTCTACCGTTAAAAATGTTGTGGAGTTTCCAACACCCAGCACATTTTTTGTAGCAGATCGGTCAGAGGAGCTATGTCAATTTGAGCTAAGTATGCAGGAAGTATTAGACCACATGGAATAACTTAGATATCAATAAGTCACCAGGATCAGCAGCCATTCACCCAAAAGCTGTGAAGGAACTCAAATGTGAAATTGCAGAGCTGCTGGCCAAAATGTGTAACCTATCATCACAAGCAGCCACTGAGCCAAGGACCTGGAGGATTGCCACTGTAAGTCCCATCCACAAAAAGGGCTCCTGAGAGCATCCTGGAACTGCAGACCACTGCGTCTGTATTTCCTCTGTAGTAAAATGGAAGAGTCTGTGTTAAAGGATGAGATTACTGAGCATGGCCTGTAAAGAAAGAGTCATCATAGCCTCTGGGAAGGGAAATCCTGTCTCACTAACTTGTTCTGGGTACATAGTACCCACACTGAAGGCCAGTTGTCTTTCATTCATCTGCTCCAGATGCATAAGAGGGTGTTTTTTCTCTGCCAAGAAGCACACAATGCATTGCTCAGCACTCCTCTTCTTCCTTGAAGTGTAAAAGTGCCTGTCATGATCTTTGTCTCAGAAGATATGGATGTTTGAACATATGGCAGCACCACACACCTTTCAGGGTCCAGAATTTGTTCCACTTCTCATGTTCACTGAAAGGGTATGGGCTGTTGTGCTGCACGGCTGGGCACCTCTCCAGCTCTCCAACTCCTTGCTCAGCTGTTCTGTCACTGTGTCTTTCTGCAAGTATGGCTGTGGCAAATGAACTTGATATGTACCTTCCCTATACTTCTAGATGTCTGGGCTCAGGTGACTTGGGAGACATCCACACATACCCAAGGTGATTGTACACTTACCACAGTCACTGAAAAATGCTTATTTCTGTTTTGATTTTGCGATATCTGTTCTCTAGTGGGCAGCATCATTTTAGGCAGACAGTTGGCAAACAGTCTACATACTATCTGGTTATTTTGAAGAATGTACTGGGGTGAAATGAAGATTCCTCAGTAATCCATTTTTTTTTTGTTTACCATGCCATTAGGTGAAAAGTGCCTTGATATTATCCAATTGCCTCAAAATCTCTATTAATCTAAAGTCAGGTAAAGTGAAATGCATTTAAGAGTATTTATTTATATCATCTACAACTGCTGATATCATGAAAAGTAATTATGAAATACAAGCGTAAATACATTAAAGAAAACCCATGTGTTAATCTAATTGCAGTGTGGTTAAATTGGAAATCACTCTCTCTCTTTCCTCCTTCTCTTTCTTCTTTCATTCATTTTTCCTCCCTTAGCAGACTTGTTCTCATTTTGATTAAGAACTACCTAGCAGATCTTAACTTCCCCAAACCAAAGATAAAACTCTTCCCATTATGCCTAACAAGATGATGTTCAATAAGATGCATGAGCAACGCTGACACAAAAATTGCAGACCCTTCCTCCTTGAATTATTATTCAATGAAGTGTGCATCACAAAGGTGAATAAAACAGTTTATGTGACTCTGAACAGTAAAAATTTCTGTTTTCTGCCAGTTAAGAACAGAAAAGTCTGTTTACCTGTGTCTGCTTGCACAGGTAACCTTAGTTAGCTTTAGTTGACCCCTTTTCAAACACAGTTTAGAGGAATAGTCACTGCTGTGGGAATTGAACTGAAAAAGAGAAGAAAAAGGCCCTGAATTAGAGTGGAGTAGTGCAAGGTTTCATGGATTGTTTGTTGGAGGCGAAATTTCACTACCATTAGACATTTTGTGGACTTTTAAGCGTAACTAGTTTTTATTATTTTGCCTCTGTTTTAATTCTGACAATTCTTTCTCATAGCATTTCCACATGAATGTCAGTCTTGAACTTCTTTTAATTTCTAAGTATATGCAGGAAGCTATTAAAAGTTTGGGTGTCATTTAATGGACAATGATCCTGTACAATTTTTGAGAAACAAAATGGATCATGTACCTTGATAAAGAACTCAAAAGATGGCATACAGTTTGTTTTCAGGATCAGTTTGTAGCAACACAGCATAGAATCACAGAATCATAGAAACATAGAATGCTGCAATAAAGTCCTCCTAGAGCCTTCTCCCCTCCAAACTGAACAACCCCAGCTCTTTCAGCCTTTATATATAGGAAAGCTGTTCCATCCCACTGATAAGTTTTGCGGCCCTCCTCTGGACCTGTTCCAAAGACATGTCTTTCCTGGACACAGTATTCCATGTAGGGTCTTTTCAGAATGGAGTAGAGCGGCAGAATCACCTCCCTCAATTTGCCGGCCATGCCTCTTTTGATCAGCTTAGGACTCAGTTGGCCTTCTGTGCTGTGAGTGCCCATTGTCAGGTCATGTCCAGCTTTTCATACACCAATACTCCCAAGTCCTCCCAGAAGTGCTGCTTTCAATCCCTTCGCTTAGCTTTGTGATTATTAGAATTCAAGGATCTCTCTTTTTAGTATAACAGAGACAGGGTAGACCTGAAGAAATTGTTCCCTGCAAACTGAACCTTGTAGAATACGATCTGCAGGCAATCAAAAAGAATGAGTCCATCAGCATCATCTTCCTTACCTTGTTTATAGGCTTGAGCATAAAATTCCAGACTTGAGCATAAAATTCTGTAAGGTCTGTTTAAATTGTATCATTATTAAATTGGCAGTTATTCAGAAACAATAACAGAACCAAGTGAAAGTTTTAAGTGTGCAAGTGTGTACTCCATGGAATGGAGCTAGAGATGTGTCTGCAGGGCATGTGGCTACAGAAATATGGAGGTACCAAGAAGAGGCTACAGAGATGTGCAGGTAACTAAGTCAGAGCTTAGAGATATGGGCTAGTCTAAGCATTTCTTAATTGCAACAGGAGATAAGTCTAAAAGCTGGAACATATGCAAGAACAGATAAATCTTCAGTTCATGACACAAACTGGCTGAGTGGACAATTTCTTAAACTGATGAAATGGAAGTTTTTAAAAACTGCTACCAAAATGACTAACCAGTCTTCTGAGAGAAAAAGAAAATATAAATGCGGATGAAGAAAGAACAGGAAATACATTCAAAAGCTGTCATTTACTTTGTTGCCTGGATACGCTGTGAATCATCTGCATACTTGGAGACAGGCTTACAGGGGATAGTACACTGTAAAGCACTTGTCCTTTATTCATGTTAATAACTTATATAAGTTGGTGCCTTTAAATTCTTTTTCTAGTACAGTTATTTAAAGATTGAGCTGCAGCTGGAAATAAGAATTAACTGTCTTAATGAAGTTCCCTTTCAACACAGATTTAGAATTTGAATGGCTACAGAACTTACACAGCTTTGCCGGGCTCTACCATTAATTTCTACGTTATTCAGGATTATGAGCATTATGCAGTTGGTTTGCAATTAATGTGAACTATTGTCAAAAGACTTACAGTTATTCCTGTAAAAATATTCATGGGTAACCTCCCATAATGAGTGCAATAAAAATCTTAAGGAAAAAAAAGAAAAGCATAATGTAAACAAATAATACCATTTTAACCAGGTACATTGCTATACAAGGAGTAGTTTCATACAATTAAAGTGTTAACATTGCAAAATTTTTGCTTACATAGGAAATGGTAAGATTGTGGAGCATTTAATAGGAAGCATTGATGCAAAAGTGATTCCTGTTAAGAAGTACAAAAAGGAATTGCCCCTTAACTACCTATGAAGTAAGATGTGTACCAAGAGCTGTAAGTGTGCCTGCTGTCATCAGTTCCTGTCATTACATTCCATTCAGCCATTGCACGTATGCACATATACATACAACTTTAACTTCATAAGATAAAATGTTCTGAAATTCCCAAGTTTGAAAAATGCAAGTCCGATGAAGTCTGTGATGCCTAACTAGCATGATACAAGCAATGATCTCATAAGCTTCAAGTATGTCATATCATATTGACAGGTAAATACAACAAAGTGTCTGCGTCCGTAGAGTCGTCTCTATTTTTTTTTTTTATATAAGCTCTGGAAGACACAACAACTTGTGAATCCTAAGTGAACATCATTTTGAGAGAAAACCGCAACAGGTTTTTCATATTATTGAGAATGCTTCCGCAATTGAGGTCAGCCTTGTACCCAGACACATAAAAGAAAGTGCTATGAGGAATACTTACATGCAACTTTTTTTTCACTGCCCGGCCTGTATAACCAGATTCATATTTACAGCCAGGTCACTGATATGAAAAAGTGCAGTGGCTGATTTATGCCTTGGGGAAAAATAATAATATGTTTTATCCACCCTGAAGAAAGGAAAAACTAAAAAGGACAATATAAAATGAGTGTCCGGTTTTAATGGCACGCTGCTACAGGTGCCTAACTCAGAATCTGTGTAAGTTACTGTAAACAATTCAGTTCATCAGACTGTATATTACTGACAAATGAGTTTGTCAGTAAAGTCAGAAGCTTGGGTTCACATTTTTCATTGGGGATGCTCTCATATAGTAGATCTTCCTGGCTAAGAGAAAATAATAAATTTATTGTTCTCAGAATGCTTGCCAAAATATCAATTTGCATTCATTTAACCACAGCTAAATTAATTTATATGTTAATTTTAAATGTCACTTCAAGGAAGCATATCCTGGAATGAAAAGCACATACTCGTGCCACAGAGTCACTAATATTTTATGCTTTATGAATAACGTCATTCTTAGAATTAAAAATTGGAAACTAGAATGCAGTCTTAATTGTTACCATTATTATGCCCCATCCCTGGAAACATTCAAGGTCACATTGAGTGGGGCTCTGAGTAACCTTATCTAGCTGAAGAGGTCCCTGCTTATTGCAGGAGGATTGGACTAGATGACCTTTAAAGGTCCCTTCCAACCCAAACTATTCTACAGTTCTGCAATTCTATGATTACTATTCTCAAAAAGGAGCTGGAAGGTCTTAGGGAAGGAACCAGGAAAGGGAGAGCTGAGTCTACACCTTACCCTGCTATTCACCTGTCATGTGATAGCATTGATAAATTATTTAATATCTGCTTCTTTTGTTCTGTATTATGTCTTCATGAGGTGATATCCTGTAGCAATGTGTTCTGCTCTGGCTGAACCTGTTTCATTTCCTTTGCAGATGGCTTGCTGCCATGGAAGATAATGGGAAAAAAAAAAAAAGGGAAAAATAAAAAAAGGTAAAAAAACTCCCAACCAACTGTTAGGATTCTACCTCCTGTCAATTTCAATAGAATTTAGGAAAAAAAAGAGCAGAATTTATTCTTCTAGACTTTCATTATTATCTTTCAGCATAATACAAACTGTAACAAATTATCCTTCAAACAGTTTATTTTAAGCTAACATTAATTATGTTTCAACAAATTTCTCCTTAAATCTTATGCCAGCTTTAGAATGTACTCAATGTTTCAATAATGCTATGACATGGGAAAACCTTGATCAAGGTAAAAAGTAATTTGAGAAATAACAGTTGAACACCAGTCTTAGATCAATAGTTTTTCAGACCCAGGGAAGAATGGCAGTAAGGAGGGAAAAGCAAGATAGCTGGAGAAAATTTATATGAAATTTGGGAGATTTAGCTTCTATTTCACAACCTGATCTTACTTCAGTTAAGAACACAAAGACTCAACAAAACCATGTACTGAACTCCCACTTCTGACGAAACACCTTGCTAAGAGCCAATCAACACAGAATAATAATTGACTTAGTACCACCCCACTAAGAGGTGACGAAGAGTTTTTAAAAAATATAAAACTCGCACCATGAAACCCTTTCTTTGGGGGAGAATCGCCTTACTTGATAGGCAGGCCGATAGACCTCCCCTCCCCCAAGAAGGGATGACTTTTTGGTGAGTTGTGCCTTCTGTTTAGTCAGATGTTACCCCAGAAGATAACTGCTAACTCTACCTTATATATATATATATATATGATCATTTTCAATCAGTTATAATCATC
Organism: Phaenicophaeus curvirostris; assembly: GCF_032191515.1. Lineage (NCBI taxonomy): Eukaryota > Metazoa > Chordata > Aves > Cuculiformes > Cuculidae > Phaenicophaeus > Phaenicophaeus curvirostris. The sequence goes on from NC_091394.1 coordinate 56,306,528, forward strand.
TAGCACTAATGCAGCAAGTGAATTTATCAATGGCTATTCCAAACTTGCTTTTATCTGTTGCTTTAAATAAATTACTTCCTGATTCAGCATTGCAAAATTGTCTCAGAGTCTTGTGGGGGGCTCTGACAGGTAATGCAAAACTGGAAACTCTCTAATTTGTTCTTGCTACCAGACAGCCCATTTGGTTCTCTGGTAGCATGTATTAACCCTGTGGGTGATGGTGCTCTCACAGGTAATGTTAACTCTGACTGGTGGCTAATTCATATACATATTTCCACATAATCCTTTAGACACAAACTGTTGTCCAAGTCTGGGAACAGGGGCATATCCAGCCACACCTAGGCTTTCCCTCTGAGGAGGAGCTTATAAAGCAAGGGGGGTTCATCCTGAACCTCATGTCTCAAAGGCAGGGTACCCCTCAGCCACCCATCACTTATTTACGCAACAGCATAATTCTATAAAAATGAACTCAGACAGATCTGACTTGTATTTTTACAGAAAGTCAATAATTTAGTTTTACTTTTATTTTGTTAACTCCATTTTCTGTCAGTTACAATTTTTGGTGTCTTCAGTCTCTTTGCTTTTCTTCCTTCTTTGCCAGTTCTTGGAATGAAGGAGTAGGTTTCGGAGATTGTTGCGTCCCACTTAAAGTTGTGACTGGGGAGAGCAGTTTGGAATCACCAGCACGGCACCGGAGTGACACAAATCACTCAGGGGGGAAGGTGTAACAATGTTTTAGTAAAAAATGTGCATGCCTTGAGACACTGGATACCAACAATCAATGACCCATGGGCAACAGAGCACAGACAAGAAACTCTAAGGGCCGATGTTACTGGAACAATCTGCAACTTAGAAACACTGTTAACACTATATAACAATCTGCTTAGTAGAAGGGAAAAACATAAAAAGGCCTGATGTTGCCAAAGTCAAATCCAAAAGTGCCTTCCACTGCCTGCTGCAGCTGCACTTGTTACAAGGGGGAAAAAAAAAAAAGAAAAGAGAACAAGGAGAGAGAGGAAAAGAGAGTGAAAGAAAGAAACTTACGCTTAATAGTGTTATTTAACCATTAAGGCAGGTACACTTTATACAGCACTGGAGAAGACTCGAGATTCATCCTCAGAGCGCTTCTGCCGATCAGAGTTTTCAGAGAACTTTATGTACACAGAATTGTTTTCATATTCATATTTTTGCCCAAAATGACAAGCACACTTCATTCCTGTAACCTCATTGCATATCCAAGGCGGGGATGAGATCAATCCCACCCAGAGTCATTAAGGTGTGGCCATATCTGAGTGGTCAGTCTCAACGTCTTATCGTTATCTTAGTTGTTAATCTTGGTTTTTTAACATTTTGCAGTTGACATTCCATCCCACCATCTACAAGTCACGATTTCAGAGAGAAAAGAGAGAGAGCTCATAGGAGAGATAGAAGAGATGAAAGATAGTCACCACATTCCTACAGGTCTAAGAAGATGGTGGGTGTCCAGGGTGTCCATGAGGCTACAGGTGTGCATGCAGTTATTTTTTGAACTCTCTGTCTGTGTCTCTCATCTCAGTCAGGTGGCAGATCAGGTAACAGGTTGAGTGGCATAGATTAGTGGTTGATAGGAATGGTTGGACTTGATGATCCTGTGGGTCTTTTCCAACCTAGTGATTTTGTGATTCTGTGATTCTGACTACCGGACCCACAGGATCATCAAGTCCAACCATTCCTATCAACCACTAAACCATGTCCCTGAGCACCTCATCCACCCATCTTTTAAATACCTCCACGGATGGTGATTCAACCACCTCCCTGGGTAGCCTCTTCCAGTGCCCAATGACCCTTTCTGTGAATTTTGTTTCCTGATATCCAGTCTGAACCTCCACTTATTTAACCTTACAGTGAGGATAAGGTAAGGGTTACACATAAAGCATTTGTGCAGTTCACAGAAGATTTGGAGCAGGATCCATGGACGAACTACACTAAAATCTGGAATTCAGAACAAAACATGTCAGTATATTTTTTTCTGCCCTAGGAGATTAGAATTTATTTTCTGGAGTTAAATAAAGAAATTGTTATTTCTTTTTACATTAGTTTAGAAGTTGGGTCATATTTTGAAATAAGCAATAGTCAAAGCAGTGCAGAAAGATTCTTCAAATTTTATTCAGATTAATAGTTGCTTAAACAAAACCAGCATTTCTGCTTTCTCTGTCACATGACAAAGAAAGCAACCTGGAGGAATTAGCCTATTCTTGGTTTTATTACTATCATACAGCAGACCACTTTGTAGCTGGCAATACAGAATCCTAGGTTGAAAATTGTCTACATATCATATAAATCTGAACTATTTGTTATTTTCTTCAAGAGCTACACAATCATTCCTGTGACAAGCCTTGTTTTTCTTTGTTCATGTTTGTTTGTTGAGATTTTTTGCCATCCTTCCTAACATTCAGTTTTGAACAAACTACTGTGCACAAACCCCCTTGTGAATAATTTTTCCATCTATTCTGCTCAGAAATGGATTGTGAAAAAATAAATATTTTAAAAGTACATTATTTGCATTTGTTCAACACATAGTAATTTCATAAGCATATATTTTCCATTAATGTCCTTATTTTTTGTCCTGTGTAACACTACCTATAAAAGAATCCTCTCCTACAGAAACACAAAGGTTTCAAACTGCTATTTGCATTTCTTTAAAGCTTGAAACTGCATTAGGCTATTTGTCTGAATATGCAGTGCAGCAACCTACATTGTCCATGACACTGGTTCCAGATTAAAGGATTTACTGGTATGTATTTTGACTTCCTTTTCTACCCTGCACATTTGTGCTTCCTTCCCACACTGTGAATTTTGGATTTGTCTGGGCATGATGCTGTGCTGCAATTACCCAGAAAGTTTGTTGAAGTGGCATCCCACAGTACAGAGTAGCTTTATATTTCAGAGAATGCCCTAGCCATATAGCTGTTTGCTCTTCTGCAATTACTAAAACATTGTTCATTTTTCTTCCCCATGAAATCTATCTATCTCAGACCTAAGAAAAATCCTGCACAGCAATTTCTGTTAATAATTCCGGTTTTCTCATAGTGACGGTTTCTCACAAAAACTGTGTAAACAAAAAAAATCTTGAGTGGAGCTAGTCACTAGTCACCTGACACTGCCATTTTCTCACTCTCAAGGGGGAAACATCTTCCTTTTTTGTATATGCATCACTGTTCAAGTTCTTAGTTTATCACTGCCTTCATGAAACATTAATATCAACATAAAACTCTTTCACTGTAGGAAAAGAACCAATAAATTGGCAACAAATAGCAACAAATTTTGTCTGTTGCAACCAGGAACCTATGAATTCTTCTTCTGAACAGTTTAGAGTTAATAAGTTTTCAATTTTGGCCCCTAATTCTGTTTATGTAGCTTCTCCAATAAGATCAGAAGCTAAATCCTAGCTCCCCTGAATAAATATCAAGACCTTTCAGCATTATGCTTGTTTATGAAATAGTTGTCTATTTTCTGAGTTAAGGGCACAGTTACTCCTTGGAGAGAATAGAAGTCATGATTTTAGCACAATGTGTTTTGAAGTAAAATCTTTCTCTTCTTTACTTCCATTCTTCATTCTCTGCACAGAAAGTTTTTGAATTATATTTTTTCTTAAGACATTAATTGTACTTTTTTCTTACTGGGATGTAGCTGAAATAAAAAAAGTACAAGCGTCCCTTTGGCTTTGTCTAGAAATCAATACAATCTTGAAATGTTATTCACTTCATTTTCTGCTACCATTTATATAATTGTGCTTCAACGCTCTTTTAATGAAAAAAGAGCAACTAAAGAAACATTGGCCAGCTGTATAATATATTCTGAGCACAATTTTCCTGTTACAAATAATTGTAAAAATATTCAATAGCTTTAATTACTACTGAAAATGGTGCAACAATTTCTCTGCAGAATTCAGGCTGAGCCAGCCACCATTTTCAGATCTTTTCTTGTATTTAGACAGTTGTACTCCCAGCGAGCACTCACATCTGTGTTTAACATGCAAGGCCAAGCCAACAACGAACTGTGCAAATGCCAGGTGCTGTTCGTGTGTCCACTCAGTTTCCTTTTTTGTTTAATTCACTCAGTTGTTCTAATTTGCCTTCAGGGGTCTATTGACTAATCTGAAATATAGGCAGAATTCTAGAAAATGCTATCCATTGATGGCTGCTTGTTTTGACCCAGGGATAACAATTAAAATGCCATACATTGGAGCAATCAGAACAACTCTGAAAGAATATAATTCTTCAGTCCTTCAGCACCGGAAACTGGAGCATGGAGGGACAATCAGCAACAAAGAGGAGATACAGTGTTGTGGAAGATGAAAGTTGGAGGAGAGGAGTTGGTACCTGGTTCACCCTCTGTCCAGCATCTGCAGGGCAGCCCAGCAGGAAGCCCATTTTAATTACTCTCAAAAAGTTCATAAGCAAAGGGAAACTGGTATCTTAGGAAGGATCTAACGTCTTTCTCACCTATTCTCTGTTCATCTAAAATCTTTGTGATACAGATATTGAGATTTTGCCGAAGCAAACTTGAATTTAATAACAATGTCACTTTTATTCACAAGTGCAGTGTGGTATTGTTTTTTCCTCGTGTGAACACAATACAAGCAAATAGCAAAGAAAGAAAAAGAAGGATGTTATAGCAAGGGATTTAATGACCATCATCAGGTTTGGTCCTTCCACCAATGACATGCTCTCCATCAAAGCAACTTTGGGATGTTCAGTGGATAAATGCCTTTGTCACTGTTTTCCCACATTCAAGATTTCAAATATGTGCTTCCTTTTCAGGATTAGATATGGCAGTTTTACACCCACAAGAAATCCTACATTTCTGGAAATCCTAGAAAACTTAAGATTACTTTTTTTTTTTTGTTATCTAGCTCAATGAGAACAATAAAATAAATAATAAATATTACCCTAAGTTATTTTACTCCTCTGTTTTAGTATTGTATGATGCTACATTGTATTTCTCTGAAATTTTCTCTGGATTTCTAAATCTTCCATGAAATTCAAATTCTTGTATTTTTTTTTCCTATTTGATGTTTAACTTGAAAGCAGAAAGTTACTTAACTTCTGAGGTTCTTCAGAAGAAGGTCATAAAAATAATCGGTGATGTTGAAGCAAAATACTGTAGAGTTGATATATTTCTTCATCAGCCTGAGAATAAAGATAAACGATGTTGTTATTCATAGAAATATAAAATCACAAAAACATAGAAACATAGAACAGTTTGAATCGGAAGCAACCTTAAAGATTATTTAGTTCTAACACTCCTGCCGTGGGCAGGGAAACCTTCCACTCGACCAGATTGCTCAAAGCTACATAAAACCTGTCCTTGAACACTTCCAGGGATAGGGCATCCACAACTTCTCTGGACAACCTCTTCCAGTGGCTCACCACCCTCATGGTATAGAATTTCTTTCTTGGAGCTTATATAAATATACCCTGTTTCAGCTTAAAGCCACAACCCCTAGTCCTATTACCTGCCCTTTTTAAAAAAAAAAAAACCTCCCCAGCTTTCTTGTAGGCCTTCTTTAGGTATGGAATGTTGCTGTACAATCTCTTCGGAGCCTTCTTTTCTCCAGTCTGAACAATCTGAACTCTCTTGGACTGTCTTCACAGGAGAAATGGTCTAGTCCTCTGATCATCTTTGTGGCCCTCCTTTGGACTCAATCCAATAGGTCCATATCTTTCTTATGTTGAGGCGGCCCAGAGCTGAACACAAGACTCCAGGTGTGGTCTTACAAGAGCAGATAGAGAGGGAGAATCACCTCCCTTGACCTGCTGGTCACACTTCTTTTGTTGCATCCCACCAAAAAACCTGCTTTTTACATCAAAATTAGGATGCCAAGAAAACATTTAGCAAGATGACATTAGGAAAGGGGTAATTTATAGCAATCTGATGCAATAAAAGAGGCAATATATTTCTGACAATGTTGTAGTTAATAGGAAAGCATCACTGATTTGTTTAGGATTCAGTTACATATGAGAACGAATCACTGATTTTAATTATTTTCTTACCACCACATTTTTGCAGCTGCCTCTGGTATAGTCAGCTGCTCTTCAGGACACTGCAAATGACAAAACAATTGTAAAACAAGTTACTAGAGAAATAGTGCAGCTGAGTGGCTGGACAACCCTCCAATGTAAATATCTGGCCGAGTTGTCATTGAATGGAAGGAATTTTTTAGACTTACCTTCTGTCATTCCAGCACAGCTAAGATAACATGACTGTTGGTTTTCTGCAGATTCAAGGCAAATTTCTGAGGCAAGATCAGAGAGGCCAGGAAGTGTGTCACAGAAAAATCCATCTTTCACAGTTCCACCTAAGGTGGTACTCTTCATGCATCATCTGGACAGCTCATACTGTCATGTCATATTTGTACCAGGAAAGGATTCAGAAGTCTGAGTCGCAGATGAGGGCATTACTGTCAAAAACATGAAACAGTATGATAGTCTTTATTCCAAAGATGTGTCTAAATTCACAGTTCTCCTCCACAGGATTTAGGACATTTGAGCATAATTTTCAAAAAAAACCCACAAATCCAAACCCAAAAAACAACACCCTCCCCAAAAAAAATCCACAAAAAGATGGGAGATGATTGACAGAGTAAAACAGAGGACATTCTGGTACAATATATGAAGTAACTGTCCTGGGTCTGTTTCCGGCTCATTTATCTCACTCTACTGTAATATTTACCAAAAATGAAAGACTGTTATGAAGTAACTTGCAGCATATCTGACTTCAAATCAGAAAGAAAGCAAAATCCAGTACTCATACTGTACTTTTCTGGCATATGGGCTGGGAGAAATAATAGATCCAAGACTTACAAAGTGTATAAGTATGGAAACTATATGGCCTTTTATCAAAAAGCTGAGGCTGTTCTCGTGTGCTGCATTACATTCTGAATGCTTCCTCACTCTAGCGTAGAAAGATGGATAATATAAAGCCAAGCCATTATATGGGAGAGAGAGGAATGACATAAAGACAAAGCCTGGAGAAAGCTTAATATGCTGTCTTTCTGCTTCTGTTCAGCAAAAACAAAAGAAAAATCCTTAAGAAAAAGAAGGGCTGCAGTTGATGATACTACCAACACTAAATTTCCTACTCAGATACACTAGAGCAGGACTGTGGTTCATTAACACTGTTCACTGTTGATTCGAAATAGTAATATCAGCAGAAGTTACAGCTACTGCATAATACAGAGGAATTGAGCATTGACCTACTATGCTACTTCATTACCTTGGCTGGCATTCATCTCACTCAACACTAGCCACCTAAAAATTAGATGCCTAACCTATGTTACTAGTGTGAGTTCAGTCAAGGTAGATAAATGAAGCTTTTCAGTGTGATTCCTCTCATCCCTAGGTAGCTATTTATAGTGCACAAAATTTGTCCTTAAAAGATGCCACACTATGAATTCATATATGTGATTATGACAGATCAGGTACCCATATTTGGGTGGATAAAGCTGGATACGACAAAATTAATGCTTATTCATTTGATAGTAATGGCATGTCTTCACTGCACAGTACGACTTCATGAAGGCATGTTTCAACTATTTTTCTAAAAGTCAACTTGGGAACCAAAACAAGGAAACTTGTAAGGAATAATTCAGCCTGAGAAGAAGACCAATTTCCTCTAGAGAAAAAGTTAAGCAACCGATGATACAAAAATCTCCCTATATCCTCTGCAAGTCACTAAAGTTACAGAAGAATAGAATCAACACCTACTACCTAGGAAGCTTAACAGCCTCAAAAGATCTTCCATATAAAAGTTATCACTTAAAAGCACAATGCACAATACTGACAATATCTAGAGAAGCTCCCTTATTGCTACTGTTCTTTTATCTCCACTCTTGAAAAAATAGCAGTTCTAATTTTCAGAAAAGTATCCTATTCTTGTGATACGATTATCATTTTTCATTTGCTTAACAATGACAACTTACCTTTTATAACAATAATTTACAGTTTCAATACAGTCTAAAAGATGTATACTTTGAACAAATTTGAGATGCCAATTTTGCCCAATTGTAAGTGATGTTAAAATCTGATATTATTTTTTTCCTTCAACAATTCAGAATTGAAGTGTTTCTTCATAAGTGCTATCTACTCTGTGTACTTACAGTTCATTCTGGAATCGAGGGGACTGTGCTCTCTGAATAATTTCAGACGGTTGTCACTTTCACTTAAAAAATAAAGCAGTAGACTACTTTTAAAGAAAACTGTTTATATCAATACTGATATTAGAGAATAAGAATTTCCTGAGAATGTAGGAACAGAACATATCATATAAAGCCAATACGATAAGGAAGCTATGGATAGTGTTTATTCTGCACAATAAGAGAAAGAACATATATCCCATAAAATCCTATATAACATTTGTTTTAAACTACTTAAGAAAATTTCATTTAAGGAGTGATAACCAAAATGTTGGCCACACCCAGCAGTTTTAAAATGGATGATTATTACAAGCATTTTAAGGAATGCATAACTTTGACCATATTATATGTCAGTGTGATGTCAGCAGAAAATCTTTTGCAGCATTTTTCTAGCACTGTCGTTTAAATAAATCTTGAAAATTCTCTTGGGATTGAAAGCTCAGTAGAAAGGTTCTCTTCCTTTCCATTTATCTACTTCATGGTTTTTTCACAGATCTTACTTGCTCAGATATAGTACTGACTTACATAAACCCGTAATTTTATAAGCAGTAAGCTAAGCAGTTACTGTTGTGATTAAAAGGAAAACAAAACTGAAGCACCACTAAGGGTGAGGGAAGAATCAAATTGTTTAAAAGAACATGGTTTATTGTCAAAATTTCATAAAAAGAATGCAGCACTATTAAGGAATTTATCCTGCTTTTTTGTGTATTTTCTTGCCAGTGAATTAAATATTATCTTCATTAGAGTATTGTAGGTTTGGTTTTCTCTTGTAATACTACTGCATTTTTGTATATTTCTAGAAAAGCGAAGATGCATTTTTAAAAATGTGAAGGGTGATTTGGGCAACGTGGTGATTTTAAATTAATCTCACACTTAGCTTTCATTTCTGTGATATTCCAGAGGCTGCTTACAACAACCTGATATGAAAACAGAAGTGTAGCTCTTTATTTGTTGTTTTGTATGCACTCAAGTTGTCCTCAAATTGAAATGAAATTCTGTTACATAAATGCAGTGCTTGTTATGAGGTAATGTACTAAATGTAATTACCATCACAGGAGCTTTGTTCAGAACATTATAATTTTTTAATGTGATACTGTTCATCATTTAAACAGCCCAACTCTGTATTTATATAACTATTTAATTAAGCAAAAGACCTTTCTATCTATACTCTAGCATAGCTTGAAAACAAGGAAGCTCTATGAAGATGCTTTGTTTTTGTGTTTGATATCTCACTGTAGTCCACAAATAGGGGCTTTTTTATTTTGCAGAATGTCACAGCTCTCCTTTTTTTCCATGACAGGTAAACTATATATATGTATTTATTTTTTCCATTAGTGAAACATGTTTATGACATCCAGATACACATCTCATGGCACTCTGGCTTGAAGTCCCCCAGTAGTGAATTTCTTGAAGGATTATATGTGTAAGACAAAGGGAAGTGGAGGAGATTAGGATTAACAACCATATTCAGTCTCAACAATTTACTTTCATGGACTTATTTCTGTAACAGAATTAAAAATCAGGTACCACAGACACACAAAATCTGGAAGGGTTTATGTGGAAACTTCCTGTTCTTGACCATTTAGTGAATTAAATGGAGCTGATAGTTATATTTAATTTCTTCTCTGGTTTTCTGAATATTCTGTTTTATCCTCAGAGATGAGATGATCTCTTTTTGCATCATTCCTGGAAATATCATTTGTTATTTTTATCTATGGATTTATTAATAGACACAGACACATATTTGGAAGCCTTTTATGTTTTAAAATTCCACCTCTGTTCTTCATTTCAGCGTGCCACCCAGCAAATTCATCAGCGTCATTTATATCTTGTAGTCGTGAATTTTTATTGAAGCCTCAGGCATTGCCATAGTGAGTTCAATTGAAATATGTTCAGGATATTTTGAAAAGTTGACTATGCTGCAGTTAAAAGCATGAATTACCGTGACTCACCTGAAGCTTTTAATAATTTATGTTTTAAAAGGGGTTGTTGATGTACTCCATTGAGTTTGACACTAATGTATTTGATAAAAAAATCATTTTGAGGTTAAAGCTTACAGTTGCAAAGTTACCTCTGATTCTAGGTATATAAATTAAATGGAAGTGGCTAAATACTTTAGTCAGCCAAGAACTCACAGCTCAGAACTGCAGCTATTCCTCATCTGTGATAATCAGGTCAAACCATGCAAAGGCAGCCACATAAAATTAGACTAACAATTAAACAAAACAACAACAACAACAACAAAACAGAGACCTATGTTTCAAAATATGGGATGCTACTGGGACTTGGAACCATTGCTTGGAATATACTGATTGATAGGCTTTATCCTAGGTTACTGGACATTGGAGTGACTAAGTAGTAGTGAATAGACAGGGTGTTCAATAATCTTGTCTACGCTCTTCTTCCCATGAAAGGCTGGTTCAACCTGGACTGTCCTACAGCTCTGTGAATAGCAGACTACAAGAGGTAGAGGTAGTCTTCAGGAAACTCCAGCCACAGTCACAATGGACTCTACACCACCACCTGCTATATAACAGTATATAACTGGGGCCTAAAATAGTGATATTATGAATATAATGTGTATGGTCATCTTGGGGGATCAAAGACTATTGAACTAATTATGCTACTAAAGTGTCCTAATATTCTTATTTCCTTTAATACAGAGCTGTCTAAATAGGAACAAGCATTCATGCAGCTGTCTCTGTGAGATACTTTACAAATATCATAACTTTTTGAGGGACAGATTCAGTGGACTGGATCCTAAATTATTACAGTCATAGTGAAATCTGTGGAAGAGAACAGCCTGCAAAAGAGTAAAACACTGTTTTAGAACTGAGGCTTAAGCCCTGTTGGGGTTCTTCAGCTTAGTATGTATATCCTGTCAAGAAATAAAGGGAAGAAAAACACAAGCTTTTCTTAATATCATCAGCAGCAGCATCATTTAAAAGTTTCTTTAAAAGACTCAGAGCTGTACAACGTTCTGGTTTGTGATGTATATAATGAGCAGCAGAGCTGTTTGTAATATTGTTACAGAAGCCACTAGGGCATAGAGTGGCCTATTTTTGAAGTCACATCCTGAAGAGTTGTGCATATCCACATACCACCTCCAGGAGCAGACCCTTAGTCAGATTGTGTGGATTGGAGCTGCACTTAAACTATGAAAAGTTTGGCAGTTGGTCCTTTGTGAGCTTCAAGGAAGCCAAAGCAGCATTTCTGCCTGTTCTTGCTGGTTTGCTAGGTAGGAAGGTGTCTTGAAAAAGATTGTTATTTCAAAATCTAAGATGACACGACTTAGAAAATTTGTAACATGTAATATAAGAAAAAGTTGAATTTTCAAATGTGGATTTTAGCCTCCAGAGCCCAATCTAGGCTCACTGAAGTCCAACTGACTCCAATTGGTTTCGAACATGCCCTTTCATTATCTGGCAGTTATTGAGTTTCTGTAAAGCAAAAAAAAAAAAATGTATATTTGTGTCATTGTTTTCCTTAATGTTTGTCACTACCATAAGAAAAAAGGAAAGTTGTACAGAAAGACCCATTAGAAATACGGTGTTCTCAATATGAAATACTCAAAGGAGAAAAAAAAAATCACAAAAAGGAAAAGAGAAATAGGTGATGTGCAAATAAACAAAATTACTAACATAGACATAATATAAGGTATACGGCATATTATCAAAATTACCAGTGCTCATGGTTGCATTTTCTTGTCTAGACCGTCGCTGGGTGACTGACTGATCATTATTCCTACTTTTCATTCTATGGTATTTTCAACAACACATTACCTTGCATCATCTTCTCAGTCAGATTGGCTCTCATTCTTGATACATCTGCTAGTACAGAAGCATATTCATATTTCAGTTCTTCAGAGAGTTCTTTACTTTTGCTCTTTCCCACCATTCCTTCTACATACAAAGTTCCTGGATAGTATGACTTTGTTCTGAAACTAAGACCAATGACTCAATCTCTTTCCTGTTTGCTTGCCTGTAGAATTCAAATTTTCTAATCTGTTTGTTTAGGATTATTATGAAGACACCTATTACCTTCATATCTAAACATTTTTATCTGAGTGTCTGTGCACAGCAATAGATCAGATCTATGCTTGCAAACAGGATTTCAAAATCCTCATGTGACAGAAATTCAAAATAGATATGTGACAAGTATTCTTAAACGCTTCTGGAATCACAGAATCACAGAATAACCAGGTTGGAAGAGACCCACCGGATCACCGAGTCCAACCGTTCCTACCAAACACTAAACCATATCCCTCAGCACCTCGTCCACCCATGCCTTAAACACCTCCAGGAAAGGTGACTCAACCACCTCCATGGGCAGCCTGTTCCAGTGCCCAATGACCCTTTCTGTAAAGAATTTTTTCCTAACGTCTAGCCTAAACCTCCCCTGGCGGAGCTTGAGGCCATTCCCTCTTGTCCTGTCCCCTGTCACTTGGGAGAAGAGGCCATCACCCTCCTCTCTACAACATCCTTTCAGGTAGTTGTAGAGAGCAATGCGGTCACCCCTCAGCCTCCTCTTCTCCAGGCTAAACAACCCCAGCTCTCTCAGCCGCTCCTCATAAGGCCTGTTCTCCAGCCCTTTCACCAGCTTTGTTGCTCTTCTCTGGACTCACTCCAGAGCCTCAACATCCTTCTTGTGGTGAGGGGCCCAGAACTGAACACAGTATTCGAGGAGCGGTCTCACCAGTGCCGAGTACAGAGGGAGGATAACCTCCCTGGACCTGCTGGTCACACCGTTTCTGATACAAGCCAAGATGCCATTGGCCTTCTTGGCCACCTGGGCACACTGCTGGCTCATATTCAGTCGGCTGTCAACCAACACCCCCAGGTCCCTCTCCTCCAGGCAGCTTTCTAGCCAGACTTCTCCTAGTCTGTAGCACTGCATAGGGTTGTTGTGCCCCAAGTGCAGGACCCGGCATTTGGCCTTGTTAAACCTCATGCCATTGGACTCTGCCCAGCGGTCCAGCCTGTTCAGATCCCTTTGCAGAGCCTCCCGACCCTCCAGCAGATCGACACTTCCACCCAGCTTAGTGTCGTCCGCAAACTTGCTAAGGGTGCACTCGATGCCTTCATCCAGATCATTGATGAAGACATTGAACAGGGCTGGACCCAGCACTGAGCCCTGGGGAACCCCACTTGTCACTGGCCTCCAGCTGGATTTCACACCATTTACCACCACTCTCTGGGCCCGGCCAGACAACCAGTTTTCCACCCAGGAGAGTGTGCGCCTGTCCAGGCCAGAGGCTGACAGCTTCTCAAGCAGAACGCTGTGAGAAACTGTGTCAAAGGCTTTGCTGAAGTCCAGGAAGACCACATCCACAACCTTTCCCTCATCCAGTAGCTGGGTCACTTTGTCATAGAAGGCGATCAGGTTAGTCTGGCAAGACCTGCCTTTTGTGAACCCATGTTGACTGGGCCTGATCACCCGGTTCTCCTGCATGTGCTTCATGACAGCACTCAAGATCACCTGCTCCATGACTTTCCCTGGCACTGAGGTCAGACTGACAGGCCTGTAGTTTCCTGGGTCCTCCCTGCGGCCCTTTTTGTAGATGGGCACAACATCAGCCAGCCTCCAGTCCAGTGGGACTTCCCCAGTCTTCCAGGACTGTTGGAAGATGATGGAAAGGGGTTTGGCCAGCACATCCGCCAGCTCCTTCAGTACCCTAGGGTGAATCCCGTCCGGCCCCATAGACTTGTGACTGTCCAGTCAGGCTAGCAAGTCTCTGACCACCTCAAGCACTGGAAAAAGCACTGATTTCCACAACTTAAAGCATTTTGTTAACTTGATTGCAAGGCCATGATAACTGTGAGGTATTCGCTTTGTTAGGAGACAGTAACACAGAATATTACACAGATGATCACAATGAAACCGAATTTTCCAACAGTTATTGCATTAAACATAACTGAGAATGCTACCAAAAGAAAAAGAAGAAAAAATCCACCAAAGAGAGATTTTTATGATATCGCTGTAACAGTGGTTGCCAAGTGTTCATGTTTGAATGTCTTTAATACAAGGACAACCATTATAATGTTATCACACAGAGATGTAGAAGTTACCACAACTATTTGCTTTTGCATATATAGGGGTTGTCTATGAAAGACTATGTGGTATTTCACACTTTATGATGCTTCCATTCTGAAAACCAGTGACATTCCATGTGCAATGCAGATGCGTCAGCTAGATACAATATTCTGCACTGGGATAACATATCTTACACAAGGATTCATTACCTTGACAGTTGAAAACTGCTAGTAAAATTACTGAATGTTGCAAAGAATGGTCCATAACGTAAACCATGTACACATGCTGCTTTCTACATATCTCTATTGTCAGAATCCTCTTATCTTTCTTTGCAAAAGCCAATTCTAGCTTCAGATATATTCAACCTTGCCTCTTCAGTGAATGTGTGGACTCCCTGGTATAGAGGGGACTGTGAGCAGAAACACGATGAATAAGCACCTGCATCCTGCAGACTGTGTTCCACCCTGGCAGCCGCCAGCTCCACACGGAACACCCATTATCACCAGAGTAGCTGATTTGCTGGAGTCAGACAGGTGTAGCCTGACACTCTGTTATGCCTTTTGTTGTCATAATCACTAGTTTCTGGAAAGAACAAGGCATTTATAGTTAAATAAACATGAATGGAAATCTCTTTACAGCTTTAGATGACAAATAGAACAAAATTCTTTTCCACAGATTAGTAACATCCATAGATATGAGCTGAAATTTTGTTTATCAGCATAACTGCCATGAGACTGAATCTGTTATTTTTAACATCTCAATGAACTAGTTTCTTACACTTCCATGAAACTATCTGTGCATTCACAAGCCTCTATCTTCATAGCTGTCAAGGAAAACATAAAGAAGACCTGGTTTTGAATTCACAAAGTGATTTATTTTTACAAAGTGTCAGTTTATCAGTTCATCTTAGATCACATCTTCATCACAGCCCAAAGGTTTTCATATTTGAGGTGTTATTTCAGTTCTGAGAAAGCACCTTGATATAGTCATCCACCTCTCAATGAGGGTTACCTTCTGCAGTGTGGGACATCAAGCATTTTGCCTTGCATTAAGATTTTTCACATCCTTAGACAATGTGAAAAGCTAGTCTTTTTCCCATTTAAGATTTAGATTTTGAAAACAGGAAAAAATATCCTTTCTGCTTAGATTTAATTATATTTGCCCATTCTTCCAAACAGGACTTTGTCTAAAAATCACTGAATAATTAATGAATATGCTTAATATTATAATAGTATGCTTATTTATGTTGCCTTCTTAATATGAGAAATGGGAAGTGGGCATTGACAGTCTAGTGAAGAGTAACACCATTTATAGTTGTGAAAAAAGAGATCCAAATCTTGCATGGAAAATAGTGAGTTACTTTTCCTGAAGTAATGAAAAAAATCATTAACAGTCTATTCCTGAGGTATTTTGTTTTCAATTTAGGTATGTGAAATGAAACTGCAGTTGAAAGTAGCCTGACTTTTATTGCCAAGAAATTATTGCTCACTTGACCTGCTTACAGCTATTGAGAAATAACGTTATTTCCTAAAATTGTAATGGGATGGTTTAGGTTTTTTTTTTTAACTCTTCTCTAGGTATTAAAGTTCTAACTGGTCTTGCTCTCAACCTCTGTTATGATCCACTAGCTACATATGTGTTCAAAAATTAAAAGATAAGTTGGCAAGATACATTTCTGTAGGGAATAGTTTTTCACATTGTAGGCACCTACTCACATGTAATCCAACTTTGTACACGTATTTTGGGGTTTAATTCATGCCTGAGATGCCAGTGAGTAGCTGTGAAATAATTATATTCTGCTTTGAAAGTGAACCATTTGTTACTTTAAACAAGAGTCAACCTAATGGCAGTTTCCCATTTTTACTAGAAGGAAAGCAGCCATTGTAGTTCCAGATCCTACAAATCCTGACATTTGTTTTCACCTTAATGATGTAAATGACTGTGGTTCCAAAATGGAGTCACATGTACTTAAAATTACATCTGTTGACAGAGACTTGTAGGAGTCTTTCCTTAAGTTTTTGATAGGTCTTCATAAATCCTATGGGAAGGTATATTTTCATACCACAGACAATGATACTTTTTCATTCACCTCACTCCAACTGGTAGCTGGTATCTTGTGATTTCCTCCATCCTAGTGCAAAGAGCTAATAGCCACTTAAGCATCTGCAGAAACACTTAACTTCCTATCTTAAAGTTGAATTCTTAATGATTCGTTTATCTGATAGTTGTAGTGTTGGCTATAAGACAAGAGTTGACAAGTCCCAAAGGAAAAAAAGTACTATTCATCTTACTTTCACCACCATTTTCCCAGAGGCAATGGTTTCAACTTCTTCTCCCTTTACATTTAATCTAAAATACTCTTGAGCTAAGTATGACTGTACAGGGATCAGAATCAAGATACAGCAGTCACTTTCTGGATTCCAATTATTAACAATTTCCACAGCTGTCATACAGTACCTCAATTTTAAGTGGTAATGCTAATAAAAGGAGTATTTCTGTGCACTGAGGCACAGACCACCCTCGTGTAATTTAGGCAGGCTGCAGTAGGCAGCCTTATGGGTAAATACTACATGGGACTACTACTTACTACAAAAGGTTTCCCCTCAATTAAAATAGTGCATTTCATATTAAAATAGTGCATATGTTGCATTAATAAAGTCATAAACCATGCTCAGTCAAGATGCCCTATGTCACCAGACAAGTTTTAATTGATCAGATTGTATCCCCTTTTTAACATTGTTCCATTTGGAGTTATTCAGAGGCCAGTCCTGAAACAGAAGAACATTTTTTTCTTTACATTATTGAATACGAATGATCACAGTGGTCGCAGATTCTGCATAACAATAAACTGAGAAAAGAAAAAAAGATCTCTTCTGGGTTTAACAGTTACTTCTACCTGATTATTTAATTCCATAGAGAAGATGGAGAGATGCACTAGTGTGATAGCTTGAGAACCCTGTGTGTCAGTTAACAAATAAGGTCAAAGAAGACGTTAAATATAATAAAATCTGTTTATAAAGATGTGGCCTAAATCTAGAAAAGATATTGCATCAGCTGGGACTTTCAAGTTTTAAGTACCTATCTAGACAGAGGCAACTGTAAATTCCAACGAAAATCACATATATCAGACAGGCGAGTGGAAGGTCCTCCACTGAAGGAAGTTTAACTCCATGCACCAATACAGGTTAGGGGTTGACCTGCTGGAAAACAACTCTGCAAAGAGGGACCTGGGATTCCCGTATAATAACAAGCTAATCATGAGCTGGCAATGTGCCCTTGTGGCGAAGAATGTTAGTGGTATCCTGGTGTGTATTAAGAAGACTGTGGCCAGCAGGTTGAGGGAGGTTATCCTGCCCCTTTACTCTGTCCTAGTGAGGTCACATTTGGAGTACTGTGTCCAGTTCTGGGCTTCACAGCTCAGGAAATACAAGGAACTATTGGAGAGAGTTCAATGGAGGGCCATGAAAGTCATCAGGGGACTGGAGCATCTTTCCTACAAAGAAAGACTGAGAAACCCAGGTCCGTTTAGGTCCGGAGAAGAGAAGACTGAGAAGGGATCTTATCAGTGTTTATAAATATCTAAAGGATGGGTGTCAGGACGATGGATGAGGTCAGACTCTTCCCAGTGACGGGACAAGGGGCAATAGGTACAAACTGGAACACAGGCAGTTCCATCTGACCATTCTGACCATGAGGATAAACTTCTTTACTGTGAAGGTGACAGATTACTGGAAGAGACTACCCAGCGAGGTCGAGGAATGACCTTCTCTGGAAATATTCAAAATCTGCCTGGATGCGTTCCTGTACAATCTGCTGCAGGTGAACCTGCTTTAGGAGGAGGATTAGATTAGATGATCTCCAGAGGTCCCTTCCAACACCTACTATTCTGTGACTCTGTGATCCTGTGATATATTAATGGGCTCAGGAAGCTCTGAAAATTAATAATGTTGCAAATTTTTAGCACATTAAGCAATACTACTTACTCTTCTGAGCTAATTTTCATTCAGGAATTACAGAATCACAGAATCACTAGGTTGGAAAAGACCCCCAGGATGATTGAGTCCAACCATTCCTATCAAACACTAAACCATGCCCCTCAGCACCTCATCCACCTCCAGGGATGGGGACTCAACTACCTCCCCGGGCAGCCTGTTCCAGTGCCCAATGACCCTTTCTGTGAAAAATTTTTTCCTAATGTCCAGCCTGAACCTCCCCTGGTGCAGCTTGAGGACATTCCCTCTTGTCTTGTCCCCTGTCACTTGGGAGAAGAGGCCAGCACCCTCCTCTCCACAACCTCCTTTCAGGTAGTTATAGAGAGCAATGAGGTCTCCCCTCAGCCTCCTCTTCTCAAGGCTAAACAACCCCAGCTCTCTCAGCTGTTCCTCATAAGGCCTGTTCTCCAGCCCCTTCACCAGCTTTGTTGCTCTTCTCTGGACTCGCTCCAGAGCCTCAACATCCTTCTTGTGGTGAGGGGCCCAGAACTGAACACAGTGTTCAAGAAGCAGTCTCACCAGTGCTGAGTACAGAGGGAGAATAGCCTCCCTGGACCTGCTGGTCACGCCGTTTCTGATACAAGCCAAGATGCCATTGGCCTTCTTGGCCACCTGGGCACACTGCTGGCTCATGTTCAGTCGGCTGTCAACCAACACCCCCAGGTCCCTCTCCTCCAGGCAGCTTTCTAGACAGACTTCTCCTGGTCTGTTGGAATTTGTATATCATCCACTCTGTTTGCTACATATAAAATAATGTATTGATAGTAAGAAAAACTTCTTAATGGGACAAAATTCCATTTGAAATTTGTATTCTAGTTAAACTGAGAAGTATTGTATGAGTATGACATATATTTCAGGTTTTGACCTGGCTATTTTTTCCAAGTTTTAGCTTATTGTAAATCGTCAAAATAAAAAGACCTATGGAAATGATACAAAATCTAAGATATATGACATAATGGTTATAAATCTTGGTTTTAAACCAGTCTGATGATTCTCAGAGCCTAAGGCAATATGAGTATTTGTGGTTTAACAAAAGTATACTTTTTCTCAGTTAAACATTGTTAGTGGGTTTTTTTTTTCTATAATATCTACAATCATATGGAGATAGATGCGTGTTTGCTTGAAAAATTCCTACTGATTCAGTGGGCTCTAGGAGAGTCTCCAAGACCATATTTGAACTGCAGGACCCCAGAGAATATCACAGACAGACACAGAAGTGCAGCTTACTCATCACCTTACTATTCTTCCCTCCCTCCCCTATGTCCTCATCTCCATGGGTAAGTAAATGAGTGGTCAGGCCAGGGGGAGCTGCAACATGCATCTGTGATCAGAGTGTCAGAGGACTGGGACCCCAGGCATGCCAGGATACTCATCTGCCGTGCCGTCTAGACACAGTCTAAGTACATTTGCTGTAGCACTCTGACAGTGGTACTGCAGAGACATTTTTCTTTCTTTAAAGAAATAGAAACAGTAAAACCTAGTAAATGGAACATCCCTTTTACAAGGTTAAAACTGAAGGCAGTAAAAGCCAGAGTCAAGGGGTTTGGTTCATCTCATTTTCTCTGTGTAACCTCAGGATAATTCAGACATCTTTTAAGAATAATGTTATGTGAAATATTTTTTTAATAACCAAAAGGATTTTATTCATGTGTAGAATTAATATGCAATTAATATATTTTTTGAAAATATGTGCATGATCAGTATGTGTAGAACTGCATCTGTGTGTACAGCTATCTGCATATGTATATGTATATGCAAATGTATATGCATCTTGAATGACTTTTATAATTATAGGGATAAATATTACTCATTAGAAAAAAGAATGTTTTGCAATAGCACAAATATTGCTTAAAGCTATGGGCATAATGCATAATAAAAAAAGTGCACATTTTTCTCCTGGTGATATTATTTATTTATTGTTCCTATTGAATCTACAGACACTGAATTATTTGCTTGATCATCTCTTTCTACTTTCCAATACACAAAATCCTTATCTACAGAGAAGCTTCAATCATATTTAAATTCTTTCTAGAAAGATTTGTAACATATTGGCTATTTTCTCATCTGTTGGACAGCGGATATCACTGATGACATCTTAATTAAAATCACTCTTTTAGGCAAAATAGCGTGACAACTTTAATTTTGTTAACATTTTCAAGCAAGTAGATCAGGAGTTGAGAACATTCACAGTGTGTATTAAACAGAATGTGAAAATAGAATTCTAGAGTGTTCTGCACATACAATTCCTTTATCTGAGGATGAACACTGATACTGTCTTACAGGTTTTGAAACTGAATAACAAGGCAGCTGTGGTTCTTATTATCACAATGTTAGTATCAATTTTCCAGTTTCCTCCTATAGCCATTTACGTTCCTTTCTTTGTGCCTATGAAGTACTGAATTAATAAATGCACAATGACCAACATTAACAAGAAATCAGTACTTCGTATACTTCCCAGTGTGTGACTGGGCAGTACCTCATGTTCTAAGTTTAAGGAATTGCTACAGTGATCATCATGTACCAAAAATTAACAGGTAGTATAACGGTTACATTCACCATCATGAATGAGTCATGTCTGTATGTGTGTATAGCTAAGATATACAAATGATTTTCAGATCCTTACAAAGGAAAAGTTTTACAAATTTAAGAGGAGAAGTCGATGAGCTAGGCCAGTAAAATTACAGGAATGGGTATAGTGGCTACCAATCTGGCTGAAGGTTAACCAGCACTGTCCCATTCTTTCATGAGCAATTCCAGAGCAAAGCTGGCTAGACTTTTGCTTTATGTGGTTTTCAGTAGATTTTTAGGAAACAATACTGGGAGTCGGGGGACAGCAGTGATACTTCCAGCTCTTCATGGTTTGCCACTAAATAGAGATATTTATAAAATACATTTTTTTCCAGAAGAAAATAGATGTTTACATCACATTTTGCCCCACACTCTTGCTTTCCTTTTCTGTTGTCTTTTCTTTTTATCAGCTGACAGAATATAGCACCATTTGTTGGTAGAAGGGGACCAGTAATATTTTACTATTCTAGCTACTAACTCAGTAGTCTGATCTAGGTCACTGATGCACAAGGCTTTCCATTTTCATTTTTGTCCTCTGCTCATGGGAGAGACATAACGAGATTAAAGGGATAATGGGTCTGATCCAAAACCCTCTGTGGGTAATAGCGGAGCTGACAACAATTCTGTTTCACAGCAACTTCTGAGATCTGGGGATTTGCTTTCATTCCACTTTAGAATAAGTGGACATTTTTGCTAATTGAAATTCTTTTGAAACATTTACTTAGACTATAAAATGTGATGGTTTTGAAGCAGGAAGAAGTCTGTTGCTTGGTAATCAGAGAAATGGTATGGGAGGTAAGTGTTTCAAGTTAATCTCCTCTTCCTTACAACATGGGACCAGGTTTTTCAGCTCCAAACTAAATAGATAAGCAAATTAATACCTTCCTCATCCATATCACTAGGCAATTATTTATAAGCAGAGAAGAATTTCCATTGACTTTGGTGGTCTTTAAACCAAAATCATAGATGGAAGTGTAGGCTTTCTTCTTAATTTTTAGCATGTGGGAAAAAAGCCATTAATATGGAAATTTTTACATTCTAATCCACACACAGTAATGGAATAGAGTTTCTTTTCTTTAGTCAATCTTTAGTGTTGTTACACTAAAAAACATGACTCTTATTTCTTTTAGCACAGCTTTTACTATAGAGAATTCTCCAATAAACCTAAACGACTTTTCTGTAAAATTTCTAATTGATAATAAGTCTTTCATCACACTGGCTTACAAAACCAGCAGCAATTATGATTTTTCAGGGGGTTTCAATATTTTTTCTTTGATGGACTTGATGGGACTGATTTATAAACTATGTGGTAACACTGTTGAGCAATAATCCAAAATGAATGTATAGTATGTAATCTCGAAGAATTAATTAAAGACACAACTATATGGAACTATATCAGTGTCACGCATGATGAGAAGATACTGCTTTCAAAAGCTGTTTTATAAATATAAACATGTTCTTAGAAAATATTAAGAAACTTATAATAGAAAGTTTCAAAAGAATAAGTGCTTTTCTCTCTCTCTCTCCTTTTTTTTAAATTTTGCTAATTCTTAAATTAGAGAAGTCTCAGTCCTGAGATTATTGCAGTAAAGTGTATCCCTCATAAATGCTGGGGCCTGTTCACCAGAGCCTGTAGGCAGGATTGCCACTGTTGGTAAAGAATGTGCCCAGAAGAGCATGTAAGTCTAAAATATTTTCTTTCCAGGTTTAAGACTACGTTCTTTTATCACAACTCCATATATTTTCAACATTTCCAGCTTTATTTATTCTATGCCACATTTCAATGTTTTGAAAGATATTTGCGCATAGATTTAAAACACATAGATAACATAAATAGATGCTAGTGCTGTGGTTCTTAAAATACAAAATAATTTACTCAGATCTCTAATATTCTTTCTGTTGCCTACATTACTTAAGTAATGGTTTTATACATTATTTACATGTGAATTAAAGATACCTAGTAAGAACAACACAAAAAAATTAAGCATTTAGTACTTCAGAGTTCTTTTACAACTACAATATTTTTCTGTATTCAGAACATTAGAGTCCTGACTGCTGATTTTTAGGGACTTGTACTATGTGCATGCATTCACACAGCTCTCCATGATCCTTTCCATCTGCCACTAAAAAATATTACTATTATTATCCCTCATTTCTATCAAGAACTCTGTATTGTACTACTGCTCTTTCCTTCTTGGAGTCTCAGACATAGCTGGGTAGAATATGTAAATGAATGAATATTCACATCTCCAGGCTCTGAATGAGCAACAACAGGCAGGAGAGATTCTCTGACTACAGTATCAAGAGAAATCAGTCTGAAGACAGGATCTGAGCTGTTACTATTTGAGCATTATGCAGCCTAAAGAAGCCTGTAAAACGGGAATAGCTCAGGGTTGAAAGATCTCAGGGTGTCTTGAGACCTTAAGCCCCATTATCTAAGAGCTAGTGATATTAAGAAGGCTTGAGGGAACTCAGTTTCATGAAAGATCTTGGATTATTGCCCAAAGCAGAATATCAAGTTCAGAAGGGTCAATGGGAATAAATCTGAGTATGCCAGGCAGATGTAAGAGGTTTTCTAAGATCCTTTGCAGCTCCAAATATCAGTCTTCAGAGTCCCTCCGCAGGATCTTCACATTCGAGATGTAGTTTTAATACAGTACTGGATCACAAGAGACTGTGGAGTATCTCCTGAATGATTCTTTTCTGTGATCTGGGAGCATTAAACCATTTTGTGACCAGGGGAAGCCACAAGCAAAACCCATAATTTAGACAAGAGCCAGACAGAACCTTTTGTTTGATGCACTAGGAAGAATACAAGAATTCTTCTTCTCCTTCTGTTATATACATGGCAGATCCTTGAATACCCCTCCTCTTATCAGAAAGAAGCTTTATAATGAGAATTGTCATAGTTCAGCTTTGACTTTTTTTTTTCTCAGTATTTCAGTTTGTCAGAATGTCTTTTTGCCAATGAAATGGCTTCAGGTTAATAGTCTTTTCTCTCTGTAGAGAGGGAGCTAGCATGCTAATGTAAAGCCCCTATGAAGCAGTTAGCATAGGTGTTGAAAGTAAATGATTTATCTATTGGCAGCTGTACATCAACATCTGTACTGAGCTGCTGCTAATGACTGTTAGAGCCTTCAGTTTGATACAAGGGCACAGAGTAGCTTTGATATATATTAGCACCCATCAATATTAGATTCATATGCCAATCAGTCAAAATAGCTTGCATGAGTGGTACATAGACTGGTACACAGACTTTCTGTAATAAATACAATCAGTCTGATTTTTGTTTTATTTTTTCTTTGGCAGAATGCTTCCCATTGCAGAAAAGCCAATTTATCAAAAGTATTTTAGTGGGGACCCAGAGTGGTACCAGGTCAGTTTGACAGAATTGTGTTTTGAAATAAGCATCAAAATAAATAATGTTATCAGAAGAGAAAATATATTTTTTTTCTAGTTTGGAATTACTTCTAATTTCACTATACTAAATAAAACAAGAAAACAGTATAAAGATTTTGACTGATATGAAAGAAACTTTTCTAATTTTTTTATTTATCTGGAAAATTTTGAGATATTTTATGAGCAACACAGTATTTCCTGCCAAATAAAAATGAATTTTCTTCCCATTTCCTGTCTGATAATTTTCACAGTGATTTAATTTCTAAAATGCATGTATTCATGTACTGCATATGCTTAAAACTCTGTGACCTTTTTATCAGTGTTATGTAAATTTCAGGGTTTCATGTTTGTTCCTTTTAAGAGCTATGAATCAACAATGGAAAACAAATGTAAACATAACCCCAAATGTTAACTCAATATTTTCTTTTAAAAACTAGGCAAAGTACAGAGCTAACATTTCTTTAAAGAATTCATAGTAGTACTAGCACAAAATTTAACTCACTGGTTAGATCCACTTGGAAAAAAGCCAGGAATTTATAATTTCATACCTGTGCAACCCTACCTGTGATGGGTTTTGCTAATGATTTCAAAAGCTTGTGACAGATCTGTGACCTATTCATACTTAGTCTCCCAGTGAAAGTAAGATTGCTCTGAGAAGCATGTCTACTTTCTGAGGCCCATGTAGAAGGCTAATTTATCCTATAAAAACTACAGTATCCAACTATTGCATACTGACAAGTGGTTTGTTTTCAAGAACAAGCCGCAATGAATATTTGAGTACATATTAAGTTATGGCTATTTTAGTCACATCTTCAGATAATAAAAGACCTTATTTGAGAGGTACTACTAAATGAGAAACAGAATCAGAATAAATTTAAGAGTCATTTTAATCTTCTGAAAGCAATAAATAATGTGATTCAGTGTATTTAAATGGTACTTCATTTTTTCCTTAGCCAACCTTTCATTATGACAACACAAAGTATACTAAAATAATTAAATATGTACAGAAGAGAATAAATTAATTATTTCTACACAAGTGTCTGTTAAAAAAGAAAAAAATCGTCTTTATGAGCAAATGAATATCTACTGGGCACAAACCAGGAAAATTTGCAAAATCAGTCAATTGAAATTCAGAGGGAAGATGATCACCTGAACTCAACTTCCAAAAGGCAGAAAACAGGATACATGTTGTTTCTAGAGAAAACGGAATATTCGATGCTGCACGAATATTTTAAGGTTATAACTTTGCTACACTTTCGCTTTTTTGTTCTCCCCCCCAGAAATAATTATTAAGGAATGGCTAAAATGATTTTGTTTCTTCCCCGTTTGTAAGTGTGGCTAAAGCTCTCCCACAGATGCCTGGGTCAGTGGAGTTCCCTCCAGGAAGGGGGAGGCAGCAAGACCAGAGAACTGATCTGGGATTAAGATGATGCAGATGTCATTCTTAGTTTTACCAGATCTCATCTATAACTTGAAAAAAAACCTCACCAGGTTTATTCTATTCTTCATTGCACTTGTGTGAGAAAAATATTTCAGAAATACAATATTTATAGAGAGCTAATACTTAGATGATTCCTGTGACAGATAAGTAGAGGTGAATAGCCTACTAGGTTGCACTCATGCAGATTGCATCTCAGAAGGAACACTTCAGAGGTACCATGTCAAAATATTTTTCCTTATATAAAATGAGAAATATTTTACGTGAGTGTTTCTTATAAAACAAATATCCATTTCATGATTTCTGAGTGAGACGCCATGGGTATTTTTTATACCTGTAAGCAAAACAGTGCTGGAATTGCATGAGGGCTTACCTTGCCCTGGAATCAACAGCTCTTGGGAAATATATCAGAGATGGAGCTCCAGGTTGGTGCCTTCATGGTTTTGTAATAAGTGATAATCTGCTACACACACACAGAGTGCAGAAAAGCTTTGCAGTAAGAATGTCCTGGAATAGGTTTGCTTCAGAAAACTGCCATTACAGGCCAAGTGTATTTTCTATTTGTATCAACTGTGAGGACCCTGAAGGAACTTCAAGTTCTTACTGACTCCACTCAGTCTCCCTTGTACTCCTGGCCCTGCCCATGGGACCAGAACCATATTTCAGCTCCACCCAGGGCCATCAGTCTCTGCTGTAGCACAAAGGCACATGTTGTAGGTTTCCCTGTTAACAGTTCTCCCATATCCATGCCTGTGCCCAGCCATGGACCTTACTGAATTGGACCCTGACCTGTGGGTTGCCTTCCCAGCTTGACCTTTGAACTGACTTTGTCACCATACCAGCCTAGTCCCCAGGGAAACATTGACCTTTGCAGCACACTGGCACCACCCAGGAAGATGTACGTCCTACAGAGTCCTCAGCAGCAACTTGCTCAGAAAAGCTGTTCTGGAGCAGCCCATTGAGGCAAAGCACGCTCCAAATGTGCTCCTTCCAAGGTATGGAAAATGGAACCATACGAACCTGTGCTAATTATGTCATTTGTATCAGACTGAAGTAGAGAAGCAGCAGACAGCATTAGGTTTTGGGGGACAACACCGGAAGGCTAGCTTAGTAGATAACACCATGTTTGTCGTGATTAAAAGAAGTCTGTTTAAAAAAGCAAACAAAAAACCCCAAACACAAAAAGCATGCTTTTAATTGCACTTCTGCTACTGTCTTCATCTCTCTTTTGGTCCCTGACACTCAGGTGGCAAACAAATCCTTTTCTGACAGACAGCTAACCAAGATGGTCAAAAGACAGGGACAGACTGTGTTGAGAAGAAAGGACTGTGCAACATTAGGTGGGGGCTGAGCAAAGGCCAGAGTCATAGTCATAGAAGTGGGCAATTTGGAGTAGTTTAAGAACCATGTTCATGTTCAGCAGATAGCACCGAAGTGTGGTGGAAGAAGCACACAGTGGTATTGCAAACTGTTGTGAGCTGTTAACCCCATGGGTAGGAGAGGAAGGAAAAAACTCGAGAACTTCAAGACTGTCTGTATGATGGAAAAGCAATGCTGATTATTCATTATCTAAGGATCTGGAGTATTTGACTCACTAATGCAGAAATGCAGTGGGTCACACAGTTCTAAGCTGGAGTCAGCTTCTTCAAGAAATATCAGAAAATTATGAAGCTTCCATAGCCCAAAAGGTTTTCCCTAGATTTAGAGACATAGGTCACACATGCAAACCACATGCATGGTGGCAGAAAACTACTTAGACTTCAAAGATATAGTCAAACTAGGCTAGGTTCTTTCTTTTTTTTCATGTGCACACAGTGTTCAGCCTACATACACCTATAGTGTTCCCCACACCAAGAGACACCTCCATGCCCTTCTCTACAGTGAAGCAGTAATTCACTGTATTTACAGCAAACACTGAATTCATCCACAGAGCATCACACTGCTGTTCTGGACGTGAGGAGAGAAATCTGCCTGTCTATTGAAGATTCAGAAAGATGCCATGGTGGCTCCAGGTGGGAAGGCTTGCCTCAGCCATCTGTAGGGAGAACCACCTCCCCATTTTCTTGGCAGCCACAGGGGCAGCTCCTTTTTATCCCCCCTCCCTGACAGAGAACTATGAGTATAGAAAAAAAAAAAAAGAGCCATCTGAAAGCTTTTGCTGGTTGTATAGCCACTGTTCTCTTCATCCTTCCTCAGGCAGATGCTTGGGCCAGGCTGAAGATGCTGGGCAGACCATGTCCTAACACCCATCCATCAGGGATTATCTGTAATGGGCGTAATTTTGTACCTAAGCCTTAATATCTCTTTGTAGAGTGGTTTCAACCTTTGAGAAAAACTTACGTAGACCTATGAATACTACAGTGTGTAAGTTAGTTATTTTTAAAATATACTTGTCTTTTATTGGCTATTTAGCTTCCAAAGGGGGGGAAATAAAACCCAGTTTTGAACTTTTTAATGTGTAAAATTGATTTTAAAATGCAGAGGGCAATTTTATCTTCTTTTGGTGTGGAAATTGGGTAACTGAAAATGTGAAAATGCAAAGATAGTTTTTTTATTGAGGATGATACAGAAAAAAATAATTGATAATTTTATTATATCCTACTATTTATAGTCTATGGTTTGTTACTTGCCCTTTCTAATTTTTGATAGTTGATTTTAATACATTAATTGTTAAGGCAGATAGTACAGACAATTTCTGTGAAAATAGTTAAAATATTTTGTTGTAATTCTATCCAAATTCTCATATAGATTAAAAAAGCCCATTAATGAGATGCAAGTCAATTATAGATTGGCATAAATAATAACAGTACTGAAGATGATGTACAAGCTGTGTGTAAAAATTTGGATTAAGGAATTAATTTGAGACTATGAGCTTCACAGTTTGGCTTCTTTGAGGTCCTCTGCTGTTTGGTTTCAGTGTGTGTGTGTTTAAATTCCCGAAGCTTTGAGATGATTTTAAAAGTCCAGAAATTCAAAGCAAAATTCACATAGAATTTATAGAATTGCTAATATCCTTTTAACATGTGAAAAGAGAGATTTTAATATATCAGCCTATTCAGTTCCAGTCTAAACAAACCCCCAGGTCTCTCTTTGGGTCTATGTGAGTGTGAATTTTAAGTGGATTGATAAAAACTCTTGAGAAAAAAACCCGTGGCAGCAAGGAATATTATGGAATATAGCTGCAGCTTTTGTGGCCACCCACAGACGTAAAAGGCTATTTTGGTCTCCATTTCCCCAGTGAGATCTTCAGATTACAGATCATGTTGACAAATGACACATTATTTTATATAAGTGTGCCAAATACTCATAAATCAAGTATTTTCCTGAAGTTTAGTTTAGACGAGTTGTGGGAAAACAAGGGAGTATGGTCATAGACTTTTATGGACTCGGTTCTGTGGATAATTCCCAGTTTGTGAATGGAAATTAAAAAAAAATATAGTAATCGGAAACTGTGAACGTGCTATGAATTTATAACTCAATATAGGGAGTACCAAGGTGCTTATAGATGACCTTTTGGGCTACTTATTAAAAGGCACATGACACTTACCCTTGACAGAGTTGCATTTGCTATTCCAATTGCTACGTTTTTCCAAAACTGGATATTGAAAATAGCTTAATTGTATTCTCATAGAATCAATGAAAAACCCATCAGTACTATATGTTTCATGTCAATTTCTTTGATATTCTGCATAAAAATATCTTCTTACAGACTAGCGGTGTCTTTTTCTTGAGAATTTTTATGTGAATAAATAACACTGATACTACATAGGAATTAAAAACACATCTAGAAGTCTATTAAAGGCATTTTGTCATTGAAAACCAGAAGTTCTCATAAAGGAACATCAAATCATGCTTGGTTTAAGGTACAGATCTTCATATTCAAAATAAAGAGACATAATATAGGACCTGCTGCATGAATGGAAAACCCACTGTTGCAGTGATACTGGAAGAAAAGTCTCTCCCTTCTGCTCCCCAAAGCATTTGTAAAAATTTTCTTATACAGTCAACTTAACTGTCTAATACTACACGTAGTTTCTCCACACACTTTTTTAAAGCTTTACTTCTCAGCTCTTCATTTCCCAGCACATTCACAGTGAGGCTTATGTGTGACAGACGTATGCACCAGCGCTTGGCTGCCAAATGTCAGAATCACTGCCCACAATCTAAGTGAACTATATTTCAACGAGAAAAAAGAGATTGGGTGCTGTAATAATTTTTCTATGAGAAAAGAAGACAAATGACCTCTTGCAGATAGAAAGTCAATATAGTTTTACAAAGGATGTCACTCGCTGTCTTGTTGTGTGACATTCTTCTGTTCATCCCCATCTTATTTAAACAATGCCATTTTATCTTCATGCTTAGCCTCTATTTCTTCCATTTTTTACACTGCTTTACCTCTGTCACTCCATCCTTGTTGGTGTCTTGTGTGGTCTGCTGAAGCTGCTGCACCTACAACAGAAGCCAGCCTACCACCAACTTATTATCTGAAATTTCTTAATTAGCATTGCCCATACCACACAAAACCAACTCTGGCTCACTCACTGTGACTTTAAATGTTGATTCATGTTCTTAATTACATCTTATGCTTACCTGAAATCTGACTTCTCTATATGCAAGAATCTTACGTTGTGTTTCATAGAAACATAGAATAACCGGGTTGGAAGAGACCCACGGGATCATCGAGTCCAACCATTCCTATCAAACACTAAACCATGTCCCTTAGCACCTCGTCCACCCGTGCCTTAAACACCTCCAGGGAAGCTGAATCAACACCCTCCCTGGGCAGCCTGTTCCAGTGCCCAATGACCCTTTCTGTGAAAAATTTTTTCCTAATGTCCAGCCTAAACCTCCCCTGGTGGAGCTTGAGGCCATTCTCTTTTGTCCTGTCTCCTGTCACCTGGGAGAAGAGGCCATCACCCTCCTCTCTACAACCTCCTTTCAGGTAGTTATAGAAAGCAATGAGGTCTCCCCTCAGCCTCCTCTTCTCCAGGCTAAACAACCCCAGCTCTCTCAGGCATTCCTCATAAGGCCCAGCCTTATGAAGGGGCTGTTCTCCAGCCCCTTCACCAGCTTCGTTGCTCTTCTCTGGACTCGCTCCAGAGCCTCAACATCCTTCTCAGGTTAGTTTGGCAAGACCTGCCTTTAGTCAACACGGGTTCACAAAAAACTTCTATGACAAAGTGACTCGGCTGCTGGATGAGGGAAAGGCTGTGGATGTGGTCTTCCTGGACTTCAGCAAAGCCTTTGACACAATTTCTCACAGCATTCTCCTTGAGAAACTGTCAGCCTCTGGCCTGGACAGGCGCACACTCTCCTGGGTGGAAAACTGGTTGGGTGGCCGGGCCCAGAGAGTGGTGGGAAATGGTGTGAAATCCAGCTGGAAGGCAGTGACAAGTGGGGTTCCTCAGGGCTCAGTGCTGGGTCCAGCCCTGTTCAATGTCTTTATCAATGACCTGGATGAAGGCATTGAGTGCACCCTTAGCAAGTTTGCGGACGACACTAAGCTGGGTGGAAGTGTTGATCTGCTGGAGGGTAGGGAGGCTCTGCAAAGGGATCTGAACAGGCTGGACTGCTGGGCAGAGTCCAATGGCATGAGGTTCAACAAGGCCAAGTGCCGGGTCCTGCACTTGGGGCACAACAACCCTATGCAGGGCTACAGACTAGGAGAAGTCTGTCTAGAAAGCTGCCTGGAGGAGAGGGACCTGGGGGTGTTGGTTGACAGTGACTGAACATGAGCCAGCAGTGTGCCCAGGTGGCCAAGAAGGCCAGTGGCATCTTGGCTTGTATCAGAAACGGCGTGACCAGCAGGTCCAGGGAGGTTATTCTCCCTTTGTATTCTGCACTGGTGAGACCGCTGCTCGAATCCTGTGTTCATTTCTGGGCCCCTCACCACAAGAAGGATGTTGAGGCTCTGGAGCGAGTCCAGAGAAGAGCAACAAAGCTGGTGAGGGGGCTGGAGAACAGGCCTTATGAGGAATGGCTGAGAGAGCTGGGGTTGTTTAGCCTGGAGAAGAGGAGGCTGAGGGGAGACCTCATTGCTCTCTACAACTACCTGAAAGGAGGTTGTGGAGAGGAGGGTGCTGGCCTCTTCTCCCAAGTGACGGGGGACAGGACAAGAGGGAATGGCCTCAAGCTCCGCCAGGGGAGGTTTAGGCTGGACATTAGGAAAAAACTTTTCACGGAAAGGGTCATTGGGCACTGGAACAGGCTGCCCAGGGAGGTGGTTGATTCAGCTTCCCTGGAGGTGTTTAAGGCACAGGTGGACGAGGTGCTGGGGGGCATGGTTTAGTGTTTGATAGGAATGGTTGGACTCAATGATCCCGTGGGTCTCTTCCAACCTGGTTATTCTATGATTCTTGTGGTGAGCTACCCAAAGCAAAAATCTGACTCAAAAAAGTAACCTTCTAATTGTATATGAAACAGGCAGTCACATTTATTTCACACAAACATGTAACATCAGTTCAATAATGATGAAATACATTTCACACTTTTCACCTGGTTCAGTAGAGCTAATCTTCAGCATATTCTTACTGCTTATGAAGCTTGAAACTAACACATTAGTATTCTAAGAAATATAGGAATAGTTTGAAAGATCCTGCAGTGAAAATCGTAACAACTTCCTCCCTTCAAAATGTGACTTTCTGACTTGCTTAAACTACCGTAGTCATCATCACATACGGCAACAAGAGGTCTCCATGAAAGATGACAAGTCTACAGGTGGGGGAACATCACACGTACCAGTTAATCAATACAAGGTTTTGAGAGTGCTATGTGAAGGTGGCTTCAATATTGAAAACAGAGGAGGTTGTCCTTGTTGGAATTAAATGCGTGGTTTGCTCTAACCAGGGCAGTTAAAAGTTCATAAAATACTACTTGTTTCCACTTCGTTTAAAAACTGTGCTCCCAAAGGCTTGAGTGTTGACTATCTCAGCAGGGTATGAGCGAGGAAGGATTATAGTTCTGCTTTACTTCTGTGCTTGACTTTGAATAGTTTTTTGTTCATTACATTTCACTTCTTTCAATTCTCAGACATGTATTTTAAATATGTTAGTCCTAATACATGTGTAAGTATAACAATTTAATTTTTTTTTGTCAGGAGAACTGTCAGTTCAAACCATTTAATCTTGTATTAGAACCACAATAGGGCAGGTAACTTGCTTAGCTTGTAGCTAACAAGAATGCTGTTAACATCAATCAGTATTAAGAAACACAGAAAAATAAGGATCTGTACCTCAAGATGAGAACTGAAGTACAAATCTGTTCAATTAGGCATGAAACCTATCACCACATATTCTCATGCATTTATCAACTCAAAACATAACTATACTTTTCAGTTTAACTCTATTATCTTTGCATGTAGCTTGCGTGAAGTTGTCTTTTTAAATCCTCCTCCTCCTTAATAGTTCACTGCATATGATCAAAGTTGGTATTTATAAAAGGAATTCATAAGGAAAGGAAACATTTCTGTTTGCACCAGCGTGGTGGAAGAATACCCCTTAAATGCAAGATGCGTACGAAAATTACTTTTCATTCCAAGGAGCCTTAACAAGTTAAAGAGAAAGGGGCTTGGCAGAGGAGCTACATTAAAGCAATGCTCAGTCTCCTTTTATTAGTCTTTGAATTTTGACCGCGGTCCCTGGCATCCTCAGATTGACTACGGAGCTTTCCAGGAGCTTAAACGGGGACCCGAGGATGCGGATGAGGCCACAGCTGCCCAACGGAGGCACCGACGGGCCGGCTCTGCCCCAAACCGAAATAGCGGAGCGGCTCCGTTTCCCAGTCGCGTACCGGGGGGTGGCCGTGCCCCCAGCTCCCCGCAGCGTCGGCGACACCGCTCCCGCTGCGCCGAGCCCGGTTCGCTGCTTCCCTCGGGTGCCCCTCTTTCTCTTTTTATCCTCCTTCGTTAATTCTCCTCCTCCGCCGCAGCCTCCGCGGATGCGGGTTGGCGGCCCCGCTCCAGGGGCCAGATCGTAGAATCGTAGAATAGTTTGGGTTGGAAGGGACCTTAGCGATCCTCTAATTCCAACCCCGCGGCGATGGGCAGGGACATCCCACTACATCAGGCAGCCCAAGGTTTGTCCGCCCCCCCCCCCCGGGCTGTGCATACGGGTTGTGTGCTCGCATATACATTATAGACAGATATATGTGTGCGGATGGATGTGCCACCGATCCGATCGGTTATCCCGTATCGTTCCAGCGCTGCCCGCCGGGGAGGGCGATGCCTGCGGGCGATCCCCAGCGGTTCGCGGAGGAGGGAAGGGACGCGCAAAGGCTGTAGAGGGGAGCGCTCCCGCACACTTCTCTCCTTTCGCCCCCCCCCCCAACCTTTTCGCCCGAGGCTCCCCTCGCCGCGCTCCGGGGTCTGCGAGCCGCGGGGGGAAGGCGGCGGCCGAACCGGCAGCTTCAAGTCGGTCCGGCAAAGTGTTAAAACCCGCACCAAATTTATTCTGGACATAGGGGTTGGCTTGTTTCCTTTCTGGCGAGGGGTCAGTCCCGACCGACTCACGCAGCGAAGAGAAACGGCAGCCGGGGAAGTTGAGTCGAAAAAAAAGAGGCTCGCGGAGGCGGGAGAGGGGGCGGACAGCTGTCCCACCTGGGCGCGGGGGAGAGGCGGCCGCCGCAGCGAAGGCTCCGTGCGCTCCCCCGCAGCCGGGCCGGCTGGGACCCCGCGGCCGCGGCGGGGAGGGCTGCGCTCCCCCGGTGAGCCCGGCCCCGCCGAGCCGCCCGCGCCTCCACGGGGAGAGAGGGAGGGAAGGAGGGAGGAGGGCTGCGCGTCACCGGATCTCGTGGCGCCGGCAGCGGGGAGGCGGGGAGGGGGGGGGGCGTTACGGAGCGCCCCGGGGGTCCCGGGCGGGGCCGGCATCGCCGCTGCTGACTGCGGCCGCGGTGGCGGCGGCGCCGCCTCGCCTCCCTTCGCCTCGCCTGGCCGCTCGCGGCCGCGGAGGGGCGGCGCTGCCTCCCCGCACTCCGGGAAGGGCGCGGGGAGCCCCCTCGCTCCCGCTCGGCGGAGTCGGAGCCCGCGGCTCGGGCGCGATGCCGCGTTAGCCGGAGGGAAGGGGCCGCACCATGGGCACCGGGCTGGGGGGCGCGGCCGCGGGGCTCCTTGCGCGCTCGGGCTGAGCCCGGCGAGGTGCCGGCGCCCCGGGGAAATATCTTGGAAATAGCGGTCCGAGGAGCACGAGGCGCACGGCGTTTCACCAGCTGAGAGGAGGTCGCCCGGCGGTGCTGTACAGGCAAGTAAGTGCTCCGTTCCTGCGGTCTTTTCCCTGCGTTATCTTGGTCTCGAGTGACTTCTCTCTCTATCTCTCTCTCTCAGTTTTCGGGCGTTTAGGGGAGGGAGGGTTGCGGTTGGGATTGCGGGGGAGCCCCGCTCCAACTCTGCCGGAGTCGCCGTGGTGCTGCGGGGCCCGGGAGGGGAGCGCGTCCCAGCGCTTCCCACTTCTGCCGCTGTAAGAGACGGAGCCTTCTCAGAGGCGTTGGTACCAAATGCCTCTCCCTTGTGCTGAGCTGTAACTAATTTATAGAAGTCTCTTAACTGCTTCCCATCAGTAGTTCTTATAGGAGAGAGACATAGTGCGCATTAACCTTCCAGACTGAAAATAGGAACACCTATGGGTTAAGATAGTGAACTTAAGAGTTCTGATTTTTATGCCTTTAACTTTCTTGTGCCCTACCCGGTGGTTTTCTTTGAGGTGCTCTTGCTGTGAGGATATGGTTTGCTCAGCCTCGTTTGTTTGCTTACTTTTAGCCTGTGGATATTTATTGCTATACTTGACACTGCCATGAAACAAAAAGTTGACTCTAATTTATTTCAGTACATGGAGCACGGTTTGCAGGCAGGAGACTAATTCTGCTCTTGGGAGCTCTGCTTAAAAGGAGGAGGCCCGTGGGGCTGTAATCTCTTGCAAAAAAAAACCCCTCGAACAGCTCAGAGCAGACCTGTCACACTGCAGAGAATGAATTCTCCTGTTCACCTTTCAGTGCTGATACCATATAAGCTAAGCCACCTGCCTTCCCATATCTATGAAACACCTGTCTCTGAAACACAGGAGATAGATATGTGAATTCTGGACAAGTTTGGGAGAGAAAGAACTTCAGACAGTGTTTCGTTAAGTTTGCTCTTATTGATTTTCTTGGAGTCTTTTCTATGCACCTGAAAATTACAATCGCTTACAGTGATGTTGATGTACATTCTGTTCTAACATGGAAGCAGCACAGAGTAAAAGCTTTTACATAGATTTATGGTTTAGCTTTGACATTTGACCAAGAGCTCAGTAAGTACCAGGGGACGTGGTAGTTTCAGCAGGGACACGGGCATGGTTGTGTGTAAGAAATAACTGCAGGAAATAACTTGCTTATAGAGCTGAAAGTATAAGTTGCAATGTTGGAAGTCTATGTTTCTGCAGAAATGTCACTGTGTTAAATGTTTGTTGAGTTCGGATATCTCATTTTCTAATCAGTGAGATCTCTAGTGAAAGGGGTGTGTAGCTGTGCATGGCAATCTCAGAGCTCCCCAGGTTAATGCACTTTGATTCATCACCAGCAAGAGCTCTTTTTATGCACCGAAATACACATTTTTACATAGTTGCAATATTGACATAATAAGATTAAAAGATGTTGGGATGGCAGTACTGTGAGTGCGTAACTAGCTCAAGTTTATAGCAGAAAGATAAAGTAAGCCTTTTCCATAATGGTGGATGGAGCTCACTGTGGGCAAGCTGTCTGAGGGGAACGTCATTTGTTGCAGTGCAGTTTATGGAGAGCTTTCCTGTGGCTCATATTTCTGAGTCTCTGAAGATACTGTGAAACACAATTAGAGTAACTGTTGCTAGACAGTGGGATGCAGACCTGTGCATTACTTAAAACAGCTTCTGTGTCGTATCAAAAAAGTACGTTTTTTAGCAAAGTCTGCCTATAGTTTTATTGTAGTAATTCCTCCCTCTGTTGCAGAGTGGCAGGCTTTCACTAAGCATGTGCAAGGGAGATCATAAAACACTGAAGCATACACTGATCTGGATTTCATTTGGACTATGTATTACATTTGTGGCTTCCACAATTAACATAAGTAACTGCTTATACCTGATTATGTAAATAAACATTAAAAACTGTATCAGCTTTTGTCACTTTTGATGGATGTCACAGAGACCTTTTCTTCCTTTTCTTTTTAGTCCTTCAGACTAATATAATGCTATACTTGCTATTTTCCTGGAGAGGAAGGAAGAATAATTTAATGACGAATCATTTGGCTTTTGCGGTATCTTGTGCCATAGCTGTGAGGTAATCTAATGAAGATCCCTTTCACTGGGTTAAAGAACCTGCTGCTCTAGTCTTTGATGTATGGTCATGTTTCCACTCTGCTACGTGGCCAGAGATCTGGGTGTTCATAGAGTCAGATAGATGGAAAGGAACATTTATTTTTCTGTTAGAAACTTGAAAAGAAAGAGCGAGATAAGACCTGAGGTCTTTAAGGATATATTTACAGAATGACAACTTCTAAGATATGAATCAAATCCCTTCATCTGCACTTACTTTCTCTCTTTTACTTGGTGCTTGCAGAAAGCCCTTCTGCATATTTATACCTCAATTTAAAATATGTATAGTTCTTTATTTTTAAAAATTCAGGAATGGCCATCATACTTTAAGGCTCTTCTAGTATCCTCTTTAGTATTCTGTATCCCAGTTTGCTTCTATCTATTGAATTAGAGATTTCCAAAGTACAGTATAACCAACTTTATGGCATGCATTTTTGTTTTACGATTATGCAAATCCCTCTAATAGAGAACATGTTGACTCGATTCAGAAATTTCAGGGCAAGCTCAGACATTACATTTCTTTCCTGATTTTTTTTCATGTTGGCTCCGACATGGTGTTTGACTTGTCACGCATAACTTCCATGAACTGACATAAAGACCTGTAAGCAAAATTAAACATATCAAGCTTAGTTTTTCTAGTCAGCCCAACTCAACTGTGTGTGTAATTTCCATTTATTAATCTTAAGTCAAATATTTAAACAAACAAACAAATGAGCTGTAGTCTGATCTTGGTTTTTTGCTTTGAAGTGCTTGGATAAGTACCGTTTCCTTATGCTCCTAATTTGCCACTGGTCCTTGTGCCTCAGCTACCAGGAAAACTGTGATACTGTCAGTATTTCTTACTGGTAGTCAACGCCAGGTTTGCTGGTATGCATTGCTGAAAAGGTAAGGAGCTATAGTGCATAATAGGAAATGTCAAATGGATTTAATATGTAGTCTTTGTTGGCCTTTCTCATGGCTGTGCTTTCAGTTCAGGTTTCCAGGGAGAGAACTGAATGTGGCTGGGTTGAATCCCAATCTGAGTCTGCTGCATCAACATGTACTTCTGGCAGAATGTTGTGACATTGGCTCAGCATGATTACACAGATAGCCTTCTGTATTTGCCCTGAGTTTTACCTACCGTAACTGGAAGAATCAGAAAGTCTTACTGTTGTTGTGGCCAGGCTAAATTTTCTGCACTCCTGTTACAGGTCGGAGGAAAAGGAGAAAGTATACTTAAAAAAAAAAAAAAATAAAAAAATAGGATCATGCCTCAAAGAAGCTCTAATCACCACCAGGGAATGTGATCGAGACAGAGTCAGTGAAATTCACATATATACTTAATTATTCAAGAAAGAAATTATTATCCATCTTGAGAGATTGATTTAGTGGGTGATGTCTTCTCCTTGTGAAGAAGAGGTATGGAAACTGAGCTTTTTTTTCCACTCTGCACTTCAGATGTGGTTGTCACTGTCATTTGGGACTCTGAGTCTTATCTCCTGTGATTTCCTGGAGCTGGCCAAAAAGAGGTGGAGTACTCAGTTGTGTGATGAGTCTGGTGGTGCAGGAGCCAGGGGTTGGTTTATTTCCTGGGGACTTGCTCTCTTCAATTCATTGAAGTAATGAGCAGAGAGAAACTAATCAAGAAAAGTGTTTGGGATGAGATTAATTTCATTACTTGTTCTCAGGTAGTCTTGGACAAAACCCTGGAAGTTCTTCATTGTGTTACTAATGTGAGATTACCAATCGATTTGAGTTACATATGTATAATTGTTCTGAAATGTGGGGTTGGGGTTTTGCATGTGAGGCCAAAACATGTATAAATGATAGGCACTGTTTGCTGTGCCACTCACATATTTAGAATGATTTTAATGATAGGGCATGGATGGTTTGTGTGAGGCTGTGCTGTACCTTCCACTGTGAAAAGCAGGAGGTCCTCCGTGCCAGGAGCTAAACACAGCTGAACACAGTCTAGCTCTGAGGTTGGAAGTGGATTTTCTTGGAGTGGACGAGCCCAGGAGCAGAGCAAAAGGTCCCACGCTGATATTTTCAGGGTGTTTTTCAACAACTACTGAAATTCATGTGTGAGATGTGGTAAAACTGACGCTTTACTGCTTTAATACTAGCAATGATACTGAGTCTGCGAAAGAACTTATGGCTTCAGAGGTGCCGTGAGTGCAATTGATTGTTGGCTCCATTGATTATTCTGCATCATGTAGATCTCAAGAGTGTTGGATTTTTATTTTTTTTGCTGTGAAGTGTTTGCTGCTTGTTTTAGATTTGGCTGTTCTTTCTGTAGTTGGATGAGATTTTGGTTCAAAGGTGTGCTTTTAAAGCTGAGGACATCAAGCACCTCTGAGTGTTTGTTGCTTAGAGTTTCTAGGATAACGTTATCAGAGGAGGAACAATTTATTCTTTGGATCGTTCTGAAGTTTGGTCTTACTATATTTCTTGTTCAATCTCAATGTATTTTTTCAAATAGTGGACAGTGTACTGGCTTTATTATTGAAGGTGACAGAAATAACTCTTCAAATAAACTTTATATGGCATTTGGTCAAATTATGTAAATAGACTTACATTTAACAGTGAACAAAGGCTATTTGAATAAAACAAAACATATGCCTTTTTTCCCCTCTACCTGTTGTACTACATTTGTTTCAAAGAATAGAGCTATCCATAAAGAAGTAAGAATGGGAGTGCTATCGATGACATCTGTTTCTCTTCCTCTTTCTGTTAAAATCTAAAGGGAATTTGAAATTGTCCTGTACAGGTGACAGAATCTGATGAGTGATAGTAATCCTACCCCCTGATTATTTCTCGGTGTAAAGACTATTCTGCTATTTTTATTTGATTTAGAGTAAAAATGTCCCTGATTTCAACAGGTATGATACTCAGTT
The DNA here is from genome assembly GCF_032191515.1 of Phaenicophaeus curvirostris. Classification (NCBI taxonomy): domain Eukaryota; kingdom Metazoa; phylum Chordata; class Aves; order Cuculiformes; family Cuculidae; genus Phaenicophaeus; species Phaenicophaeus curvirostris. The sequence goes on from NC_091394.1 coordinate 56,346,322, forward strand.
CTTGGAGATCTCTTCGATGTTTGATATTCACACATAACGTAATTGTTAGTATTTGCTTTACTGTAAAGTATTGATAATTACAGAAATGTTTCTTAAATTCTTTTTATTGCTTTGCTATTTCTAAATATATATTAATCCAAAATTACCTAAGATAGCTTTTTTTAGTTGCTCTACATGGCATGTTTTGATTGACTATTTTAACAGTTGTGAATAATGGACTGTATGTTTCTGCTTCCACAACACAAACGGACATTGATTTTCTTTGGCTTACTTTTGACCCCAAAAGAAGTAAAGTGATTAGAACTGTGCTTGTAAGAGAATTCTCCCCTCTCTCTCCTGTCATTTTATATGTATTATAAATGGCCTTTGAGAGCTGATCTATGTTAATCAGATTTTTTCCAAGTGAAAGAAGAGGGGAAAATCATCAGCTCTACAGTTGTCTTGCAGCTCTAGGTTTCATTATGCACAGCTGTCTGCCTTTGTCCATTATCGGCTGGTATCACAGCTGTATGTTCCTGAATGCTGCAGAATTCACGAACAATTCTTCGCATGGCTGTTTTAAATCAGTTACTAAAGGGCAAACATTTCTGTGGCAATGTAAGGGTTTTCTTCATGCAGATAAGTTGTTGTCATGTAACGAAACACACACTGATGCAGGCGTAAAGCTGTTCATTGAAGGTAGATAGATTATGAGTAAGGATCAGCATCCGGACAGTGTGTCTATAGGTTTCAACACCTGGAGTGCCTTTGTTCTCATTCTGTGGGTTATATGTTTTGCTTTTCTATGGACAACTTTATGAATGCAGAGTGTAACATAAAATAAAAAGTAGTCTTTGTAAAACCAGTGTTAGGCTTGAATAACATGGAGGAATGGATGTAAAAGCAAAATGGGGTTACAGTTCCTAGGAGCTGTAGCAGTTACAAATGTTATGAATGGGGCATGATTAGGCACTGCCAGGGGTGCAGTTAGTGACAGCTAACTTGTCTGCAAACTATGAAGAGGTAAGTGCAAAAATAGCTACTCTGTGGCTTTTTCAGCTGAAACAACTTCTCAGTCAAATACAGTGACATTCCTGAATGAATTTTACTGCAGAGAGCCCGATGTAATTGTGCTAGATATTCCCAAGCCAAGTATACAGAAAGCATGAGGGCATCTGGTGATTATCACCTCTTGTTTTGCTTTAACTCTCTGAGATTAGGAAGAACCTTCCCAGATAATTGAATGCGCAAGTAGAAAATTTCTTTCTGCACTATGTGATTAGTCTTTCACCTAGCTAATTCTTAAGCATCTATAGTAATGTTTCATCATGTGCTTCTTTTCACAAGTTGCTGTCTTATGCAGTTGTGAGGTTGTCTGGACTATTAGCTTGAGATGTCATAATTAAAATTGCCTGAGTTGCAGTTTATTGTTCTGTTTTATACAGCAGTTACATCAAACAGCCTCCTAGTAATCTGAACTGATTTTACTGATTGGTGATTGTATATTCTTTTTGTTGTGTGTTATTCGATGTTGTCAGTGCTGTTTATATACCTATATATATCTGCAAAGTTCTCCTGTTAGTTTCAAAAAACCCCACCTTCCTATTTTGTGAGATGGACTCTATGATTATTCATTGTGTGCTTTGATTATTTCAGACACCCAGTTGTTAACAGTGACTTCATACTGCCTTTTATTTTTACGAGCCTGTGCAGCACGCGTTTTCATGTACTTCTTGTTGCCTCTTTTTTTTTAACCTCTTCTTTATATTACAATACTTTTGTCCTGAAATGAAAATCTCAAGGCTAATTTCAAGCATTATTTATTTTCCTCATGTTCTATGTGTTGCATCCAATTGATTCTGTAGTTTTTTGTGCTCTGCTTCTGTGTCTCTATGTAGAACTCAATTAAGAGTAATATTTTATCCTTTATGTGCTGTGTATTTACATGACTGAGTCCATGACTTGTCCTCTTTGAAGTCAGACTTGATTCTTCCTCTTATGGTTAACTCTTTGCTATTATACATATATGTCTAACAACATCAAAGATGTGCTTTTTGTGGATTAATGTTTTGGGAAATGGGAAAAGAAGATATTCAGGGACCGATTCCCTTTTGGCAAATGACAAGAACAGCATCCAGCATCTACTGAAATTAATTGGACTTATTCTGTTAAGTTCATACATTATATATAGACCCATTTTCTTCGTATTGAACAAGATTACTCCGGTCCTATTACTCCTAAGTGTATTTTCATATTTCAAACCTGAACTACTAATTTTTGCCTAAAAATGATAATTTTGCTTGATACAGCTTTATTGTTTTCTGCAAGGAAAGAAGGGGTTGAGGATGTATTTTGAATACATAGAAAAATTAGTTTTAGGGTAGAGACTATTACATTGTAGACTTGATTATGTCAGATTTGAGGAGGAGTAGAAAGCCTACTTAGTCCAGTCAGTTACCCTGTTGTGTTGTTGCTGTATTGAATAGTCTCTAAAAAGGCTGATAATGTGTCCAATGTCATTATCTTAAAGTAATTGCTGTACAGCAACTGCTTTTTATCAAAAGTAAGATGGGAAATTCTGCAAAGCAGTAAACAAACATGCAGATTGGTTGATATATCTAGTTAAGGCAGAAGTCTGTTATTCTGAGAAAGAGATTGTTCAGATTCCTGTTAGTCAGGTGAAGCAAATTTGGGGGTGATGGTAAAACTCTTAGGATATTTTTTAAATATCAGTCTCTGATCCTTGAATAAATACTTCGTTAAAATAGGATGAAAAGAGGATTTGTATCCATTGTGGTTGAATGGCCAGCTTAGAGGAAGGACCTCCAGTTCTGGGAGGGTCATCTGGCAACAAACCTGAATCTCCCTCAGCCTCCAGACATTGCAGCTGAGGTGTTTGGAAGGACATATGGGATGTCGGTATTGGAGTAGAGGAGAAAGTCTCTTGTGGCATTTTTTTGTCAGCTCTTTATTTCAGCCTTGTGAAACCAGTAGATCCAAAACAGCCTCTTTTTTTGTGTAGGTAGTGAATCCAGTCAGCAATCTGTACAAGCTCCTGTGAAGCTCTTACATCTAGGAGAATGGGTTTAAGGAATTTTCAGGCTCGTACAGCATCTTGCTAAGCTCCTGACGCCCAGTGGGGTTTAGTATTGCATAACGTTGTGTTTTAGAGAAGAGTTTTTCTCCAGTTGGTACACTTTTGCAAGAAGCAGTCCTCAGAATATGATACCAACTTCCCCGCACTTTATTATTTTCTAACAAACTTTTCTTGCAAAAGTGTTTGCTACAGTAGGTTCAAACAGGAATGCCTTTTGATGGTTTTATTCTATGTTCACTTTCAGAAGATGTTTATGTTCTTAAACATTATGAAGAAATGTGTTGCCTACCTATCTTGAAAAAGAGTACGGGGGAAGAATCAAGTATGTTTTTTACTGGGTAGCAGTTGGGAAAGATTAAGACCTGATCTGAAATATCTATTTGAGAAATCCCAGACTTACTTCATTCCCTCTAGTACTGAAGGGGACATGCTGCAATAACTTATTTTCACAGGAAATCACAGTCATGAAATCACAATATGCAGGGGAATGTATCTATATGTACTTTCTTAGGAAAAGAAGATGTGGTGCAGCTGCTGACCTCAGACATTATGACTCTTTATAGAGGGAAAGGTCCTTCATTCCTTTAATGGGAATTCCTCACCCTAATTATGTGTATTATGGTACAGCCAGGAGATACTCTCTGAATTTCAGCAGTGAAACCTTAAAGTTGTGACCATAATTTCCTTATTTCTTTCCTGAAGGAATTTAAATAAAGCTCTCCTTATTTCAGTGAAATGTTTACCAAATAGAGCAGAAGCTTTTAATGGCTTATAACGTGTTATGAAGGGCAATAGTAATGACCATTCAGCAGACAGAGCTACAAGCTCTTAAGTATTATAAGATGGAGATAAGATGTCACATAAAGCTCTTCATTAGAAAGAATGATAATGGTGTTTAAGAATACTGATAGGGAACTCTGCTGTTTTTCGCTCTGGATTTTTTTGCCATCTTTTTACTTTTAGGAACATGAAATGACATAACACTTTCCGTGCTATCTACTGCATGGTGGTACTGACTAACGTGTATACAGCAGTGTGCCTTCTACACAGTTGTTTGATGGCCACAGGCAGGACTGTAAGCCTGAGATCAGCAGTAGCTGGGATTATAAACATCTAAATATACTGTGTGAAGGAAGGCAGAAAAATACAATGGGTTTGCTTTTACATTCTTTATGCTGTGATAGAGAGGGGATATGTATGTCCGTTGAAAAGAGGAAAAGGCAAGTAGCTGTATTTCTAGATAAAGGAGAGAGAACTGCCAGAAGGTCAGAAGCAAGATGTTTGATGAGAGAGCTGCTGCCTGTGTTCTTGAGACAAGTGGTGCTTCTCAAGACTGCAGTTGTTCAGTAATATTCAGTATTATGTCCTTGAAATATGGACTTGCTACTCATGCAGATGAGTTCTGCCAGAAGGGTGTTCCCTGTCTGTATGGGAAATGTCTGGAAAGACTGTATCTGTGTCATTGTTCACCAAAAGTCCCATAAGTTTTCCATATTTAAAGCAGGACCTCCTGCACAAGAATTCAGTTGCATCCTTACACAGGCCACTTACTTCTGTGAGTCCATTTGGGGACGCAGTTGAGATGCTAGTTCTTCAGGCTGAGATTGGCCTCTTAGTGCAGAGGAAGAAGTTGATGAGGTCCTCAGATTGTCTTGAGGTGCAAAAGCGGCATTGTCAGGATATCTCTTCTTTTTTGCCATTCCATTCTGTTCCCTTCTCTTACCTGAAGCAGAGCTGAAAGCAGCTCTAAAGGTAACTGTAAAAGTTTAAAATAAAGATTGTGAGCTTTCTAAATATTAATTATTCTTTGTAGAGAGTAGATGAGAAGAAGAGGCTACCTTCATGGATCAAGTGTCAATATTACTCTAGTTACAAAGTGATACACAAGATTAACTTACATTACTCATTTGATGGCAGCAGAATTGTCTTTTCTGAATGGTGGGAATTATTTTAGATATTCCTGTAGGCATTCAAAGTGCTGGAAAAACTTCTGTACAAAAATTCACAAAAAACCCGTAGCACTTTGAAGTTTTGCAATTGCGTGTAAATGTCACTTCCTGCAGATTTATGGCATATGAATAGCTAGAGATGCTACTGCAGGGAAACTAGACCTTTATTTTTAAAAATATGCATCTGTAATAGTAGCCTATATTTATGAATGCATAAAACATTTTACTTTGTGTTTAAAACCTATGGTTTTTGTTAGCTTAAAAAGCAAGTATAATTACATAAATACCAATTTTTATTTAAAAGAGGTTTTTTTGGTTTTGTTTTTTTTAACACCATCCATCTGAAATACTCTCTTGTATTTAGAATTATGAGAAAGAACCTGAAAACATGCTTTTAAGTACCACAGAGTAATGCTAGACATCAAAATTATGATCTCTTATACAAGCCAATTGTTTTCACAGTACTGGGGCACATTCAGGGTACAGATTAGGGGCAGCATTTGACTCTTAAGTTTCTGACTATGCAAACAAATCCATCTTAGTGAGTGTGTATGGGAGATGCTTGAGATCGGAAATAACTATATAAACCAGTAATACCGATCTGTGCAGCCTTCTGTTTAGGATGCAAGTCAAATCTACAGAGTGATGTTTAAAACTCTGAAATAAAGGAAAGTAAAAAGTAAAAAATCAATAAATAAGTAAATTATAATTACTGTGGACAGAATCACAGATCAGTGCCATATGCAGCCATAGGCTTGCTTAGGGAATTGACATAGCCAGCTTCTTGTTCCCAAACATGCGGAGAGGCTTAGGCATGATGTACTGATTAATGGTAATTGAGAAGGGTCAGTTACCTTCTCGTTTGTCCTGGTATGATATGTGACTCAGTCAGCTCTTTCTTCCTCAGCCACAGAGAGGATGTTCTTCTACCGCAAGCTCAGTTTTCATTAGTCTGGGAAGCCTTTGATTTACTGAAATCTGCAAGGCAGCCTCTGAAGTGTGAAACCATTTGTATAATGGTCCCTTCCATCTGCGTAGCTACTGAGGGGCCTTGCTGGAGTGTGGCCATTGACAGGGCATAGAAAATGCATATTGAGAATTCTGTGGAGGCATAATTTTTATTTACAAAGATTGAATGTAATATTTCTGTTATGAGTCAGTGAACATGCTGCAGGTAGTTGCTTGTGGCAAAACTCACCTTTGGGGTAAGTGTGGGCTTTCTTCTCATAACCATGGCTGGCATGGTGTCTCTTCCTGTCTCCCATCTTTCATTCTGTGCCCTGTCAAGCCTTTAGCTCCTGCATTGGCAGTCATTCTGCACCAGGAAGGCTATGCATTAGGTTCTTTCTGGCTATCTTGGGTGGGACCTGTTTAGAGGAGAGTGTGCTATTAGTCATGGCTATTTGAGATTCATAGTTCTGAGACTCGCTGGAAATCCTTGAGATCATCAGCATAATAATCCTGCAATGGCATGATACAGTGATATAAAAGGACATAATTCAAAGAAGAAATGATAAATGGAGAGTGTTTCTTTGTTGTTTATGTTGTGCAGCAGTAAGTATAGATGCCACTTCTTTGGTGTCACCATCATGATAAAAGTAAAAGTGATTTGAGTTACAAAGACTTACTGTATCTGTAATCTGTAAAATCTCTGTAAAATTTCAGGTAGAACATTTCTTTCTATTTCTGGTCACTGACACATCCATAAAGAGAATTTATTTCTCTTCAGTTGCCATTAGGTTTAATTTTGCTTTTCAGCCAACTTTTTCCAGCTGTCCCTGAAGGGATGACAGAATTGGTAATTTGAGAGGAGCTCATTTTAATATTTTTAAGGATGGTCCCTAGTTGGAGCTTCATGTTTATGATTTCCCCTCCACAGTACTTTTGCTTTATCTTTTACAGGCTTATCACTTGATAGTATATGTTTCTAACATATACATGTGTTTGTGATAGATACCTCTCTATATACGTGATAAATATGTTATAATAAGTGCTTGTTAGCCTTGATAGTCCTGGAATTTGGAAATCCATTATAAACCCATCTTTGATCATTATAGTGGCCACATTAGGTGGCAGGATGTTCTTGAGGTTTCTTTTAGACCTACATAAAGCACACAGTGGCCTGTGCTTGTCCAGGAATTGACCTCAGATAATCTTTCGCTTTATGCACCTTCTTCAAATCTATTCAGAACCACAAGTGAGGATCATCTTCCTGGCCTGCTAGATCTTCTCTTCACATGCCTCTGCTGGTTCCTTCTCCCTCAGATTAAGCTGGAGCTCTGTTTTCAGAGGTTTTGCTTAGTAAAGCCAAGCATTAGATGATGTATTTAGCAGTTTACGGAGATTTTTGTTCTTATCACCTGTCCACCACTGTCTGAATTGCCTCTTCTGTCACATGGAATTTCTATAATACATCTTTTTCTGTCCTGTATGTTCCATGTTCTACATGGAAATCTGCTTTTATAATGTTCAGTTGTCATCTTAATTTCTAGTAGGGTGCTTGCAGATGGTTTCCATCTGGAACTGATTTAAAGCCTAAACAATTTTTTTCAGTGGTTCATTTTGAGTAGTTTTATGTGAATAGTTTTATACAATTCAATGAGATTTTAATGCCTCATTTTTGAGCAACTGAAATTTTGCCTTTTCAAATTTTTTGTCCTGCTAATCCAATAATAGAATGTACTTGATGTATACTCTTGTATATTAAAACATTCTGGCACAGATCGTGAAAGTAGTATTTCTTGTTTCAATAGCTATGCTTGAATATTTAATTTAAAACTATTCAGTATACATTTATTCAGTGAAATTGCAGATGCTTGATGTGGATGTTTTTAGAAATCTGCTTTCAGGCAGTACATGCCAGACAAGGGCAGATTACCTGGAAGTTTACTTTCAGTTTGATAAAACATTCCTGTGTTGTTTATGTTTGAGTCTTCAGCATTTGGTAGCAGTCATGGCAGTGGTTGGCTGGACTTTTTCTTTCCAGCAACAGAAAATTCAAAGTGTAATGAGTTTAGTTTAAAAACACAGGAAAAGGCCTTACGAACAAATACCTTGAACAAGTGAAATTGCATATATCATTTGCATGTATAGTGAATTAAAAATCCCAGTGAATTAGTGAAGAGAAATGTTACTCTTGAATCCAAACTGTGCTGATGTGGAAGATGTGGATCCTGATGTGTGCTGCAACAGCTCCTGCCTAAGTCCCCATCGTGCTTATGAAATGGTGTGGGCAAAGCTAACGTCCCTCCTTGCTTCGAAAACAAATCTTGGTCTTGTTTTTGGTACTGCATGCACTATCTTAGAGTTTGTATTTCAAAAATAGCATAGCAAACAAGCATACTGCTAGATGACGAGTGGTGAACTCTTTTTAGCTAAGGAGAACCTGGGCTGGGATGAGGATTAGTGGGTGGATTTTGTGGGCTGATCAGAAGCTGTGTGAACAACTGGTAGTTAAACTAGTCTGATTTGATTCTTTTTGAAAGAGTCTTATGTATAATTTAGTGGAATTTTACCCCAAGCTTTTCTGTGAGTAATACTTTCTGTTACTGAAGCTTAAGAAAATTTCCTAACTGTTTTAATTTGAATTTACTTGTATCATTTTGGCAATGTCAAATGTACTAAGTAGAGTAGGGTCTCAACAGGGAACTGGAACTTCTGGATTGGATTTACTTTGTGATCACCGCATAGGCTTGAGGAAGTCACATAAATTTCTTTTGGTTTGTTTGTCACACTTAGCTTAAATTCATACTTAATAGACATATGATTTAGTACTTTGAGACTTCATTAATAAATGGTTACATAAAGGTTTATTTCCAGTAGTTAGAGACAGTGGAGGCATATAGTGTGCTAGATACCGATTTGCATGCCTTTTTGGTTTCTCAGAGTATTTTGCATGACCTAGTAGCAAATTTAGGAGTATTTGTAGTGATTGCTTTCTCTGATGTGTTATTACCTTTTGGAAGGACATTACACAAACCTGGACAATAATTTGATTTGTTATAGGACATTTGACATGAGGTTATATTTGCTTGTTTTACAGTTTCTGTCTTAATTGATATTCTGCAAGGAGGAAAATACGGACATTTTGGGATTCCTGTACTAGAATAAGCATTTCAAGGAACTTTTTTGTGAGTGTTTTGTCAATGAATAAAGCCACAACTGCTAAGTACATGTATTCTTTTTCTACAACAGCATTCTAAAAGGAAAGAAGCGGACTCTTATTTAGAGATCTATAAAGTCCCAAAATAAATTTAGTTTTGTTTGTATTTAAATAACGGCTAAACATATTGGGTAGTAAGCTGTGCTTCTTCATACAGTACACTTCTGAGTTAAAATAACCCTTCCGTTTTCTACGTTAGCATTTAGTTTCGGATCTGTTGTAATTCCATGTGCAAATCTGGATATAGATTCAAGGTAATGCTGGTTTTTTTGTTTGTTTGTTTTGGGACAGAATTAAGATAAAACTGAAATACAAGAGTAATTTGAATGAAAGTGGAAAGATAGCTTAATATGAAGCCAAGTACAAACACTGTCAAAACATCTACTAACACTTGTATCAGCCTTGCTGTAGGCTGACTTATAATAGCAGTGGTCTCTGGCTTTATCATGGGCCAAACATGTAGACTTCCAGATCAAAGTACTTATCGCTTATTCATGTTCCAGAAAGGCTACTAATGTATTAGGCGTGTGCATGTAGAATCATGGTATAAGTACCATAGAAGTAATAGGGTAAGAGAGCTATCCCCTTAAAAAAGAGAGAACTGTCCATCACGATCCTATCTGTCTCTCAGTACCTTGTCAGTGACTCATTCTCTCGAGTGAATCCCCAAACAGGTGTAAAAATTGTAGATGTGAGACATAAAACCACTTACAACTTACATTTTGCTATCCTTTCATGCAATATATGCTCATTAGCAAAGGTTTCTAGCACCATTCCCTTTCTCTTCCACAGCTGTCTTGTTATCATAAGTTGATACTCAGACCTCACCATTAGGGCTACACTTTCCTTAATTAGAAATTAGTGATTCAATACAGTGGTTTGGCATAACATTGGGGATTTTGTAATGTTTTCTCTTTAAATGGGATAATCCACTGTGGTTTTACACGTGTAACATTTATGTAAATAGCTCTGTGGCCCCACCATGGTAGGACTTCAGTTCCTTCACAGGAGTTAGTAATGCTGCAAGCAGTGCTTTCATTTATCTTTGCTTCATTTTGAGGTGGTAGCTTATCTGCCAAGAATAAAAGCTCACATCCCAGATGAATGCATTAATTGCCAGTAGGATTAATAATGAGACTCTGTTGCATCCAGCTATGTGTTTGCACAAAATCTTTAGGAACTTACATTGTCAGTACCGCTCCCTGTACAACCCATTTTGCTGAAATGGGGAAGACGCTGCAAACTCAAATGCTTTTGGAAATTTTCAGGCATGTGAGTGTTTCTACACATTCACCCTTGTGTGGGCATATACTTACAGCATGATAACACAGACTTCATTTTCTTTGGCAATCAAATTAAAAAATAATGTCAACTATGTGAACATGCCCTTTGTTTTTTTTGGGTTTTGCTCTGAAAATTTTGTATGCTGTGTTGTATTTCACAGAGTAGAACAATTGTCTATTTATAGAAAATGTATTGTGAGTCCTAATTAAAGCTTATTGTGGCCAAATTGGTAATTATGATACAACTGGGGAATGCAGTTTATTAACATAGCTGAGGATATGAGACATAGGCTTCCACTAATTTGTCTGAGTACTTTTTAAATTATGACTGGGGGACTGTAAAATTTACTTTAGTGTTCAATAAATGGGCTAAGAGAAGCCATGATCAGTGACAGCAGGCATTTTGCAAAGAAACTGCATGGATGAAAGGCTAAAAAGCTTCTGCCGCATAATTGTGGACTCCACAGTTCATCATTATCCAGTCACAAAGATTAAAGCAATTTAGAGTTTAGAAGCTCTAAGCCAAGAGCTGTCCAACAAAATGTCCAGAGGCACAGGGGAGCCCTAAAACTTGATTCAAATGCGTGGTGATAAACTTCCAGAACCCATACTGTTGTTTCAACTTTTATTAGTATTTTAGCTTTTTACTTTCCTCTGACTGACATAAGTCTTTCTCCCATGCTAGATTTCCAGACTTTGAAAGAATAGTAAACATATCCCACTTTCACAAAAAGAAGACCCTTTGTACTCTTTCATCCTGGTGGCAGCTGCACAGAGGATTACCCAGCGAATTTTTTTTCTCAATTATTGGAAATACAAGTTTTTCCTCTTTAGAGCCTTATTGGGTTTTTTTGTTTGTTTTTTCTGTTTTTTTTGTTTGTTTTTGTTTGTGTTTTTTTTTTTTAAGTAGTATCTATCACACTAAAAGGGACAAATTATCAGGGTTATTTATTTCTCCTGCATTTTGGGAGAGTTTGTTCCTAGAGTTATTCAGATCCTCCAGTATGCATGCAGTGTTCTTGAAATGTAAATGTAGCATTCATATTTGCATTTTTTAAGCTGTGTTAAACAAATTACCTCTAGAATTGAGGGAAAAATGTCTCACTGCTAGCAAAGTTGGCACAATTTGTAAATTGGCTTCATGCTTTCTGTTGGTTTCTGTTCAAATGAAAGGTATGGAATGCTCGTGTCTAGCTGAATATGTTTTGTGTAAAAAGATTAAAATTTCACAGTGATAAATTCTAGTAAAATTATGCTACAGGCAAAGTATTAGTGCATGCATACTATGGATGTCTGAGAAACTGAGAACCGTATGTTGAATTGCAATTGGAGATAGTGAAAAACAGGTGGTTTTGGAAGTGCAAAACCAAGTGTCACAGTTTGGCATGTGCTGTAGTGGCTTTTCGTAAACTCTGCAAAGAAGGGAAATATGCAAATGTGTCCTACAGGTCAAGGTAAAGAGCAGGAAGAAATCTCAGAGATACGTGATTTACCTTGGCTGTTTGAGTGCTGTGCACAGACTGAATGTAAATATGTAACAGAAAATGTGAAAGGTGAGGAATGTGGTTGAGTGCAATCTTTTCATACATTCTGAGACTGCTAATCTTAAAGGCTAATTCTGAACAAGTAACAGGGTCACTATGCAGAAAATCTTGTAAACACATCCATTTAATTAAAAAAATATATTTTAAGCAAGGAGACTTTCTTCATGTGCAGTACTAAAACATATTGGAAATTTACATTCCTTTTATGTCACCACATATGAGTAACCTGTTTTGCTGAATATGTGATTACTCTTTCATACATTTTTCATCCTGTTCTAGCTGCTTGGTGTGCTTCATACTCAATATGAAAAAAAAGAATTTACTGTCATGCCTTGCTTAGTGATGGTATATGATTCTGCCCTGAGGGTCTTTAGCTGATTTTGTCATTTAGTAGGTTGACATATACACCTGACCTGGCATAACCTACCTAAAGCTAACCTAACATTAGCATAATACAGATATCACATAAGTTAAAATAGTTATTGAAATAAGGTAATAATAATACAATATTAACACTGTAGTATGTAGTACTGTGATAATAATACTGTAATGTACTTACCACCTACACCATGGAACTGGTTTCCTATCTCCTTTGTCTTGTGAAGTGAGGCAGAAGGGTTGTTTAAGACAACTCAATGCCACTGCAACAGAGGTTGCCTTCAAAATAATTTATATAAATTTAGTACAGTACTGTATTGCACTGCACAATTTCTTTTGTTGTCAAATGCACTAAACCTAGATCATGACCAAGTTTAATAACACTTTTTTCTTCCTGAAGTTGCTTTATCACTTTTACCTTCGTTTCCAGGTCTATTACCTTCCTTGGATTCCTATGAGCAATTGTAGGAGCTGATTGGTGAAATTTGGGACCATATTAAATAAAAATAGCACTTATATAAGAGCACTCTCAAGAGAATGTTATTGCAAACATGCTTGTTTACATACCCTATGTTGTTCACATCTCTATGGAAGCTCTGTTGTTAAAGTGTGATATCCTTAGTTGAAACTTCATTTGGTAGCATCAACTAACTGAGAGAAAAATGTTATTCTATGCTAAAGTAAATTTCATTTACCAGAGGTTGACAAATCACTTCTTTGAAGCTTGGAAACAAGTCTGACAAGTTTATATGACAAATGAAAATAGTAGGCTGTGTCTAATAAATTTGTAGCTCAATGAAAAAAGATAAACTAAGTTCATTGAGTCTGAAGCCAAGAGCATTGCTACAGGGAATGTATAATGTGCTGTGATATCATTTCCAGTGGTAGCTTTATGAATAAGAGGATAGAACACATTAACAATTATGCCCATGGCTAGGACTAAATTGAATTATAACTGCATTAACCATACTAACGGTTTCACCCTTTTCCTTGCAATTATTGGGAAATTATTGTCTTTGAAAAGAAAACAAAGCAGAATATTACAAAGCAAGCATCTTTGAATATAATGAACATTCATTGGTTAATGTGGGTAATTATATTTTTGGAAAATACAGATTTGTTCAGGGAAATCTAGCCTAGGGGGTAAAACAACTGAAATGCAAACATGAAGCTGATCAGTGACAACATTGGTCATTTTAGTAAGTCCATGCTAAAAGAGATTAAGTTTGATCAAAACCCTTCTGGTTTTTTTTTTTTAATGCCCTCTACTTAAGGAATTTACTCAGATTCCTCTTATGAGTTCCTGAGCATTATTAGAGAAAATGATACCTTTATTAAGTGGCCTTAAGGTATCACACCAGAATAGTGGTACTTGGCACTCACTTGTGCACACTGTTTTATGCCTGTTGTGTCAAATGCGCTGCTCTGCACTCTCGGCCATTGCAAACTGCACTTGAGAAGAATCTGATTTACATCCAAGCCTACAAATATTATAGAATCATGCAACAGCACAGGTTGAGAGGGATCTCAAAAGACCATCTGGTCCGATATTTGAAGTATAGAATCATAGAATCATCAGGTTGGAAAAGACCCATTGGATCATCAAGTCCAACCATACCTATCAAATACTAAACAATCCCCCTCAGCACCTTGTCCACCTGTCCCTTAAACACCTCCAGGGAAGGTGACACTTTTACTGTCCAACCAATCAGCCAGTAAAAAATTATGTTTAGAACGGACTATGAATATAAGTAAAAGAAAAAAAAGACACAGTAGGAGCTTATGTGTGATGGGCTTCCACCCTTTACAGAACCACTTTATCAGAGTTCTTGTTTCTACTCCTGTGTTGTGAACCTTCAGTGGTCTTTTGGAAGCTGGCTGAGGTGCTTCTGGCCCTCTGAGGAAATACTGCTATCCAGCAAATTCTTATTTTATTGTCTGCAGCCTTGGTAAGCTCTTCACCACTTTTATTATCACAGAGGTGGACTTCATTTTGCTTAATGAGCAATGAGACTGGAAGGGATGAGGATTAATACAGCTTGACCCCATTGTGGAAGAAAGCTTCCTTGACATGCCTAGTTCAGATGGCTTTCTCCCACAAATCTTCTCCTCTGATAAACATTAAAATTTCTGGTTATAAGCTGCTTGTAAGCCTTAAAAAAAAGATCTTTTGCTTTTGTTTTGCATTCTCTTGTAATATCTCCCCAAGAAGAGTGTCAGCCCTCTTTATTTAGTTCCCTTAATTACAGTAGTATCTGATTTACAGACATAGTCAGAAAGGGTTAGAGCAAGTATTAACTGTCATAAGGGAAGTAGGCTATAAAGCTGACACCAGAAAGGCAGTATTTTAGGTAGGAGCTGGTGTGGGGAGGAGGTGCTGGTGGCGGCTGTGTTAGTCTGAGTTTGCAGGTGCCAGTGGTAGTAATACCAGGAGAGCGGTGTGTGATGCCACCATCCTTCTTAACCTCCTGATCAAACCATGTGAACGAGAAGGAAACCATCTGGGGGGAGCTGTGTCCAGTACACTTCAGGCGCTAGGGCTGTTTGTGGCTGCAGTAACTCTGCTGGCAGTGCCACCCTTTGCATCCATTCAGCTCAGGCGCAGAGTGGAAAGCATAGGGGCATCACTGCTGTCTGCCTGGCTTCCTTCCTTACTGAGGTGACTGTATGTAAGGACTGACTCCTGCATGTATTTATGTGCACCATTACTTAAACGATTATGTGGAAATATAAATCAGTGGTGGTCACATGGCCTCCTTATACTGTAAGATAATATTAACCATAGCTCACAACTAACAGTTCCATTCTTGTGCTCTTATCTTATTCTCTAGATTTCCTGGTTATACTGTAAGTGGTCCTTTCAAAACCTCTTGCCAACGCTACTAAAGCTAAGATGATAAATTTCCTAATGTCTTTTTGTGTACTGTATGACATTCTGTTCTTCTAAATAATTTATTAGCAGAGAAATTGCAATGAAAGCGTGACTGCGGCTTCTTTAAAACATGCATCTTGACAATTTATGATCTTTCACAAGATATTTATCTTGTGTCGAAGAACAAAAACGAACCAAGGGACAAATTTTGGTATTGCATCAGTGATTTCATGCCATTTTTACGTGTTTCTCAGTAAAAAAAGAAATTTGAGTCCCAGCTAATCAAAGTTGAATCAGTTCAAGTGAAATATTAGGGTGCCTTCAGTTCTTAAGACAACATAGAAGAGTTGGAGTGTTGAGTAGGTGAGTGAGGTTACACTGAAGCTGTGTGGAAACTTGACAACACAGTGTAACCTACTATTTCAGTATCTTGATCAAAACTCTGTAGAGCCCTTTTAAAATGTATTGTGAATCTTCATCAGTTGCTTTGAACATTTTCACATTGTTTTGGCTTCTACATATCAATGTAAAACCAGTAAGTTGTAATTTCTTTGAAAGATATAATTGGTTAATAAATTTATTTCCATATTACACGTAGATATACACATTCTGCTTGTTGACAGAGGGACAAGTTATCCTGCTATTCACCTTTGCATTACTCTCTTCTTATGTATAATACACATACATTACAATTCTCTTTTTTATTAAAAAAAAAAAATTTTTTTTTGACCAGACTCTTAAACTGAATTCTCAGTCTACTGTTTGGCTTTAGCAAAATCAGGAGCTTACTTTTGGAATAGGTGCATTCCCTGGTTGTAGAGTTAAAGGTAAAAAACAGAATCTGGTTCTGCATGTAATTCACACCTGCTGAAATATGTGTTTTAACATTGCATTCATTAAGCTGATGCAAAGTTTTCCGTTGTGTTAGCAGTAGCTGCGGAGACATATGCTGAATGACTCTTAAACTGTCATGTGTCTACATAAGACCATCTGTGCCAGAATTAACACTAGTCTTAAGACAGGTTTTAAACTAGTGCAACCTTAGTGTCAGGTTGGTCATAATTCTCAGCTACTTTGCTTTTGAGGTACCAGTTTATGCCTTTGCTAAAAAGAGCATCATGTGCTGCTTTTCATAGAATCATAGAATAACCAGGTTGGAAGAGACCCACCGGGTCATTGAGTCCAACCATTCCTATCAAACACTAAACCATGCCCCTTAGCACTTCGTCCACCCGTGCCTTAAACACCTCCCTGGGCAGCCTGTTCCAGTGCCCAATGCCCCTTTCTGTGAAGAATTTTTTCCTAATGTGCAGCCTAAATCTCCCCTGGCAGAGCTTGAGGCCATTCCCTCTTGTCCTGTCCCCCGTCACTTGGGAGAAGAGGCCATCACCCTCCTCTCTACAACCTCCTTTCAGGTAGTTATAGAGAGCAATGAGGTTTCCGCTCAGCCTCCTCTTCTCCAGAAATGTCATGCTGTATCAGTGGCAGTGACAGTTTGCTTCATCTAGTCAACATTTTTTAAATAGATTCTCTTCCCCCTATTAGCTAGTAAATGAATGCATGAATTAAATAATGTAGCACTCTATAGCTTTATCCTGGAAAATCCTCTGAAACTCTAATGGAATTATAACTTTACCTGAACATAGCATAAGACCTTGAATCATCTGATTGTCACTGATAAGCTCAACAGTGGGTTATTGAATCAGGATATCAAGCTGTGTTAGTTGAGGACTGCTTTAGTAATACCATCACTGTTTTATTTGAAGGTACTGAGTAAATGCAGAGTGGGACTTGCATCCAAACAATATGCATTTCCACATCTCCTTACTGTGTTGTTTTTAGACTTTCTTTACTTTCTCTTCCTCCTTTTTTCCAGTCCTGAGCTCTTGCTCTGCTTACGCAGTGCAGCAACAAGTTGGATTTTTGAATGGACAGCTCAGCTAGCGAAAATGTGCCTGTCCAAGGAGTGTTGCTGCTTGTCCTTTATGCCAGAGGGTTTTGTGATGTTTCAGTTCATCAAGAATAGAAGATAATGTAAAGCATCCTTTAAAAATGTAGACTTTTAAAAAATGGGAACTGTGTTAGCTTTAACAGCCTGAGCAGAACTTAAGGAAAGGGTTGCAGCTTTTGGAAACTCAGATAACTTCAAGAATGAAATGTTGAAGTTATTTTTCCTCCGCATATGTTTTGGCATATGAAGAGATTTGTTTCTCAACAAAAAACCTGTAACTTGACATACTCTTATGCCTTTCACATTTTCATTTTTCCTTCTATTAAATTTATACCTATATCTTAGCAACCAAAGTCCATTTTTAAATGAAATGTACTTTATTGTCATTCTGCAAAATATTTTACCCAACTATAGCCTCCCATAGTTCTCTTGTGCGTGCCTTGTCACAAGCTGCCCTATCTCTCCCTGCAGAGAGACTACCTTCTGAGATTTGCATTTCAGGTAAACCTCACTGTTCCTTGAGTAGTCTCTCCCTGGTTGCTCATTGAAGCTTATTTCCACTCCTGTCCACTAACACTATTTTTCCTCAAACATTCAGTGGTGGTGTTGCAAAGAAGGAAATGCTAAGAGTAACACTGAAGGATGTACCACAGCTGTCAATGAAGTGGCTTTCAGGAAATCCTGCCAATGTTAATAAACAGAGCTCTTTATAAATAACCACTGTTTTGAGTAATTAACACCATCAGAAGACTTATCCTAATTAAAAAAAAAAAATACAACCCCACCCCCCAACCTCTTTATAGTTCCGTAATCTTCACCTGTTTCTGTTCCAACTGGTGTAATTTGTCTATCTCTAGATGCCAGGATTTTCCTTCTGGTAGAACTAATTTTTTAGTCCACTTTAATGGTAGGAATGGTGAAGTTTCTCATTCTGTTTCTATTCATAGCCAAGATTAAGTTCCCAGGTTTTTTCTTCAGATATCCACATCCTCACAGCACAGATCAGCACAATTTGTGCTGTGTATCAAACCTCAGTTTGTGTGCACATAAGAAACCTGGAGAGCAAAGATGCATGTTGCTGTCATTCAGGAGACTTGCAAGGCCACGTTGCAGTAATGATGAGAGACAGATTCTCTGTGCACACAACGCATGTGTGTTCAGCAAGAAAATGACTATTATATTTCAGTTTCCACATGAGTCTCTCCTAGTAAATTTATAGCATAACTGTAGTTCTCACAGTGATATTTAGTTGTTTATTTTTATGCTTTGAAGTTGTGCATTGAAAATACACCTTGAAATTACGTACCTTCCTTTTCATTTCCAATATTTCCAATGGAAAAGGGTAGTGCATGCTATGCTCTATTTAAGCATTAAGTGCTTTGATTTTTGTTCCTTTACTTGTAAATGATCAGAATTCATCTGAATACAGTACCATAAAGAAAGACAAATATTTTTTAAAAATAATTAAACTTTTTTGTTATTTTAGTACTTTGAAAAATACAAATAACTGAAAAGAAATACAAGTAACCCTGCATTCTTATTTCAAAGCCTCTAGATATTTTATGTATTTGTTGAAAATTTCTGCCAGCATACTGCAGAATCAAAACTTACTTATGAATTTATTTTACTTTCCTTTAGTTTGAAGTTTACAATTTTTAGAAATGTATCTATCTTTTGGATGAAGCTTAACTCTAGTGATGACAATAATGTTTTTCATTTCACTTTTTTTTTTTTTTCTGTTGATGGAAGGCATATTCATGTCTCTCCAGCCACAAAATATATATTAGCACTGCTTCTGACATCTGGGAAGTCAGGTAGTGTTTTTGGGCTGGTAGGAGGAGCAGATAGAAATGGTGATTCTTGGTCATAAACCTCTCCTGGAAAGTGCAGTGCCCCTTCCAATTTCTTTTATCTATGCAGCAGAAAAGAAATGTGACGAAGCAGAAGTTTTGACCACTTTCTTTGCGTTCCCATTTGCCAGAAATAAAAATGTTTGATTTTCTTTTCCTTTGTAGATTGACTTCTTGATGAAGGATTTGGCTAGGGTGAGAAGTAGTTTATCAGCTTTAGGGTTTTGTCTTTTGATTTTTTTATTAAAAAAAAAAATCTTTTTTTTCAAATGAAAAGATAGAAGTTGTTAAGATTGCAAGTTCAAGTGTTAAAACCAGTAAGTAAAGCTGTTCCTCTACTTTGGTCTTATGTGTCACGAGGCAGTCCAATAACATGATGATGTACCTATATTACATCAGGTGTTGCACATTCACTGAGCAGGATGAACAGATTATATGGAATTTTCATGTATTTGCAACATGATGAGTTGCTACATTACTTGTGGCTGGTAAAATAGGGCATGGAGCCACAATGTGAAAGGAGAGAGTGAAGTAAGTAGTGAATATTGGTTACATGGCCTGCTCAAATAGTGATTTGAATGTCCGTCACATTTGATTTTTTGATTCTAAAGTACATTTGAATTAACTTTTGCTGTGTGGTGTATGTATGCAAAATGTGGATGTACCTTTATAGAGCTATTCTATACATACCTGTTTGGTTTATTTGATACAGTACATGGAATTGACCTCTTTATAACTGACTGACAGCAGCATTGATATGCTTTTTGCATGCTGTTTATAGGGAACGTAATAATTCAGATAAATACTTTTGTATTAAAGAAAATGAGTTTGGATGCATACCAAAACCCCCTTTGTTTGATATTTTTACCATCTAGAAATGAACAATGCCGTTTAGGATCTCTGAAGTGAGCTAAATATTCTGGACTGCTGTTTAATGCTTTATTGAACAGGTGGACAGTTTTGCTGATCTGTCTTCATTTTTGCTAGGTTATGACCAGTTTTTCACTGTTAGAGCAAAATGGGGTTTTTTTTGCTTCAAGTATTTTTTAGAAAATACCTAATAGTATCTCGTATTGGGAAGAAGACAGTTTAGGATTAAAAAACTGAAAATGAGTCATTAACTCTGCATGTGCGCTATTGCCTAATAGCCAAATGACAAGAAAATGTGCTGTAGGATTTCTGGTATGTAAAGAAGCCTACTGTAGTAAACACTTCCCTCTCTAAAGTATTGGAGCAAGCTGAAAAAAAAGAAAAAAGATCAGAACATTTAATGCAATCTAAGGCAATAAATATTTATCTGGAAAGAAACAAATTGTGAACTGGAGCATGGTGTAATGTACCACAAATTTGAAATATAACTAAAGAGTAGCTTGAGATCTTCCATTGTCTGAACAAGATGAGCTAGGTCCATGTCAGCTTCTATGACTAAGAGAAACAGGAGAGCTGAAACTGCTCTGAGTAGTCATTTATTGCTAAATGAACAGGTTGTTTGGTTTTTCTTATTATTATTTTCTTGTGGATGAATGAACTTGATTCACTAGGCCTTTTCCAGCATTCAGAGGTTGCTGTGCTATTTTTATCTGAATATTGGAGCTAAACGGTTCTATTTGTCATGCTAGATTAACTTCAGATATTTTATTCCTCCCTCTGCTTCCCTGTCTCCCATTTACAAAGAAAAAACCCCTGAAAGTGAGAGCAAAGCCCAGGTTTAGTTGCTGGAGCCTAGCATGAATATTAAAGCAGGCTGCAGCTAGAAACAACAGTGAAAAATCTGGACAGGATTCATCAGTATCTGGAGAATGAAACACTGAGAAATACGTGCAGCCAGCAAGCGTCCTGTGGTCCAGCTGAGCGGCGCTGGGTGAGCTGGGGAGAACAAGGATGAGTCTGGCAGAGTTCAGCCAGCAGGAGGACTGAATGGGGAGCAGGTGTCTAAGTCTGTGTCCACAGTAATGAGGGAGGAGAACTGGGTTTTTATGATTAACAGTTCAATTTGATCATTAATCTGTCTCAGCTCCCTTCACTGTAAAATATTGACAGGTACCCTTAATTACCTTGCACAAGCAGTAATTAGTCTCAGCTTGTTTCAGTGACGGTTCCTGAGGTATTTACTGCACGTGCATCTATTGTAAAGTCAGGTAGATTAAAAATATGGATGCTGCAATTTGCTGTGGTATAGATGGTTTTGTATCTATATTTAGTTCAGTGTATGCTTTCTATTTTAAATGTATTTCTTTACTTAAATTCCAGTAATAAGAGCTGAAAACCAGATTTTTTGTAAAATTTCATAGGACTGCACAGTTATAGTATTTTTCCCCATATCATTCTGAAATGAAAACATTGCAATAAACGAAATTACTCCAGAATTGATCCTTATAGGGAACAATGATTTAATATCTATTTAGGAGAGTTTTGAATCACAGTAAATGACTGGAACTTGACTCTTCATAGGTCAGTACATGGAGACTAGCAAGTTTATTCAGAGATCCCTTGGAAAGTAATGTGCCAATTCAGGAAATAGAAATCAAATATGTCTACCCACCAATGGATTTCTTCATAGTCATGAATTGATTTTAATGCCAGCTCCAATTTGTTGTTAGATTTTTGAGGCATTTCCCAACAGACAGGGTTTCAACAATTCATTTTACGTTGTGAACTGAAGTGCCTAGTTTTTCCTGGGTAACACTTATTCACTACTCTTGAGATTTATTTTCTAGTGTTTTGAAGCATGTCCTGTCTTTTATTTTGGCTAGAAATGTTGCTCAGTTGAGTGGTGATTTTCTCTAGGAGAAAATAGGGAGAGAGAGGTGTAGGGCAGCTTTTCTGAAGTCTTGCATACCTGTTGCACAAGCCTATCTGATCAGAGGAAACTACTCTGGAAATATTTTTGTGTACTTGAAGGTTTTACAGTTGATTTTACTATTTAGTCTGCAGAATTTTCTATCTAGAGTCGTTCTTGTTCTTTTTCCTTCCAGTAAACCCTTAACCACACAGAAATAAGTATACTTTTTGATGTATTTGTAATATTCAATTAATTAAATGTTCAGTAACTGTAATGAATAATTGTTTGCCTTGCTAAGTTATTTATTTTAATAGATAATTTCTTAAATATTACTTAACCTTCCTTGATTAAAATCAAATTGTCAGCTCTTTCATTTTGCAGTTTAGTGTGTAGCCCTTTGCTTTTGCATCAGAAAAGTATTTTCTCCCATCTCCTTCATTAAATAATTGTTGAGAACCCTCAGTTTATAAGGATTCAATTAAGCCATTGATTTCACATAATTAAGTAATGAACCATGACAACTGACCAAGTAAACACCCTCAGAAATGATGTATATTTTACCATAAGCCTGACACCAATTCAATGACTATATCTCATGTAATCTAAGTAGTTTGTATTGGATAATTTGATCATAAAGTAAATCAATCCCACCCCATCAAGGATGACTCCAATTTGCTGTTAAAACAGGTTAATATGTTGTCATTAAGGCTTTGGTTATCAAAGGCACCAGTTTTCTTAAAGCCATTAATTTTTTTATTGCACTGATATGCTACAAAATGACAATATGACAAACTGGCCTTCACCTGCTTCAATCGGATGTAACAGGAACTTAATCTTTATATGAGGAGGGAAGGAATGAGGAACAGACAAAATTTCCATCTAAATGACTGTGTTGCCTGCTGCCCGTGTTTAGTTAATCCTGAATACATTTCCAGTGAAGCAGCAAACATTTGATTGCAGTGTTGTGTGACTGCATAAACGTTCTCCTGCCCATGTATTAATGGAGTAAATTAAATATCTAGGGTTTCTGTGTGGGAATTAGCAGTGGAAGGGCAATTTCATTCAGATGGAAGACTCTTACTCATCGTTGGAGTGCTGTGAGCACCCCTGTAATGCAACATGCTGTTGTTGCCTCTCCTACCAGATCTCAGTTGTTCTGCTCTGGCACAGCCATACAGTGGCAGGGGTCATCTTCCCTGTTATGAGAAAAATGCTTTTGTTATTTCACCACTGAAAAAGATTTCAGTTGCATTTTTTTATTTCATGAGAAAGTTTGAAATGATGAGGATGAGCCATGACCTTCATTCAGGGGTGGAAAGGAAACAGGACCTGGATTGCATGAAAATAAGTGTTAAGGTGCTGCCTTAAAGACTGGCTTGTGCATGTCCAAGTTACTTTTCCTAGTCCTGTTCCCAGGGTGAGGACGGGGCCGGATCCCATCTGTCCTTCTGCTATCTTCATTTTTTCGCATCCTTTAAAATAATTCTGCACATTTTTATGCCTGTTCGAAAAGCTTAGATCTTCAAACTATTTCCTTTTGTTGGCAAATAGGCTTCTGAACATACAGAAACTGATCGCAGCTTGCATAGTCACTGCTGCCGATCCCTCTCTACCTTCCACAGCAGCAGAACTACTAAAAGATATGATGAACATCATTTTCAAGCTTAGCTTTACTGGTTTGGCACACAGCTGTTTTGAAAGTGTGTTATATAACACTTCAAAGGAGCATAATGTAATTTGAAGTGTGTGTCACAAAACAGAGGTGAAACAATACCTAATATTTTCTGCATATATAAGGAATATAGCACTTCTAACTACCCAAAAAGTATTAGGGCCACATTGTAATGCAAACAGTATAAGGAGTCCTTAGGGACATGTTTTGACTATTACAGAATATGAGTAGTAACCATTGAGGACAATATTACAGAGAAGCATTTACATTATTCAGCGTGTAGTTGAAAGGAAATGATACTGTGATTCAGGGTGATGGAACACCCATGAGACCATTGATGAGATTATGCTATGAAAAGAGATCTTGTGTAGTGCTTTCAGTTTATAACTGGATTAGCTTTTCTACGAGATCTTATTTATGTACCATTGAGTCTCACAGCCTATGACATCCATATCTTCTACAAAAGGACAGAGATAATGATAAAAAAACTATTAGTGTAGGGTGAATGTGTTTTTTGTTTTATTTGCTGTAGCCTATGCAATGATTCAACAGGCAAGTAGTATTTTTAAGTCACATGTGAAAGCTTTTACTCACAGTGTTTTGTGAGAACATTTGAAGAATGCAGGCCATATTCTATTTGAATAATGAATGAATTTAATGAGTTTCATTTAGATATACAATGAAGTAGAGTTGTATGGCTATTGGTTATTGCCTGTCATTTATGCTTTAGTAATGTTTTAAAATTCTCAGTTTCCACTGAGGAAAGATTATTTTGGGTTTTGATCAGATAGGAAAACCTTTCTGAAATTATGTACTGACTTTTGTCCACTTTACGCCAATATTTGTTGTATGCTTCATATTTGTGAAATAATTTCTTTTTTTATGAAAGAAATATTTTGAAGCAAATCATAGATTAAATATGGCTCACAGACTGCCTTAAAACCCTTAAAACTGATTTTTAAATTATCGTAGTGGAGTAGTATTTTTCTTGTCAAATTTGTTGAGAGGAAGAGGGTAAATGATATTTACTGTTCAGCAGTACTGACAAATAAAGATCAATCTGTGATTTCCTTTGATACATCTTTATTATGTTCAAAGCAAGAAACTTGCTCAGTTGTTGTAGCTACAATTTAATCAGTAAAGAATATAAATTTGCTGCTTTGACAGCCTAATGATGTGGAAAACTGTAAGGAAGAAGTGGTCAATAAAGAGGTAAATGCTTACTTATCATATCCTTTTTCAAAGGAAAATCTTACCTTTACTGTGTTAGGTAGGTTCTGATTTTACTGGTGCAACAGATACATTAAATGCTAAGTAGCAGAACTTGTCCATTAAAATGAAAGCAAATTTAATGATGCAAACAAGATTATACTTTGTATAATATTTATAATCTGAGAGATTGTCCATACCACTTGAACTTTCAGCGATGTAGGCCAAATGTTATATTGCTCGTTAGTCTAGTTTGTGTCATGAAAAATATATGTATACTATAAAGATACTGCTACTTTTTTTTTTCTTTTATTCTTCCTCATTTAAATGAAAGAGTAGTTCTTTCCAGTGTTTTCCATAAGGGCTAATATTCTGACCAATTTTACTGAGTCCATTTATTATTTTGGTGTTTTGAGATTAGATTATCTTGAATTTGAAAGAATTTTTAGGGGATTGTTTTTGGTTTTGTTTTGTTTTAGTATGCACAATTTAAGCCCTTAAGTTCTTTTTAAGTCTTTAATTACTAAAAACTTTTGTGCACATCCTTCCGGTATTCATGAATAAGTCATTTGCCCATTCGCTGTAAGAGGAGCATGGTAAACACTTTATTTTATGGTGGTGTTTTTAGGAAAGTGTGCAGTTCTTCCCCAAAAAGAACAGGGAGAACTTTGGCTTCCAGTTTTTCGGAGTCCTTTTTTCATCTCAGGGTATTTGGAAACAATGGAATGTCGTTTTAGGAATGACAATACTACTTCTAGAATGGAGTTAAGTGGAAAGGGATAAAAGTACTGAGAGATGTCAGTATCTCATGTCAATGTAATAAGAACTT
Source organism: Phaenicophaeus curvirostris (assembly GCF_032191515.1). NCBI lineage: Eukaryota > Metazoa > Chordata > Aves > Cuculiformes > Cuculidae > Phaenicophaeus > Phaenicophaeus curvirostris. The sequence goes on from NC_091394.1 coordinate 56,371,879, forward strand.
GAAAGTTTGATGGTGTTGTAAGTATCTGCTTAACGAATTGATCAAAATGAGTTAGTAGTGCTGGCGAAGTGTAGCGAAGACTAGGTGAATATGAAATTAGTATGCCTAATGCAAGAAAGGAGAAGGAATTTTAACAGATATCTATGTCTAAGTGTCTTCCTATATTTGAGGCCCTAAGAAGAAATGTTTGTTAGCAAGGGAAATGGTTAACACTTGTATTGCAACAGTTGTTTCTAATAGGAATGTATTTGAGAAGGCTAAGTTAGTGAAGTCCAGTTATTTTATTGATTACAGCAATCTGTGGCATGCATAAGTTGTACCAGTCCTGGTAAGCTCTACATTCTACCACTCTTACTGGAGACCAGTTGAGAATACAGTCAGATACACTGTTCACCTTACTGAAAGGATAAATCAATGAACAGTATTATCAATGCCCTTTTTATTGGTTTGTCAAGAAACACACACAGTATATGCAATATTTGTGCCAAACAGAAAAAATGAAACATATCTGTATGCATTTTTGGTTAGGCATCATGTGGCCTTTATGTGACTTTAATTCCTACTACAAGTACTTTTGTATGCAATATTAATTTATTATTTGCCAATGACAAGTGGGGTTCCCCAGGGCTCAGTGCTGGGTCAGTGCTGGGTCCGGCCCTGTTCAATGTCTTTATCAATGACCTGGATGAAGGCATTGAGTGCACCCTTAGCAAGTTTGCGGATGACACTAAGCTGGGTGGAAGTGTTGATCTGCTGGAGGGTAGGGAGGGTCTGCAAAGGGATCTGAACAGTCTGGACCGCTGGGCTGAGACCAATGGGATGAGGTTTAACAAGGCCAAACATTGGGTCCTGCACTTGGGGCACAACAACCCTGTGCAGTGCTAAAGGATAGGGGAAGACTGGCTAGAAAGCTGCCTGGAGGAGAGGGACCTGGGGGTGTTGGTTGACAGCTGACTGAACATGAGCCAGCAGTGTGCCCAGGTGGCCAAGAAGGCCAATGGCATCTTGGCTTGTATCAGAAACGGTGTGACCAGCAGGTCCAGGGAGGTTATTCTCCCTCTGTACTCGGCACTGGTGAGACCGCTCCTCGAATCCTGTGTTCAGTTCTGGGCCCCTCACCACAAGAAGGATGTTGAGGCTCTGGAGCGAGTCCAGAGAAGAGCAACAAAGCTGGTGAGGGGGCTGGAGAGCAGGTCTTATGAGGAGCGGCTGAGAGAGCTGGGGTTGTTTAGCCTGGAGAAGAGGAGGCTGAGGGGAGACCTCATTGCTCTCTACAACTACCTGAAAGGAGGTTGTAGAGAGGAGGGTGACGGCCTCTTCTCCCAAGTGACAGGGGACAGGACAAGAGGGAATGGCCTCAAGCTCCGCCAGGGGAGATTTAGGCTGAACATTAGGAAAAAATTCTTTACAGAAAGGGTCATTGGGCACAGGAACAGGCTGCCCAGGGAGGTGGTTGAGGCACCTTCCCTGGAGGTGTTTAAGGCACGGGTGGACGAGGTGCTAAGGGGCATGGTTTAGTGTTTGATAGGAATGGTTGGACTCGATGATCTGGTGGGTCTCTTCCAACCTGGTTATTCTATGATTCTATGATTAAGGATGTAACCTTAAGGTTATAAAGGGTCCACTGGGAAAGTGATGCAACAGGCAGCCCAGCTTAAGTGCCTCCACACTAAGGCATGAAGCTTGGGTAACAAGCAGGAGGAGATGGAAGCTACTGTGCTACTAGAAAGCTATGATCTAGTTGCCATCACGGAAACGTGATTGGACGTATCCCATGACTGGAGTGTGGCTTTCGATAGCTACAGGCTGTTCAGAAGGGACAGACCAGGAAGGAGAGGTGGGGGCATTGCCATCTGTCTCAGGAAAAGGATAGAGTGTGAAGAGCTATGATTGAAGAGTAGCCACGCACAGATTGGAAGCTTGTGGATCAAAATTAAAGACAGAAGAACCAATGGTAACCTTGTGGTTGGTGTATACTACAGGCCACCTGATCGAGGAGAACCAACTGATGAAATCTTCTTTCTCCAGTTACAGGAGGCTTCACGCTTGCAAGCTCTCATCCTACTCAGGGACTTCAACCACCCTGACATATGCTGGAAAAGTAGCATGGTAAGCTGTAGGCAATCCAGCAGACTCCTGGAGTGCATTGAAGATATTTTCTTAATCCAGCTGATAAAGCCCGCCACCTGTGGAGATGCAATACTGCACCTGATGGTCACTAATACAAGTGAATTCATCAGTGACGTTAGGATTGGAGGCAGCCTGGGCTGCAGTGATCATGCACTCGTGGAGTTCAAGGTCCAGAGGGATATGGGACAGGTGAGGAATATAGTCAGTTCTCTAAATTTCAGGAAAGCAGACTTCCAGCTCTTCAAGGAATTACTTGGAAGAACCCCCTGGGACATGGTCCTCGGGGACAAAGTAGCAGAACAGAGCTGGAAAATATTTAAGGATCCTTTCCGTAAAGTGAAAGATTTTTCAGTTCCTGTATGCAGAAAATGAGGCAGGAAAGGGCAGAGACCAGCGTGGCTGAGTTGAGACCTGCTGGTTAAACTAAAGAAGAAGAGGGAACTACACAGGCAGTGCAAGCAGGAATGGGTAATCTGGGATGTGTGTAGGGAGGCTGCCCAGTTGTGTAGGGATGGGGTCAGGAACGCCATGGCACAGCTGGAACTGAACTTGGCAAGGGAAGTAAATACCAACAAAAAGGGCTTCTACAGGTACCCCAATCAAAAGAGGAAGGTCAAAGAGAACGTACCTCCACTGATGGTTGGGAATGGTGACCTTGTATTTACAGATGAGGAGAAGTCTGAGGTACTTAACTTTTTTGCCTCAGTCTTCACTGATAACTGCTCTCCTCACCCCTCCTGGGTCATGGGGCAGCAAGATGGTGACCAGGGGGTAGATGCCTTTCCACGGTAGAAGAGGCTCAGGTTAATGGCCACCTGAGGAATCTGAACATATATAAGTCTATGGGACCTGATGAGATGCATCGCAGAGTCCTGAGGGAATTGGTGGATGTGGTTTCCAAGTCACTCTCCATGATACTTGAAAAGTCATGGCAATCAAGAGAAGTCCCTGGTAGCTGGAAGAAGGGTTACGTTGTGCCTATTTTTAAAACAAGGGTAGAAAAGATGACCCTGGGAACTGCCAACTTGTCAGCCTCACCTCTGTGCCTGGGAAGATCATGGAACAGATCCTCCTAGAAGACATGCTAAAGCACGTGGAGGACATGGAGGTGATTAATGGCAGCCAGCGTGGCTTCACCAGGGGCAAGTCCTGTATGACCAACCTAGTGGCTTTCTGTGATGGGGTAACCACAGCAGTGGACATGGGAAAACTGACAGATGTGATCTATCTGGACTTCTGTAAAGCCTTTGACACAGTCCCCCACAACATCTTTCTCTCTGCATCGGGGAGATATGGATTTGATGGGGGGACTGTTCAGTGGTTGGATGGTTGTATTCAGAGAGTAGTGGTCAATGACTTAAAGTCCCGATGGAGATGCATGACAAGTGGTGTCCCTTAGGGATCTGTACTGGGACCAGTGCTGTTTAATATCTTCATCAATGATATTGACAATGAGATTGAGTGCACCCTCAGCAAGGTTGCAGATGGCACCAAGCTGAGTGGTGTAGTTGCCATACTGAAAGAATGGGATGTCATCCAGACGGACCTGGACAGGCTGGAGAAGTAGGCCTATGAGAACCTCATGAGGTTCAACAAGACCAAGTGCAAGGTCCTGCACCTGGGTCGGGGCAATCCGTGTTTTCAGTACGCAATGGGGGATGATGTGATTGAGAGCTGCCCTGCAGAGAAGGACTTGGGGGTGCTGATTGATGAGAAGCTTGACATGAGCCGGCCATGTGTGCTTGCAGTGCATAAGGCCAACTGTATCCTGGGCTGCATCAAAAGAAGCATGGGCAGAAGGTTGAGGGAGGTGATTCTGCCCCTCTATTCCTCTCTTGTGACACCTCATCTGGAGTACTGTGTCCAGTTTTGGAATCCTCAACGTAAGAAGGATATGGAACTGTTGGACGGGTCCAGAGGAGAGCTACGAAGATGATCAGAGGGCCGGAGCACCTCTGCTATGCGAGGACAGGCTGAGAGAATTTGTCTTGTTCAGCCTGGAGAAGAGAAGGCTTGGGGGAGACCTTATAGCAACCTTCTGGTATCTGAAGGGAGCCTACAAGAAATCTGGAGAGGGAATATTCATAAAAGCTTGTGGTGATCGGGCGAAGGGGAACTGGTATAAACTGGAGAGGGGCAGATTTAGGCTTGATATAAGGAAGAATTTCTTCACTATGAGAGTGGTGAGGCACTGGAACAGGTTTTCCAATGAAGTTGTGGAGGCGCCATCCCTGAAGGTGTTCAAGGCCAGGCTGAGTGGGGTCTTGGGCAACCTGATCTAGTGGGATGTCCCTGCCCATGGCAGCGGGGGTGGAAGTAGATGATATTTAAGGTCCCTTCCAACCTAAACTATTCTATGATTCTAAGAATAGAAACCTATGAAAGCAGAAGACACACTGATATGAGTGGTTGAGTAACCAAAAGCTAGGTAATATCACGTCAATTGAAATGCACTAGGCAGTGTTCTAAACTGTCAGTCTATGAATAGGATCTATCCTGTGATTATATAGAATAATTAGAATTTTCAGAAGATCATTTTTGAATCTGTGTCTCCTTAATTAGTTATAACTAATTTTCGAAGATGCTTAGCCCTCAAATTTGAACAAATGTATTTTTTCAAGCCAATATTGCTAAACCGCAAGTCCAATTTAAAACCACTGCCTCTCAAAAACCCCCAAAACAATGTATTTTTTTTGCATTTGTGTGAACATTACATGTGTATAAGACAGATTCAGTTTGGTTGTGCTGAATAAGTTAATGATATTGTTACTACCTGTGCTGTAATGTATTGCTACCGGTTACTGAGAAAAAGTTGAAGTCCAGTCTGTTTGCCTGTCTTGCAAATTGCTAACTCTTTAATAATGCCAGTGTCGTTTCTAGAGTTAGTATAGGTGGAAATTAAATTTCTTGAAATAATTGGAATGATGGAAGCTCTACCTCCTTGGAACTCCTTTAACTCTAAAAATCTGCTACCCATGTTTTACACACCAGGGAGCAGAATCCCTTGCCATTCATGCTCACGTTGATTGCTGAAAGGATGTTGTCATAAACACAGTGCTGAAGGACTTGCCATGCTCCCTCTTCAGTGTTTTACTTCCAGTGTGTATGGTAGAGTATCTTTAGAAACATCTGAGAATTGAAATATGAATTACTTCCTGCTAATGCATAACAGAAAACAAGTCACACCTGGTGACTCTTAGATCTTAGTCTCTTAGCTCTTTGAATGTATGATTGGCTTGGCAGAATCAGACTAGGTTATATAAGCAAATTCAGCCTTCTTCCTGCTTGATATTGTTCCCGTGGCAAAGTCCAGTTGTGCCAAGTCCTTTTATGTATTTGGAGTGGATAACTAATCAGTTTTATGTTCTCCAAACCTATGAGAATAAGGTATTATAATATACTCTCTCATACCTGCCAACTCCCATTCTGTTTTGTGAGTGCAAGGGTTCTTAAATGTTTATACGGTTGATCACATTTCCATCCAGACTGCTGTGTGAGCCACCTGCCCTTTCATTGTAAATACATGCTGGGAGAATCAGAGCAACTGACTCCTGAGGGATGTCTTTACTCTAGTTTATGGAGTTTTTAGTGAAGGTCAGCAGCTGGAAATAAGGAAGGAAAACCAGAGCAGCATAATCTTATCTACCTGTCTGTGAAGCACAAAGAGATTTATAGATCACATAGACCTGACCCACCATCCAGGAAAGCCTTTGACCATTCCCTAGCAGCGTAATTGCTTTGAAAGTTCTATTATTCATACACAGGTGAAAAAAAGGAAAGCAGAGATAAATGTACTGATGCTTATCCACAGATTTGTTAATGAGCGTGAAGAGGAAGCTCATGTTGCTAGAGCAGCTCAGGGCAAAGACCAGAGCACTCAAGCTGCTGAGATATTGCTGTTAGACAGACAACCCTGTGAGATGTACACAGGTTCACTCTACCTCCTATGCTTTCATCACAACATGTGTCAGCGATATCCTCTATTGAAAGTTTTCAACTGACCAGTGTTTGTGTTGGCTAGTTGAAAATGCTGGTTTTGGACTGATGACTATCCCTGCTCAGGAAGGTGGGCTACCCTTAACAGGAGGCTTTGCAAAGTGATCAAAACTAGGGCTTTTCTTACCAGGTGTACCTACTGGACACTTTTCTTTTAATAAAATGTTCTGATTAATTTTTCTTTCAGTAACACATTATTTCCATAATATGTTTCCAAAGAAAGGACTCTTTGGCCAAAAAGTCCTTTCATGCTCAGTTGGACATCAGTTCTACTTAACTTTAAATGCGAAAAAGCTTCTACTTTTACTATTGATCAATAACTTCGGTTAATGAGATCATAACAGAAGATAGATTTGTGAAAATTCTGTGCTCAAACTCACAACAAGCTGGTACTAGCACAGTACTTTTAATTAATATTAAATAATAAAATTATTAAGTTTAATGCTAATCAATATTAAATAATAGGTTAATTTTCTTTCATAGTTATTTTTTTCTGACAAAATTGGTTTTCATTCAATACACTTGATTGCTTACGTAGCTAAGTTTGCTTACAGTGTCTTGAAATAGTATCTTCTAAAGATGCTCAGTTGAGTTTGTGGGTTTCTTGTGGGGGTGGTTTAAATTAGACTTTTAAGTTCATCGCTACGATAAGAGGACATAGAAGAAAAGAATTGTTTTGCAAAGACTTGTGAGATCAGTTCTGAGTGACAGAATGGGTTTGGGGTGGGAGGACTCAAGGAAGTGAGACTAGGAGACAGTCGTATTTCTCCTTACAATTAAGAAACCAAAAGCAAGTTGATTAAAACCCAACCAGCTAATTAAGAAACAAAAAATGTCATACCTTCTCCCAGTTTTCCATAGGGGAAATTATGCATTAGGAGCCCATGTAGATTTATTTATACTGATACACTGATTTTCTGGAGTTCAGTGAGTAGATAGGATCATACGCTAGAAATTCCAGTAAGTCGGATATGGTATGGAGATCCTTGCATTTATAGTTTATTTTCCTTGTATTTATCTAGATTTATTGCCTATTGGGTTGACTAGTTTTCAGTGTAATTTTGTACAAGTGATTTGATATTCACGTTCCGCACTTTCTTGACTGATTACAAATTAGAATAAAGTTGTTTCCCTGTTTTACAAACTATTAAATACTTTACAGAATATGACAGATTCAAATATTGTGCTGATAGTGGTTGTATGCATGCCTTGCTACAGCTACCCTTCATGTGAAAATATGAGAATATTTTGATATTTTCTCTATTTCTGGATTGAAAAATAATGCATTTTAAATCGGAGTAATTAACATGATACTTCATTTTACATGTTAGGCATCTTTATGCCATTGCTTGCCTGTCTCAGAGAAAAAGAATTTGCAGCAGAGGCCACAGAGATATTTCTGCAGTGGTGACAGTATACTGTCCTATATTTCTACCCTGTATTGGCTTAATAAACTTGCAGTATTTTGTGCATGCATTTCTGTATGTATAGAAGCATATATAAGTAGAATTTTAATTGTGTAGCAAAATATGTATTTACAAATAAACTTTTATAACAAAAAAGGAGGATGACTGAAGCTTGAAAAACTTCTTTAGTTAGTCATTTACTGGAGAAAAGTTTTCTTATTCCCTGAAATGCACTTCTACATTTTAAACTCATGTTAAGGGAGGTACCGTCTTTGGGCTTATTTAAGTAACCTGTTCAAATAGAGGAATTTATTCCATGTTTACCATTCAGTGTAGAGGAAACTTCTAGTGCAAGAATGGTTATGGCTATGAGACAAATTAAAATAGTGCATTAGGAAATCGTACTTGTCTGATACTTGGTTTGACTTTTTAGCAGTTATGTTGCTTCAGGCTGCTCTCATCCATCTTGCTTGCTGCACAGTCCTTTGAGTTGTAGAATGAGGGTATAATTTAAAAGAGAAGCCATCTTTCAGTCTGGAAGAACAAATACTAATGTCAAATTCAAAATAATACTGTTGGTGACAAGTGAAGCAGAGGTTAACATTAAAGTTGCTTATGTGCCTGGCTTTTTTGTTGGCCCAAACTCTTCTAAACTGCTTTGAATACCTACTTGCAGTTATTAAATGAGGCACTATCATTGCGTATTCAGAACACTTGAAATGTTCTATGTCATAACCATGGTGGGAGTCATAAGAGACCACTTCTAGAGTTAAATTGGTAGATCTACACAAATTTAAGTTTGCTCAGTTCATTTTTGCTAGGCATGATCAGAGGTGTAACAGACACATTAGTATATGCTCTCTCCTATACTAATATTAAATAAATATTTGCAAAGTCACTCCTACGTTGATAAGCTTCTTGTAAGAGGTTCCTTCTGGTCTTTTGGCGGTGTTACAGAAACTATTCATCACTCTTTTAATGATTTCCATTTTTATTCCACTGAAATGTATTAACATTGTCCTATGATATCCAGTAATTTTAAGTGTTGACAGTGTTTCTAAATTTATATGTTCCCATTTTTTTTGAGATATCTTGACTTGAAGAAACACTACACCATGTGCAGTGGGTAGGCTGAGGACTTCATTTGTAGATATATCTATTAAATTTATACAATTCCATAATGTAAATACTTATTTAACTTATTATTATAAAGCAGTGCATCCATAAATAAATGATGTGATTAATAAAATAGTATCTAAATAAAATAATTATTAATAGTAAATATATGTTATTTATAGCTGTATATTATTTTAAATACTTATACTACAAATAATACCTCAATTTAAGTATATTAGTACTTTTACTGATTCAGTAGATTCAGTGCTTGTGGTATATATGGCCTCTGAACTGAATTTATATCATAGCCAGCTATGCTTTGATATTAAATAGGTAGAAATGCTCTCACTGAAAATGTCATTTTCAAAAATGTAAAAATTGAAATATTATTTGAAACATTTAACTGCAAAAAGATTTTTTTTGTAAGAGAAAAAGATCACTAGAGATTTTGAGTATAATTTTGAGTATAATGCGTGTAAGACATGTCTTGTATGAAGTTGTAGAAATTCTTTCTAATAGAAATTACATGGTCTAAGAAGAAACTGCTTCAAAATAACTTATTTATTTTGCTTTGTTTTTGAGATTTTTGGTTGATTTTAATACTAGCTCTAGCTGAACAATTTGTCTTATCTCTTGATCTAACATCACCATTGTGTATATTTACAAGATATTGTAGTGTTCAGTGACATTAACAGGAATGATATATGCATATCATTAAATTGTTTGAAGGCAGGTAGTATCTTGTATACATTTTATAAAGTTCCAGTAACATGGCTGTAGTGCATGACAAGTGTTCATGTAAACTACTTCAATTTAAATAGAAATGGATGAGAATTTTGATTTTGTTTTCGCTCTGATTCTTTTTTTCTTAATTGTTAGTCACATGTATAAATCCCTAAACAGTCAGTCCTTTGAAAGTCTGGACATGTGTTTTCTGTAAGTAATCTGAAAAAAAAAAATGAGAATTTACAGATAATAAACAAAAGATTATTTTTTTCTGGAAAGACAAATGAAGCAAATTGTGAGCTAGGTACTAAGAAGAAAGAAGTAGCTTTGGAATCCCACTTCATGTTAAGATAAATCATGAATTAAAAAATTTCAGGAGTTTTAGACTGTTGTGGAAGAAATGATCTATCTAGTGTAACAGACCTTGGAGACTAATATTTGTGTTTCTATTGAAGCTGCATGAAACTTTGCAACACAAAAGCTAACACACGGTAAGTACGTTATTGCTCAGGTAGTATCAACACATCATCAGTCAATTATAGCCATCCATTGAGGATGAAAATGAAGGCGTACACAATAGTTGCCGTGTTATAATGGTGGAAGATAAGTTGCTTTCATGAGTAATGATCCAGCTAAGAGGATAGAAGGCATCATTGCAGAATGAATACTTCTAGTTATTAATCAGTAGCCTTTTACACGTACTGTGCAGAAATATTCTGGAGTAAAATCAGTCTTCATTAGTGATGCCACAGTGGATTTAAATGTTATCACTTTCTTTTAGACACTGGTTTAACTGAATGTTTAAATACTTGCTTTCAATCATATAATTAAGTCTGTTTTTTTGATTACAAAACATGAAAACAAACTCTCACTTTGGGTGTGTTTAAATCCTGTGGTGTTCTGCAGCGTTTCAGAGGGAACTTGTACTCCTTCCAATCCAGCAGCAGATTGGTTAGTAGTCTTTTGAGTAGTTAATTTAAAGAGTAGAAAATAATATATGACTGTAATGACCATTTAATTCTAAGTAAGTGGAGGAGATCTTACTATTTCTCATGCAAATTAATTAATCTGAAAACAAAATGCAAAACTACATAAGAGTTTTGATCATTAACTATTAAGGCCAAATATATTTGAAAATAAAACTGAAGACAGTTCTAACATTTTTAGTAATTACTATAATATCAAATCTGTGGTAAGAAATAATTCTGAAGATTTGTAAAACTTCAGTGAATTAAATGTACATTAAGCAATATATTTGTTCAAGTGTAAGTACCCTACGTTATTTGCCAGTTCCTGAGATAGGTGTGCACATAGCACAGTGTTTTAGTAAACTGGTAATAAAAGATTCTGCATCGAAATGTAGCACCTGTATTATGGGTATATGAGCTAATGAATTAGATTCTATGCTGTATAAGCCATATTCTTTGAGTGCTACGGGAGGATCTGATCAAAAAGTTTTAATAGCAGCATTATAGGCTAGAGAGGGCTCTGTAATGAAGAAAAACATATTCCACAAAATGATGTCTCATAGGGACTGTCTCTGTTTCAAAACTTTGACTTTCAGTAATAGTTACAATTCAGATACATGGGTGAAATACCGTATGTAATTAGTATTCTGGAATTGGATGCTTATATAGCCACTAAATCAGCATGTCTGCACAGTCATCTGGCTGAAGCTAACCTATTAGCAATGCTCTCCTTTCTTCATAGATATATAGGAAATCTTTACATATAGACTTAGCACTGTGGGCATCAAGATATGTTTTGAAGGAAAAAGATGTCTTTGTTACGGGAAAAAAAAGTTCAAAGTAGTTATGTTCTGGAACTGAGTGAAAACAAATACTAATCCACATTTCTCAGAAACAGTATTAAAGAACAAAAGCACAAAGAGCTTGAAAACCACAGTAAAAACTTTTAGAGGTTATTTATGATAAATAAGGAAATGATTACTCAAACATAATTTCTAATAAGTGATTAATTAGTGGACTGTGTACAGCAAATGTAGACGCACACTGGAGAAAGCCTCATAGAAGGGCTTTGATGTACTCCTCAGTTAACATCTGTATGAGTAAGTGATAATTAGAATTACTCTGCATAAATAGAAAATGTGGAAGGTGGCTTTTCACCGAGAATTCTGTCTGTCAACTGGATTTCTTGGAGCTAAATGTTGATTCTGTCATATGAGATATAATAAGTAAGATCATCCCACTTTGCAGGAACACGTGCAAAGCTCTTACTTTAGATAGGAAAATATTGCCTCTCCTATGTTATGACTTCTTTCATGAGATTATGAATTTTATTGACATACAATAGGAAAAAAATAAATAGAATTATACTAAGATATATCAAAGAACAATTTAAAAGGACTGTTGTACAGGAAACAAAGACTAAAGATACTGATGGACATTTATTCTTGTTTGTCCATTACTAAGAAGTCATATTAAAAAAATACATATCCACAAACATATTTTGAAATGTTATTTGCATTGAATTACAAACACACATAAAAGAGGCTACTATACATCTACCAAGGTATTGCAGCAACATTCACGAAAAGTTATATATTTCTTTATGGCTATAAATTTAAGTTATTATCTGCTATAGAAAAATCACAGTTAAGAAGTTTGTACAATACAATACCTATCCAACTTTTGTAGAATCAAACAATTGTTTAGTTTAGAAAAGACGTTTAAGATCATTGAGTCTAGCTGTAGACCTAACACGGCCAAGTTCATCACTAAACTATGTCCTTAAGCACCCCACCTACACATCGTTTGAATACATCCAGGGATGGTGACTCAACCACTTCCCTGGACAGTCTGTTCCAAAGCTTGACAACTCTTTCAGTGAAGAAATTTTTTCCAAAAATCCAGTCTAAACCTTCTCTGGTGCAAAATGAGGCCATTTCCTCTTGCCCTAACACTTGTTACTTGAAAGAAGAGACAAACAACCAGAAGCTCTCTGATGTCTCTCTGTGAAGGAACAGGGCAGGAGCTGGGTGAAGAGCTTGCTGTGGCTTCTCAACTTTTCCTGGAGTCCTCATACTGCCCTTGATGAGCACTGGCAGATGGGGATGGTTGGCTCTGAACTCTATCACAGCCCTTAGGCTACATCTCTCCTTTCTTTTCTCCTCTGTTGCTCACCTTTCACTCTCCTTTTGTGCGTATATCAGAAGACATTCACTATTCAGGGTCCAAGAGGATATACAGAAACTTCCATTGCTGGTGCTGCGCTTGGTGGGGCTTCTCCTTGCAGGTCTGTCCTCAGAACCACAAATGAAACAGAGCATGCAGAGGACAGCTGCTACAATTGATCAAAGCAATGTGGTGAAAGATGCTGGTGCCAAGTAAGGGGGGCGTGATGAGTTGTTCAGGAAACTTGGACGCAGTGGGAAGTCCCTTAGAGAAAAAGTGTTTCCCTTTAGCAAGCACATCTAGAATGACAGTAAGGAAGCATGTGTAAGACACGCATTTCTATTTCATATAGTCTAATATTTACGGCTCCTAACTGTTCAAAAGAGTGGCCAACAGACTTCTGTGGAATGTAGTAAGAATGAAAATGGGCTAAGCAGTGTGGCAGCTTGGAGAATCATGCATCATAAAATTCAGTGTATTTATTGCATGAAATAATGAAAAAAAGGTCTAAATTGGAAGACAGCTCTGAAGCTCATCTGGTCCAACTTTCTATTGAAAGCAGGGCTTTAGATTACTTTATTAGTGTCCCTGTCAAGCTGGGTCTTGAATATTTCCAGTAAGGGAGATTGCACCACTTTTCTGGCACCTCTTTTGAATGTTCAATGGTCTTCAAAGTGGGGATCTTTTTTTCTTACTTCAAGTTGATATTTCCACTGATTCAGTTTCTACCTGTTCTCCTGGTTATGTTATTATGCATCTTCATGTAGAGTGTACTACCGTATTCATCTTCATCTGTCAACTACCTTTTAAGTGTTGGAAGCCATCCTTTCTGTGAGTTAAGGAAACCCAACTACTTCAGCTGTCTTTACTATGTCGTATTCTTCAATGCTTTACTCATCTTGGAGACCTTCCAGTTTTGTGGAGTACACTTGATGGCATCTCTGATTTTTTTTACTGTCTCTCTTAAACTGGGATTACCAAAGTAAAGCAAATGGAACGTATTGAAAATGTGGGCTATTAAATGCTGAAGAAAAGCTGGGGAGTAAAATGGGATAGGATGAAGAGAAGGATTTACTTAAAATGTGGTATTAGTGATAATGCAAAATATGTAATTCTTTGCTGTGTTTTTGTGTTTTGGACATATTGCCCCTTGTCCTCTCCCAATTGAATTTGAAATTACTGCTCTTTTCCTGTGGTTTTTAAGGTTTCCAGTTAGGAAGGGCTTTTCTCAGTGTTCTGTGAAACCAGTATTAGCAGATCCATTCCTATAGAGGATGGTAATCTTTCTGTCCTTAAAACTGTATGAGTCATGGTGCTTTATTAAACTAGCAGTCATGCATAATGCAAAGAAGTATGGCCCCATGTCACTAGAACATGTGATTCATCATTCTAGTACTGCCTGAGCAGTCTTGAAGGACAGTGCTTTAGCAGTCTAGTCATTTCTCTTGCTCTTGGAGGACTCTGCCCTTGGAGTTCTTGATACACATAAATCAATACACCTTCAGACAAACTAAATGAAATGGCGTTTGAATAGGGCAGAAGGTAGTATCTGCAACCAAGTTTGCCTAATATTATGTGGAACAAAGTGCGGACATGACTAAGTAAGGTGGCCATAATATGAAACACAGATATGCCAAGAAGACATAGAAATGGGAGTGTACGAAGTGAAGACACTGACTAGTCCTGCTGAGATAGGAATAAGTAGATCATAGGTTACACATGGGACTGTATTGCTTCTCATTCCAATGCTTGTATTTTGCCTTTGTGTCATTCTGTGTTGTCAGGATGTACCAGCTTCTTTTTGTAGTAGCCTCTTTGCACAAACTAGAGGGTATTAAGACCTGGAAAACTACCAGAAAGTGACATACCTTTAAGTCTAAGATCACCACCTGCCATTGCTCTAGGTAGCTGTAATTTGGTATCTTTTGAGAGTCAAATATGTGCTCCTAAACTTTTCATCCCTTCTGAGATGAAACAAGCAGTTCTGCAGTGGGACTGCATTGTAGTGTGCGTGTGTGCCCTTTGAATCTGCAGCCTACATTTGAATGAAGATACTTTTTCAATTGACAGTGGCTTATGACCCATATTCCGTGGGATACTAGAAATGCAACTGCTCATAGGATTTCATAACAAGTAAATTTCTCTGAGGGAAAGAGTTATGACTAAATGGTCTAAATATTTTTATTAGCATCCTTCTAAAAAAAAGTAATTTTGGTGATAGTTTTACTTCAGAAATCTTAGTCTGTTTGCTGTCATCTCATCTTGTTTTTCTAGAAATGTTCTCAATGTCTTTGTAAACTCCATTTCCCCTTTATTGTTTATTGTCCCCTGTCACTTGGGAGAAGAGGCCAGCACCCTCCTCTCTACAACCTCCTTTCAGGTAGTTGTAGAGAGCAATGAGGTCTCCCCTCAGCCTCCTCTTCTCCAGGCTAAACAACCCCAGCTCTCTCAGCCGCTCCTCATAAGACCTGCTCTCCAGCCCCTTCACCAGCTTTGTTGCTCTTCTCTGGACTCGCTCCAGAGCCTCAACATCCTTCTTGTGGTGAGGGGCCCAGAAATGAACACAGTATTCGAGCAGCGGTCTCACCAGTGCCGAGTACAGAGGGAGAATAACCTCGCTGGACCTGCTGGTCACACCGTTTCTGATCCAAGCCAAGACGCCCTTGGCCTTTTTGGCCACCTGGGCACACTGCTGGCTCATGTTCAGTCGGCTGTCAACCAACACCCCCAGGTCCCTCACCTCCAGGCAGCTTTCTAGCCAGACTTCTCCTAGTCTGTAGCACTGCACAGGGTTGTTGTGCCCCAAGTGCAGGACCCGGCATTTGGCCTTGTTAAACCTCATGCCGTTGGACTCAGCCCAGCGGTCCAGCCTGTTCAGATCCCTTTGCAGAGCCTCCCTACCCTCCAGCAGATCAGCACTTCCACCCAAAAGTTCCATCTTTACAAGAGATGGATAGTTGCAAACAAAGTTATTTCTATCCTATCAGTCTGATATGTTCTGTGTAGCATCTACTGTTTGTGGTTGCTACAACTGCTACCAAACAGCAATCTTTGAGGTCACTGTTGTGTAGGGAGTTAGAGTAGGATCACTACTTACTACATAACGAGCAAAAGTGCCTGAAACTGACTGGAATTTTTTAATTTCCATACTATAAATACTGAGCATGATGTTTTTAGTCCTTTTCTATTTATTTGTTAATTCTTGAGAAAAAAAAAAAAAGCAGTAAAGATACATACATCTTCCTTGCCTGGAACTTTCTCTGCTTACTTCTGAGCTCTGATTTTGTACCTGTTCAAGTATGTAAGATCCGCATGGACTTCAGTGATGGATGTATTTACCATGTACTTATTCAGATTTCTGATTTACACGTGAGGTAGGCCATTATTACATAGCTTTCGTACTCAGTGATGATAGCTTCACCCCATGTTGCTTTTCCAATTATTTTTATCTGATACTTGGATTGCACAGTGAGCTTATTTATTTATGAAGTTTGAGAAATCATCCCACAATGTTTTCAGAATTTATCTGTTCCATTTTTTGTCAGTCACCAGTGATCTTGTGATAGCTATGATTGCTGTCCGTGGTGGGTAGCAGGCTCTTGCTGAGTGTAATGCTCAGGGACTTTTTCATTTTACCTGGGCCTTGTATATAAAAGAAATGAAAGAGGGGTGGAGATCAATTATATGTATTAAAAAACCCCAAACCAAACAGAGATTGCTTTATAATGTCACTGTATTTTAAAATGGTCTACAGGTGGTGTCTTGAATAAAGATATATAATTATTCAGATACCTGCTATCTCCTTGTCCTTGAGTACAGCTGCATTGACCTTTTTCTGTATATTTAGGAAAAAAAAGACCTAGTGTTACTTTTCAAAAAATATTGTTTCTAAATCAAAATTTCTGGAAGTAATATGTAATAATTCACTTGTAGACAGGCACAATCAGGCATTGAAGTTCATGTAGTGGGTGAAATAATTCATGGTCTGCATCTCAAAATCGGTGAGTAAACTAATGAAGCTGCACAACTCCCTCTTAGACGACCCACTTTATCTGAACTCAAACAAAGCAGGAGTGAATATAAATATGAAGACAACTTATTGCAGTAGGACTGCTGAAGGAGTTGGGGTCAGATTCTAAGAGACAAGGAAGAATCAGTGAATAAAGATGACTTGGAAATGTCTTTGCTATTCTGATTTATCAGTCTGTATTGTTCTTCAAGCACAACTCTTCAACCTGTATGCAGGAAACGCACTGAAGTGGAAAATGCAGCAAAATCTCTAATAGAGATACGGCATACAAAATCCAAAGACAAAAATACCAAATAGAAACCTTAACTTTGAAAGTTATTGACTTAAGCCCTAGGGCTTAAGAGGTTTATAGAGAGTTATGAGGATTTAGAGATCTCTGTTATTATGTCCTCATTTTATCTAATATGGCTGTAATTTATGAAATCTTCGGACTTAACAAGAATGTATCTTTAATTCCATTTGTTACTTTTCTTTAGATTCTTTCCCATATTGCAATATTCCTTCGGTGCTGCAATGACTGTGATTTCCTGATACAGTTTATTTTTATCAGCTCTGGTTCTGTTGTAGCTATAGCCATGGATCCCTAATTGACTCCATACTGCGCTTGAAAAGCCTGACTTAGTAAACTATTTTCCTTTCCATACAGTATTGCTGTGCATGAATAGTCTGAAGATGGTTTAGTTTACATTTTTTCAAGCACAAAGCCATATCATCTTTCTTCTTTTATTTTCCTTTTGATTTTTTTTTGATTTTCCTTTTGATTTTTTGAGGCTGCTTTAGTTTACAAGTGATCAGAGTTAAAGATACGTTGGATTTATCCTAGCAGAAAGGCAATCTACAGAAGTGAGAAAAATAATTAGTGTATGTATACATCCCATTGCATAAGATAGACATCAGTACAATATTGGTTAGAATTGGTCCATTACCTTCTCTGAGAAAGAATGGATAAAAGCACCCTTGTGTCTCATTTTCTCTGCTTATGGTCATGCTTGCTTTGATGCTTTGATATTTCATTAGTTGCTTTATTTTTGTAGCGTGTTGTTTTTAACTGTAAGGCATATCAATTGTTGAGCCCACGGAGCACCTCAGGGGACAGTGTGGGACAAACTCAGGCACTTGCCATGGTCATGATGTGAATACACAAAAGTGAGTTAAACATGTTGTGACATGGAAATTACACAGCAGAAACATATGTAAGAAGTGCAAGACAGTTAAATCTGTGCTTTGACTACCTTGTTATTTCTTTAGGCATCTATTTACTAAAAGTAGCCACCTGTAAGTTTTATAACCCAATTACTTTGGTAATCAACTTCAATTCATATTAATAGATGTGTTGTAATTCACTGAGCTTGTATGTTTTCACAGGTCTTTGCATAACTGCTCCGTAAACAAATCAGATTGTCCTACTGGAATCTGAAACAGGTATCTGTTTTTCTGGAGTTTCATCTGGGATATTTACTCTATGACTTTATTGTTGTAGATCAGAGCTAGGCATTTCAGGGGAAAAAGGACTTCATCCTTTGCACTTTCGTTGGAATTTCTTAGCAGTCAGGTGCAGTCTTCTGTGACAAGGATTTTTCTATCACAATATAACTCTTTGTGTGTAATTGATTTCTGTTCTATTCTGGGAGAACATAGGCTAAAATATGTGTTGCTTAGTGATGTTCAGTGTTCATTTCAGAGACATAAGAAAAAGAAAGTTCCCCAAACCATCTATACCTATAACCAGAGCTCCCAAAAGTGACCTTGCCTCACCATTTTTGCTCATAGTGGCAGCTCCTCCCTGTATCTACCATCTGCCCTCTGCCATCACCTACTAATGCACTCAAGTATTATTTCTTCTTAAAAAGAAGAGGTTGTACTAGAGAATGCCAGCTGGAACCAGGATTAGGCTAATCTAGGTAGGAAGCAAGGGCTGAAGAAGTGATAGAGCGTCCATATTCAGGATGACTAGGGCAGTGTAGCTTAGGCATGAAAATAGCTTGGCCAGTTCTTGTCCCTGATGTTAAATGGAAATGAGGCAGGCTTATTTTGCTGCCAGACCAATAACAGCCTTGGTGATGGGAGGAAGAGTTATTTTATCAAACTTTCCCAATTTCTTTTATCTCTTCCAATAGCTTGGAGAGTTAGTTTTGGTTTTGGGGTTTTTTTTTGTTGTTTTTTTTTCTTGGGGGGGGGGGGGCTGTGTTTTTGTTGCTTTTATCCTGAATCCTTTGTGTTTTCTTGAATATGTCTTCCTGTAGAAGACAAAGATTTTTCAGTTTATTAATGGGGCCTGAATGAGGCTGCAGGATCTCCATAAGATGTGACAAAACATTATCTAATAACAGATCAATATGACCCCAGTAACTAATGAAATTTTATAGAACAAAATTGTACGAAAACCTTATTATCCTTGCACTTGACATAAGTAATTGAATATCCTTGATTTGCTTTTGTGTGGGTCATACAGTGCAGGTGGAAGAAACTGTAACTTTGCTCTGAAAATGAATACATGTAATCTGAAGTGTGCATAATGTGGATTAACTAGACTTCCATAATCTACACTTCCATTTCACATTCTGTAAAATAAAAGATTACAAGGTAGTCATTTTAAAATACAGACTTTTAGAAATGTCTTAAAAGGATATAGGCTTTTAATGAAACTTTTAGAAGGTATTTATTAACATGTTTACACTTATGTGTTATGACTTGATACAATTGTTCTTCTGCTGTGTCTTGATTCTTGTCTGCCTTTGGAAGCATCATGAAATTATAAGGCATCTTTAAGGTGGACCCACAGGTGAAACGTCACTCACTGCTAGGAAGGGATATAACCATTTATTGATAAGGAAGATCAGGCTGTTCAGGAAGTGCAAAAAATGCCTATTGGTTTCCATTTTCTGAACAAACAAGCTTTCTTAATAGCTCTTCCCACTTGAGGTAATTCAAGAAGTGAAAAACAGTTTGGAGAATGGCTCAGAAAAAGTTGTAGTCTTTGGGGTTTTGGACTTGCCATATGCTTCTCAGAACTCTGATGGCCATATCAGTTTCTTAATCCAGTAGATAAAAAAAATATTTATTTGCCATTCCAGTTTTAATCTCAACTGTTTTACTATGTGCCTATCATTGCCTACATCCCTACCCCCAAAGGATTGCATGGCTGTCTTATACACATCCTCTTTTACATTCTCTACTGTCAGTGATGCTAGTAGGTAAAAATAGGTTGCAAAATTCATGCCAAAACAAAAGATGTCCCCAGATTAACATCTTGGCAGAAGGATATATCCCTTAGTTGGTTTACAGAAGAAGAGAAAAATCACTAAGGTGTATTAGCCACTGTGTTAACTTGCTGTGGACAAGGTGCACTTGATTAACTTCCATCTCAATTGCCTTGACAGCTCAATTCTCTTTCCACAGAAGAGTTACTAAAGGATAAAACACCCCTCAGGATGGCATTGTCTTGAGGTTTATGAAAGCTTTACTAGTACTGAAGGAAAGATGTTTCATGCTAAAATAGATGTGTTTTTACAGTCATTGTGAGATTCTACATTTATACTTGGACCTAACAGTTTTTACATTAGTTAATAAACATTGGAAAACTTTAGCCCCCTCCTTGTGTCAAATCTAATACAATACACACACAGGCCTTCAGAAGAATCCCATAAGGAGAGCAGATTCCAGAAAAAAATACAAGTTTGTCTCCTTTCTGAAATGCTTGCAACTTGTTGGCATCCTTGGTGTGAATATAGAGCTGAACCTACATTACTTTTTTGTTTACTTTTTTTCCAACTCATGGCTTGAAATTAAGATGTATCAGTAAGTCTTGTTGATGGGTCGGTCACAAGGGAGCATTATTCCCTTGCTTTTTGCCATTCATAGGCCTCTTCAGAGGACACTCATCTCAACTCTGTCATTCCACATAAATATGGCCAGTGTAAAATGTTATGCTGGTCTATGCTAAGGGCACACTAGAAGGTTCTTAAAGAAGCATTGCTAGTACATAAGGGGCTGTCTTGATTGACTAGCAGTAGCAGCCTGCACGTTGTTTACTAAATTATTTTTCCCCCTTTTTTCACAGTCGTATAAATCTAGACCTTTTAACTTCAGAAAGGAACAATTTCACATTTTTTTTCTCATTTTGCCTTCTGTTGAATGTAAAGACAGTTGAGGTTAATTTAATTGTTTTCTTCAGTTTGTATTTCCAGCATAATAATAGTTAGGCAGACAGGTTTTCTGTAAGAAGTCATGATTTTTGTTACCTCTTCCTCTTAGTTTAAAACTAGTATTTCTACAATGGAAGACTTCTTCTGGTCTCATTTGTCTTGATTTTTTGTGATATTGCGAAGGTCCATTTGTATCTATTAACTTATTAAATGTACCAGGCATGGGTAAACTTTTGGGGTGGCTCAAATATACTGTCAGATATCTGGGAGCTATCACACAAGAAGGTTTCTCTGACTGCTGACCTCTTGGGAGATTCTCATGACCATGGTAGGTCACTACTTCATGATGCTGACTTTCATATTCTCCCATTGTGTAAAACATCTTAATCCAGTGTTTTCAGTCTCTGAATGATGCCCTGTTTATATGTTTGTGGTTGGAAGGAGAGTCCCTTTTAGGGAGTGGGATGTAGTGCAAAAGTAAAATAGAGCAGAAGGACCTGCTGCCTAATGGGAGCTTGTGTGCTGTGAAAGCAAATGTGCAGTGATCAATAGCTCGCATACTAGCACACTTTATTCCTATAAAAGTTTTTCAGCTTAAAGTCACGTTTATCATATGGAGTCAAAAGGACATTATTGATAAGCACAGAACAAGTGAAGTTCTTACTTTCATCTATTTCAGGTTTTTTTTCATCTCCTATATGTGCCTGAAAATTTTGTAGGTGCGGTCCGAATTCTTTTCCATTTTAAAATATGCTACAACTTGCATTTCAGAATTGTCAGATCTACCTTCTTTTTCTCTATTGTGTTTATCATATTGTGTCAAAAAGACATTATTGACAAGCACTAAACAAACACTGAAGAAAGGATGATACTGTGGCTGTCTTTTTCCAAGCAACACAGTAAATGTGGTTCAATGAGGCCAGATGCAAGGTCCTACACCTAGGTCAGAGCAACCCGCAGTTTCTACACAGGATGGGGCATGATGTGACTAAGAGCTGACTTGCAGAGAAGAACTTTGGGATGCTAACTGATGAGAAGCTTGACATGAGCTGGCAGTATGTGCTTGCAGCCCAGAAGGCCGACCATATCTTGGGCGGCATCAAAAGAAGTGTGGATAGGAGGTCAAGGGAGATGATTCTACCCCTCTGCTCTGCTGTGATGAGTATTGTGTCCAGTTCTGGAATCCCCAGCATAAGAAGGATATGAAACTGTTGGAACAGGTCCAGAGAAGGCCCACAGAGATGATCGGAGGGCTGGAACACCTCTGCTATGAGGACAGGCTGAGAGAGTTGGGGTTGTTCAGCCTAGAGAAGAGGAGGCCATGGGGAGACCTTATTGTGGCCTTCCAGTACCTGAAGGACCTACAGGTGGAGAGGCAATGGAACAGGTTGCCCAGGGAATTTGTGGATTCCCCCTCCCTGAAAGTGTTCAAGGCCAATTCAGTCTGTTCTGTGATTCTATATTAGTTAAATTTGTGATCCAAGCTACTAATTAGCATGGAAATTATCAACGTAAAAATGAGTTTTTGCTCTAGAAATAATCCTATTTCTGGGATTTTTCCTCTGACTCTGGCTTTAAATAAAGATGATGCAGAGCATGCTGCATACCTCTCACTGCCTCTTCGGTTAACATTACATCTAAACACTGGTGAGCCTCTTGGAATACAGAACGATGAAGATGTATCTTGATGGCTCTCATTTTGAATGTCAAGATGTGAGATACTGTTCAATACTTCAGGTCAATTTTCTCTTTGCTTCGTTTTCAGTTTTACATGCCTTATTTAATGCATTTCTGCTGCCAGTTCCAGAACTACTTAATATTTCAATTTGTATCAGTATGTCAGAGTAGAATTTATCCTTTCATTATTCAACACTTGTAGATGTGATGACATGCTTTGTTTCCTTAAGAAGAGAAAACAGTGTGCTATAACTGTCCTTTTGATGGTGCCAGAAATGTACAGGTCTTACTGCATCAGTGAAAAATGATTCTGTATATGCTTCAAAATTTATTTTGTGTGCTAACTGTATCATTTCACAGTCAAGTTTGGTTTCATTTCACGTAAATAAATTTTTGTTTGGTGCTAACACTGTCTTATGCTACTGGACATTCCACACTAATTTTGGATTCCAAGGATAAAATGCTCTGCTGAAAATACTAAACAGTAATGGGCTGTCCCAAGATTATTCATGCAGTGTGAAATTCTTCTGATATTAAATATTTGCTTCATCACCTTTTGTTGTCTGTGTTTTTCAGAACTGTGTTTCAAAGTACAGCTCCATGAATATTTGTCTGTCTGAGAATTCCCATTCACCTTTGTACAGACCTGCACATTCAGTTTTCCTACGGCGTTGATGGACTTGAGTGATCTTGAGTGATGGACAAGGTGATCTTGAGTGCTATCATGAAGCACATGCAGGAGAACCGGGTGATCAGGCCCAGTCAACACGGGTTCTCAAAAGGCAGGTCTTGCCAAACTAACCTGATCGCCTTCTATGATAAAGTGACTCGGCTGCTGGATGAGGGAAAGGCTGTGGATGTATCTTCCTGGACTTCAGCAAAGCCTTTGACACAGTTTCTCACAGCATTCTGCTTGAGAAACTGTCAGCCTCTGGCCTGGACAGGCGCACACTCTCCTGGGTGGAAAACTGGTTGAATGGCCGGGCCCAGAGAGTGGTGGGAAATGGTGTGAAATCCAGCTGGAGGCCAGTGACAAGTGGGGTTCCCCAGGTCTCAGTGCTGGGTCCAGCCCTGTTCAATGTCTTTATCAATGACCTGGATGAAGGCATTGAGTGCACCCTTGGCAAGTTTGTGGATGACACTAAGCGGGGTGGAAATGCCGATCTGCTGGAGGGTAGGGAGGCTCTGCAAGGGATCTGAACAGGCTGGACCGCTGGGCAGAGTCCAATGGCATGAGGTTTAACAAGGCCAAATGCTGGGTCCTGCACTTGGGGCACAACAACTCTGTTGTTGCTACAGACTAGGAGAAGTCTGTCTAGAAAGCTGCCTGGAGGAGAGGGACCTGGGGGAGTTGGTTGACAGCGACTGAACATGAGCCAGTAGTGTGGCCAAGAAGGCCAATGGCATCTTGTCTTGTATCAGAAATGGTGTGACCAGCAGGTCCAGGGAGGTTATTCTCCCTCTGTACTCGGCACTGGTGAGACCGCTGCTCGAACACTGTGTTCATTTCTGGGCCCCTCACCACAAGAAGGATGTTGAGGCTCTGGAGCGAGTCCAGAGAAGAGCAACAAAGCTGGTGAAGGGGCTGGAGAGCAGGTCTTATGAGGAGTGGCTGAGAGAGCTGGGGTTGTTTAGCCTGGAGAAGAGGAGGCTGAGGGGAGACCTCATTGCTCTCTACAACTACCTGAAAGGAGGTTGTAGAGAGGAGGGTGCTGGCCTCTTCTCCCAAGTGACAGGGGACAGGACAAGAGGGAATGGCCTCAAGCTCCACCAGGGGAGGTTTAGGCTGGACATTAGGAAAAAATTTTTCACAGAAAGGGTCATTGGGCACTGGAACAGGCTGCCCGGGGAGGTGGTTGAGTCACCTTCCCTGGAGGTGTTTAAGGCACGGGTGGACGAGGTGCTAAGGGGCATGGTTTAGTGTTTGATAGGAATGGTTGGACTCGATGATCCAGTGGGTCTCTTCCAACCTGGTGATTCTATGATTCTATGATACTATGATTCTGTGATTCTGTGACTTGAAATGTTCAGATCCTTTGTGATAAAGGAGCAGTTACACTTCTGCTTTGAATAGCTTTCATAGTTAGGACATTAAATGTTTTATTTGTGTTATAGATTATATTAGGTGAAGCAAACTCACTAATTCCTTAAATAAATGTTTATTGACGAGAATATTTTTAAATTTATTTTAAAGTAGATATTCTATATAGAGAAATGCTGGTCCAGTTACTAATAGGAGTTAAGTTTTTATTCAGTTTCAAGGATGAAATACCCCTTGCTAAATATTTATGAAGTTTCTTAAAGAAATATTTTCTCAGTTATGTAGTTCCTGGCAACCAACAAGATAAATTATGGATGAAGAGAAAAGATATTTTTATTCATTTAGTTAAATGGAAGTTCTACTTAGCCGGGTTTTTTAAGGAATCTGGCGTGATAGTAGACCTCCTTACATGATGTAGACAGTGTATGTGAAGTCTGTCTCATAAAATGTGTATTATGGGGAGAAAAGGGAAGAGAGTGCAGAAATGCAGATTCTAAAAGCATATGCTGAGAATCTGTGCACAGAGTGGGGACAGTCCAACAGGGTTTATATAATCAAAGTAAATTAATTTGTTGTGTGGTTAGAAACTTCCCGTGATAAAATTTGAGCAAATATTTTATTTTAGTGTTTTCTTGGATTTTAGGGGCCAGATTAATAGTGCTTTTACATAGTGATTTTTCATGTCTAAAAGATATCTAGCCAAAATTTTCCATTGTATAAATAATAGTCAGAGGAAGGTTTCATTTTTATAAATTTATCCCTTTCCTGCTTTTTTATTTTTAATAATAATATCAACCACATAAAAATCCAACTGTTAGCAACATGTCTAGTAACTTTTCTTGATTGTCACTTGTTACACAAAATGACAATTTGATGTGAAAATCTTTTTTATTTGTACCAATATTTTGGTTAAAAAGTAATGTCAAGTGGTCATTGTGGCTCCTTTAATTAAAGTTTTGCCTGGGATTTGAAGATCTGCAATATTTTGGATAAGCTAACTATATTAACAGAGTGTGATCCAGGAACTGTGACAGAGTTGATTCCTTTGAACCACCTTTCATTCTCATTGGCTTTAGTGAAAGTTTTGGGCAAGCTACAGATTTTTAGCTAATCTGAAATATGACTAGAAAAGTCAAGCATGAAACAAAAACATTTGTTCAGATTTCAAAGGATTAATTTACATTATATTATTTATACTTAAAGGAATAATGTCTATGTGTACTTAAATGACCATAGACCATTGTAAAGAAGAGTATGTGTTTGAAGAATAAAGAATTAGAAGTAGGAATGTCTTCATTCAATATAGATTTTTTAAATACCATGATATCCATGTTACATAGTTAGTGATGCTATTTTCAGAAATGCAAGGATCACCATTGGTGATTCATTTTATTTCAGCTTGATGGTGGATGGCATTTTTCACCAATAATTCCTGCATTAAACAAGTCAGGGCAGGTCAGTAAAGAGTGCTTATTTCAGAAAGACATCAAATCTTTCTTCCAAGAGCTAGAATGAAGTCTGTATTGTGCTCTTAGTAGGATGATACTTATTTTCAAAGTTCAACATGTACAGCCTCATTTTTTTGTTCAAGTTTTTGAGTTTAGTGTCCAGGCATTAGATCTCATAATTTTATTGGTTATCAGATAATAATTATTTTACACTTAAAAAGTAAATGAATCTCTATTTCATAGTTGCTGTATGTACCTTATATGCCTTCAAATGGCTTGGTATTGCATTATGAAATTATACATGAATCACGATTCCATAGTTTGCATGTTGTGACCTTAAAATTTGCAATTTATGTTCTGTGGCTGCTGTTCAGGAACAGCTGTTTGTGACCAATTCAATTTCTTTAAGTGAGATAGATTACAGAAACAGCTGCTATAATGTTATTAGAGATTAAGTCTTAAAGACATTGCAATTAAAATAATTATGTTATTTTTTTTTCTGGTTACTGAAATGCTTCTGGGGCTGTGGAGCTAGTCTTGTCCACAGTGACTCTGTATTCACAAATGACTAACTTTTGTAAATGAAAAAAGAATAACCAGTATAACCTTTATAATGCAGTCACTACTTAAAATATATCTTTCTTCTTTGCCATTCCACTAACAAGGTTTCCCACCCCTGAGTGCCCCTTTAAAAGTCTTTGCTGGGGCAAGTGTAGAGCCATTGAGTGAGAACTGCTGTTAAGGAAGCTTTGACTCCTCTCTGTTGCCAATAGAGTGAGTAGGATGCAGCACAGAATTTGGATGCCATTGAGAGGTTGTTAATGTTATCTTCACCATCACATTGGTTTTAATTGATGGCAGACCTCAGGCACTTTCACTAAGATGACTGTATCATGTAGAAACTTAACATTAGTTTACATAATCATGCAGCGACCATCCCGCTTTGTGTTACTCCGCAGGGCTGAGTCATCCCCCCAAAATAACTGTGAAGAGATCATGTCTCTTGCATCCTTGGTATTCTTTGGGACAACCTAGTTACTTGCTTTTCCAGTTTAACTGAAAGTATTAGACACATGCCTCTCAGTATCAAGACAGGCTGCTTTTTATCTAGGTCCAGGCTATTTTCATTTCCCCTAAGAGCCCTGCCTTCAGTGCTATCTCTTGTTTTGGGAGTTTCTTTTGGTGCAACCCAGGACTGTCTAGAGTGTGTTTTGGGGAGAGAGGGTGCAGGAAGGTGCAGGAACAGTGTTTTCTTCCTGGTTCCAGATTGTGAATAAGTGTTTGTTTGTGAATAAATGATTGTTCCCTGGAGAGCAAAGTACTGTGGGTTGCCAGCAAGCTTAAAGTTGCCCACAGGACCTAAGGAACAAGACCATATGGGCTGGGAACCTACCCAAGCCCTGGCCCTGTGCATCAGCGGCTCCCTGCCAACCTGCCCACTGCACCTTGTGCTCCCATTGAAGATGTGGGAGGATCATGCTCTGAGGCTGAGCACTAAAACCAGCCAGCATTCAAACCTGTTTCTAACAAGCTAGCTATGCCCTTGTGTCTTAGGGCCATGTTTAGCACTTTCTGGAACAGTAAGAGAGAGAGAAACTGTCCATGGAGGTGAAAACTGCTGATTCTCAAGGCTAATAGGAGAAGCTGGTTCTGAATTCAGTATAGCAGGCTCTCTTCAGTAACAAACCATGCTGAGAAGTGCTGAAGTGACATGATTTTCCATCATTCTGAGTTCTAGTGTTGGGATCTTATTAGCTAGTCTGGAGGGAGGAAAAAAAATAACAAGGACAAAAAAATTAATCTTGCCTGTGAAGGAGATGGTAAAGGCATTCTGAACAACCATCGTATGATTTTTCAGATGCAAAATGTCAGCATTCATCGTGGCTCTGTTACCAGAAATACTTCAGCAGAGCTTCAGTTTGACTGTTTAGATTAGAGAGCATTTATTTGTAACACTGAACCATGGCAGAAATATGTGATCAATATTTAGCTAGTGGAACTGTAATTCCTCATCTGATGAAAGAAAAATGACAGGTAATGAGATATTTTACTACCTTGAACTACTTTTTCTTGTCATGCCAAAAATCGGTCTTCTCCCAAGCCCCCTCACAAAAAGCTCCTTCAGATGACCTCTGGTTGCACCTGAGTTACTGAGCTACTTCTGTTAAAACGGTGATGTTGCATGAACAGCAGTGAATATGTGGAGAGCAGTGAGAGGCATACCTTCCTCAGAGTAGAACCATGGACACTGATGTTGGACTGCAGAGACGTATCACATAGTCTGGCTACTCATGTCTCACTACCCAGGTGTTTCATTCCCACAGCTAACAAATGAAGCATGCAAAGTGGATAAAACAACAAATTAGATAGCTGTGACACCAAGTCAGATGATAGAACAGCCCAAACTTCAGAAAGAGCAGTCAGGAAGAGTAGAGATAGTGTTTAATGATGGAGTCAAAGCACATGGGATACAAATGCACGTTCCAAGAGTCGCAACAAATTTCTATGGGAATGCAGTGGTAGAGAGCTCCTTAAATTTCTGCTGTTGTTCTTGCAAATACAGTTTTGCTCCAGTTAGGCCTAAATGAACTAGATGCTTAGGGCAATATGGTGAAAACTATGGATATGTTCTGTAATTATCCAAGGATCGTCATGTTTAGTAATTATTGAAATAAACTGTGGAAAATATTTGAAGTGCTCTTGTGCAAGAAGCCACATAACATATGTCAGTCATCACCAAAGCACACTTAAATGACAGTAGGAGGACTGTGAATGACACATTTTGTGTCCTTTTAGGATATCATATTTTCTTTATATATAGTTAGTCCTTTTGTTTTTTTATGGGAATATCAAAATGTGGAGTAAGCAGTGAAAAGTCTTAGAGGGAGAAGGGTACAGGAGCATCATTTGCCATGAGATGTTCAAAGGTTTCTTGGTAGCATCAACATGGATAAACTGAAGTATAGCACATCTGTGTTGTACAGTTGGTTAATATTGGAGAAACCTTGGGATTACTGCAGCCACCAACTCATATACTGGCATGTTACAGCACAAAAGAAATTAACCTGAACATGACATTACCCTGCTGTGGCCAAAGACACTGTAAGTTGGTTTGTGTCTTTTCTGTTACACTACGCTATATGGTAGCATGGAGAAACATTCTGATGAGTAAATCATTTGTAAGAAAGAAATTATTTCTGTAAGAAAGTCAGACCTACCAGGAATGTCAAAAAAGCACAGGTGTCCATCTGATAAACTAGATAAATATTTATTGTTTCAATATTACTGCAGTTATCGCATTGAGATGTCTGCTTGCTGATAGGTTTTGGGGTTTTTAAAGCTAGTAAGTGTACGATGTTTACCTGAATACAGAATTGACTTTGAGGATAAACAGCTAATTGACAACATTTGTATCAAGATTGACATTAAATATAATGGGTCTCTCTATGACTTCTCTCTTTTCACTAGTCTGCCTCCTTTTCCAATGCTCTCAGTAGATTTACAGTCATATGTCAGCCACTAGTCACCTATATTGCTTGCTTACCCTCCTCTGTTAACCCTGCTTCAAGTCATTACACGCTATGGCCTTATTCCCTCTCTTGGTAGGTGCCTGGCTCCTGTTGAGATTTTGTGTGTGCTGAACAGCCAGGTGGGGACCTCAGCACTGGTACCTTGTGTCTGTGAGCAGCATCTCTTGTCTGGTTTTCTGTTTCAGAATAAACCAAAACTCACATAAGAACTTGAGCATATTTTTAGGCCAAAGAAATCTTATTGCAAAAATTCCCATTTTATCTTATACATAGATAATTTTTAAAAAAAGATTATGTCACTATTGTTACACACAGTCTGTTTCTCCAGGGAACATAGATGAAGAAGAAAATATTTTTAAAATTGCTTGGTACTCTTTTCTGACACATGGAGGAGTCAATTTAAAAATGGGAGTCATATAATCCTGTCAAAAGAAAAAAAAGCATGAACCGAAGCACAAGGGAGCAGCATTGCAGTTAACCAAAAAATGTGGATATGTCCTTGTTGGTTTCGCTTGGTTAGAGACTTCAAGTTCCCAATCACTTTCATTTGTATTAGTTACTTTGGGAATATACCTTTTATGTATTACTTTAATTTTAGACAGAACTCTTTTCTCCATCATGTAAAAACTTGAGTTCTCTTTTTCTGCAAATACGGACAAGACAGGAAGAAGTTCATACTCAGGTGAGCTATTTTGCTGTAGATATATGTCCTGTGACTTCATGGTGTTCTTACAAACCTGAAATATTAATCTACAGTATGTTTATGTTAAAGGAAGGGATTGCTCAAAACTGTTTCTGCAATGACCTGTTGTCTTTGGCAATCCTCAGTGAAAAATGCCTGTTGTTGAGAGATGACTCCTTTCGTATTAATATGTTCATGAACATATTAATTACTTGGTATTGCAATACGTAATAGTATTTTGACAAAACTCTCACTAGATAGTCCTGGGGTTTAAAGCATTTCCCTGCTTTAATACTTTGAAAACTTCTGAATGTTTTTCTCATCTCAGTTAGATGGAATGTCAAACATGATTTTTTTTTTACAAAGTAGTTAAGAAAAACAGTTTAGCTCAAAAACATTTCATTTTGTTTTCAGACTTTAAAGTTTGTGTAAACTGAAAGAGGTAAATCAAACTACTTTAAAATTAAACTTTTTGGTTAAAATGTTTGAAAAGAACATTTTAACAAAACTGTTCCTCTTTCCTTGAAGTCTTCAGGTTGATTGTAGTGGACAGAACAGACGATCCTCAAGAAGAGTTTTAGTTTAGACTAAGTTACAGTAGTTTATGCAGAAAGTTTCTGTTGATGGGATACTAAGCGAGGCATAGGTACTTCTAGGTCACCAGGTTTGTTGACATAGTTCATAATGGGTGACAGTGATTTCAGGGAAGCCTTCTAAAGATCTTTCTCTGGAACATGCACAAGGCATGCAAGTACTCATCCCTGGCTTAGTAATAATGCTTAGGATTCTGGGCAAGGAATAAAGGATACTTGAACCCCCAGGTACAGTACAGCTAGAAAGCTTTTTTCAATTCCATATTGTAGGTTTACTTTTCACAACTTAAGGGAGAATAGAGTAAAATAAAAATAAATGAAAAACCCAGTAGACTCTGAAAAAGTAGATTTCTAGATTACTCAGCAGTCTCTGAACAACTACAGATAATTTAACAATATGAACACAGAAGTAAATTCTATTAAAATCTTTCTACTGTAGCATTTAGTAACCATAGTAATGATCAGCATATAAATTCCCTCTTGATCATAATATGCTTTATGGGCGGACCCTTGATTGTAGATGTTGGCAGCTGCTGTTCAAACACACTGCTGCGAAACAGGGAGCTGGTGAAGGGCAGTTATTCTATAGCTAATAAAGTCACCAAGTTTTGTGATATGACTTATGACGTATGGCAGTGATTTCGGAGAAGTCTTTTCTTAAGACATGTCTCTGGAACTGTTGCACAAGCCATGTAGACACAGAAGCAGCATATGTCCAAGAGGGAGGCAGCGGGTTGCTATAGTGAATGTAAATGTTGAACTGAGGTTTATCTACCACTAAGCTGCTTTGTTGCTTTTATTCACTATGAAAGTTCGAAAAGCCTTTCCATAAACAACTGCAACTCAGTCATTCTTTACCTTCTTATTAAAACAGATTTTAAGGTCTTTATATGCTTTTTTTTTGACCATTCTTTTGCATCTGGAGGAATTATTGGTGTATTTTTTTTCCACTGGTCTGTGTGATTTCCAGTACAGTTAATGATGCAGATCTTTAGCCCTGCTAGAAGACAGCATGGAACAGCTGTCAGCACACAGCTGGATCTACGCTCCCTGGTTTCTCACAACACCAGAAGAACAAAACTGCTGAACTTATGCCTGTTACTTATGACCCAGAGGAGGTTTAAAATGCTCACAGTTACTGCAGTAGTAGCAGGGAGCCGGAATGATAAAGAAGTTGTCATAGAAACTCCAAGAGATGAAATTTTTAACTTTGTTTTTCATACTCAAATTTAAATTTCTGAATTGGGCTCCTGTTTCGACATGGCCTTTGGAACAATCTCTCTCTCTCCATTTTGCTTTAAGAGGAGCTATAGCTTTTTCATATCCTGTAAGCATGGTTCGCGTTTGAATCATGGGTAGCCTGATGAGAACTGTTTTAAAGTTCTCCGAGATCTTCACAAATGAAAGGTGCCTGCACATGGCTGCCTTATTACCTTTCGATTGTCTTTGTGTCTCCATGACTACTGAGGTGTTTTACATAAAAATACTTCTGAATTTTCTAACCTATTAGACTAGGATAAGATACCACCTTTTTCCCATAGTTTTTGGAATCTAGTCTTTTGTGTCTGCTGCTTTTCTAACCTGAAGGGTTGGAATTTAGGGGAAGAGAGGATTACAGCAAGAGAAACAGAAGTACCGTGTCAGCTCTGAAATACTTGGTGTGGCTCAGCTTCAGTTGCTCTCAGAGCCTCATATCCATCTGCATGAAAACTAATAACCTAATTAAACACAAATACAGATTCAAATCTTTAATATCCTTCATTAAGTCTTTCCTCTTTTTTCAGTGTTTCTGTTTCGAGGTGTATTTTGGTGCCCTTGCCCTTGCCCTTCCCCTATAGATGACACTGCAGAGGTGCAAATCATTCTCAGTTTAATCTCAAATAAATTGTGAAATATCTGAGTTAGCTAGCTTCTGCTAAAGATCTTTCTATAGCAATCTGTCTCACAAGACTTTTGTTTTCTCTTGATCCACTAATGCTGAAAATGGGGTGAGAACAGCTTTTGTATTTAAGCTTTTCATTTGTAGTTCCCAAGTGCAAAGGAAGATAGGAATTAATAAAAGGAAGGGACTGAGATTTCCCAGGGGATTTGTTTGAGCTTTGTGATTTACTGATTCATAGATACAAGTGCAGTCGAAATTGTCAGCTGTGTCAATTGATATTTCTAAAATCTATTATGAGGCCCTTAAATAAATATTTGACATTTTTCATATAAGCAGTTTAGTACATAAACATATCTGCCCATTTTTACAATCTAATTATTCATGCTATTTGAGCCTCACAGTCCAGACTAAAAGAATTGTATTTTCTTTTCTCTTCTTTTGAATGGCTATTTTGTTGACATTCTGCAGTTATTACAATTGATTCCATGGCCTTTTTTTTTTCCAAAAGAACTCAACTGCAGAGTCTGTCACCCTTGTGTTTTATTCATAGATTTTATCCTTACTTTTTAATCAAAATATTTTCTCTGTCTCATGGATCCCCAGTTCTTCTCAAAACAAAGAGACCAAAGTCTGTTTGAGTACTGAACAAGGTTTTTCCATTTTCCAAACTTCCTTTTCTTTGGAAACTCTAAAATGGGTTAAACTTGTGTCAAGGTCATTGTAACTACAGCTTTTGCATTTCTCCTATTCTTTATTAATTCCGTCTTGGAAGAGCTTTGCCATGATGATCTATTCAGTTTCGGTAGCAAACTCAGGGCTTGTGGAAGTTTCCTTTTCTAGTCCAGCAGGAAACGAGCTCTATTTTTTATTTTTTTCAGTGTTAGAGAAAGGTACAATTGATCAAAAGTCAGTGTGTACTACATTTAAATTCTGTCAATAGTTTGAAAATTTTAAATATAATTTCATTTGAGTTTGAACAATTGTTTCAATTTTCATATCATGAATTTCTGTCATGCCTAGAATTCTTCCTTGCATTTTTTCATTGTAATTAGCTTGCATCTCTGGCCAACCCTGAGTGAATAAATAAGTCAGATGAATGTGCCTCTGCTGATGAGTGTCTGTGAAGATTACTGTCTGGAATGCGGGCTCAAGAGAACAAGGAGGATAGTGATGATTTCAAAATAGCTGTTAATGTGTTGGCGAGTGAGCAAAACTCACAACTCATTTTACCTAAATCAAGAAAAAGCTGTCAGTAACAAATTTTTGGTTTTACATGATTTGGGCAGAATTTACTTGAATGTGTTATAAGAAGTGTGTGTCTCCACTGTTTCTTTTCTGATTATTCATTCTTTGCAGACGAGTGAAAATTGAAAACAAAAACATTACATGTGGCTACAAATGATTGATTCCTCTGTCTTGACAAGCCAGAAGTGATCATTTGTTAAATTCTATGACTGAAAGTGCAGAAGTAGCTGAATTTGCAAGGCATGTTTTAATATAGATGCCATTTTGTGTGGAGCTCAGGTTACTTTAGATAATGCTTTTCCTTTTGAGTGCATGATACTGGTAAATTATATATTTACAAAGTATCATCATGAAAAATAAATAAATGAATATACATGTAAGCATATGAGTAAATATAACTGTAAGTGAGCTTCAGTTACCTCCATTAAAGATCCCATGTAATATTCATAACAGTGTATTCTTTAGTAAGCAATAAGAATGTAGATGGATCTCTGATATTTTTTATTAGTCCTATGAAAGAGACAATTTTGAAATTTCAGCTTTTATGCATAGATACCTTATCTCCTGTATTCATACAAGGTATACAAACATTCAAATACACTGAATTTCTGTTTGCAGCAGTTAATTTTTTTTACTGAAGAGTGATGGATATAATGAATGTTTTCCTCTGATGGTGGCACTGAAAAAAAATATCATTTTTTAAAAAAGGATTCAGGGAGACAGATATCTTTTTCCATATTGGTAAACTCAATATGAAAGTATTTTCTAACAGCAGTATAAATTTTGATAGCATAAGTAGAAATGGTTTTGCTTTCACTTGCTTCAGTGGAAGTGTAGAATCTCTATGCTTAGATATTAAAAATTTGACCAAAGAATCACAGAATCATTGAATCATAGGATGGTTTTGGTTGAAAGACACCTTAAGGATCATCTAGTTCCAACCCCCCTGCCATGGGCAGGGACACCTTCCACCTTCCTGGGGCTCTGAACAGCTCCAGGGATGGGGCATCTGTGACTTCTCTGGGCAACCTGTTCCAGTGCTTCACTACCGTCACTAGGAAAAAACATTTATTCCTGATATTTAGTCTAAATCTACCCTTGTTTATCTTGAAACCATTACCCCTTGTCCTATCACTGCACTCCCTGATAAAGAGCCCCTCTCCAGTTTTCCTTTAGCACCCCTGTAAGTGGAAAAAAAAAGCTTGTGAAAAGCTTGAAAGGTTCCCCTGTCTTTACAGACAAGAGATTTTTGCTTCTTGTATGGTTTTTTTTTGAACAAGTAAACAAATTCCTGGGTTTCAAATGTACTACAGACAGAACTAAGTGTTACATTTTTAAGTCAGCTATTTCATTATATTTTTCTAAGACATCAGGCTTAGCCTTGACACTGGATGAGCTTAATCTCTTTGTAGCAAATTTAAGGCATTTTTGGATCTCAGCATTGCAGTGACTTCAAAAGATGTAGCCTCAGTTGGCTGTGGACAGGTGGTGGGAGACATAAACCATGATTTTATTATTCAAAAGCTGTAGGGGAACAGGAAAGTACCTCAATGTGGACAGCTTAAAAAAAGGAAGGGGATAAAAAAGCCACAACTCCTATGTTGAAACAAGTGGTGAAGGAAGCACACCCTGTGGAAAAATGTCATCAGAGTGTTTATTTGAGACAACTCCCTGTGCATATTTTGTATCTAGATCTTGGAGAACTGAACAGGTCTCAGTTTCTCTTCTGTGTCATTTGAAGTAGATAAATGTCTCTGATGTGAGGAAGCAAATGTCCCTGTGAGATGGGAGCCACGGAGGCAGAGATCCTGCAGAGGATGATCTTCAGCTGACCCTGCTTGAAGCTGCTGTGATGACAAAGGAAGACAGCAGATATATTTGAAGTATTCTGCTGAAGTGGAAAACCGAGTTACTAGATGCAGAAACTTGTTTTTCTGCAGCTTTAGTTGCAGACCTGAACTTCCATATAATGCGACAATTTCCAAACTCACTTGAACTGTCAGCAAAGGTTGGCAATAACTACGTATGCTTTTGATAGTGATGCTGTTAGTAGTGCTTCTGTAAAGCTGATTCCAACTGATAGGAAGAGGTAGACTGAATAGGTAGGGGTGCTCTTATAAGATGCATGTCTAGCCAGTGCTGTAAGAAATCTGAAGTGGCTTGGATCCTGCATACTAGTAGTACCAAATAGGATAAGACAGAAAGAAATGAACCTTGAGTAAAAAGAATGGTGTAGACAGGTCCCATTTAAATAAGCCCGGTAAGAAGACATATATCTCAAACCAAGTGCAGAGTGCTTCTATACAGGTTATAGAAATACATGTAGTGAAATGAGTATTCGCTCTGTGCCTAGGGTACAAATGGTATAGGACAGTTCAACTCTGTGTTTTAAACAAGAAGAGATGGAACAAAATGTGTCGATTAAAAATGGCTAACTCCATCAGCACATGCCATTGAATCTCTGTGGGTGAAATTCCAGACATAAAGAAGGAAAAAGTCTTAACAGAAGCGTTCAAAGCAGCCAGATAAGGTGGTTGTGACACTACTGGTTTGGGATACACAATACAGCAATAAGTAGTTTGATTTTCCTATATGAACAAGGTGAATGTCATAATGTGGAGTAAGATAGAGACAGAACTGTTGTACACTGTAAATGACTGAAGCAGTATTCAAAGAGCTCACAAAAGAATACAGATGCTTTAGTACTGAACTGCTCCATGTAAATCTTAAAAGTTGAAGAATCACTTTTAAGTGATGACTGTAAAGAGAAGTTGTTATACCTCCATGCCAAAATGCTTTTGACAAATTTCCGTAACAATTGCTTTTAATTAAACTGAACTAAATTAGAATTCACAAGAAAAGCTTCTTACAGATTAATGACTAGTTAAAAGGTAGCAATTGAAGGTGAGGAATAGTGGATATTTTTCCCAAGTGGAAAGAAACAAACAATCCTCCAAGCCCTGTCTCCCAGGCTGTAGATGTGATCATGTTATCTGCAGTGGAGCTGGGAAATATATCAGGACAGCACTGTATGATGTTTCTTGTGTGAGTTTAGAACTAAAAGGTATGTTTTTACATTAAGGGCATAATACCATTCTGGATGTTCTTGTTAGGTAGCATAAGTGAGTTCAACTATGATAACACATGGCAAAAATTTCCATGTAGGAATGTGAAGGAACATGAAGACCTTTATATACAAACATAGGTATTTCTGACTCTCTTCTGAATAGACTGCCAAATTGAAGGTTACTGGGACATAAACCAAGGATAATTTTGCCTGTATTTTATACGCTTTTCTGTATGCACTGCAGATTGTTCATTATGCACGTTTTATGCTGCATGGTTACGCTTTTTTAGTGTATCTGATTGTCGCAGACACAGAAAGTCTAGAATTGTAGGAGCTGCAGCATTTGAAATTTATCATAGAATCATAGAATAGTTTGGGTTGGAAGGGACCTTAAAGATCATCCAGTTCCAACCCCCCTGCCATGGGCACAGACACATGCCACTAGGTCAGGCTGCCCAAAGACCCATCCAACCTGACCTTGAACACCTCCAGGGATGGGGCAGCCAAAACTTGCCGGGACAACATGTTCCAGTGCCTCACCACGCTCATAGTGAAGAAATTCTTCCTTATGCCTAGTCTTAAATCTGCTCCTCTCCAGTTTATGTCCATTGCCCCTAGTCCTATCACTACAAGCCTGTGTAAACAGTCCCTCCCCTGCTTTCTTGTAGGCCCCCTTCAGTTACTAGAAGGTCACTATAAGATCTCCTTGGAGCCTTCTCTTCTCCAGGGTGAACAACCCCAACTCTCTCAGCCTGTCTTTGTACGGGAGGTGCTCCAGCCCTCGGATCATCTTTGTAGATCTCTTCTGGACCCGTTCCAAAAGTTCCAAATCCTTCTTACATTGAGGATTCCAGAACTGGACACAGTACTCTAGATGAGGTCTCACAAGAGAAGAATAGAGGGGCAGAATCACCTCACTTGAAATTATGCGCGCAAAAGCTATGCTGTGTTTTGTTATTGATATGTCCACAGTTTTCAGTTATCTGCAGTTGTTAAGAGATGTCATTAGTATGAACCAAATTATGATTCAAGATATGGTATCCTTTCTGTGACTCATTTGTTTCTGAACCAGAACAAACCAACTCTGCAGTCTTCCAAGGAGAAGGCATGTTTAGCTAGATAAAGAACCATGACCCTAATCATATAAGGTTGTTAAAAATGACCATTAGGAAGGATATGAATATAGGTTCAAAGCAAAACTGAAAATAAGCCATTGAGTTTCAATGAAGTGTCTCTACGTGAATCAAAACCTTGGCTTTTAAAGAGAAAATTCTTGATCAAAATCAGTGAACTTTGATTGCTTAACATCACTGCCACATAACTTCAAAATTCTCCTCTTTTCAGTATGCATCAGCCAATTTTAAAATATGACATTTAAGTTTGGATAGTTCCATATAACCGTGCTTCTTCTTTAGACTTCCTCTAAGATTTGTGGAGAAGCTGCTTTATGCCATTTGCTAGTGATGCAGTGGGAGTTACAGGTATGTGTGCCCAGGGTGTGGAATCAACCCTCAGTGGGAGGAGAACGGGGTTTTGTCTCTCTCCAGCACAGCATGCAGAATATGTTGAGCTGCAGTCTGCAGAAATCCCTGGGAAATGGGAATTTAGCTTTAACAGGTCAGTTAATCTGAAGAACACAACCTTCTCCTGTCATATTATGTACTGTAACATTGTTTTCAAGGTAGACAAACTTTAGAAACAAGTAGTAAAGATAAATGTAACTCAAACTTAGTTGTGTAGTTTGGCTACACAAAAAGGAAAAAAAGGAGGATGTTGGGCAGGGAATTGTGTTTGTGCTTAGGTTGCTGAGGCTTGCTTCAAATCTGCGGCAATGTTAGGTCTCTCTCACGCTTTCTCTCTTGCTGTTTCTGATACTCACCAATATGTATTTCATGTTGGAAGCCATGGGCAGGTACCAGCTGCAAAGGGCTAAAGCAGATTCCTGGATCATGAGGGGGTTTAGGAGGTATATATCTGAGAAGTTTCTTAGTTTCTCTGAAGGCAGATCAAACAGTCCAACTGTCCTTTTGTTCTTCACCCTTTTCTTCAGACTTGATAACTATGAGAATAATTATTATATCATTTGAATGCAGTGTACTTGCATAATTACTGTCCTTACGTCCAACTAAACTGTGAATTACATGTTATAGAGTAATTTATATTAAACTGACATATAATACCAGTGTCATGAGGCCATCTTGCAGCATTAGATTTAAAATAATCACTGTTTTGTGGTGGGTGTATTAAATATGTCTAATACAAATTTTTAATTCATGCAAAAGTACAAGAAAGCATACTAATACCAACAAGTCAATGTGTGTAAATAGTTTATTTTAAGAATACAGATGATGTTGATTGGAAAGCTTTTAGTATTTCAGTGATGAAAGGAAATGAGTTGCATGCTGCATTTAGACAAAATGAACAGTCAACACAAAGTCTGACTGGACTGAAGCCACTTTCCTTCCTTCAGTGCCCACATTTAAGGCCACGGTACAAGGCAGCTGTCTGCGCGTATTGTCTCTGGTACAATTCTTAAAAAAGCTTTCCTCTAATGAAAGCTTGCAAACTTCTGATTCAGCATTTTACTTACCCCTTAAAAAGTCAGTTATAGTAACATATTAATGATAGAAAAAATAATTAGTGGGTTTTCTTTGTGAACACTGAGAAATAAATAACTTGAGTCCATTTGGTAGATTTAGTTCTTGGAGAAATAATGTGTGCTCAATTTCTTACTTTTAGAAGGAGAATCCCTAAAATGCAAGAAAAGCAACGGTGCGGCAAAGATACAGTGAATATATGTAATGTAAATGTCAAAACTATGTTCAGGAGATGTTGTCCTTAACATAAAATCCCATTAATTCAGTAAATGAATACAGTGGGTTGCACCCGCTTCATTGAGCAGGAGGCAAAATTACAGAAAAAAGTAATTATGAAACTGGGTCAGTGGAGCCCTATGAAGCTTAAAAGCGAACAATAACACTGAATTAAAAAGAGCCTTACTACTCTGTTTCAGAGTCTGGTATTTTTGTCTTAATTTCACATTCTGGACCTTATTTCTGATTACCTTAGAAAAGGAATGATGAGATGCAAAGATATCTTGAAGAGAGTGATTTCTGAAATAACTTGGAGGTCCCTGAAAACCAGAGAGGGCATGAGTGAAAAAAAAAAAAATCCTATCATTAATCAACTGGGTGTTTAATAGTATTTTTAACTTTAGAAGCTGTTAGTCATAATGGGCTAAATGCTGGAATGGGAGATTTAACTTGAACATGTTTCAGCGATGAAGATAATTAGGAAGGGAATTACAGAAACAGTGAAGCTAGTGACTTACCTGCTGCTTTCACTACAGTCAGATTTTGTGCCAGAGCATGACTGTATGTCTGTCCAGCACACAGGTCTCATTCTACCAATTCTCCTCTTCAAGGTATTCAGGAAACCAGATACAGGCAGATAAAAGCTAGGTAAGAGAAAAGTCTTCCAGAATAATGAAAGGTGTGATTTTATTAGAGGAGGCTCAAGAGGCAGTTTCTGCTATGAGTCAGAGTGCTCTCAGGGGTCCAAGTTGAAAGTGCCTGCATGGAGCCACTCAGTGTCAGGCAACTCTGCCTGCTCCTACCAGGCAGCATCTGGATGGTGCCCAGGAGCTGTGCTCTCCGCTATCTGCTGTGGAGCACAGGCACCGAACTTTTGGAGGGTATCTGTGTCAAGTACAGCTCTGACATTAGTGAAGTTGCCTGCTTAGGTCTCTCTGCTCATACTGGAGTGTAGATTAGTCAGGAAGTGCTTACTGTGTTTGCTATTCATAGAATCAGAAAAAGGTTTGAGTTGGAAAGGACCTTTAAAGGTCATCGAGTTCAAACTCCCAGCAGTGAGCAGGGACATCTTCAACTAGGTCAGGTTGCTCAGAGCCCTGTCCAACCTGGCCTTGAATGTTTCCAGGGATGAGGTTTCTACAGCCTTTCTGGGCAACATGTTCTAGTGTTTCAACACTGTCACTATAAAAAAATTCTTTCTCTAACCAGCAACCAAGCTGATAAAATAAGTAATTAGTATTTCATTGCTCCTATGGTATCTGGAGAGCATTTATGCCAGAGGGGAGCTGAGCTGCAGAGTGATGATGGTCCATTAGGTGCCCACTAGTGGTCCTTGAGGCACGCAGAAGTGGTCTGTGAAAGGACAGGCAGTTTTCACTTGAGAATTTTTTTATGCCAGTGTAACTGTGACCACAGAAGTGAGAGGCCTTTTTTAAGTCATCAGCATTAAAAACACTTATAATTGAAATGATTTGTTATGATTTTGTAAAACAATCATATTTTGTTTGCCTAAATGCTAATTATTTTACCTGTTCATTGTCTCTTGCCCCTAGTTGTCACACAAGATGCTCGGTGCTTGTACATTTCTTTGTTGCTTTTTCTTCCATATGCTTAGGGACATGGTTTAGTGGTGGACTTGGTAGCATTAGGTTAATGTTTGTGCTCAGTGATATTAAGGCTCTCTTCCAGCCTAAATGAGTCTACGATTCTATGGTGAAGTGCTCATTTAATGGGTGGTAGATGTTGGAGCCATTGGAACTGTCATCTGAAGAGTTTGTGGCAGCAGTACTAAAACTGAGAACATGGATTACATGTGAAATAAAGAACCTCTTCTGGGATATTTTTCTGCCTTAGAGAAGAGGATTGTAGGTCATGCCTGGTTTATTTTCTATTAAAAAATCTATGTCTCAGCTTCTTATATTTTGCTGTGCCTATTGTCCTGGAGAACAATACCTATTTTTCACATTAATGAGCACTAAAACTCCTGCCAGTTTTGTTTAAAAGAAAGAAAATCTTGAAAATATGTTTCATATAAGAAGTGCAGATTCAATGAGTCATTTTATGTTTAATAACTTTTCTCTTTCAGCTTGGATAGGTAAACATTTTATGCATTTAGCTCTTTACTATTTTATTATGTTTTCTTCAC
Organism: Phaenicophaeus curvirostris; assembly: GCF_032191515.1. Classification (NCBI taxonomy): domain Eukaryota; kingdom Metazoa; phylum Chordata; class Aves; order Cuculiformes; family Cuculidae; genus Phaenicophaeus; species Phaenicophaeus curvirostris. The sequence continues at coordinate 56,413,686 of NC_091394.1, forward strand.
TTTTTTTAAGTTCTCTTTTTTCTATACTAGGGGGAAGATGTGTACAGTATTTTTTTAAACTAATTATTTGGACTTTCTGCTTAAGGTTACACTGTAATTCCAGGCACACACTGCAATAAATACATACTATACATTTCAAGAGAAGAAAAATGGACTCTGAGGGTGTTATGATGCTCCTGGTTTACAAAATGGGTAGTTCTCCTCAGCCTATTTCCGTAATGCTGTTATGATAATCTGATCATCAGGCTGTCAAGGGAGAGGAATCAAACAGAACCATGTTATGTGGTAGCTAACGAGTGAGAAACTTCAGGGGATTGAGTTACTTTAGAATTACAGGTAATTACAACAAATTAATTAATTACAATTAATTACCTACATAATTGCGATTCACAAACATGACAGTAATGTGACTATCTGTAAAACAAGCACACAAAGCAATCTCCTCTCAGAATCCATTTTGGATTCTGGAAATGATTTAGTCAGTATTATTAACATTACATACAGGCTCGATTTCTAAGTTTAATCTCCAGTGTCCTCAAAGTATTAGAGGCTTATTGAGACAGTGTGATCTCCTGCAGTATGAGATTAGAAAAAAGCCGTCCTGCACATTTATTATGTATATAAGGCCACAGGTACTGAAAGTTAGCTGAATATTTCCTTATTTCTAGAAATAATTTGATGCAGTTAGAAAATGAACTCCAGAGATACAGGGTTGATCTCTCTGTGCCACAACTAATAACTTTTAACTGACTAGAATAATCACAATGGAGTAATCTGTCAAAGGACTAAGGCTAAAGTATTCAATCTTAGGACATAAGATTCCAGACCTGATATATGCAGACATAAACTGAACAGAGCTCTGTTACAAAGGTGTTGGATTTGGTATGTCTTACTGAGTTCACTGTAAGATTTTGCAAGGGGAGAGTAGTCCCTTAGTTGAGATATTATGAAATCTTTCAGAGTATCAGAAGATTAAAATACCAAATATGTGGAAAAGTAAACACTTTAGATGGAATGATTTGGACAAAAACAGGTGAGTAGGCTCAAACCCACTTTTTCTCTTCAATATCTGATTTCTACATAGCTTTGCTTCTTAAATTCAGTTAGCAAGCAGTCAGTGTTGCCATAAATGTGTCTCCTGAGACTACAGTATTTACAACAGTCTCTGTAGCGATCCGAGAAGAGCTGTCATGTAGTTGTAGCATAGTACAGAATTCCATAGTGAGTTTACAAATCTAAACCTGATCCTTACCAGAATAATTCTGCAGTTTCAAATTACAGTTTCAATAGCATTTAATGCCTGCTGCTTCAGCTAAGTAGTTACACCAAAGTAATAACTAAATACCAAGTGATAGTTTCAACATAGTGAATTGACCTAATGATCCTGTTAACAGGATATCAAAAATTTACTGTAGAATTAAAATAAAATATTGGCTAAGGTAACTTCTTAAACAAATTCGTAACTTGAACTCTTAGTGAATATCTGATGGTCTTTTAATAGTAGATTATTGGATTACTAATGGGAACTGTTTTTTCACCTGATTTTTTCTCTTTGTCACAGAATCATAGAACCATAGAATGATTGTAATTGGAAGGAACCTTTAAGGATCATCTAGTCCACCCCTTCTGCCATGGCCAGGGACAGCTTTCAATAGATCAGGTTGCTCAAAGTTGCAGCCAGCTTGGCCTCGAATGCTTCTAGTTGTGGGACACTACAACATCTCTGGGCAACTAGAGTCACACCACCTTCACTGGAAAAAAAATTCTTCCTTATGCCCATTCTATACCTACTACCCTTTGCCCACCCTGATGTCCAGTTTAACCCTACTGCCCTTCATTGTGTGGGTTACTTACATCAGTCAAGTCAAGATTGAATTCAAGCTTTCTTCACTATGCACAGCGTCTCTTGTGAGACCTGCCACCTGCTCCTTCCACACGCACAGCCCTAGGGTGCCTGGGGGCCAGAAACCCACTGAGCACCACCCACCCACCTCACCCACCCCCTGAGATCTTGCAAGCCTTGCAGTTCTCACAGTGTGCGGTAATTGTTGCTGCTGCTGGCATCGGCTTCCCAGTGTTTGTCAAACTAGTGCTTTCTCTGCTAAATGTATTGAACAGTGAGAAGTTTATAATAAGATCCAGCTAAAAGAATGTAACTTATCAAGTCAGCAGTAATGTGACGTACTTATTAATAACAACTTAGGGGAGACCTCATTGCTCTCTACAACTACCTGAAAGGAGGTTGTAGAGAGGAGGGAGCTGGCCTATTCTCCCAAGTGACAGGGGACAGGACAAGAGGGAATGGCCTCAAGCTCCGCCAGGGGAGGTTTAGGCTGGACATTAGGAAAAAATTCTTCACAGAAAGGGTCATTGGGCATTGGAACGGGCTGCCCAGGAAGGTGGTTGTGTCACTTTCCCTGGAGGTGTTTTAGGCACAGGTGGATGAGGTGCTGAGGGGCATGGTTTAGTGTTTGATAGGAATGGTTGGACTCGATGATCCGGTGGGTCTCTTCCAACCTGGTTATTCTATGATTCTATGATTCTATGATTCTAACTTATTCCTGTAGGTGTTCCTGCCCCTTTTCCAATTATTTTAGCCAAGTGCTTTACAAAGAAAGAGTACTCTCAAAATATATATTTGTTTCCAGACTTATCAAGTAAAATTTTAATCATAACTGTATGTTATACGCATATTTTTATAAGAAGGAAAATAAAAATTCCGAATCCTTGTAGGAAAGAATAAGTGATTGTAAATAATATTGTCTTTTCTAATGAAGGATATCAAGTGCTTTGTGCTTTTATACTTCCTGGCTCCCATCCCTATGAATAATGAACCATTTTTAGAGGGAAGTAATTATGTTTAGGATACTCTGTTAGGATGATTTTAAAGGAATTGCATATTTCTTTTATTGTAAGAATACAATAAGAAGTTTGTTAAGCAGCATCCAGTTTCTCAAGAGTCTGCAATGTTAAACTAATATAATGTTGTCAAGTCAGCTGAGGGTTTGTAATCTTTGTATGCATCAGAGTGCATTTTTTCTTATGCATATTACATTTTTTCCTTCCATTAAAGCAAGCTTTCTTGGCTGAAATGAAATGTATTAAGCACTGTAAGGTGAAGAACATGCACCTATACTAAGCACACAGTACCGGAAAAATGTGAATTTTCTGTGTTTACATCTAAACTGAAAACTGTATAATATACCGCGAGAAACTCATTTCAGTACTTAGGTTTCTTTATCTTGCCCCTGGGAGCTTAGATTGTGCTCCACCGTGCTCATTAATTTCTGATACTTCCACATTACTTCAGCTCAGTGGAGCTCAGTGGTCCACAAGTGCTTTATGAAACAGTGTTTTTGTTGTTTAAAAGCCAAACTTCAATTGAGTATCAAAAAAATAATGAAGCAGGGTAGTAAGGGAAGCAGGATATGAAAATAAAGGCATATCTTGAGCTATATTATTATTTGTATAAAAATGTTTTTTAGCACTTATATTTAATGCCCTGGAAAAAAAAAAAAGAAAAGCAAGATGGCAGTTTAATATAAACAAATGTCTCACAATTGAAATCATAGCATCAATTTAACACAGATTTAGATTTTGAATTTTTTTACTTATTTTTTTCTAGCTTATATTTGTCCATGTAGAGACAATTGCTGCAAGTTCATCCAGACGTTATTCCAAAGAAGAACTAATAATATCCTTCTCATTTGTTGAGCAGATGTCAAATTTACAGAAATCTGGGCTTGTTTAACAGTGAATGTAAATCCAAAAAGAATAGTTCTCATTTCTACTGTCTGAGGAATCTTTTTAGTTTTTAGGAACAAAAATTTTTCTGTTCATATAACAATAATTTGACAATCTTATCTTTAGCATACTTATCCTTGGTTGCAGTTCACAGGTGTTGTCTTATTGGGAAGAGATAAAAAGGGATTTGCTGAAGATCACATAGAAGTTTATGGTACAGTAAGAAACAAAAAGCAAATCTCTGGAATGCAAATCCTTGAGCCGTGGGGGTAACCCTTTCTTTCTTTGTAAGAGTGAGGGATTGCAGAAGGGATTTAATGCCCATAGAAAAAGTAAAGTAATTGTGGCATTAAATAAAACACTGGTCCCAGCGCAGTACTGATCTCTGTGAAGGTTATCTTGGGTATTTTCCCCTCATTGTTCCACTCTCTTTACCCTCTAGCATCCACTAATATCTACTGAAGATTGTATTCCAAGAACTCAGTAGTACTTATCTCATGTTTGAAGTTAAAAAACTCAAAACCCTGAATATATTTGGCCAGTTGTTTTTTTTGAGCCATGTAAAATTACTAAGTATTGCTCCAGGTATTTTTTTGAAGAATTTTGTCAAAATGTAGGAAGACATGATTTCTTCTGTTTTTCTTCAAAGAAAGACAATTTTCTTATAATTCTAGGCCTATATTGTATGAATAGGATTGTTTAAAAAGAAAATTAGACTGTTACAGTCTTTTACATACTAGCCCTATAAAAGCTGCTGCTTTTGAAGTTTTCCCTGAGTGAGCTCTCACCTCTTCCTAACACACTGTTTCTTTTAAGAGAAAAGTAATTTCATATCAAGGAGGCTAAATGTGGAATTCTTTGTTCTTTTTAACTGCCGAGTTTGTCTAGGTTCTTTTCCTTACTAGAAAAGTTCCTGACCTTAAGGCAATACAGGGACAGATACCTTTGCATTCAAAGTAATGCAGAGTAAGTAGAGACAGGGAGTTAAATGTGCTTGTATAATCCAAGTGTGTAACCATAAGCAACTGGGTCAGTCTGGGGCTTTGAGGAAACATTTGTTTACAGTAAACGTTAAGCTCATGCTGTAGCCTCAAAATACCTTCCTAGGGGAGGTGCCCAAAGCAGGGGGAGCGTTGGCTGCCAGGCAGCTTTGCAGAGGGAGCCCTGATGTTCGCCCCGATGGGGGCTCTAGGCTTGTGCCAAGAGCCGGCACAGCTGCACTTGGGGTTTTAGATTGGTGCTTGTGAAGCCGGCTGGATTTGGCTTCACAGCTGAAGAGGCTCTCACTCATCAGGTAATGCTGACAGTCAGTCTGACAAGATCTTGCTTCTGTGAGTGAAGGGGGTTTTTACTCTTGCCAAGCTCAGCCTCAGCAGGAGCTGTTTTGTTCAAGGGTGTAGTGGGGAGCAAGACACTTCTCTTGTTCAGTGATAGGTGTGTTTTTCATGTGTAAGAGGCAGCAGTTAGGAGATCCTAATGAGCTGGGAGCTCAGCAAGAGATTTTGTGAATCAAGAGCTCTTGTGTGTCGCAGAGGCAGATGTTGCTTCTTGGAGCAGCAGGCATGATTGCTGTCTAGATGGGCTTAAGATGTGACAAGTGTTATCTGGCTGGAAATTTGTCATGCTTGACCCCAAGCAAAGACAGAATAAAGCTTGTCAACATTGAGATAGCCTACAGATACATAGGCTTGCTTACTATCCAAAATCGCTGGGAGTTTTTTATTAAAAGTAGAGAGGAATGAGAAGCAGTTCAGTCAGCTTGAATCTGGAATGCTCAGTCAGGCTGAATTGCCTTTAGTTGTAATAACCCTGTGGAAGAAGTGGGAGTTTTAGGAATATACCTGCATGTTTATTTTTGAGAGATATTTTTATTAGTTGGTTTGTTAAAAGAAATAAAGCTACAAATTCATCAAAGCTTATATGGCTCTGTAGTTGAGGCTTATGTTCTTCGTCACTTTTCCTACTCCTTCCCTTTTTTTTAGTCTTTTGAGAACTATATTTTTAAACATATTACTTGTTACTGAGGGAAAACCCTATACCTCATTAACTAGTTTAGTAGGGGAAACTCCATACCATCCAACTGGTGTTGAAGATGGTAGGCACACATTTGAAGAAGTTGTTTGAGATACAGTGCACCTATTGTTTCTAGTTACATCCCCATATCTGGAAGACAAAATTCATGCATAAATATGGCAAAGCGAATACACTCTTCTGTTACTCCTTCTAACTCTCGCTGATAATTTTATTCTAAGAGAAGTTCAGGGGTGGCATACCATTTTTGTCAGGTACTCTGACACCTGATAGACTTTTATGGACAATCAGATGTTCAGGTCTGTCCAGTTGTTTCTGTGGTCTGGAGCTCCTAGTAGTCATATGGGAGACACAAAGTTGAGTAAGTTTGCTTCTTTCAAAAAACAAAGGAAAAAAGAGCAGAGGGACAGAGAAGGGAGACGGGTTAATCAAATAAAGATGAGGAGCCTGCATGATAATAGGAGTGATGCATTTAAAATCTTGTGCTTCAAATCCTGCATTTCAAAGCTGGTAAAATGATAATGTTCTTACAGTCCTCCTCTTTAGTCTGTAACAGCCACATTGAGATGAAGACCTCATATTTCTTGGCAAGGAACAGATGCCATGTTTTCAATGCAGATAGCTCTGTTCCATCAAGTCATGTCATATTTTGTATGTCATCTTAATATCATTTTTTAAAATTTCCAAATCCATTAATGAAAGGAATAGGCTTCATGCTAAGAGGCAGTTAGGGCTGATGTTGTTACCTGTTCCTCATATGTGGTTGTCATGAAACGGATATAGAACAGTGTTACTGATCAGTATTTACTTCCATCATAATTATTTATTTATAGGGAGAAAGACTGACTTTCCACTGGAAAGTTGAAACTTGAGAAAATACATAACTGGAGTCTATAACACAGAAATACTTTAGCTGTCCTATGTACAAACACATTAAGCCATGCTTAATTTGGTGATCTCTGTCACTAATATGTAACTAGTATGTATGTTGAAGAAGTTTGGCAGTTTTTAAAATTTGGCAAGCTACTGGAAAATAAATGGAAGACATGAGTCATTAGAGATAGCAGTGCAGTACATATTGAAGCAACATCTTATGTGGCTACCACCTTTTGTATGTGAAGGAAAGAAAGTACATTTTCTTGCCATGTCACAGTTGGAATAGCTAATCAGCTGTCCAGCGATGCCACTGCTAGAGGAAATAAGTTAATTATTTTGTGATGCTTGTCATAGCTAACAGCAAGGGGATTACAGTGCACAAAAGCTAAAAATAACTTCTTCAGGTGTAATAAAGATGAAAGAAATGTCAGGCTCTCCAGTTTTAGTGATGATTGAATCTCAAAGGACTCAGAGTATTAGATTTGGTTTGTTGTGTTTGGGTTATTTTATTTTTTAAATCCTGTTAAGTTATTGTTGATATTCCTTGAACTTTCCTGAATGTGTCAAATTAGTATTTATTTCATACAAAAATATATGTATTGGATTGCTGAAAAAACTACAATTGATGAAATAGAGAATGGGAAAAAAAGGACTTGTCATAGGCATCGTGGGAGGAAAGAGCTAGGAAGCAAAGAAGCTGCTCCTTATTGAATATGTTTGCCTATAATTATGTCAGCCCTAGAGGCAGTAATAATAAATTCCTGTATCACATATTAAAAGGGAAGGTGATAGCTCTCTGTGAAGTACAACAATCTTGGACAAGAGCAGGATGAATTCTCTTTACGTCTAATTTAAAATGTCTAAACAGAGCAGTGGGATATTGGAATTTCCTCTGAAGTGCAGTATAGCATCTTGGTTTATGTAACAAAAAAGGTGATTTCCCCCCATCTATTAGTTTCATATATATCATAATATACTTAGAATCATAGAATCACCAGGTTGGAAAAGACCCATGGGATCATCGAGTCCAACCATTCCTATCAAATACTAAACCATGCTCCTCAGCACCTCGTCCAACCGTGCCTTAAACACCTCCAGGAAAGGTGACACAACCACCTCCCTAGCCAGCCTATTCCAGTGCCCAATGACCCTTTCTGTGAAAAATTTTTTCCTAATGTCCAGCCTAAACCTCCCCTGGCAGAGCTTGAGGCCATTCCCTCTTGTCCTGTCCCCTGTCACTTGGGAGAAGAACCCTGCTCCCTCCTCTCTACAACTTCCTTTCAGGTAGTTGTAGAGAGCAATGAGGTCTCCCCTCAGCCTCCTCTTCTCCAGGCTAAACAACTCCAGCTCTCTCAGCTGTTCCTCATAAAGCCTGTTCTCCAGCCCCTTCACCAGCTTTGTTGCTCTTCTCTGGACTCGCTCCAGAGCCTCAACATCCTTCTTGTGGTGAAGGGCCCAGAACTTGGAGAGGTACAGATATGTATGGCTGCTGTACTGCATGCAGCCTTATATGCAACCATGAAGTTGAATGATTGTGCTACATTAAATGCTGTAGTATTACAGTCTCGAGTAATTTCTTGATGCATGTGTAGTTTATGAAACCGGAGTGTGTAATTAAGCAACTGCCTAGGAGACAGAAAAATTGTAAGTTCTGTTTTTTTCTGCTAAAGCTTTTCATAATGGAGCTTCTATTATACAATATTCACTCAAAAGAAGACACACACACAAAACTAATAGAGGGCTAAGCTTGCAGAAAGAAAGATAACGCAATGAGTCAAGACCGGACTATAGGCTAATGCTTTCAAATGTCTCTTGAGCACTGTTTCAACAGTGTTTCAATACATTTCAGTGTTGTACATACACTTAACCAATGTGATTTCCTTCTGCAAGCCCCACCAGAGGTGCTATAATTTGTTCAAAGAACATGCTGACCGAAAAAAAAGAGGTCTCAGAAACTGATGCCTTAGAAGAACAGTGCTTTAGAGCACATTGAAGCTTCTTGACAAGAGCTTTAGGCTTTCTGTTTCAGAGATGTACAAAGTCTATAAACAACTTACATATGCCACTTGCTTGGTGCCAGATGCTTGCAGCCAGGTTAGCTGAGTCTTCAGAAGCTTCAGGGTAGAAAATGTATCCTGTTTTTTTTAATGTCGGGGGTTTTTTTGTGTGTGTGTGTATTGTTATTATTCACAATGCTTCTCGAAGGCTGAAAAAAGGATTAGTCTGTATGAAGGTTCTAAAAGAACACCACTGATGTCCATTAAACCTTGTTTCCTTTCGCTGTTTTCCATAATGAAGAGGCAGATTATGAAAAAAGTCATACTCTGCTGTAAAAATCAGAAAAAAACACCCATTATACTGAGTATAGTAGGCTTTAAAAAAATAAACACAAACATTTGTGGTTTGTTGTGATTCTTTTCATAGCCTAGAGTTAGTGCACAACATGATAATGGATCTATTTGTCAGAATTTGATCTGTAAGGTTAACTCACAATTATCTTTTTAAAAATCTCGCTTTTATTCCTGTAATAGTCTAGCCAGCGTATACCCATGACCTTGTAGCAGCCTTATGGTACTTAAAGGGGTCTACAGGAAAGCTGGGGAGGGACTCTTAATCAGGGAGTGCAGTGATGGGACAAAGGGTAATGGTTTTAAGCTGAAAGAGGGTAGATTTAGACCAGATATTAGAAAGAATTTTGTTTGTCTAGAGAAGTTGTGGATGCACAATCCCTGGGGCTGTTCAAATCCAGCCTGGATACGGCTTTGAGCACCCTGATCTAGTGGAAGGCATCCCTGCCCATGGCAGGGGGCTTGAAATTGGATGATCTTTAAGGTCTCTTCCCACCCAAACCATTCTCCGTTCTATGATTCTATGATTACTCAGTGGTTCTTTCATATGCTCACTTGTACCAACAAAGCAGACTCAGCTAGAGACTGCATAGGAAGGTGCATAAAATTGCACTTGAAAAGAACATACTAAATGCTTTTTTAAGGTAATACTTGACATCTCATCAATGTGAATATACTTGTTTCCTTGCAGCCTTTGTATTTTAAGTTTTAGTAATTCATTTTAATGTAAGATACAGTATAAATTCAGCTATAAGTTACTTAGGAATTAAGACTGTTCCCCTCTGGAGTGTACTGGGGTCAATAGCACAACTGAAGTGCATCTACACCGATGCATGCAGCATGGGCAACAAACAAGAGGAACTAGAAGTTATTGTAAGACAAGAAAACTGTGATATACTTGCCATCATAGAAACGTGATGGGTTGTATTGCATGACTGGAGTGCTGCTGTGGTTGGCTATACACTTCAGGCAGGATTGGTGGGAAAGGAGAGGCGGTAGGGTTGCTTTCTATGTTAGAGAGTGTTTTGATAGCCTTGAGCTTAATGATAGTGATGATAGGGTTGAGTGTCTGTAGATAAAAATCAGCAGAGCATCTAATAAGGCAGATATTGTGGTGAGAGTCTGGCATAGACCACTCAGCCAGGAAGAAGAGGCTGATAAGATGTTCTACAAGCAAGTGCGAGAAGTCTTATAATCGCTACCGCTTGTCTTTGTGGGAGACTTCAACTTACCGGAGGTCTGCTGGAAGTGTAATACAGCAGAGAGGAAACAGTCTAGAGGGTTCCTAGAGTGTGTGGAAGACAACTTCCTGATGCAACTGATGAGCTGACTAGGGAAGGTGCCCTGCTGGACCTGTTGTTTGTGAATAGAGGCGGCCTTGTGGGAGATGTGATGGTTGAAGGACACCTGGGGCATGGTAACATGAGATGATAGAATTCTCAGGTCAAAGAGAAGTGAGAAGGGGGATCAGCAGAACGGCCACCTTGGACTTGTGGACTGTTCATAAGGCTGGTTGATAAAATTCCATGGGACGCAGTCCTGTGGAGCAAAGGAGTCCTAGAGGGCTGGATGCTCTTTAAGAACGAAATCCTGGTGTTACAAGAGCAGGCCATCCTTGTGTGCCAGAAAATGAGCCGGCAGGGGAGAAAACCAGCTTGGCTGAGCTGAGATCTCTGGGTGGATCTTAGAAAAAAAGGCAAGTATAGGAGCTTTGGAAGAAGTGGCAGGCATCTTGGGAGGACTACAAGGATGAAATAAGGTCATGCAGGGAGAAAATCAGAGGGGCTAAAGCCCAGCTAGAACTTAGATTAGTCTATTCTGTGAAAGTTAATAATAAATATTTCTACAAATACATCAACAACAAAGGGAGGGTCAAGGAGAATCTCCATCCTTTGCTGGACACAGGAAGAATAATAGTGGTGAAGGATGAGAGTAAGACTGAGATACTTAATGCCTTCTTTGCCTCAGTCTTTAATAGTAAGGAAAAATGTTCTCTGGGTACTCAGCCTCCTGAGCCAGAAGAAAGGGAAGGAGAGCAGAATAAAGCTCCCGTGATCCATGAGGATATAGTTAGACACCTGCTTGGCCAATTAGACATTCAGAAGTCTATGGGTGCAGATGGGATCCACCCAGGAGTAAGGGAGGTGGTGGAAGTGCTTTCCAAACCCTTTTCCATCATCTAACAGCAGTCCTGGCTGATTGGGGAAGGTCCACTTGACTGGAGGCTGGCAAATGTTACACCCATTTACAGGAAGGGTTGGAGGGAGGATCCAGGGAACTGCAGGCCTGTCAGTCTAAGCTCGGTGCTAGGGAAGGTCATGAAGCAGGTCATCTTGAATGCTGTCACACAGCACACACAAGACAAACTGGAGATCAGGCTGAGTCAACATAGGGTTATGAAAGGCAGGTCCTGCCAAACTAACCTGATCGCTTTCTATGACAAGGTTACCTGCTTAGTGGATAGGGAGAGGCTGTGGATGTAGTGTGGTTGGACTTCTATAAAGCCTTTGACACAGTATCTCACAGTATTCTGCTTGAGAAACTGGCTACCACTGGCCTGGACAGGCGCACCCTCTGCTGATTTAAAAACTGTGTGAATGACCAGGCCCAAAAAGTCATGGTAAACAGAGTTAAATCCAGTTGGGGGCTGGTCACAAGTGGTGTTCCCCGGGGGTCTCTGCTGGGTCCAGTTCTGTTCAATATCTTTATCAAGTATCTGGATGAAGGGATTGAGAGTAACCTTAGTAAGTTTGTAGATGACACTGAGCTGGGAGGAAGCATTCATCTGTTTGAGGGTAGTGAGGCTCTACAGAGGGATCTGAACAGGCTGGATTGATGGACTGAGACCAACAGGATGATATTCAACAAGCCTAAGTGCAGAGTTCTGCACCTGGGACACAACAACCCCATGCGGTGCTACAGGCTTGGGGAAGAGTGGCTGGAAAGCTGCCTGATGGAGAAGGATCTGGGGGTGTTGGTTGACAACCAAATGGACATGAGCCAGCAGTGTGCCCATGTGGTCAAGAAGGCCAATACCATCCTGGCTTTTATCAGGAGTAGCATGGCCAGCAGGGGTAGGGAAGCAATTGTACCCTTGTACTCAACACTGGTGAGGCCACACCTCGAATACTGTGCTCAGTTTTGAGCCCCTCACTGTCAGGAAGACATTGAGGTGCTGGAGCATTTCCAAAGAAGAGTGATGAAGCTGGTGAATGGTTTGGAGTACAAGTCTTATGAGAAGCCTCTACGGGAACTGGGGCTCTTCAGTCTGTGGGAAAGGAGGCTGACAGGGGGACCTCCACAATTATCTGAAAGAAGGTTGTAGCAAAGTGGGTGTTGGTCTCTTCTCCCAAGTTACAGATGGTAGGACGAGAGAGAATGGTCTCAAGTTGCACCAGGGGAGCTTCAGATTGGACCTTAGGAAAAATTTCTTCACTGAAGGGGTTATCAGGCACTGAAACAGGCTGCTCAGGGAGGTGATTGAGTCACCATCCATGGAGATATTTAAAAGACAGGTAGCCAAAACGCTTAGGGATATGTTTTAGTAGTGGATGGGTACAGTTGGACTTGGTGATCTCAAAGGTCTTTTCAAACCTAGTGATTCTAGCCTTAAATGCAGACTGTGATTAGCACTTGTGCTGTAAAGAAAGAAGCAACTGTCTTCCTCCTGTGCCTTATAACAGCCTTGTGAGCCATCTGTGAAATCTGCTGGAAGATAACTTAGACATGTCTTCCCTTACATGAGTACTGAAGATAGTCACTTTTAAAAGGTGGCTTTCTTTAAAGATCGTTTGTGTAACACAACTCAGCTTACTAAAGTGTTTGAAATATGAACTAGCCTGATGCATCGTAGATTTGTATTTAAAATACTGTCCAAATTCAGCCTCACATAAGCAAATTAGACATATTTAGAAAGACTGTATGTTTGACAACTTAAAAAATTGCAAACAAATACCAATCTTGCGACCTTAGGAACAGAAATGAAACTTAAACTTGGGGAAGTAGGTGAGGGGCAAGGGAGATCCCTAAGAGTTTGTAGAACTTTCTTAAGTAAAATGTTATGGTGGCATCAGAGCTTTTTAAAATTCAGTTTCGTATATATTTTACCTTCTAATATACAGTTGAGCTACCAACTCTGTAAACGACTATGGTGACAGATCTGCTGTGGCCTTGGTGTATGGTGTTGCATCAGTTCTGGGTTATGATATTCTGCATTTATGGGAGAAAGCGCACAAATCTGATTCTCTTGCCCTTGAACCTTTCCGTACTTGAACATCTCTGACCTATTTGCTTTATCTGAAAAGATTTCTTTTACTGCAAAAGCAAAATTTTCTCCTACTTTTACCCAAAGGATGTTATGAACAAGAGAGTGCTAGTGTCAGTATGACCTGGTGCATCCACATGGTGAATCAAGTTTTACTCTCACTTCCATCTCCCATTTCGTTGACTGAATCTTCACTTTATTTGCTCACACTATGTATTCAGCTGTATTTAGTAAAATGAAAAAAAAAGTTACTAATAACTTAAAGCGGGCAACTGTTCTTATTTGCTGTTTCAAAATGAGTGGAATGTCTTCTCTTAGGCTGTCTCTCAGATCTAGCATAGCAAAAGCGTACAGGAAGCATGGCTCATGTCACCTGTGGTTCTGTGCCATTCTTTAGGAAGTTCCTCACATTTGAGGACAAAGGGACAAAGCATGGCACGTATTGAACTTCTCTGATTAAGGAGAACTATGACAGGGATGATTAAGACTGATATTGGAAGTCAAGGGACTTGTGAAGCTTCACGTTTAACTTAAACGTAATTAAGTTAGAAAATTGTCATACTGTCTTGCACAGTTTGGTTTTGCCTGTTGTTTGTACTAACATATGGATTTATTGTTCACGTATTCACATAAACCTTTCTCAGATGCTGATACTGACTAATTTACATTTGATTCTCAAGTCTTTATTTGTAAGAGTGAAACAACTGAAAATAGAATGACATTTTTGCAGTTATTATTATTTATTCTCACAGCGTCACCTGTGAAGATAAAAAATTGTTACAGGGTAAGAATAATAAATAATCCAGTGGAAGCATTGTCTTTAAAAAAAACACTTGAGGTTATTAAGTATATTCACTACTTTCAAAAGTATTGTTACCCATTCCAAACTATGAATATTCATGATTTTGTTATTTGTTTCATAGGTTATTTTCCATGCATTTTAATATTAGAGAAAATCGTGATATGAATTAATTTTTGCAATTGTCACTGGTTTTTTGTTGGTTTTGCAAACTGCAGATTGTAAAGTTTAAAAAAAGTCATGGCAATGGAAGAAATGAAGACAAGAAGTTTGATTACTCATACAATAAAGCTTGATACATTTACAGATAACATTACATGCTGAGGCTGCTTGCAGTTGCTGGAATTTTTACTCAGCAGCTGAGGAGAGCTTTTACACCCTTATGTCCTGTAACTGGTGACACCAGTATATAGTTCCAAATACCATACCGCTTGAAAGACACACTGCTTAATATGTGGTAATTCATAACACTGCTTTTCATAGAATCGTAGAATCATCGAGTGGTTTGGGTTGGAAGTGACCTTAAAGATCATGCAATGCAAACCCCCCTGCCATGGGTAGCGACACCTGTCACTATATCAGGCTGCTAAAGGCCCCATGCAACCTTGCCTTGAACACTTCCAGGGAGGAGGCATCCACAACTTCCACGGGAACCTGTCCCAGTGTTTCACCACCCTCATCATGAAGAATTTCTTCCTAATGTCTAATCTAAATCTTCCCCTCTTCCCAATTTAAAGACATTCCCCCTCATCCTATCACTACATTGCCTTGTAAAAAGTCCCTCCCCAGCTTTTTGGTAGGCCCCCTTCACGTACTGGAAGGTTGCTGTAAGGTCTCCCCAGACCCTTTTCTTCTCCAGGTTGAACAACACCAACTCTCTCACCTTGTCCTTATAGCAGAGGTGCTCCAACCCTCTGATCATCTTTGTAGCCCTTCTCTGGACCCATTCGAACTGTTCCATATCTTTCCTATGTTGGGGATTCCAGGACTGGACACAATACTCCAGGTTAGGTCTCATGACAGCAGAGTAGAAGGCTAGAATCACCTTCCTCAACCTGTCCATGCTTCTTTTGATGCAGCCCAGGATATGGCTGGCCTTCTGGGCTGCGAGTACATATTGTCAGCTCATGTCGAGCTTCTCATAAACCAGCACCCCCAAGTCATTCTCCACAGGTCTGCTCTCAATCATGTCATCCCCATCCTGTATTTAAATGGTGGATTGCCCTTATCCAGGTGTAGGACCTTGCACTTGGCCTTGTGGAACCTCATGAGGTTCACACAGACCTACTTCTCCAACTTGTCCAGGTCCCTCTGGATGACATCCTGTCCTTCTGATGTGAAAACTGCACCACTTGGTTTGCTGTCATCTGCAAACTTGCTGAAGGTGCACTCAGTCTCTCTGTCTATATCATTGATGAAAATATTAAAACAGCACTGGTTCCGGTATGGACCCCTGAGGGAAACCACTTCTCACAGATCTCCATCTGGACATCAAGCCGCTGACCACTACTCTCTGAATTCCTAATCCACTGAACAGTCTACCCATCAAATCCATATCTCTACAATCTAGAGCGAAGGATATTGTGGGGGACTGTGTCAAAGTCTTTACGGAAGTCACCCCATCATACAAAGCCACTAGATCAGTCAGGCAGGAGTTGCCCTTGGGGAAGTCATGCTGACTGTCTTGAATCACCTCCCTGTCCTCCATATCTTTTAGCATAGTTTCTAGGAGCATGTGTTCCATGATCTTCCCAGGCACAGAGGTGAGGCTGACAGCTTGGTAGTTCCCAGGGTTATCCTTTCTACACTTTTTAAAAATAGGCAGTGTCGCCCTTCTTCCAGTCACCAGGGACTTACCCTGATAGCCATGACTTTTCAGGTATTGTAGAGAGTGTTTTGGCAACTGCATTAGCCAGTTCTCATCAGATCTCATAGACTTCTGTATATTCACGTTCCTCAGGTGGTCACAAACTTGATCTTCCCCTACACTGAGAGTGACTATACTCCTGTGGTCCCCATCTCGTTTTCCAATAACCCAGGAGGGTTTTTTGTGGAGGTTCCATTTTGTTTCCCGTCCTTCCTGAAATGGTTATCTGCAGAGGCTTCAGAGATGTGCAGTGGGCTACAATGAAATTTTAGTGAAGATCAAGTCTACTAAGTACCTGGCTTCTGTGCCTTGCCCATTGCTAAGTGCCATTCTGTGGTTCAGGAGAGTTCCTTCTGAAAACATTACCTTGTTAGCTGTTGCTGTTTTTTTCTTTTAGTTTTCTTTATTGTTCGAGCCATAGTCTGGCGTTAGGAACTACGTTTTTTTAAAAGACGGACAGAAATACCCCTGAGGTATATATTGATACTGAGGGGAAGTAGTGATTCAGGAGTTTGGGAAAATATTTTGTAGCATGTATTGTGTAAGGATACATAGCATGTATGTCCACTTGAGCCTTTTGGACTACAAAGCTCTTGGGAAATGGATTGAGAATGCAAGAGACATGAGTTGGATAATCAAGACTGCCAGTGTCAATCCTCTGTTCCTAAATTTAGGATTTGAAAAATGCAGCTTTGATGTAATGTCTAGTGTCCATATGGAACAAGATGTTATTTTCAGTTGACTGCCCTCAGAAAGTGTTTTAACCAGCCTACATTTTGCAGTGTTGTCACTTAAATAAGTAATTAGGAAGGTGAATCAAAAAGTTTCCCAGATCTATGGGTACTGGATACAGGTGATCTTGGATATCCCTACACATGGAAATCTAATTTCATTATTTATAATCCTCCCAATCACTCCATTAGTTCATCAAGTATCTGAAAAAATTAAAAGGTGATGCTTTTACACTCCTTTCTTGACAACTGTAATAAATCAACCTGAAAGCAAAATAATTGTAGTTCACAATCTTTACAAATTATTTGGCTTATTAAAATAGGCTTATTATGCATGAATTCTATAAGAGAACTATGGAAAAAGAAGTCCAGCGAACACTCCGGACTTTGATGTTTGTTAGATTTAGATTTGATATATTTTTAACATTCTTTTGCAATTTCAGCTTACTTTGCTTTTAATGACCTAGAGGTGGAACCTCCATAACCTTGGATTCAAGTATCTTCCAGATAAATTTCAAGTGATGTATTTCACTTGTCGTCGCAATCAAAAGTTTTCGTAACATTAGAGCAAGAGTTGACAAACTCTGCCTCTGTGTGTTTCTTGCTTCTGTTTATGCCAAAAATATTTTATCAAAGTTTGCCATGTTTCTAGTATATGCCTAGAGAGGTATGCACTGGTAGCTGACAGAGAAAAGTGTACTTTGATGTCCTCTGCCATAAAAACCTAAGTGAAAGTTTGATTTCCAGTATAAAAACCCAACCAACCCAATTAACCAAAGAAAAGTTCATCTACAATTTACATATTTACATCCAAATTCTACAGCCATATGTGAAGAAATTTTAGATACAATGATAACAAAGTAAGCATTTAAGGTGTTTTTTGTGTTTTGCATTGCCATTTATTATATGTAAAATGCAAGCATCTTTTCTTCTTTTTAAGAAGCAATAGCCTGCTTTTTTGAAGTAAGATAGCAACAAATGAGAGAAAATAAAGTAATAACTTGCTTTGTTCACTGCCATTCTCTAGGTAGTGAAGTCCACCTTATGTTTCCCACCTGCTTGTCTTTGTCTCATGTGTTCCCTTCTTGTAATAGGCTAGACTATGTATTTTGATCTCCACCTTTGGGATCCAAGAACCGAGTAGGTTCTTTCAATAGGGTTTTTGACAGTGGTGTAGTCCACAGATGTGCAGAATAGCTGATTGATGCACTCTTCTAGATCCATCCTCTGTTGTTCTGTTGTCAAGGTCTGACCTTACTGATACACATTCCTTTCATTCCTGTACTGCTCCATTGTATTTTCTGATTTCATCAGTCTTTCCCTAGTAAATGTAAGCTTCAGGGATGACTTCCCTTTTCTTTATTGTGTATTTTAACATTACTCGTGACTGCAGAATCCACCTGTACTACGTTTTTAAAGCATTTTATTGTGATAGGGGAATGGACAATCCAGAGGTGAATCCATGTGATAAATTTTAATCTGTAGTTTTCTTCCATTAAAGTGTAAACAAATTTAGCAACATGGACTATCATAATACAATAGTCTTTTCAATTCTGTATGTAACATTACTTATCATGTAGCTGCTTCAGTAAGACTGTTGTCGCTGAAATTCTGCTTCATATAGCTAAATGAAAATGTCAAGTTAAACCTATGTTTCAAGAGTGGATCTTAGAAAGGAGTGTGGTTGAAATCTCCTAGAACATTTATAACAAATTGTTCTTATAAGTTTTGCAAAGACTATGTGTTAGCTGCTCTAAGTTTCTACTTATTTTATGTCACCACAGGCAAAATCTTCTTTTCCAGATTTTCAAGTCATTGTAGTTTACTTAGTGGTGGAAAGACATTGGCACTTGGAGTCCAACAGTTATACAAAGGTTGGATAAAAAGGTTTAGTTCTTTAAGTGAATCGGTGAAGGAAGAATATATAACCTTCAGTCTTATTTGGAAGAAATTAGTCTGTGAGATTTGATGTGTGCTTTTTATTTACAGTGGTCTTATGTGCCAGGAGTTAGGCTCAAATGTGAGCTTGTGATACGAAGCTGAAACAAAGCATTGGTTTTCATTCTGTAAAGATTGCAGATGCTGCGTATAACATGTAGAAATAGGGAAGTGCAGCAGGAGCTTTAGCTTGACAGAGCTAATAATGACAGAGGAATATTTGTGAGGTAAATGTTCTGTGAAATATTGTGTATTTCACATTTAAACAGCCTGAAGAAATAAGTTTACTTCATGTATTAATGTAAATGAATATTTTTATTAGACCAGTAAGTACTGTTGGAAGAAACAGCATGCCTTGGGGCACATAGTCTTTCTTGCTAAGAAAGATGCAGCAAATTTCTAGCAAAAACATGTTAAAAACAATGGCTGTTATTTTAGTCTAACCATGTTAGTAGTTGAATAGCTTAGAGGAATTAGTGGTTATGATCTAGAGATGTGTTAGCTGGAGATGGAAGTAACTGTGACTTTGACTCACTGGGCCAGAAATAGAGGGAGTACTCAGCATCAGCAGGGATGCAAGACATGAAAAATCCATTTTATACCATACACAATCAATGTCAAGACTTTTGTCAACAGCAAAAACGGTGTCCTATAAAGTGTTGCATAGACCAAACAAGGCCACCACAGCCTTGTATCCTATGCTGGAATCTAACAATAGAATAATAGAATCATGGAATGATAGAATCACAGAACGGTTTAGGTTGGAAGGGACTTTAAAGATCATCCAGTTCCAAGCCCCCCTACCATGGGCAGGGACACCTCCCACTAGACGAGGCTGTTCAAGTCCCCATCCAACCTGACCTTGAACACCTCCAGGGCATCCACAACTTCCCTGGGCAACCTGTTCCAGTGCCTCATTGCCCTCATTGTGAAGATGATGTCATTAAAGAATTATATAAGCATACCTTCAACTAGAATTTCATAGTTCCATTTCCCATTTCTTTCATGTAAATGTAGAGTATTCCATACTTTTGTTCACAAAAGGAGTCTTAACAGGGCTAGAGCTGTTTAGTTATTGGCATGTTTCCTAAAATGTTATGTTTTATACAATTAACAATATCTCAAACAGTATTTAGGCACAATTTAGGGACTAGCATAGGTCAATGGCAGTTTATGGTAACTAATATTGATAAAGCCTCTCTGTTCGGAAATACAAGAGATTTTAACATTTTGCATGCAAGTAACATCACTTGCTCTCAATGCCACAGAACGGGCTTTGGCACATCTAATTCAACAAAATTTATGTAAACACAGAGACCTAAACTGAAATGCTTCCAGAATTATTTGTGTGGCCTTAGAGGAAGTTGAAAATAGCAATGAATATAGAATTTCACCATACCACTCCATTGCCAGATTTATCTGCTAAGTTGCAGTGACCTACCAAAGAGTGAATACTTTGTGAAAAAAAAAAGTGAAAGTAAAAACAACAAAAAAATTACTTGAAATATTTTTTTTTTCTGTCATACTCATAACAGAACACCTAGTTTCAAAAAGCTGAGCTGTTGAATTGGTGGAAGTCTGCAGCAGGTGAGACATAAGGGTATTTGTTTTTTTGTGTAGGGATCTTCATTTTTTTAGTAATACTGAACACTTTAAAGATTGCTCACGTCTTTCCATATACAGCAGCTTATTTCAGTTCAAGTGAATATGCAAGTTGGTAGGAAGAAAGAATAATAAAGAACTAAGCATTAAAGCCCTGTAAGGGAGAAGAAGAAAGAGTAAATAAAACAGAATTAGCAAAGGACGTTGCTTTGTTGCTTTTCTTTTTCTGTGCCCAGAAAACTTTTAGTAATTATAAATGAAGCATTTAGTTTTGTCCTTACCATTACTGGTAAAAAAACTGGTATTTGAGCTGAAGCCCTGCAAAGGTAAGAAAAGTGATGTCTTCCTAGCATCTGATGTGTCTTAGCTAGGCTGCCTTTCTTCATGCTAGGTTTGAACTTGGACTGTTGATTAGCTTTTTCTACCTTATACAAAGCTGTTATTTGAGTGACTGGATTTTTTTGGAAATAACAGTAGATTATTTGAATAAAGAAATGTGACTTAAGCTCAGAAACTGGGATAGATTTTGTAACAATATCTTCAGTGAAGTGAAAGTTGGAGACTGATGATAATATTTACTATTTCCATTAATTAACAGTCAAATAAAAATAAGTGGTAAAGTTGCAAGAAGAACAAATAAAACTTGTGAATACAAATACATTTCCCAATTTATTTTCATATCTATTGCAGAGTTAAAACCCTCATCAATTACAATTCACAATTCACAAAGTAGGAGTTACAATTTAACGCAGTGACAAAATTCCCATTAACCTTACACTTGTGATTGCTGACTTCGTCAGCTAAGCAGAGATAGGAGCTTCTCTCCTCTGAAGAACATTATGAGATTTCTCCTGTATTAGGAGAGATTTAAAGTGAGCATGGGAGCTGGCTTGAAGGGGTGACCCATCTCATGTTTATGGTTTTGCAGGGTCTCATGTGTCAGGGCACTCACAGTCTAGGATCGCTAGATGTGATGTGGACTGTTGGTGCTTCTGAAATTAATGTTGCTTTATCCATTTTTACTTTTGCAATGTAGTTTAGGATTTGAACTGACATCACCGATCAAAGCTATTCACTAAATAATTAGAAGAAATGACGGGGGCTTTGTTTTTTTGCTTCTTGGGTTTTTTGTGTGTTCATTCCCCCCACTCCCTGAAATCCTGGTACAGTAACCTGTATTCACCACAAACTAATTGAATGTTAAGAAACAGCAATGCTTAAAATAAAGAACGTGTTTAACTTGGTGAAGACTTTGTGAAGGAAAATTGTTAAATACTTGTTTATGGTGAACTGGATTGCAAGTAAGCTCCAAACATCAATTAAAGTCATATAATGAGTTAATGATTTCTTGTGAAGGGGAGTAACTTAATCATTTAAGAATTTGGCTTTATTCTATTCCAGAGTGCCAAAGTGAAGGAAAAAAAAATCCTTTTTTAACAATTACTAACAGAATTTCTTTGTAGTGAAATATTTAGAAACTGTCCATGAGCCATGTTAAATTTCTCACTCCTGTTAACTCCTTTAAGCTAGTTTAAAAAAAAAATCTTTAATAAAAATTGAAAAATAATAGCAGCTTAAGGACAGGAAACTTGAATGTCGAGATGTACACAGTATACACACTGTATCTAAATTGAAACTAAGGTATAAGAAGCTGAAGTACTTACATTCTATCTATGGGGCCTGTATGATTTTTAAAAAATATATATATATCCAAGTATACTAGACTTCAGAGAAAGAAATCACCTAGTCTTTAAGTTAAACAAGTAATGTAAATTATAATAATGTCAAGAGATAAAACTCTAATAAAAACCTGTAGCATTATATTTCTCCTTTTCTTCCTCTCCATAATGATGATACAGTGGAAAATCTTTTTTTGTCTTTCTCTTTCCACATAAACCAAACACAAAACCGGTGTGTAGATGTGAGTGGAGATATTACAGAAGAGACATCTTTGTAGTGTCAACTCTATATATGCAAGATCTGAGTTCTATCTATTTTCATTTCATGGGGGAAGAAAATGAGAGAATTCTAATTTCACAAGAGGAAGAAGACTTAATTTATAAAAATGGGAAGCTAACTTCTGCAACTCAAGTCAAAATGATAACTTGTCAGGGAAATGAGTTACCCAGTGGTGACCAAAGTGTAATTTTGATCAGCTCAAGAGTAACAGTTGTTACCCATATACAACATGGATCTAGATGTTGAACAACTCGTTAGACCTTCCTAATCTCTGATTGTCCATTATCTATTGCATTTGTTATTTTCTTCATGTGTTGAAGTATCAGATAATACACTCAGCCACATATTATTATAACATTATTAACATAATGTTATATCTTTATTAAATATATAAATATATATTTATTAAATATATATTAAATATAACATTATTAACATAATGTTAATTTTAGGTTGATATGTGTGAACAGTAAATACAGTGTGCTAGACATGAGTGTACAGAATAAAAATGAAATATTTTTTCCTTTTTTTCTCCAAAATGTTTTGGCAGAGGAGAGGAGCAACTTGGATTTTTTCATGTTAGCTTCTTCACTTATCATCTTTAGGATTAAGACTTAAAAATAAGCTTTAAGAATCCAGTACTGGAAAATGAAATTAGGAGTACTGCAAGAAATACAAGCATAATGCAAGTCTGATCTTTTTATGAACATACAGACTGAATAGGGGGAGAAAGAAATAAGCCAGCAGTGTGAACAAAGCAAGCACTAGCTGCTAGCTTTGTTTATTATGATCAGTTTAGATGTCTAAGCATTTTTAATGGTGTTTGTACCTCTTAAAATATATAATTTAAATGTCTTCCTCTTGTGTTACCAGAATTTTAACATGATTAGCACTTTGTACACAGAAGGAATCTCAGGGTTTGAGATATCAAATAAAGAACTGAGCCATTGAAGGCATCTGTTCCCACAGAAGAAGCATTTCTGGTACACTTAAAATGGATTGCCTGATTAACAATTCATAGTATGAAGATTCAGATACAAATGGCCACTGCTCCAGGGCTTCCGCATAATTAGAATGTTTCATCATATGCCATGAATTACTTGGTGTGTGAAAAGACACTGATCTTGCAAACATAAGTATAGTGAAAATTAAGTTTTTGAGTGATTCTCTTGAGCTTCTGAAAGCTACTGTCTTCTTAAAGCTAAACATGAACACAATGAAAGAGGAAAAGATATTCTTTGAATAGAGTAAATAAATACAATACACTAGCTCTCTGAAAAGTATTGGATTTGAATTGTGGAATTGTTTCATATGTGTGTTTCACTACATAAAACTTGAGTGATCCATGGTAGTCCCAGAAAATTTCCTGATTATGTTGAACTTGTATAAGCAAATGAATGTTATAATGTAGATCAAGTTGCAGTAAATGGTTTGAGCTTTCTTTTTGCCATTTATTAATTTCTGGTTTGCATTTGCTATGCATTATCTAAACCACATACTTGCCCTTTATGGACAACTGGAACCTGGTTGTTCAATACAACAGTATGTATCGATCTTGCTTTTGTAGATTTTCTGAATTTTTTTCTCTGAGCAAAATCTCAGTTTACGAAGTCCAGTATTAGGTCTTTGTTACTATGATAAAGGCCACAATATAAAGGTCTAAATGCATCATGGACACTGTATTTCTGTAGAACAGAGGAAACGGAGAAGAGTGAAGATTATGACTGCTGATGTTCAATTCAGGAAGGGAATGACTTGGAAGTAACATGTTATTGCTGTTTTTGTTGCTACTCTTGTCACCTGATCCCTGTTAAACAAAATTATTTGCTTAACATTTACAATTTAAGCCAAAGATTTATTCACTTCATTATAAAAAGGTTGTAACTAGCTTTTCCTTTATGTCACATACCGTTTTAAATTTTTCCACCTGTCCAAAGCCCTCTCAGTGTTTGCTGCCAATGTGCTAGTAGAACAGATGTGACTGCACATGAGGGTAAGATACCTGAACAGTCATGGAGTAGAGGTGCCATTATGGGCTCTCCAAAGTCACCAGAAGCTCTTTGAGACAAAGTGCTGCAAATCACAAATAATGTAGCAAGTCTTGATTCAGAAGAGGGTGTAGAGTTTACATCTTGCAGTTCCTGTTTATTGTCTTGTGTTGCCTGCCCAGCTCCTGCAAAGGAGAGTATGCAGTTTATCTTACTCCCATGTAAAACTGAGCTTTTGGATTCCAGTACACTGATTCCCATTTTTAACTTGCGTCCAGCAGAATGTTTTGCTTGAGATTGTGGGAAGCACTGTGACTTGAGCACTTTGACTTTGGTCATGTACTTATCAGTGGTCTTCTTTTACACTCATCGACTAGCATCACAATCAGTGTGTGCAGCTTGCTGTTTGTACTGAAGTCAGAGTTTCTTCTGCTAAGCTTTCTGCTGTTTTGAAATTGTAATGCTTCTGGACATCCTGTGAAGCATAAGTTTAATTCATCTGTTGAAGAGCTGTCTTTTTATTTTACAATTTGCACTGGACAGCTACATTTTTGAAGTTGAGTGAAAATACACATGCCACATTGTCTCATTTTAATCTTAGTTTGAGATTCATTTGGCTTGAGGTCATGTGTCTTTCAGAAGGAAAAAAACCCACATTATTGATGTTTAGTGTACAGTATGGAAGTTTGGGATGTGGAGTGCCTTGTAAAGTGGCTTTTTAATGCCTCTGATGATTTCAGAGATAATTATCTTGGTTTTACAATGAAATAAGACCCTGTAAGAGTTTTGAACCTAAGCCTTACATATATTTCCAGTCTAGGTAATGAGACTGATTGAATAGTGATTTCAAAAATAGGAAGGTTGGTTGTCAAATACTACAGAAAATGTTCAGCTACTTAAGTTCAAAGACTTTTAAGAACTTATTGACATCACAGATTTTATTACATGAGTATCTCAGCATAGTCTGTCAGTAAAGACAGAAAAAATGCCTCACAGAGGGAGTAATGTGAATTAGAATTTCTGATTGTGAAAATGAAAAAAAAACCAAAACAAACCAAAACTGTTTCCTGGAATACCAGCATCTGTGTGAGTTTGATTGTGCTTGTAAAAATTTTATAAGAGAAATGTGTCGAGTAATGACAGGATAGATTCTTCTGACTTTATTAAAAGAGGCTTAGGACAGTTTTGTCACTTAAAAATTGTTGCCAGGTTTAATAATGAAGTTGCTTAGAGTATCTATATCATGAAATTTTCCTGGATCTACAGAATTTAATGGCATTACTTAAATCAATCTAACAAGAATTCACAATTTCTTTTTACAACTAGAATAAATAATTGTACAGAAATCCCTTATGCAAATTATGCTTTCTCCACTTCATGTGGATTTCACTTGTTTCCAAGAATGTTTTAATTCCTGTCTAAATGGTATGAAATGTAAGATTCAAGTACCTCTAAGAGGTATATTTTTTCGTTTGACTTATATCTCAGAATCACAGAATCACTAGGTTGGAAATGACCGACTGGATCATTGAGTCCAACCATTCCTATCAAACACTAAACCATGCCCCTCAGCACTTCATCCACCTGTCCTTTAAACACTTCCAGGGAAGGTGACTCAACCATCTCCCTGGGCAGCCTGTTCCAGTGCCCAGTGACCCTTTCTGTGAAAAATTTTTTCGTGATGTCCAGCCTAAACCTCCCCTGGCGGAGCTTGAGGCCATTCCCTCTTCTCCTGTCCCCTGTCACTTGGGAGAAGAGGCAAACACCCTCCTCTCTACAACTTTCTTTCAGGTAGTTGTAGAGAGCAATGAGGTCTCCCCTCAGCCTCCTCTTCTCCAGGCTAAACAACCCCAGCTCCCTCAACCGCTCCTCCTTGTTCTCCAGCCCCTTCACCAGCTTTGTTGTTCTTCTCTGGACTCGCTCCAAAGCCTCAACATCTTTCTTGTGGTGAGGGGCCCAGAAATGAACACAGTATTCGAGGAGCGGTCTCACCAGTGCCGAGCACAGGAGAATAACCTCCCTGGACCTGCTGGTCACGCCGTTTCTGATACAAGCCAAGATGCCATTGGCCTTCTTGGCCACCTGGGCACACTTGCTGGCTCATGTTCAGTCGGCTGTCAACCAACACCCCCAGGTCCCTTTCCTCCAGGCAGCTTTCTAGCCAGACTTCTCCTAGTCTGTAGCACTGCATAGGGTTGTTGTGCCCCAAGTGCAGGACCCGGCATTTGGCCTTGTTAAACCTCATGCCATTGGTCTCATCCCAGTGGTCCTGCCTGTTCAGATCCCTTGTTCAGATCTCATTGTTTCTTGCCGTAATTAACCTTATTCCTTTTACCAGTGATGTCAGTTCTCCTGTTTTCTTCCTCCCCGTCCTTGCAGAAAGGCTCATTTATAACAATGGTGATTCTATGATTCTAACGTTTGC
Organism: Phaenicophaeus curvirostris; assembly: GCF_032191515.1. NCBI lineage: Eukaryota > Metazoa > Chordata > Aves > Cuculiformes > Cuculidae > Phaenicophaeus > Phaenicophaeus curvirostris. Next base: position 56,440,258 of record NC_091394.1, read on the forward strand.
CATAAAGTCATTTTCTCCCGTGTTCCTGCACATTTATTGTAATGAAAATGTGAAGGATACCTCTGTGACTTCCTGTAGGGTATGCCGTCTTCAAAATCACTTCTTGACTACTGGTCACTTGTGAGAGACCACAAGTTCTGAGTAGAGGAAGAAATGCTAATGCTGTGAAGGAAACAGAGAATAATACAAACAAAAAATCTGGGACAAGGATTGCTTTGTGACAGATGGAAATGAAAATAATGTGTTTCAAGCGAAGCCAAAATTAATAAGTACAGGAAAGCAACGTGTAACCCAATGTTAAATCATTGGAGGCTCTTTTAAACTTTTGGGGTTTTTTTATTCTTTCATCTAGTTCTTTATATCACATGTGTATGTTTATGTCTTTATATTTTGCTGTAAGAATTGCCTTTTTCAGATTTACAAAATGCATGTTATATGTCAAATACTGTCATAATATAGATGTTACACTTTAGTTCAGTCTTTATCTTCACTTGTCAATTCTAAACTGCATTAAAAGAAAAGTTATAACATCTACACAACTTTTAAGTAAATTAGTTTAATAATGTGAAAAATACTTTCGTGTTTGATGCATCACAACTCAAATTGTGAGATAAACGCTTAAAACATAAAACAATGGTATAAAGTACCGCCTAGGTCAGCACACAGTAAAATGTGGTGGACATTATTAAAAATATTTTCAATTTTTTTCTTAACAAAACCTCACATGGGTAATGGAAAGTTTAGAGACCCTAAATTATGCTCTAATTTGATGCAAGAATGTTCTCCAAGTGCTTCTTTGCAATAAGCTATTGTTTCATATTTTTAATTTGATTTTTCTTTGCATCTTTGTATTCTGCCCTTTTTTGCCTTGGTAATTTATTCTTTTTGTTCTGTGTTTGCTTTCCATTCTTCTCTGTAAAGCAAACAGCATGGCATATAGAAAACAAACTGGAGAGAAATGAATACTCTAAGCATTTGTCTTCAATTATTAAGGAGCATGAAATTACATTGTTATTCATTTGCTTATTAAGTACTGAACAGAGAAGAATCTCATGTTCTCATATTTCCGATCAGTCCCAGACTGTGCATCAGTGTTACAGCTCGTACACAGCAGGAAATTATTCACAGCTTCTGTACACAGACTTTACTCCTTTTACCTCATTTTGGTACCTTGTTCTTTTAGATTCATGTTATAGCAACACTTTGCCCAAGGGGCTTGAATACACATGGGGCTGGTAAGGTTGTATTAAAGGATGTAATCCTTATTTCTGGACATTCATATCACATACAAGGTCTTGCTTTCATTAGCGTACTGAACATGTCAGCTTTGTAGGACCCTTGGGATCACTTGGAAATGATAAAGCCAAAATTTATGTTGTCAAGATAGGAAATGTCATGTCAGAACTGCCATTGCTGAATGTGAAATATTCATGAAACATTGTGGAAACCCTTCCAGGACTCTGCTGTCATAAAAAAAAAAAAAAGGAAAAAAAAAAAAAGAATAGAAACTCCTAAATCAGAAAAGAAAACAAAACCCAGCCAAAAAAACCCTTCAGGTACTTGAGGGTTATGAGAAATGACTGCCATGACTATATTATGCCATTAGGTTAAGACTTAGTACCTTTTTCCAGAGTATTTTACTAATTAAAATCATACTAGTGGCCCACAGATGAAACTGAAACAAAAGGTTGGATTTCTGTTCTTCCGCTCTCAATATATTTCATTTTTGAACATCTTATGTATATACTCATAGTATTTAGGAATAGTTGCATATAGATACAAATATATTCATGTCTATCTATCTGTATGTACACACACAGACACCAAAGCAATTGCTGTATAGCAATTAGTGATTAACATCCATTTGTATATGAGGAATCTGCAGTTAGGTCAGTTGCATGCTCTACAATAGTACATCACTTGCTCACTTTCTAATGCATCTTACATAGTATTGCTCTTAGTCATACCCAAAAGATGTTGTCAAGGAGGATTCATTTCCTTGTAAAGAAGGTATCTAAACTAGGTAGAATGAATCACCCTTGGAGGCATTGATGCTTTACTCTCAAGTAAAGGAGAAGCTAAGGCTAGATGTCTGTCTTTTAGGTGTTTGAATCACACTCAATAAATTCCACCGTAAATGCCCAGTGTGAGTTTTCGTGCTATCACTCTGCCGACTGTCTTCTCATTTAAGACTAATTGCACATTTCTGTGTTCTGATTACTGAAATATGAAAATACCACTTCTCTTTCCAAGGAAGAAGCGTGCTTTGTTATGCAGGAGAGACAACACTGTCACAGAAATGACTGAAATCTTCAGGAGGCAACCTGCTGGTGAAGAGTGAAACAGCTCAGATGGCAGTTTGGGTATTTTGTCCTTCTAATTGAAGGAAAAGAATGTAAGATCATGGGATCATTCATTACTGTCAGTAATGAATTGACCTGAGAGAGCAAAAGAGATCTATTCTTACCTGTTTACCATGATTTTCATGACAGAAAGAATATATAAAGAAAGAAAATTCTTAAAACTATGAACATTTCTCTGTTACATGATTTTGTTGGGGTTTATTTAAATATCATATTCTGCACTAGAGAAATTTTATGGAGGAGGATTATTTCTTATTTGAAAAATAAACTTTGGCCTTTTAAAAAGTCTGCTTTTTTTCTCCTTCAGATTGTCACTGGAGAACCTTTCCCTGTAGCTATGTGTGATAGGCAGAAGTTGATATATTATTTGATGTGTTTAGATATTTTTGAATGAGTACAGGTACTATTTTCTTTCCTTTTTAGAAATCATTCACTACTTATTTTCATTACTGATGAGGATGATAGAAGGCATGTATAATACAAGGGAATCATTCAGTGATGTAGGTACTAGATGTCCCTTGAAAGGAATCTCAGAACTTCATAATTTAGTAGAGTTTACTTTGCTTCTTTGGGCATAAAACCAGCTTTGTTAAGTCTTATCTGAAAATGTCTTCTAACATTTCCAGTGGCTGCAGTTATTCTAGTACTCTGGAAATGCTGTGTCCTTTATTTATCTTGCAGTAGTCTTGATAATCTGCAGTAAATCATCTAGTGTTCTGACTACTATAGGATTATGATGAAAATTTCTCTTTACTGTAAAACCAGTAACAAAAGTGCAGCTGTTTATATTCTCTTTTTATTTATGTCTTCTGGGAACCATCCATACTGTACTACCTATCAAGTAATGCATATGGCTGTAATTTCACCCGAGTTATTAATTAATTCCAAACTATGTGTTTTTCCTTTCAGCTCTAATGATCTAGTTATCAGAGTTTTACAGCCATGGTCAAGATAATTACTTTAGGTCCCAACCACAGAGAAATAGGCCTGTGCACTGAGGTGACCAGGCTTTTACTTATGCATAAAGAGAGGGTGTAGATGTTCCTGATGTAATTACTGAGTGTACATCTAAAGACATTTCAGTGTCTTACTATTAGAAGTGGATGTTATCCCTATCTCTTTCTTACTAAGATGTGCCTATTAAGAGAAGAAACTATTCAGTGTCCATTTTCATTCACCTTTAAGCACCATGTAGGAAATTATAGAACCTTTTCTTGGGTAGATCCATCCACTGCGTTAAACTCATTAACCATGATACAATTAAAATAGAAATTCTAATGCAGAGTGAATGAAAGAGAATAGCAAAACACTGAGGCCTGGATTAATCCTCTCTAATGCAAGCTGTTTGAGTGTTGTGTGTCTGATGTGCATCCAACTGTTCTAGTCTCCCCTGCAGTGCATGGGGGGAGGACTATCCTCTGGGGCGGGAAAGGTTTGGATTGGCTTGACTGTGCTGCAGAAGTTCCCTTCTCCACCAACTGTAAAAGGAACAGAAGGCAACATCTCTGTTATCTGGTAAGGCTGTGTGCCCACTAGGTTTTACTTGCATAACCCTTTCAATCAGAATTCATGGCCAAACATAGTTTTAGTGGCCTTTTATTGAGTCCATCGTCAAAATATATTTACTATTACTTTTCCATCCGTGACTCTGGGTTCCTAGGTCAAGATAGATTAACCATCAATTGCTTTATCATATGAGATATCAGTGACATCAAGTTTGTTGTGACACAGGTAATGTGAAGTAAAACAAATCTGTCTTATGGGAGCCAGGCTAATTACGAAGACCAGCAGTAATGTGTTCATGATGATCATTAATGTCAGTGGAATAATCTGCATTTCTAACAACTAAATATTCTTTAAAATCAAGTGTTCCATTTAAAAAGCCCAAAGGAAAAAATAATGACAATTAGAATATCTTGCTTCAACATTCATGCTACACACTTAGCATGATGAGTCAGTTATGGTCATTGCATCTTGGTAATGAAATTTGAAATAGTACAGAAAATGCAGTTCTTTCTGCATTCAACTAGTTAGTCATGTAGAGAGTTCTCAGCATTGTTAACCTATATTTACCTTGTGTTTATTATAGATGTGTATTAACCTGGTTTTATAATTGACTTTAGTTGCTACAAAGACATAGATGCTGGCCTTGTAAAATCATTAAAAAATAATGTAAAATAGAACTTCAATCAAAATATTTTTTCTCTTTTTCTTAACAAGTATCATACTGAACAAGGCAATTTCTGCTCATCAAACTAGATTAAATGTTTTTTGTCTCTGTGGCTCCAGAAGAATACATTAGTTGTGCAGCCAGTCAGTGACAGAAGCGTGTTGACCTTGGACACTAGAGCAGTTATCTTGAAGGAAAATGCTACATATGGGAAGACAGAAGAAAGTCTGCATTGTGGGAGGTTCTTTTTATGAAATATGGAGTCTTTGTGAAAGCTCTCCAGAAGATTAGAAAATTGGACTTGATCCAAACACAAATAGATTAATAGACACACTTCAGCTAGCAAGAGAGTTGACAGACAAATTACCACATAGTTGCTACAATAAAAGATACAGCACCCCATCTCATATTGTACATTGCAACTGACATACAGTTATTTGAAAAATTGCTTCCTAAAATGAAATTGGGCTGTACAGATCTTGTATATTGTTTAAATTCATTTAGATGCCTGCATGAATCTAAATAGAAAGTCAGTGCATGCTTTCTTTTCTGCTTAAAACTGTTGCTATGGTATCTTCCTTTATTTGTACATCTATTCCCTAGGTATTTTTCTGATATCCCACATATCCTATAGGTATCTAACAGTTAAATTGTGTTTAAAATAAATATAAATTAATAACAGGATTTAAAATTCTGAAACAGTTACCTAGTAAACCCTTCTGAAATGTATAAGGTAAAACTGTGTTTCTTCTGAGCTGGTAGTAGACTCCTGCTAAACAAGTTGAATGGACATGTGTAGGTAAAGTTGCCTTGTGTTCATGTGGCCCTGGTTGTGGTATGCTAGGAAACTGTTACTCTTTTGGGGCCACAATTACAGACCAAAATGGGTGCTTAAATATTGTTGTTAAAACTTAATGAACCTAAGGAGACTTTTTCAGATGAATTTTCTTCATTCTGAGAAAGACTACATTGTATGAGGAGAGTTTGGTTTGGTGTGAGTAAAGATCTTTTTGCCCTGGAACATTCAGAAAGAAAAGCACTTTGGTCAAATCAAATTCAGACTTCAGGCCTGATATTAATGGAGTAATAAAGGTATTATGGAAAATCATGTCTGTTTTATAAAACCAATATGAAGTACAAAAGAATATCAAAAGTCAAAATGAGAAATACAAAGTGTTATTAGTGAACAAAATTTATGTATCAAGAGCTCCTTCTGTTGTGAAGCCAAATGCAGTGAGATAAGTACAGAGATATGAGACATCATTTTCTCCATCCACTCCTGTGTATTTTTTTTTTCAGAAACCTCTTGTGTACTGAGCTGGCTGGGATAGAGTTAATTTTCTTCACAGCAGCTGGTATGGTGCTGTGTTTTATAGTTGTAACCTAAACATAAATGATAACATACTGATATTTTGGCTGTAGCTGGACAATGTTAAGGCCTTTTTCCTTCTCACTGTGCCCCCACAGTGAATTTATTGGAGGTGGGCAAGAGGTTGGGAGGGCACACAACCAGATCCAAACTATCCAATGAGATATTCCGTACTATGTAGCATCATGCTCAGCAAGAAAAAGGGAAAAGAGGGGCTTTTGCTTATGATAGCCATCTGTGCCCAGGAACTGACAGGATCTGCCCATGGGAGGTTGTGAGTGATTGCCTTTGCATCACTTTTCGTTTCTTTTCCTTCTCTCTTCTTTAGCTTCTGCTTCATTATTAAATAGCTTTTATCTAACCCCCAAGTTTTCTTGCTTTTACTCTTCCTTTCTTCTTCCCCACAGTGAGGGTGGGAGTGAGCAAGAGTCTGTGTGGTGATTAGCTGCCTGTTGGGATTAAGGCACAATATCTTGATAGTCTAATAATTCACTTGCCTCTGCTCTGTCCCTCATATTATTAAGACCTAGGAACTGTAGGGTTCAAAGTAGAATCATAGAATCACAGAATCATAGAATAACCAGGTTGGAAGAGACCCACCGGATCATCGAGTCCAACCATTCCTATCAAAACACTAAACCATGTCCCTTAGCACCTCGTCCACCCATGCCTTAAACACCTCCAGGGAAGGTGACTCAACACCCTCCTTGGGCAGCCTATTCCAGTGCCAAATGACCCTTTCTGTGAAAAATTTTTTCCTAATGTTCAGCCTAAATCTCCCCTGGCGGAGCTTGAGGCCATTCCCTCTTGTCCTGTCCCCTGTCACTTGGGAGAAGAGGCCAGCACCCTCCTCTCCACAACCTCCTTTCAGGTAGTTATAGAGAGCAATGAGGTCTCCCCTCAGCCTCCTCTTCTCCAGGCTAAACAACCCCAGCTCTCTCAGCCGTTCCTTATAAGGCCTGTTCTCCAGCTCCCTCACCAGCTTTGTTGCTCTTCTCTGGACTCGCTCCAGAGCCTCAGCATCCTTCTTGTGGTGAGGGGCCCAGAACCAAACACAGTATTCAAGGAGCGGTCTCACCAGTGCCGAGTACAGAGGGAGAATAACCTCCCTGGACCTGCTGGTCACACCGTTTCTGATACAAGCCAAGATGCCATTGGCCTTCTTGGCCACCTGGGCACACTGCTGGCTCATGTTCAGTCGGCTGTCAACCAGCACCCCCAGGTCCCTCTCCTCCAGGCAGCTTTCTAGACAGACTTCTCCTAGTCTGTAGCACTGCATAGGGTTGTTGTGCCCCAAGTGCAGGACCTGGCATTTGGGCTTGTTAAACCTCATCCCATTGGACTCTGCCCAGCGGTCCAGCCTGTTCAGATCCCTTTGCAGAGCCTCCTGACCCTCCATCAGATCAACACTTCCACCCAGCTTAGTGTCGTCTGCAAACTTGCTAAGGGTGCACTCGATGCCTTCATCCAGGTCATTGATGAAGACATTGAACAGGGCTGGACCCAGCACTGAGCCCTGGGGAACCCCACTTGTCACTGGCCTCCAGCTGGATTTCACACCATTTCCCACCACTCTCTGGGCCCGGCCATCCAACCAGTTTTCCACCCAGGAGAGTGTGCGCCTGTCCAGGCCAGAGGCTGACAGTTTCCCAAGCAGAATGCTGTGAGAAACTGTGTCAAAGGCTTTACTGAAGTCCAGGAAGACCACATCCACAGCCTTTCCCTCATCCAGTAGTCGAGTGACTTTGTCATAGAAGGCGATCAGGTTAGTTTGGCAAGACCTGCCTTTTGTGAACCCGTGTTGACTGGGCCTGATCACCCGGTTCTCTTGCATGTGCTTCATGATAGCACTCAAGATCACCTGTTCCATGACTTTCCCTGGCATTGAGGTCAGACTGACAGGCCTGTAGTAGTGTATGATAATATTCATTACAAGTTGGGAAAATGTGAATCTTCTTTCTTGCTCAGAATATGCATTATGTATCCCTTGATTTTGCTGCTTACTTCCTGCTTTAAGTCAAAGGGCTAAGCTGGGAATTGGCATGTGCAATAGGCAAAAGAAGGCTTAGATTTAAGGAAGCATTAGGTTTTTCTTTTCAAGGTAGCTTTCTTGCGCTAGCTGGAGCTCAGGATGTTCAGAGCACTGGAAACAGGTTATTGGCAAAATCAGTGGAGAAGGTCCACAAATAGCAGAGGACCTTCCTGTACATTGCTTGCAACAGCTGATAAGGCATTAAGTGCCCTGCACAGTGGTTCCCTTCCAGGAAGGTAATGTCAGAACATTGGTAAATACTATGCTTGTTGATTTCTTTTAAAGAGAAACACGTTTTGCTTAGTACAGACTGTGCATACTGTGCTCAGAAATAAATGATACTTGTGTTGAAGGCTCTGTTTCTATGCATTTACTGCTAGCAGTTACCTATTACAAGACCTGGCAGAGGCCAGTTTACTTAGATCAATTGGTAATCCTTGGATTAAAATATAGGAGAGAAAGTTATGTTCAAGATCAGATAAGAAAAAGAATAGGCAAAGGCCTGGGAAGAGGTCTGGGAAGTCTGAAGAGCATCTTGCAAGATACTTCTCACATATGGATATTCACAGAATCACGGAATCACTAGGTTGGAAAAGACCCACAGGAGTCCAACCATTCTCATCAATCACTAAACCATGCCCCTCAGCACCTCATCCACCCATCTTTTAAACACCTCCAAGGAAGGTGACTCAACCACCTCCCTGGGCAGCCTCTTCCAGTGCCCAATGACCCTTTCTTTGAAATTTTTTTTCTGATATCAAGCCTGAACCTCCCCTGGCGGAGGTTTGTGGAACAACTATAAGCTCCAGTTCCTGGGCAGGTCAGGTAAACTGGTGAGGGTGTGCAATACTTGTCTCTGTATTGACAATCAGGTAATACATCCAGACAATAAAAACCTTTGGCCCGTTTTCTCAGGGGCATTTGTAGTTACGATTGGGAACTGATTTTGTATTCCTGCTACAAGAGGATACCCACAGAATGATAGGTATTACAATGTTTAGCATAGAGAAATGCTACTTTTTGAATGTGTGGTATGCTGTGTCATATCTTCTAAGAAAATAACAGATTAAATGCTTATGTCCTCAGATTTTGAAAATATCTTTTTTTTCATCACTAACAAGTTCACAGGTTTCACATAGAAATTTGCAAACATACATCACTTTCTTCTGTGCACTTTCTAGTATGTGAGCAGGGACAGGCCCATATAGAGAATGTATAGATGGATCTTTAGTATTTCTGCTGGTTGCTGATGCAGTAGTGCTGATGGGAAGGTATTTGGCCCTTTTTGTGTCTGTCTGCCACTGACTCAATAAATAGGGTGGTTCTGCAATCTCTGTATGTTGTTTGAACCAAAGCTTTGGCTGAAAACTTTGCTTGGATTTACTGTAGATATTAGGTTATTAATTTCCATATGCTCCAAAAAAGCTAAAGGTAATTACAGATTTCACCTTATCTCACATTCTCTCAGTGGTGACATTTAAGCATGTAATGATTTTGGCTATTTTTAAAGTACACAATGGATATAACGAGAGGCTTGTGTGTCCACAAGATCAGTTTCCTAAGAAGTCTTGCTGTTTCAGAAACATGAAAGGAGTAATATATTTTCTCATTAGTTTAAAATCATATCAAAGAACAAAACTTGCTACATCTTTAACTAACTGCAGGTAGTTTTTTTACTAACAATGCTAGTTATGCTCAGAAATTTTCTGACGTTGTTCAGATAATCAGCCGTGTTTCATCCTGTTTTGTGACAACTTAACTCCCATGTGTTCCTTTAAGAGAATGGAAGGGACAATTAATTTTATAATGTATTTCATTAACATATTTTGTTTACCAGACTCTGTTGTAAGGTATTTGTGTAATAGTTTCATTAAAAGTAGTTGTGGGATGTGAGTAGTGTGTTGGGATCTGAACAGGCTGGACCGCTGGGCAGAGTCCAATGGCATGAGGTTTAACAAGGCCAAATGCCGGGTCCTGCACTTGGGGCACAACAACCCTGTACAGTGCTACAGACTAGGAGAAGTCTGTCTAGAAAGCTGCCTGGAGGAGAGGGACCTGGGCATGTTGGTTGACAGCCGACTGAACATGAGCCAGCATTGTGCCCAGGTGGCCAAGAAGGCCAATGGCATCTTGGCTTGTATCAGAAACGGTGTGACCAGCAGGTCCAGGGAGGTTATTCTCCCTCTGTACTCGGCACTGGTGAGACCGCTGCTCGAATACTGTGTTCAGTTCTGGACCCCTCACCACAAGAAGGATGTTGAGGCTCTGGAGCGAGTCCAGAGAAGAGCAACGAAGCTCGTGAAGGGGCTGGAGGACAGGCCTTATGAGGAACGGCTGAGAGAGCTGGGGTTGTTTAGCCTGGAGAAGAGGAGGCTGAGGGGAGACCTCATTGCTCTCTACAACTACCTGAAAGGAGGTTGTAGGGAGGAGGGTGCTGGCCTCCCAAGTGACAGGGGACAGGACAAGAGGGAATGGCCTCAAGCTCCGCCAGGGGAGATTTAGGCTGAACATTAGGAAAAAATTTTTCACAGAAGGGGTCATTGAACGCTGGAACAGGCTGCCCAGGGAGATGGTTGAGTCACCTTCCCTGGAGGTGTTTAAGGCACGGGTGGATGAGGTGCTGAGGGGCATGGTTTAGTGTTTCGATGGGAATGGTTGGACTCGATGATCCGGTGGGTCTCTTCCAACCTGGTTATTCTATGATTCTATGATTAATAGTAGTTGTATTAATGAAAGCACCCGCTGGTTAGTCCCTGAATATGATCTGAAGTTTGTATGCTGCCAGCAGTTGTGCTCATTTGCTGAATCTCTTTCTTCTACTATATTTCTTCTGCTACACTGAGAGACATCTTCTGTTATTTTACAATGCTGTGTTTCTTTGACTGCATAGCTGCCTTGGCCATCTCTCAAATCAAACAAAAACTGAAGCAGCCCTTGACTTTCCTTGAGTTTTCTTGCTACCACATTAGGGTGGACTGAAACTCACAGCATCTCGTGATTAAGAAGGAGAATAATGACATTAAATGTAGGCATTGTTCATGGAAATAATATGAAAACCAAATACCTATTTTTCTCCTCCTTTGCCTTTCCTTACACAAATGCTAAATGCATGAAAACCTGTCAGGTTCATATGCATATGTGAAATTCTTACAAGGCAAGTTTTAAGGCTGTAGGCCAGAAAAGGAGTACAATGGGAGGAACATAATTTTATATTTATACTAGTTATGAAATGTTAGTTTTTTGTTCTGTCATTTCCAGCATCCTTGGATCACAAAACCCTGAAAGTTTATGAGCCTTTGGACATATGCATCTCTCTGTCTCTCTCTCTGCTCCCTTCTGGATTTCTTCTGTAGCATAAGTAATTCTGGAATTTTATCTGAATCTGCTGTCTTTGAAAAAAAAAATAAAAATTGCAGATCAAAGAGTTTGTTAATTATTTGCCTAAGGGTAACACAAATTGAGTCTAAGTCTGCTCTGAATGAAAACCAGTTGTGAGTTAGTATTAGGTTTCCCCTGACGTCTTCAAAATGATCATGGTTTTCTTTTATATAATTAATATAATGGAGTTTATGTCATGGACAGGTTTCTCGCTGGAAGGGTTTGAGCAGTGTGTATGGTACATTCCTTTGTGTTCTGCCTTGATTTATGATGCATGCTATTGCTTTTTAATAATTTTTGTGAGATAGGCATGTATTCTTTTAGACTTGAGAGAGGAGGTAGTCCAAGCTGTAGATATATATACACGTAAATGGCACAGTAGAAAAAAAGCTTTGAAGATGAAATTCAGAAATTCTTTTTGGTGTGTGACAGATATGAAATGTACAGCAGTCCTTCTCTCTGCTAGTTTGCTATTTGTACACAAAGAGCAAATGTGTAGTTATCTCAAAGGTCCAGAGAGGAAAGCAAGTTGCTTATGATAAGAAAAATTGGATTTGGTGTAAAGATTAATAACACAAGAGACATGCAGTGGAGCTTATTAGCCCAAAAGCTTAGCCAGGCAGATGAATTCTGGATTTCTACTAAAAGGTTGCAAACAGTATAAAAGTCAAGTGATTTAATAAAAAAAATAATACTCTGGACCTCAAATGTCACTGTGTCAGGAGCTCTGTCAAGGTTTCATTACTTTCATATATTAAAAGTGAAAAATTTGAACCTCAGTGTAACTTACTTTCACAATTTATTTATTTATTTAACAATAGGCCTCTGATTTATGTTGCATCCCATTGGAGAGACGTTCTAGAAAGGTTTTGGAGAATTTGTTTTAATAAGAAACAATTCTTCTGAAGTATGGTAAAGACAGAACATTTATTGGCCTAAATCTAATTTATAATTTTCTATTTTTTATTCTGGGTGCTTTTTAGTTCTTTCTCTCTCTGTCTGTCTTTTTTTTCTTTTTTTTTTTTTTTTTAAATGTGTATAGAATGTTGACCACAGTTCAGTTACAGTATGAGAATACTTATTTTCAAGAAAGACTGAGATTCACGGAGATTAAATTAGTTTCGTGTCTTGCAGTTAAAAAGTGATAAAGACTCGGGGTGCTTGAAATGCTGTCATAGTTTTAAGAGAGGGGTGCTGTTCAATCTAGAATATGTTACTATGATAAAGTAACAAGAGAAGGTCCTCTTTGGTTTTTATTGTCTTGTTATTGCATTCTGGGAAGACAAAGAGGATTGTGTTCTACTTTTTCAATTCCACTGTTATAAGTAATTTGATACAGTAAATATATCCACCACTACATTGTTGAGGCTGAACAGAACTGTTTTAAAAAGATGATGAACACACAAGCAAGTTGGATTCTGTGTTTGTTCTTGCTAAATTGTCAATGGTAATTAAGGAATTATACTGACATTTCCCTTCTTTATAAAGAAATTTCTTTTGGCTGCTGTGGAGAACTCTAGCAAACTTTTTTTACCAAAAAAGTGTTAATTTACACAAAGAATATTTTCCTGTAAAAAAAAAAATTAACAACTAATAACTGTATTATGTTCACTATCAGGTCAAAGATGCATTTCAACAATTTTGTGTCAAACTTGCTTGCCGCTGGAAATTGATTCCATTCCCACTTAAATAAGTACAGTTTTCACTGAATTTTGAATATTCATTACTTATTTTTTCTACAATTCCTGAGTGAAATTCTACATTTGCAAAGTGAAATAATTCCTTTTAAAAAGGAATGAGACAAAAGTTTTTTTGTCCCATGCACACCAGGTCTGTTCTAAAAGCCTACTCCCACTCATAACTTAAAGGTCTGATTTAGTCTATTGTATGGTGTTGTATTTTGTGATTTTACTAGGATTATACCAGGTAAAATAAATTGAAGTTTTTGTCTTGATAGAAAAATTAGGTACACAAGCCTTTACTTTGTTGCTGTGGCAGTGAAAAGAACACTGTTTTCTATCATATAAACAAGCTCATCAAACACCTTTCACTTTTACTGCAGTGTTTATATCCATTCCCAGTTATAGAGATGGCATATTTATTCTATAGATATGTTATCATAATGCCATTTTAATTTTTGTGAGGAAGGTAAGTGCCTGTTCTGATTCTTCATGACTCATATCAGACTCTGACATCAGAATTTATTTGAAATTACTGATAGTCCATAAATTGAAAAAGATACATTAATATTACCAATTTTAAAAGTATCTGCTGTGTCAGTCCTTTATTCAGAAGAATTCAGAAAGCTACAGACAAATACTTCTATCTGTTGCAGATATTCCAGTACATCTGTAGTGTAAGGTAAGCATCTGGCATTTGTAGTTAGTTTCTAGAGTTCTCATTTGTCAAAATTATTATACAGCTTTATAGTTCTTAATTATTTTCCCCAAAGGTCTGTGCAGCATTTCCTTTTACTGCTATTTAATGCATATTCTACTGTCATATCTTCACTCTCCTATTAAATTAGTGTTTGGCTCTTATTCAACAGCACACCTGTCCTGGTTTCGGCTGGGATAGAATTAATTTTCTTCCCAGTAGCTGCTATCTTTTGATTTAGTATAAGAGTAATGATAACACATATTGTTTTAATTGTTGCCATGTAATGCATATGCCTGGATGGGATAGAGTCAGTTTTCATCCCAGCAGCTGCTGCTTTTCTAGAATTTAGTATGAGAAAAATGCTGAAAAATACAATGAAGATTTTGACGATAGTTAGGAAATCAAGGACTTTTTCCGTTTCCCATATTTTATGAGTAAGCAGGTATATAAAAGTGGGAGGAGCAGAGCCAGGACAGCTGACCCAAACTGTCCAAAGGAAGTATTCCATACTGTGATTGTCCTGCTGTGCTTGTAGGTGGGGAATTTGCCTTGGATGGTCCCCTGCTCTCAGCGTCCCGCTGTTCATACTCCATGTTTGGTGTCCCAAGTTTGGTGTTCTCTGCACTCACTGTGATCTTTGCACTTGCTGGAACCGCAGAGCTCACTGTGTTCTCTGTTTAGCATTCACTGCTTGAAAAGCAAGTCTCACAGTTGCTCCTTGGGATGGTCTGAATGTGATTTTGTATATTCCATTATTATTGTTATTATATAATAGCTAACCTACAATGACACCATTTTGTTAGCTCTGTCTTAGAGGTTGTGAGTATAATCATAGAACCATAGAAGGATTTGGGTTGGAAGGAACCTTTAACTTCACCTAGTCCAACCTCCCTGCCATGAGCAAGGACATCTTTCACTAGATCAGGTTGCTCAAAATCCCATCCATCTGTGCGGTTTCTTTATATAAATGTGGTTTCTTCATATGAATAATCTTTCAAATACTGCAGTTTAAATTTGATACCCAGAACACATAATTTCTCACTTTACATCCTTTCGTGTTCTGTCTTTTACCTTCAGGGTGAAGTTCCTTCTCTTTCGCTTTGAAACCTTGCAGTACTTTTTGATCTGCTGACCTCAGCATCACGTGCCAAATACCTCCTAGTTACACGTTGCTTCACTTCTGGTTTAGCTGCCTCTGTTATCCTAAGGTTTCGTCTCCATCAGTTCTGCCTTTCATAACAGTACCCCATTTCCTCTCAGCTAAGGGCTTTCCTGTTTTATGAGCATCTGGTTTCAACCTCAGAAAAGCATTTCTCCTTAAATCTCATTACCTCACAGAATACTTTCTGATTTGTTTGTCTCCGCAGTGATAACTGTGTGCTTTCTTTACTAAAGCTTTATACCATGCCTGATCTTGTGAAAGTTGCTCTGAGGAGCTAATTATAAAGTGCATGTAAAAATCCAGTGTTACTGAAAGAATGGGTAATATTATTATGAATTAATATTATTTCATATAGATTTTGAAATCCTTACGCTTTATGCTTTTCATCTCATCATTTTTGGCTCTCACCTTGTAATGTACTTTCTGCTTCACTAAAAGTATGAAAATGAGGCATTCATAATTGAAATGAAAATCTTACCCTGAACACCTTCTGGCTGAATATGTTGAGAATCATAATCAAGCACTCCTAAAGTTACAGAAAACTATGCATAATGATGCACAGAAAAAGTCTAGGCTGTACATGAGTTGCTTAGTTGGGTGACGTATTGTCCTTTGAATTATTATAAGTACCAGGGATACACTAATGGAGTAAAAGAAATCAATAATCTTGCATGGGTACAACACAAACCCCCTCTTTATATGAAGTAATTAAATGACAATAGTAGTTATTGGATGCATCTTGCATACAGACATGGTCTCAAAAGGAGCAGAAAATCCGCAAGAATAAATCCTTATACACCCACAGTTTTCTATTCAGATGTCTTTTTCTCTGTTGGAAATACTTATGCATTTAAGTTGCAGTTTGAAGCTGTTCTTTTCTGATTTTTAGGATAGTGATGCATGACCCTAAACATTTCAGTTCTAATTGCCAGCATTATTCTGTAGTGTTTCTTTTTATGAGTTTATTTTGTTTAGGAGGATTCTCTTGAACAGCTGATTTCTTTCTCTGAGTTATGGATATTGCTAAGTTCTATGATATATGCCATACTTTGAATAATTATGTATGTAGATAACATGAAGTAGAAATGTGTTTAAAATATTCATGTAAGAAAGCCAGGGCCTGAAAATAGAAGTAGTAAGATTCTCTGTGCAACCTCAATGAAATTTCTAATCCATACTTGGATGGATAAAAGTTGTAACTGTATGATAATCTATTAAAAAACAAAGCACCTCATTGAATGCACAAGGTAGACATTACTGACAAAAGGTATGGTAATGCAACATAACCTTTTTATGTATTGTCAGTGTGCCATATTTATTTAGAACCAGAAGAGATCTTTTTGTGGAGTATTGTCATTAGCTCTTCTCTTGCACACCTGTGATAGTTTCAGGTTGCTTTATTACATGAACAGATTTCTTTTCATAACATATCTGTTATATATTTTACTCTTTACATACATGTAAAAGTCACATCAAAAATAATAAGGTCGTAATTATGAAAGGTGTCAGCTCATTATTTCAGACTATTTTTCATACTGTAATACATTATTTGAACAAAGTAGGCTTCCATTACTGGTTAAGTAAACAAAGTACTTGCAGGGTCCCAGGGATTGAATCATATTATGAGAATACTAAGGTAACATTAGAAACATCAAAGCTGTGGGTGATATCTTTGATTTATGTTTCTTGTCCATCACTGTGCAGGGACTGAGTGGTCATGTGAAGACAAGAGTCCAGTATTTCAGAGTACAGTATAACTGACTTAACTACAACACTACCCATTGCTGCCTTGTGATAGTCAGCTGTGACTGAGAAATTCTTCCTGAGGGGACAGTCTGGCCAGTACAGAGAGTGAAGTAAAAGTTCTATGAGGAGAAAGATGTATATGAAAACACACAATTAATGCATGTTACTATGTGTATACCAGGGACTTGAAGAATGTGTTGTGTGACTCACTGTTACTGTTCACTGACTCTGGAATATTTGACTGCAGTTGTAATATATGTGTTTTTAATGTGTTTGTGTTGGTTTTGGTTGTGGTGTTTTGGGGTTTTTTTGCTTTTTTTTTTGGAGGGGGTTTATTAAATATGTATTTAATGTAGTTTATTTTGTGTTTTGGGGTTCTATACATTTTTTTTCCCCTCTGAATGAGCTGAAAGCTTAGAAATTTAATCTGAAATTCCCAGTTTATTTTCAGTATTTTTGTTTAGATGCTTCAAATGTTTCCCAGAACAACCCTCAGTGGCTGAAGGGTTGTTTCTCTGTTTGAGAATAGAGGTATACTTTTGCAATTGATTTTGCAGCTTTTTGCTAGATAGAATAGGACCATGAAGAGTCAACACTGGCTGATTTTAAACCTGTTACGGCACATCCTCAATTGGTTACAGACTTTTTTTGTCTGTTCTTCACTGCTATTTTGTTCTATCTTTTCCTGTCACCAGCTGCCCAGATCACCTCTGTTCCTCCAAGCACTTTGGGCAGCAGCAGAATGAATATAAGAAGAAAGAGCCTTCATATGTATTTAGGAATATAGTGGATCAATTAGCCTTAAGAAATAATTCTAGAGGCCAGTCTAGAAACTCCTATAGCCATAGGATGCTGTTCTCAGGTAGATAAAAAAAATCATGAAAAAGTTGTAATGGATTTATCATCCACTTTAAGGTGCAGTCTTCAGAGCTTTTGGAAGTAGAAGTCTTACAAGTCTGTGTGCAACGCATGCCTGCTAAAATAAACTGAAGGCCTGTACCCTGCCTAATCACATCTGTTTTCTATGGAAATGCCAGAAGAAGTGCAATTTCTTGCTTAATTCCTTCTATTCCTGGGTGCTGTGATGCAAGATCTCAGTTTCTAAGAAATTATTTTTAAGATGGGGGAAATAGTTTTCTTTCCTCGGTTTCGCTTTTAGAAAGAATGAAACTGTTCATAGCTGACAGAAAAAAAACAAGAGGTATCCAAAAAACCCCACTACTTTTTCTGTCTGCAGTGTTCTCTGTGTTAAAATGAATGTGGAATGCTCTGCAATAAAATGGTATTCTAGGTTAACTTGGATTTAATATAGATCCTTCAGTGACAGGCAGATTGTTAAGCTAAGGACTGCAGCTTTGGGCATCCTCCAACTTTTGTAGTTAATTATGGCTGTAGACTGCATTCTAAATTTTGAATCTCAGTCATATCTGTGGTGATGCTGCTTCAGTGTCTAAAAGAGGTTTGGCTATTAATGGAATTTTGTTGGCTTAGATTCCATCCAGAAAGCCTGGAATTACATCCATGAGCTGCTGAAGGATTAGTTGAAAGAAATGGAGGACTGTTTGGTCTCTTTCGGCTGTATCGCTTTGTGTACTGCCTTTTTTTTTTTTTTTTCCAGGACAGACTTTTTCTTCTATTTCTTACCATTTCAGAAAGACCTCTTGGGGTCTTTTCCATGTAAGACCAATCTTAAGACTGTCAGCTTTCCCTAAGATAGAGTTTTTGTGCTGTTCCTTTACACTTTTGTCATGTTTATTAATATTTTCTGGAAATTTTAATTTTAAAGGTTGTAATGGTTATGTCCTGATGTAGTTGTAAATATGAACAAAAAATACATGCCATACATCTCATGCCTTCTTTTTCAATTCTGTTACCAGTCCTTAAGGATAATCATCACACCACCACCTATTATTGGAGCTGTCTTCCCTTTTTTTGACTTCTGACATTTAGGCACACCATATTATTTTCTATGTCAGACTATGGGGCATTCTTAGCTATCTGTACCAGCCTTTGAGCTTCTTTCACTCTTCATGAGAATCCTAGTTTGATAAGTCATGAACATTTAATGTTCAATTATGCTTTTAAATTAGCATTCATCTGAGTATTTTTTGTCCAAGCTTATTATATATAGATGGCATAACTATGCAATACTTAGTGGGATATTGAGACATTTGCTAACTTTTTTAGTTAAGATTTATAATTATTTATAATTCTGAAGAAATAATTAAAAATCATAAAATCAGGTGTGGAAAAATCATAAAAGGAGTACTTTAAAATATTGACATGGGGAAACACACAGTATTGCCAGTGTGTCTTCTTAAGTGCATCAGATACAGAAAATGGAGAGTTTAATTTCAAAAGCATGCCTTCTAAAGTAACTGTTAGAAACTGGTAACCACTAAAATCTAAAATACTTGTTTATTCCACCTGCAGTACAACATTCTACTTGCTGAATACCAAAGCACTGTTGAGCTTTGCTAGACTCAGTACTTGTTAGTAGTGCCCAATTACCTATGCAATTCACTCATACCAGCAAATTAGTCTTTTTTCCAGATGAAGCAAAGGATTTTGCCATTCAGGATGGACTCGTATCTGGCCTTTGAAGTTTTCAAATACAGTGAGTGTAGGGCTGTTCTTCTAGTTTCTCTTTGCCTTTATTGTGTATTTAGTAGTAGTTTTGGTTTTGTTATGATTATCTAAGGTTATGATATAGACAAGTTTATAAAATAAAAACTGTAAGAAATGCTTTTATTTGAAAAAGATCCTAAAAGGCACCAGATAACTGGACCAAATTAAAAATTCCCATTTTCTTCTCAATTATCCTTCGTCACTAGGACTGCTGTAGTTTTCCATTCACATTCCGATTAATTGAATTAAAGTTAATTGCTAGGAGGTAGAGGGAGAATGTGAAACATAATTGCAGCAGAGAAGCAAAACTTGGGAACATTAGCTGCAAGGCAAATGAATCAAATTAAAGCATTACATTTTGTGTGAAAGGAAGAGGTACTAGAAGTGAATACATGTATCTGATAGAGTTTTAAGACCAGTAGTTCTTGGCATAGCATACTGCAAAAGTTGAAAGCAGAAGACTGAAATGTGAGCATTCAGATAATGAAAGATGATATTAAGGATAAAAATATATGTATAAAGGATAAAATAAGCATACTGTTATTATTATTGATAAAGAAGATTAAATATTTCTTTAATACTTCGGGTGGTATCTTAGATCTCAGCTTCTTGCTTCAGGAAGCCTTATATTAGTAAAGTATAAGAAGGAAGAATGTTCTTGTTAATTGTTACCTTGAACAAAAACAGTGTTTTGAGGAAAGTGAAAGCTTTAAAGCTTTCCATGTCCATCCTGTTTCTGCCTTGCTGTAATGGATCTCCTCAACTAAGGCCTTCCAGTCTATGTTTGTCTCCTAAATCAAAATAAGAAAAAATGTACAAGAAATGGTTTTATGTAAAGAAACTGTTCATATACAGTGGCAAAGACAGGGGAATAAATATCTTGCCTGTAATACAGGTTACACAAATCTTCTAAGGATTTATCTGTACTAAGAAAATCAGAGCTATACACTTCGTGACACGTTTAGTCACAATGATTTTTTTCAACATTTAATTGAGCTGCTGGATCCCAAGAGTGGACTATAAGACCATCCTCAGTTCTGTTGGACCTTGTATTTATGCCAGCATGAGCTTTTGCCATGTTTGTGAGGGTGTTGTATTTGAACAGCTAAAAAGGCCATTCCTGCACTGGAGACAGTGTGGAAAGGCCCTGATGCTTATTTCCATGCCATCCATCTTTAGTCTTAGGAAGAACTAACAAAATAAATTTAAAAAAATACACTGGATACCTGTACATGGTATCTTCACCATTACTGCTAATGGAGCTTAGATGGAAAAAAAGTCCAGTGAGTGACTGCCTGCCAGACACGGAATCCTGATGTTGTGCATATAGCATTTCATTTTTGTGGTTTTTTTGTTTTTGTTGTTTTTTAAATTTTTTCCTGTTGTGTTTTGCTTTTTGTTTTGTTTTGTTGTTGTTATTGTTACAGGTCAGTTTGGTACAATTTTTTTTATTTTAACTTTATAGGGTTAGGAAGGACTTAGTGGCTAAGTACTATGCATTTCTTTCATGTCCATTAAATAATTGTATATAATGCAGTAGTTGCTTTGTTGTGTAAGCATGTGGAATGCAGAGAAGAAGAAAAAGAAAAATTGACCTATTGGGGGACAGCAGTAGGGAAAAACCTAAAAAGATTGTTTTTTTCAATTGGTGATGCCAAACCAAGTAAATGACAGCTATCTTGAGGTAAACAATAATTTGTACTTTTAGAAAAGACTACTACCAATTTGTAGTAACTGATTCTTTCCACGTACTCTGTAGCAAGTCGTACCCAATGGTAGAGAAAACTACAAACTAAACATCACTGCAAGGTAGTATAGTTTCCTTTGAATCAATAACACATGTGAAAACATTGGGATTAAAGTTTTCTGCAGCAAACTTTATAGAATCCTTTCTGAGCTGTTTAGGTAAAAATCATTCTGCTGACATCTTGGTCCTTTCTGTTCCTCTGGCGTCTCCTGCTTTGTTCCCCTAATGCTGGTAACTTTGCATTTCCCACTTAATTCATGCCTTTTGCTTTGCCTCTTATGCCTTTAGCAGAACTCTCTTCAAAACTCGCAGCTTTTGGGCTTATGCTAGGCTCTTGATTTGACTGGGCTAGGCAAAAGAGTGTCTAGTGTGTAAGCTTGAAATTGCTTGGAGGACAATGGCTGCCACTGTCCAATAGCTGTCCAACTGAAAAGAATACACAAACCTAACAATTTTCATAAAGCAGCAGCCTTGGAAGAAATTCAGACTGCAAGGCAGAAGCCAAGTAAAGATATAGCACTGTAACAAGACTGTGAGTTGGAGGAAATGATTTCCAAGATTAACAAGCTGCAGAATTCATGCTTACTGAACTGTTAAAAAGCACTGAAGGAGGAAAACGAGAGCTATCAACAGCTGCAGAGCATGAGAAGCGTGAGAAAATGAGAGATGCAAGGTAAAAGGATGGATAAACCAGTGACATTTTAGAGTGGAAAAAGCTGGGAACATTCTTTTTAATTTTTTTTTTTAATTACACAAAATCTGATTTGAAAATTGAAATAAAGCAGTCAAGGAAAACTGTGAGAGGCTGTTGTCTTCTGAAAAGTCAGTTAAAGATTCCTGTAGCTAATGTGCCAAACTTCACATATTCCTTGCTGAAATAGTAGGAAAAAAAAAAAGACACTGAAAATGCTACCTAGATGACTGGCTTTATCATCATCCATATGTCTAGCCCAGGATCACAAGTTTGGCAAGAGAGGAAGTGCTTGTGTGTGAAATGGAGCAGTTACTTTATGGTCCACGCCAAATTTATTTATAATTAAAGAAAACAAAATCCTATTTGAGAAGTGAAGTGAAAATGATCTGCATTAGCAAATAGTGATCTATGCAGTACTTCAGTGGACATCATAAATTTCATGAAGGATTGCTTTCATAATTGTGTTAACTCTTAAAATTCAAGCAATTACAAATATGCAATCTGTGCTAGCTGGAAATAAGGATTATGGATGTGCTGCTGGATACTTTGTATTTGGTTCTATTTCTTGTATTAAAGTAGTTAAATTATCAAAAGAAGGTATGTCTTCTGAGGAAATATATCATGAGTGTTACTATATTGATGAAAGATTTTCAACTCATTAAATATCTTGTTTTGATTCTTATTTCCTTTCCTCTCACACTGTCTTAAAAAAATTGAAAGTTATTACAGCATTGTGGTAGTTAACCTTAATACTGAAAAATCAGTGGAAGTTTGGAGTGATATTGATGATACTTAAGTTTTTTTTCTTCCTCTTGGTTTACCACATATCCAGTCATGGTTTACAGACAGAAATTTTCTTGCATCCTGGACAGTGTATATGTTCTAATTTGATTAATTTTGAACATTTGTTCTCACTACATACATACTGTACAGAAAACCCTGAGACTCTAAATTCACTGAAGTAAACTATACTGTTGCCAGGACCTTGTCGGTTAACCTTTGAGACTGAGCAACTTTATTTGAATTAACTATCCAGAACCCCAGAATGATATCCTGAATTTTCCAGCATCCAGGAAGAAAGAAGTACATGCAAGTACATACAATTTTAAGTGCTTTACTGGAAACAGAAAGTGCGTCAAAGAATTAATGACTCCAAGAGGAAAAGTAGCAAACTCTGCTTCTCGAAAGCTTAATGGAACAAAATAGAGAAAAGTCAAAAATGGTGGTGACAGTGAGTGAGTGAGTGAGTGAATGAGTGAATAAGTGAATGAGGCAAGGCAAAATAAAACTCTGGCAGCTTATAGTGTTAGAACAACCATTTTGATGAGAATTCAGGTATTGATCTGTAGCTACTAATGAAATGGACATATTTGTTGAAATGGTCAAAATGTAGGAGGTAATCTGTAAATTAGATCTATTAGGCAAGTTTTTAATGCAAATGTTTTAATTATCTATTGCTATCTAGGTAGACATTTAAACTGTACTTTTAGCACCGAGTTATACAGTTAATGGTGCAACTTGTATGGTAGTCTGTCTAAATCTTTCATAATGCAGAAAAGTTGAGATAGTGTCTAAGAAATAATTTAAATATCTGCTCTGAGCTTCAGATTCTTAAGTGCCTCAAGATTCAAGAATACCATAACAAAGCAAATTGTAAGAATAAAGGCAGAAATTATCTTGAAGTATGAATAAAAATTTAAAAGTAAAAAAGATAAAAATAATATCAGTCCATGTGCACTTAAAAATTAGTCAGGGTTGGATAAAGGAGAGGTTAGAAGAGAATAAATGCAATCCTGATTTAAGTAGAATTGTTGCAGTATACACTTAAAAAAACCAAACTTGTGTAATTCCTTCTGCTTTTTACAGTCTTTACAAAAATAACTTTAGAGTCTAAATTAAAGTAATTAATCAAATATTAATTAGGTATCATCAGACTGTCTGCTGCTAAAAGTGTATGATATTATTATTCAGCATGGGTTCTTGCCAAAACATCTTTCTTTTCTTGTATTATAACATAACTGAAAATGCTTTTTATTTTATTTCCTAGACAAACTTAAAATTATTTAACTATCTAATACTTTGTAGGTATGATAATTAGAATATATTCTAGAATTTGTAAAATTATTTACAGCTTTGGGTTTTTTTGGTTTGGGTTTTTTTGGTTTGGGTTTTTTTTATCAGGGAAGTTGGTTGAAGAAAGAGACAATCAGTAGTTGAAAGTTTGGACATTATTTTTTATATGTATTTCATTCACTATAATTTGATTTTTCTTTCTATTTGCCCATTCAGTCTTCTTGGGTCCTTGGAGGTTAAAGGAAAAAAAAACAATAGGCTACTCATTACCTCATTGCTTTAGTATGTATTGTGCTGAATTTTTATCTGTTTGGGTTTTTTTCTTTCTTTTTTTTTTTTTTAAAGCAAGGCTAGCAAGATTACGAGTGCTATGGAAAACTGACATTTCCTATATTAAGATTTTGTCTACTATCCATCAGAAGCCATTACAAAACTAAATATGGAATTAAAAGCTGAAATACAAAGCATTTGTAAAAAACTGCATTGTGATAAGAAATGCAACCTCAGCTTTAGCACTTCTACATTTTGATTCTGAAACCTTAATAGCATTCTTCTAGTTTTGTTGCTTAACTATCAAGTATACATTAATTATCCATATTAACTTAGCATAATTGCTCAAAGTTGGCATCCTGTCCTTTATGTGATAAGAAAAGAAATGTGTCTCTTGCAGAGAGAAGATGAGCGACTACTCTTTCCCTTACCTACACTCAAACTCACACATATGCATAAATTCATAAAACAAAAAATTTAATGTGTAGAGGTGAATGTACATGTCTGTATGCATTCACCTTTCTGGTTTGTCTTTCTTTCTTAAAAATTATGAATACTTCTGTTTACTTACCCTCTTTTCATTATTTTTAACACAGAGTAAACCATTTGTGCTGAACATTCTTATGTGATATTTAAGTTTGCAGTGATCAATATCTATGCAGATTTGCTAGATGACTATGAAAAAATGTTTCATGTTCTTCTC
Organism: Phaenicophaeus curvirostris; assembly: GCF_032191515.1. Classification (NCBI taxonomy): domain Eukaryota; kingdom Metazoa; phylum Chordata; class Aves; order Cuculiformes; family Cuculidae; genus Phaenicophaeus; species Phaenicophaeus curvirostris. The sequence continues at coordinate 56,464,972 of NC_091394.1, forward strand.
ATTGTCTCCCATCAGTGCACACAAACAGTCTGAACTAGTCTGGTAGACATGGTGAAGGTTACATATGTGTTTGAGAATATTTTCCTTTTAGTATTAAGTGGTGTTTTGTTATTTTTACTAGAGTAGTCAATGTTTCTTTTTGGAATTAGCATATCAGCACTATTAATGGGCTGCAGTTGAATGCCATTTAAAATGCATTATCATCTTTATTATCATTTTAATCTTCACTTACAGTCTTAGTCATGTATTGTAAAATAACTGGCATTCAGTTTCCTCGTGTTTAGCCCCTACTGCAGGAAGAATTTCCTATATCCATTTAAAATATATTGATCAGTGGGAACTACATAATTTCCACTCACTCACTGGGTTTTAGATTAGGATCTAAACATTCTTCCTGTAAGGTATACAGGACTGAAGTAAAATGCATGCTAATTCAAAAAAGGAGAAAAGGGTATCAATCTCCTGTAGGGCCCATTGCTGAAAATAATTTATTTTTTTTTTAAAAAGCATTATTATAATACCCCCAAATCATTTGAAGCTAAATGAGGTCAAGGGTATTTGTTAAGATCTATTTATTCAGTGTAACAGAGGAATTTAACTCTACATAAAAAATGTAAACTAGCATTCAGGAAAAACTATAGATAACATTTTTCCATCTTGATAGGATTTGCAAGCCCATCAGCAAGGTCAAATGTGCTCATTTATGAAGGCAAAGGCCCGAAGTTTCCTTTGTGGCACAGTGTAAGGACCTGCTGTCCTGGCCCACAGCCAACCTAGCTTCCCAAGTCCAGTGAAACGGCTTCTCAGCAGCTCTTTTTTGTTGGAGGATTTGGTGGAATTGTTCACCATCCATTTGCATTTTGAAATTCTGTCCTTTGAAGATGCCAAAAACTTCATAACACAGATCTATTTTAGTAATATAATGTTAGTTACTTAAAAAAGAGGGTGGGGCCAATGAAGTAGTTTAGGCTTTCCTCATTAAGGGTGAAGTAGACCCTGTGGCTAGGATCTAAATCAGTATTTGTTCTTCTACAGGTTTCTTGTACGGCAAAAGGAAAATAATAATGCCTATCTGTTTATTCTTTATATGTCTGTATTTTTATATTTCATACTGTATTTGTATTTTGTATTTTAAATTCAAGCATCAGTCTGTGTTAAATCATTTAGCAGATGTAGTGAAAACCCTAGGCAGAAAAAAGGTCCAGTTTCAAGGTGGACTCCACATTATTACTTAGTGCAGGCTGAAGTGTGAAATCATAGAACAGTAGAATGGTTTGAATTGGAAGGTACCTTTAAAGATCTTCTAGTTACAACCGCTATGCAAGAAACAGAACACCTTCCACTAGATAGGGTTACTCAAAGCCTCATCCAAACTGACACCTCCAGGGATGGAGCATTCAAAACTTATCTGGGCTATTTATTCCTGTGTTTCACCACCTTTACCATGAATTTCCTCCTTACATGTACTCAAATCTACACTCTTTCAGTTTAAAACCATTATGCCTTATCCTGTCCCTCCAGGCCCTGGTAAAAAGTCCCTTCCCATATCTATAGCACTGACACCAGTGTAGAGGATCTAAGCCTAGGAACTTTTATGCCCTACTCTCTTGTAGAGGCATCCTAGGGTTGATGAGAGGACAGTGTTTGCTAGAGTGACTCACATTTATGTAAGCTGTAGAAGGTGAAATGAACCTAAACTTCAGGCATCCTTTAGATTATCCAGTGATCCTGTGGATGCATGTTTAAGGCTAATTCTTCACTAAGGAGTAGCAGAGAACTGCTAATGTCCTTCACTGTTGCTTTTCAGTAGTGTTTTCTTCAATACTGTCTTACTTTGTAATGCATTGCAAATTGCAAAATGCTTACCTTTGGTGATGTTGGAGAACATCAGTAAGTAATATGCATACGTACCAAGAATGAACTTTCTTGCACCCATCCACTTGTAGGTTGCATATGTGTTTTGTTTTCAATTATCTTGAAAAGTCTTACACCAGTCACTGCTATGAACAGTGTACTGATGTAATGTGGCAATTTCAGTGTCTAGTTTCCTAATAATTTCCTGTGTATCCAATGACAGAGATCTGTGAAGGGAAAATTTCTTAAGAAGAAAGGAACTTTAAAAAGACTCTTAAAATCTCTGATGTGATCTTCATGTATTTGAAATAGCTGATTTCTTGAATCACTTCACAATGGTTGTGAATGCTTCTGACTATGCTGTTGGGCTAAGGAAATGCATCAGACAGCTTTCTCTTGCAGTATACAAAAAGCTAACATCCAAACAAAAATTCTTCCTGACAAAAGCTGTGGCTTGTGTCAGAAGTGAAAATTAAATGCAAGATGGATGATTTAATCCAAGGTGGCACTTTAGCCTTGAGGACACGCTACAATTTTCTTATTGTGCAACCTGTAATTAAAAGCCAGACAATAGCTCAATGTCTTGGAAGAAAAATGAAAATACAAAATGTGTGTGTTTTACAAGCAAGTGGTGATTTCATGTTCAGATAATAATTTTTCTGTAAGGTCAAGAAAAGGGAAAAGAAGACATTTGCAAGTCCTGATTATCAGAATTATAGCTGGGCATAATGTTCATTCTTGAATTTACTTAATGATTTAGGAAAGTGAGACAGTAGAGAAAGCAGAGATGTGAAATGAAGACATGGAAATAAACAGTTAACTGACAAGTTCAAAAGATTGATTGTTTTTGATATATTAACAACAGGTCTAGTAAGGTGAAGGGAAAAAGAAAACTGGGTGTTTGGGTAAAACTCTAAAATTAACTTTTCTTTCAAACATACATGAGTTCACTGAAGGGATATCATGCTTGAGCAATCTGATAGCCTTTTGTGATGTCATGACTGGCTGGGTAGATGAGGGGAAGTGTGGTTGATGTTGTCTATCTCGACTTCAGCAAGGCGTTTGACACTGTCTCCCACAACATCCTCATAGGTAAGCTTGGGAAGTATGGGTTAGATGGGTGCATAGTGAGGTGGATCAAGAACTGAGTGGATAGCAAAGCTCAGAGGGTTGTGATCAGTGGTGTAGAGTCTAACTGGAAGCCTGTAGCTGGCAATGTTCTCTAGATGTCGGTAGTGGACCCAGTCTTGTTCGGTGTATTCATCAGTGACCTAGATGAGGGCTCAGAGTGTATCCTCAGCAAGGTGCCGAAGATACAAAGCAAGGAGGAGTGGCTGATACACTGGAAGGCTGTGCTGCCATTCAGTGAGACCTGGCCAGAGTGGAAAGTTGAGTGGAGAGGAACATAATGAAGTTCAACAAAGAAAAGTGTAGGTTTCTGCATCTCAGTTGGAATAACCTTCTGCACCAGTACAGGTTAAGGGCTGAGCTGCTGGAAGGCAACTCTGCAAAGAAGGGCCTTGGAATCCTGGTTGACAAGTTGGCGATGAGCCAGCAATGCGCTGCCAAAAAGGCCAATGATATCCTGGGATGCATTAACAAGAGTGTGGCCAGCAGGTCAAATGAGGTTATCCTCCCCCTCTGCCCTGGTGAGGCTGCATCTGGAGTACTGTGTCCGGTTCTGGGCTCTCCAACTCAAGAAAGACAAGGAACTGGTGGAGAATGTCTAGCGGAGGGCCACAAACATGATCAGTGGACTGGACTGGAGCATCTCTCTTATGAGTAAGGCTGAGTGAACATCGTCTGTTTAACCTGGAGGAAATACTGAGAGGGGGGCCTTGTCAATGCTTATAAATATCTGAAAGGCAAGTGCCAAGAGGACTGGGCGAGACTCTCCTCGTTGGTGTCCAGCAACTGGACAAAAGGCAATGTGTACAAACTGGAACAGAGGAAATTCCATCTCAACATGAGGGAAAACTTTTTTACTGTGAGGCTGACAGAGCATTAGAACAGGCTGACCAAGGACATTGTGGAATCTCCTTCTCTGGAGAGATTAAAAAGCCTCCTGGACACATTCCTGCACAACCTGCTATAGGTGAACGTGCTTTAGCCAGGTTATTTGACTAGATGATCTCTGGAGGTCCCTTCCAACCCTGACCATTCCATGATTCTGTGATACAAAAATATGTTCTATAAATATATTTGGAAAAGCAGATGAGTAGAAACTGTATTTCCTGGGGTTTTTTTTACTACTCACTTTTCTTTCCTATGATTTTCATGCTTGTTTCAACTTAACTGAATGCAGTTTAAATATAAAATCAAACAGAAGAAGTCAGTCGCAGGTATTTCCAACTCACTGTTGTTAAACACATGGCTGAACTAAATGCTTAAAAATTCTTTATACCTATGGACATCTTGATACAAATAAATGTTCTCTTTCATGTGAAAATAGGTATTAATTGCTTTAACTTTCTGTTAAAAATTAAGCATTAATATACTCTTTTTCCAGAGAGGTGTTAGCAAAAGCAGAGGAGAAAGAACAGAGTAACAGTTCATTCCAAAATATATAAATATACATAGGATTGTTTTTATTTTTCCTTTCTGAAGAAATAATCTTCAAAAATTCACCAGCTAATCTAATGTCAAACAGTTCTGGTCCCTAATACTCTATTCACATAGCTATGTATTTACATAAAATGTGCATATGCAGAAGGAGTTATAGGAATAGCACACAAACTGCTTTGGGAGATATATATATATATATATTTAAGCCTACTATGCCTAAATCATTATAATAATCAGTTTTAGGTGAAAACTCAAGATGCTGCTCTAATGCAGCTGTAAACCATCCACAAAAGCAGATACTCTCGCAGTTGTAAATTGAAGCAATATGTGGAATACACAGCAGTCTTTTCATATGAACAGAGTCATTCTATATACCCCATTTAAAGAAATCTCAAAGTGAGTTTATTAAGGGATCATAAGTCTAAATCTTACATAAGATCATAAAAATGTCTCGTGAGAACATCAATTGCTAGTAGGGTAACAAGCTCTTACACTTAATGGTGCAGCAAAATTGTATGTATTTGTACAAGAAATACAAAATATATTACATTTGCAATTCTCCATTCAACAATATACTCACTTCTCAGTATCACATAGAGCAAGGAAGGTGAAGTGTTGTTAACAAGGATAATGTTAAACTTGGTACGTCACAGGACATGGAGTTCTTTTCTTTTACTCATAAGGAAGGAGAGAAAAGGATGTCAAAATGGGGTTAAGTTTAATTGTTCCTTTGTCTGCCTCTGTATGTTTAAATAATGGTGTTTAAATAATGTGGAGGTTTTGCATGTGTGGGAGGCCCTAGTCATCAAAAACAGACTAACACAGTTTCACTTTAGTGTGTAATGGTGTTGAGTCAGTCATAAAGAAAAGGATGACTGACATGTTAAGGGTAATCAGGCTAGGTTGGACCCATGTTTTCCAGGTCTTTATTTAATCTGGACTTGTGAAAATGATCAGTGTTTAATTCCACCCTGCTGTGGTCAATCATGAGAGTGCCTCCTGGAGAATTCAGAGATTTTAAAATTCCACATCTAAAACTGTGTTTACAGTATATCTTACTCCTAATAAAATAGCTAGGAAAGCAGTAATTCATATTGTTTTGAGTTCCCCAGAGCTTTCTTAGCATAGCATTTTTTTAAGTCTTCTACTCTTCTTAGGAATACTTATATTTCACACATATACATAGTCTGTATAAACATTGACTGTAGGATAGTTTTGATGGGAATGTACGTTGCCTCTTAATTATTTTCATTATTTGTACCTTGTACATGTGAAAAGTACAATGTACTATGTCATATCCAAAGCAGTACGTTGTTTCTTCTATTGTCTTTTTGGCTATTCTGGCTCAGTAAGCTTAGTTTTCATTTTCTTGGCGCAAACCCATCAAGCATTAAGTAGCTAAATTTAATACTTAATTATTAAATGATGAATTGTGCAAGCCATGCAGGTTTGGTTTGCAGGTGTTGACAGTGGGCCAAATCTAAAGGTGGAACAGAAGGCTGGCTTCAGGCCAGATTCTCTACCACAGCTTATTGAAAGTACCTGGTACTCGTTTGGAGCTTCATTGCAGATCACCGAACAATCCTATGTTAATAACTTCCAGAGCCTCCTACTCAGTTGATTGGAATCTAGTGAAATATGTATTTAGGGCATAAAGAAGTAGCAATCAATGCAGTTCATTAGCTTCACGTCTACTTTATACAGTTAGTGTTATTAGCTCAGTGTTTGCCGTCAGGTTTCCCAGTGATTAAAATACTATATCCTGTCTTACAGAATATATGGCTCAAAATTCTCTAGTGTGGCCATCAATGGTCACCATCTTAAAATCAGAGAAGCAAAACTTCCTTACTTCTTAGATATATTATCAAGGTGATAAAGACACCTAGAATGACCCCAGCTTCAATATGCTTTGAACATGTAAAATAGAGATGGAGCTCCCTTGTCCAAGAAGTAGTCTGTGGATTTTATTGTAATGACTTTCAGTGATTTTATCGCTGAAAAAGATCTCGGAGTCAGTCAGTCATAAAATGGTGCAAAGCTTTCCATTTCATGTAGCAGACATTTTGCACAAAGATTCTGGGAGTGGTCATAGTTGAATTTCAAGGATTCTTCAGTGCTTTGTCTTCTAGCATCATCTGAAAGACCCCAGTGGCAAATGAAGTCCTCCTGGAATTGTTTAAAAATTAGTATTGGTATTTCTTGGTTTTTCCCTTAGTGATTATGTTCTTTAAAAATTTTAAACATTTTGAATAGACAAAAGAAAACCACAGTTATTTCTTCTCTTATAAGTAAAATGCATTGAATGAAATTGCAACCAAGGCAAAGTGATGAAGGGTGCCCTGCATGAGCTATAGTTAGTGTTGTTTAGTTTGTGGGTTTGTTTTCATATTTGGGATTAGCAGTTTCAAAAATGAGAAGTTTGGTCATAGTATTTAGTAACATTCTTAAAACTTATGGTTATTGTGTGTTGGCTGCATTTGCACTATGCCTTATGTAGATTAGATGCACAGATCAGATACATTTTCATTTTGGGGAAATTTATATATTTAAAGACTAGGGAAAGGGTTTTGTCAAGGTTGTGATTTTGTTTCTATCCATGTGTCTTACTTATTGCTATTACACAAGACAGTGTAGTACTTAAGAAGTATTTGGAGATTCCTTAATTAACTTAATGGACAAAGACAACATGCTGCATTCCTTAGTCTCTCTTACTCTTTCTCAGTTTTACAGATTACAATTTATTGTTGCTAGTACTAGGTCTGTCTGGGTAGATTTAAGGCCTAGAAGATAAATGTACAGGAGATACCAATTATGTATAGACATCCATGCTTTGATTTTTATTTCTGTGCTTAGATTTTAGACATATCTTGTACATCAAAAGGAATTTGGGAATGGTAGAAATACTCATTGGCTTTTATTTCCATTCTTTATCTTCTTCATAAAACAGTGTTGGTAAGAATTATGCTGTTACTAAAAAAAAAAAAATAGTGTAAGAAGATACAATGGTCTACCCTCCCTACAACTGTGTGCTCTGTAACTCAGATTTTCATGTAACTTTAACTAAGGTATTTTTTTTATTATTATTTATTTCACAGCTGTAGCTTTCCCACTTGCATTTCACAGACCTGCTGCAAAGGCTCTGTAAGAGTTTTGATGTCATGATGTATAGTGCCATGACACTAATAGTTAGGTGGCCAGCTGACAGAGTAAGCTCCAAAATACTTACGACATCTGATGGGTAGCTGCCTGAGACAGTCATGCATGAGAAAGCTACTTTAGTGCATAAGTCCCTTTTATGAAAACTTGAATGCCTAAGCAATGAGGAATACATTTGATGCCTCAGAAAATCTTTATGAGCATAACCGAAAATACAAGCATCTAGGTCACGCTTGTAGAGAATTGGGGTTCTTTGTTTCATAGTCTATTTTTCACTAAAAAACAAATGACTAGTTTCTATTGCACTGCTTACTTTTGTTTCTCTTGTTTAAACAAAGTACCTTAAAGTCCTTATCTAGAATAGAGTTTATACCCTTCATCAGTGGAGTTATTCATCCAGAAAGGTACTAGTGAATTAAGAAGTATGTCTTGTAGTGGATGGTTTGCCTTAGGAAACACAGTAGAAATAGGACCAATGGAAGTAGCAATAGTACATTCAGAACAAAGCATCTGACTGTATTCGGGCAGCTTCAATGTGTATGTGTAAAGCTGCAATATTCACAAATTAGATCTACATGTTTCAATATCATTATGTCATATATTGTGAAGAAAATGACTGCACTGCCTTTATTAGTATAGCTTTTGATTATTTAAACCAAAGGGATTCAGAAAATCCAATTTTCTTCTCACTGTTTTGTAGTTTGATTTGTACAGTTGTTTGTTTTAATAGATGAAAGTCTTTGTAGTAGATTTCACAATCAAACTGAGATTATTAAATGACATTGTGCAGTGGAATTGTACGAGACCTAAGCCTCTCATATCCCCTAAGAAAATTTAAATGAATTAAATACTACGTGACAATGTTTGAATTTTCAGTCGTGTAGGGGAATGATTGTTTATTTAAGAACAGTTTTAATTAGGTTTTTAAAATGCCCAAATTACACTGTGATTGATTTGAAAAAAAAACCCAAAAACCACAAAACCCACATTTTGGGCTAATTCAAAATTCAGAGAGTTCCTTCAGTTCAATCACTCGTATTTCTAAAAAATGTAGATTTTTTTATGTTGAATATTTGTTGACCTTGAGTGTGTCAACTGCATTTCAAACTAAGGTAACCCAGACAGTATTTAAGTCACAGAAGATTTCTGTCATTCAGTCTATAAGAAAATATCTAATAAACCATGCCCTGTTTTGCTCTATTAAGGACTGGCTATGGCTGCCAGACATTCTTTGCAATTACTTCCCTGTGACTCATTTCATTATTACCTGATAAATGATCTGAGAAGATGTCTCAAAAGTGGTAATGGACATGTCTTGCAAGTATTGGAATTTCACTGCAAATGAATGGCAAATAATGCTCAACTTTTTGGGAAGCAGATGTAGGTAAAGGCACATTGTGAGAAGCTTCACTGTACATTGTTTCATCAGGAGACAGAAAACTCCTTGAAAGTTCAGTTTGCGAGCTAAAAGGAAAGCTTAGTGAAGAATTGAGGAGCCATTGATTTGACAGGTGAATTGCTCAGTGGATAAGAAATTGACTGGGTGGTCACACTTAACGAGTTGCTGTCAATGGCTCAGTGTCCAAGCAGAGACTGGTGACAAGTGGCATTCTACAGAGTCCAGGGAGTATAGCGATAGGATGAAGGGTAACAGTCATAAGTTGAAAGAGTGTAGATTTAAGTTAGATATTAGGAATAAATTTTTTACGGTGAAGTTGATGAGGCACTGGAACAGGCTGCCCAGTGAATTTGTGGATGCTCCCCTTGGTAATATTCAAGGCCGGGATGGATGAGGCTTTGAGCACCCTGATCCAGTGGAAGACATCCCTGGTCATGGCAGGGGAGTTGGAACTGTATGATCTTTAAGGTCCCTTCCAACCCAAACCATTCTATGATTTAATGATTCTATGAAAAAATGAGTCAAAACTCTGTCTTAGAAAAATGCATGTAAAATTGCTATTCCAGATATTGCAGTTCTGTTGTTTCCTAGAAGCAGACCCAAAAACACTGTAGGTAGAAGAAAGTGTTGCTTGTGTTCTACAAGCTGAGCTGTCACAGACTGTTGAGTTAGTGCTGGATGTTGTTTTGGCAGTCCCTATAGTTCCTTGAACTGATTACTTTTACTGCTTCAGAAGTTAAATCTAGATTTACTGATTGTGATTGCTATGTCTGGAGACCTGTCCTACAAGTAGATATGGCTTTTGATGTGCCTTCTATAATCTACTCGATTCTCCCCTGTACTTACACTGGTACTGGGCCACATATTACTAAATAAGCAAACACTGATTATCTGTTAACTGATAATCAATTACTAAATGTAATCATAAAAGAAAGTTGTTCCTAAATTAAAATAGTGACTGTAATATAACAGAGTTATGTAAAGAGGAGAGCAAGGACTTTTCTGATCAAGTTTCCTTCCCTCTGCATGTTTAGCTCAGTATTCTCCACGGGTTCCCTAGGCTATTTGCCGTTGCTGTGGTGTGCTACTCTTATTTATTCATACATCTGGATAAATACCTTAAAAACTGTATTCACCATTTCTACTTGCATGTGCAATGTTCTTCTGGTCTTTCTCTTCCTACTATAAATCTCTAAATAAACTTTTTCTTCAGTTCTTGTGTTAGCAGTTTCTCATGACCACAGTTAAACTCTCCCTTCTGATCTGGAAATATTTTAAGCCCTCTCCCTGGGCCAGCACACTTTGAGTCCAGGTGGGTTCCAGCAGCCATCTCTGGCAGCAGTCTCTGACAAAACTCAAGTCACAGCAATATTAAAATGTTGAGCTCAAAATCAGAGTCTAGAAAAATAAAAATGAAACAAAAGAATCACTGTGTGGAGCTGCACATGCTGTGGTAAGTGTAAGCCAAGGTAATGTGTTTGAAAGCCAAAGCATTAGGAATAAACAGCAGGAACCCCAGTGGCTTATGTGACTTCTTGAGCGCTTGTGACTGGTACAGAATGTGCACAGCAGGAAAATTAGTTGAGGAGAATTAGTCTCTGAAGGGATGAACAACTTTTCAGGAGACAAGTTCTTACGAGCAACTTGGGAGGTTTGTTAGTGCCACTTCTGAAACAGGTGCATGGAACAATGAGGTGCCAGCAACGGCAATGTTGGTATAAAAAAATAAGTAATATCAGCAGTTAGATGAAAGCAGGACTTAAATGGGACGGTCTCTTTCACGCTGACTGTTCAGATAAACTAAACATCTTTGTCTGTCAGTGTCCAGTGAGCTGACTAGCTCTCCATTCCTTCTGTAAAACAGAAACTTGCCACGTGTTGTATAGGGGGAGAATATTCACAATTTGATTAAATTAAATAACTTTATCTGTGTTATATATGTTCTTCTGCTAAGGGGATGTAAGATTTGGAAGGGCTAGGAGCGAACACATAATTGTATGTAAAAATATGATAAGTCAAGAGAAGTGAAAGCTCTTAAAAGAACTGTGAACAGATCTGAAAGTACCTGGTTATTTGGGTCAGTATCCAAGAAATTCTTCTTGGCCCTCAGAAGTTAAAAATAGATGAATTTGCTGACTGCACTGGGAAATATAGAGACACTAGAATTCATCACTTAGTATTCTAAAGGAATTACATTACTGTTTAAAATAGAACATTTTCATTATTTGTGTAGAACTAAATCAGCAGGTGATATTTTTTTCTATGCTTGGTAAATAGGATTATGGCAGTTGCTCATAGAAAACCAGGGCATGTGGTTTATGATCACTGATGACTCCCTGTGGGAGTGATATTTGGGCAATGTTATCTATCCTGGAGGTATGGAAGTCCACCTAGATGGTGTTTTGGTGTGGGGAGAAAGAGGAGAAGAATAGGATAGGTGAACCTAACAGGCTTTAAAAAGAAGCAGAACCTGCAAAAGAACACATTGTTAAGGAAACCAAGTTTCTAAAAAAACCAGAGAAAAAACAAACTTTCTTCTGATGTCTGCTGTTGTGCTTTGTTTTAAAATATAGACAGAAGAAGTGGAAGTGAAAATCAGGATGAGTTAAATGGCAGTGTTCAGTCTGTGACTGGCTTTTCCATAGGTCTGAATTACTGTCTTAAACAGGGATGGTAATTAAACAGCCAGTTCATTCTGCATTCACCCCTTCAAGGTAAATCCAGCTCTCATAGATCAGGACCTTCTGGTTTGCATCCAGACAGGCAATCTAAACCATCCACAAATCAGGACAGTTTAGCCTAAACTGTGAATCTGTTTCTCCTCAATGCCTAAGCTATAATTCCTCACCATCTAACTTTGAAGTTGATATTTACTTCATAACTACTTTGACCAGATTCTCTCAAAGGTCTTTCTATTACTGTACCTGAAGGAGAGGCAAACGAGACTCTGTGAACTCTTTAGTCTTAAAAAATTTATTTTCCCTTCCCCTTCCTCTCTTTTTCCCTTCCCCTTCCCACTCTCCCTCCCCTTCCCTTTTTTGAATATTTTAAATTCTGAGACTTTAGCATGTGAAATGTGTAGAGTTATGTCAGCCCTATATATTGCCTGGTTGTTTGTATCTTTTCCTATGTTTCTTGCCCTTCTGTGACGGGATGGTGTACATGACAGCCAGTGGAGATTTTACGTGTCAGCAGGATACCCAATGCAGAATGTGGTAAATCACCCTTCGTTGTTCATCAGCCCTTTTGTACTTCATCTGTACAGTAACTGACAGCTGTGATGTTCTTACTGCAGCCTAGCCTTGCATATCCCCCCAGACTAGCTAGACTGTCTCCACAGAGGTCATTTGGGCAGAGAAAACCATCCTCTTTTATTGCTTTTGTTTGTTTATTCTTTAGTCCGTACCTGCCTTTCATGTGATTAGCCTGCTAATGACCTTTTCTTGTATTTGCATCTGCAGTTCCCTTGACCTTTGTTCCAGCTCAGAGATTGTTTTTCAATGTAGACAGAAATGCTCTTTTGTTTGCTAATTATGGCCACAGACTACTAGTACTAGTAGTAGTTCATGTAAGCATTTCTTAACTAAAGCTGATCTGTTGAAAACAGTGGAATATGTCATTGCTTGAGATGACAATGGAGCCTTCATATTATGTTATTTTATCTTATCTCCATATCTGCAAACTTTCTGGTTGGACATCATAAAATGTTTATGAACTTTTTCATGAAAAAAACTCCAAATTGCAATACATTTCCTTTTGAATTAAGATTTGTGAATGACAGATATTTTACATAGTTCCTTAGCTGCCTTCTCATTATTGAAAACACATAACATTCTTAGTTAACCTTTTGTTCCTTTTTCAACTTCCTGTGAAGCAGTGAATATTGATTTAGTTGCTTTCTTCCCTTTTCATCTATTATGATGTAGTAAGCAGAATATGATTGCAGTTGAGCATGAACTAGTTTTTTCTGAGTATCTAAGAGTGTAGACAAGACAAGGCAGGTAAGTAATATGCATAGTTAAAGTAACTAGGTTAATTCCTAGACATACAATCCCCTTTTCTTTTTAAGCTGAAAAAGTAGAAATACAGCTGAGGGGGAGGGGGTTAGGGAAGAGACAGAAACAAATGAAACAGTTATCTTCAACCATGAAGTTTATGTATCAGACATGGGATATGGTGAAAGTGACTACTCCTTCTCAGTTCTTTTATTGCATCATGCTAGCATCAGAATACCTTTTTGTTGTATGTCAAATAGTATATTGTTTGTTCTTCTGTCTTCTCTTTAGGAGGAGAAATGCATGCAGAAGAGTAGTTTTCTGCTTGAAGCTTTTTCTTTATAGCAGATGCATGTTGCTCTGCATTTAACTCAGAAAACCACTAAAAGCCATTTTCCTTAATTCTCCGATATGCTGGGGCATGCCAGTGCTGTCAAAAGCATTATATTGGCATCATAGGCAAGGATTACAGTTCTCCAAAGAGAATTATTTTGTCATAGAAGGTGAAGTAATCAATTTCAGTCCTTATCTGGGGCTTTCAGAAATGCCAGTTGTTCTGAATCCCAGCATGGAGAGCCCAATATAAATAGAAGAGCAAAGAACTTGAGATACTATAAACTGGAAAATCAGTATATAGAACTTAGGTTTGATAAGGTAGCTTAGTCAAGCTTCATCTGTAATTCTGTTGTACCTTTCTGTAGTTATTAGGGGGTTTCCTAGGCACTTAAGTACTTCCAGTATTTCGAGGTTTACTGCAATTCTGTAGCTGAACCATGGGAAGATAAAGAGATGAATAACAGTTAAGATTCTTATAAATGGGGAAAAATCTCTTAGTTGAGAGGGAGTACAAATCACTTCAGTGAAATAATATGTGAAAACTGGACTCTAGCAAAAAAAAAAAAAAAAAAATTGAAGGTACTTTTAACTAAGTACCAAATATCATTTGTCACTGATCTTTTAACTCAAGGAAATTTTACTGTGAGGTGGATTGGGTATTTTTAGAGGTAAGATGGTGAAGGAAGGTTAAATTTTTTTCAGCTTTTGATGTTTATTCTTCACCTCTGGCTTGATTTCTTCAAAGCACTTGAACCAGTTTTGTGACACCAGACTGTTGTGTAGGGAGGAGAAGTGTTGTGTTATGTTGTGTTGTGTTGTGTTGTGTTGTGAGGAGAGTGTTAGTTGCATGTTACTAGTATGTTGTTAGTACTACTTGAGGCTGTGCTATTACTGTACTTCTTCTCGAAGCAGCCTTTAATTTTTGAAGAGGAAGAAAAACTAATTGCATATGAGGGAGATCACAAATAGGAGGCCTTTTAAGCAGATCCCCCGTAACCTGGCTGTAGCCATCATGCATTACAACTTTAGCTTATGGTCAACTTCACTGAAGCCTGTAGAGCTTCAGTGGAACACAAGGATGGCCATTTGCCCTTTATTCACTAAAAGGAGAACGTCCCTGAAGAATCTGAAATTCACTTTTAGTTACCTCTGACCTAATGTACCATCTTTATCATATAAAATTTTCTGCCACTCCCAGGTATGTTCATATCTCCAAATGATTCTTCATCTGCTGTGCACACACTGAACTTTAACCCTGCACAGCCTTTCTAAAAACTTGTGAAATCTTACATTCTGAGTGAATATAAAAATATATCTTTCTATTAGCGGTTTAAGATTTCAAACTATGCCTTGTGAAGACTTTTGAAGACTATAATTTGAAAGTTTCAGCACAACTTTTCCTATTTACAGAAGCTAAAGAGTCACACTTTCCCATTTAAAACCTCAACAAAACAACAGAGGATGTATAACACAAATTGCTACCTTCCAGAGGCTCCATTTAATACTAATAATTTCATTCTAAAGCCTGTCCAACTCAGCTAAAGAGAAGCCATTTACTGCACACCACTGTGATCATGGTGACAAGATCCCACTGAGAGATGTGTTGGCATATTTTCCAAAGTCACAGTTTTGTTCTGTTTCCACAATATAGTTGTGTGTTTTTTCCAGTCCTCAATTCTTCTTAACAAAAAGAATGATGATTTAGTGTAAAAGTGATAAGTTTCACAGTAGAAAAATAATACTCTGCAGTAAGGTAAAGAGCGGGTCAGACCTTGTATACCATCTCTGTACCACAAATTGGAGCTTCTTCTGAATGGAATGAAGCAATCTGGAGAGATAAGTGTGGACTTAAATTTGCTGGAAATTTAGCAGAGTCTGTGTTTAAATGGATACCAGTTATTATTATACAAAAACCTCAATGGGTTATAGAGCTTCATAATGTGTTTATGTAATCTTTGACTTTACCAGAGTTTCTTGAAGCTATTCAGTTAATATATCTACCAAGAACTTATTCCTCTGCGTCAAGTACAGCTGGGTCTTCCTTTAATTTGAAACATGAGCCAAAAGTACTCAGCTGCATGTGTATTAAGATTCATTTCTACAGTCTTGCACATATATCCCAGAGGGAAGACACCCATTCCCTTCCACAAGCTGTAGGAAAGTCTGCTAAATCAGCAAAGACTTAATGCTCACATGGCTTAAAATGATAACGGTTTTGGGCATCAGTTTTTTCTTGATTGCTTGAGGTTCTTTGCACTGCTGTATTGGAGAAATATGCAGTTGGCTCAGCCACCTGACATCTTCACCATGCTTGGAAGTAATCAGGTTGTAAATTTTTGAATTTTCATTGAAATAAAAAAGGATTTTATGGTTTGGTTTTGTTTTGGTTTTGTTTTTTTTTTAATCATGGCCTATGATTTTGCCTCTGTCTTGCAAAAGGCCAAAGATATAAAATGAATGCTCTCCAATAACAGAGGGTAAAAGTCTTAGCTTGAGGTAAAACTGCAACAATGTTGAATACCAGTTCCCAACTATATGTATGTATATACATATGGTGCATTTTAAAGATGGGAACAAATTTATTTTCTATATCTTGTAGTAAATCGGTTTGAAAAAAAAAATCAGCTTCTGCCACTTGTTCTTTCTGTAAGATTTGCCTTTCTCTGATGATTCAGCTCCCTTCCTTCTGTCTCCTCATGCTTTTAGTCCCATTGATCTTGCTAACGCTTCATCTTCAGGGTCTGAAGACCACATGTGTCCATTGCAGTAGCGGAGAAGTCCATCACCGAGTGAGCACCCCTCCAGAAAAAGGCAGCCTTGCTGTATGAAAGGAAACCCTGATATAAGGAGTTACTTAAATTCCAGTCAAGTTTCAGGCAGTGCCACCCCACTTTCTCAGGACTGTTGCATAAATCTGCTGAGCCCCTAGAACTGCCTGCTGGGGTTAGCAGTGATTCTTTATGGAAAAGGAGGGCAGAGCTGCAGCTATCAGGGTATCCTAGGCAAAGTGAACATTTTCTCCTTGGAGGGCTTTTCAGTTGGATAGTCTGTACATGTGAGCCATCTGCATGCGTGTCACTGTGTTCTGTCCTCCCACGTACCCGCTGCACAGCTGTGGAGTGAGGGAGAGCAGCAGGGGGGTAACCTCAGTTACAAGGTAGGTGTGAGGAGAACAGTAGGTAGCTAGGAATGGCAAAAATAAGCCTGGAGCTGTGTGATAAAGGATGATGACAAAGGGTCTTTAGTCTTTTAAAACCTGCCTAGAAAAAGGTTTCAAACAAATGACTTACATTGTAAAGACTGGCTGTAAGGTGAAGGACTGGACAAAAGTGGAGACTTTTGTTATGGAAGCGCTAATATTACTGAGAAGTTCCTGTGGGTAGATTTCATAGATCTCTCTTCTGTTTTTCAGTTTAAACTAATAAGGAAAAAAATGTCTCAGATTACAAAGAGGGACATTTATTTGATTCCTGTTGTCATATATTTCAAAGGTTTGATTGTATACTGGTCTTTATTTTAAGTCTGATTGTTCTTTGAAAAGGGGAAATTGAGAATGCTTATCATTTTGGGAACCCATATTTTATTACATTGATTAAAGAATGTGCATGTGAGTAGGCTTAATACACCAGAAGAAATAGTGGCCTATTTTATTTTATATGCTGCTGTATATGTTGCTATTTAATTGCTTGGACTGAAAGATTAATTAATCCTTGTGCACACTCAATGTTTCTGTTGTAATAATCTGTAATTTACATTATAATAAGATAGTAGAGAGATACATTGGAAGCCCTGAACATATTTACACATCCTTCACTTTAGAAGTTTTATGTCAAGCAGAGTATATGTAGTTAATTAACAGTCCTAATATTAGGATCAGTCAATACCTCCAAAGAGATTCTAGAATTAATGTCTTCTTGAATCCGGTATGATCATTTGGCTTTTATTTTCTGACAAGACCATCCTTTGTAAACTAAATTATTATAGTTTATAACAGATCTCATCCCTTACAAAGCATAATTACATATATTAACTCTATCATCTGAATTAACCTAAAGAGCTTGTTTCTACTCTGATTGCAATGGTACTTTAGAGAATAGACACTGTCCAGCAATGCCCAGGTTAAAAGTTACTTTTGTGCAGATATCAGCTCTGGAAATGGTAAAATAGATCAACTGTAAAAGAAAAATCAAAATGATGAGATGATGAATGGGATTTCTGTAATCAGCTGTTAAAACCACAGAGTGTTTTGAGAACTTTCCAATTAATTTTCCCTGTCTTGTGCCCTAAAATGTTTTGTGATGCTCAAAATTAATTCTGAAAGAACTAGGAGAGGCTTTGTGGTTTGTCTAAGTTAAAGCTAAGATGAGTCTGAAAAAATGCATATCATCTACTTTCTCTAGGCAAACATTCACTTTTTATATTTGTAATTTATAGTGTTTAGCAAGACTGATAGTCATAAAGAAAATGATCCATTAGACCAAATATCATAGAATCACAGAATCATAGAATAACCAGGTTGGAAGAGACCCACCGGATCATCGAGTCCAACCATTCCTATCAAACACTAAGCCGTGTCCCTTAGCACCTTGTCCACCTGTGCCTTAAACACCTCCAGGGAAGGTGAATCAACCACCTCCCTGGGCAGCCTGTTCCAGTGCCCAATGACCCTTTCTGTGAAAAATTTTTTCCTAATGTCCAGCCTAAATCTCCCCTGGCGGAGCTTGAGGCCATTCCCTCTTGTCCTGTCCCCTGCCACTTGGGAGAAGAGGCTATCACCCTCCTCCCTGCAACCTCCTTTCAGGTATTTATAGAGAGCAATGAGGTCTCCCCTCAGTCTCCTCTTCTCCAGGCTAAACAACCCTAAACAAACATATAAAAATATGACTTTTCTGATACAAAAGAGATTTCAAGTTCTATCAGAACTATAGTTGGGTAGGTTTTTTTCACTTGCACATCATCATAATAAATTTGTGTGCTCCTCTGGCTTTACTATGAGAGTCTGACTGTTCTGAAAAGTTTTTAAACTGAGTTCAAGATAAGCATGAGTCCAGCTTGCTAACAGTTTGTTGGCTATGCACTTGAGTGACTACATAGCTTGGTATTTTTCATGCCTTGGGCAGGGAGGGTGTTATGTGTGTGTGTATAGATACAGATACAGGTACAGATATTTGCATGTATGTGTGTGTGTATATATTTATATATATATCCGAGGGTAGACATATGGCTTAATTCATTGTTTTGTCAATTACCATCACAAGTATAACTCTGCTGAAGGGTGGAAATAAGTCATATTTTGGATGAATGCTGTAATTAAAGGCCAGCAACACCATTTATGTGGAAAATGGGTCAATATTTATATAAAGGTGTGCTAATCAAATAAAATTATAAATAGAGTATCTCTTTCACCATCTACAGGTATAGGTTTAAAATTTAAATCATACCTGTAGGAAAATAAAATTTATTTACACTTTATTTGGATATTGAAAGTTTCTTAGAAGAAAGATGAGAAATATCAGTACACATTGGTAATGTTTGTTATTACCCATTTGGGTTAGTTTATTCTGCAATATCATCTGGCTTCCATTAATCCTGATTATTGTCTTCTTTGTGAGGGAGAATAAAAGCATAGTCAAGGTTAATCTAAATTTGCCTATTCTTATTAATTGAAGATTTTAATAAAAATCTGCTAATGAAAAAACCCGAAGGTTCTGGGATAAAGCTGAAGCTTTTATTCTGTGTGTATTAGCCTTTCAAATATTTGTGTTGATTGTGCATGAATGAAATCTGAAGGGGAAAAGGGGATAGAACTAGACTCAGTAGAGATGAGCCTAGTGTTATCGTGTTGGAGGTGAAACCTGTAGTAGCAACGCTCAAGTGCATCTGCACCAATGCATGCAGTGTGGGCAACAAGCAGGAGGAGGTGGAAACCATTGTCCAGTAGAATAGCTATGACTGTATGTTGCCATTACAGAAACATGGTGGGATGACTCTCGTGACTGGAAGGCTGCAATGGATGGCTACAAACTCCTCAGAAGGGATAAGCATGGAAGAAGAGGTAGTAGAGTGTCTCTGTATGTCAGGGACGGGTTCAGTTGTGTAGAGGTCGGTGATTGTGATTATAAGGTTGAGTGCTTATACGTAACGATGAGGGGGAAGGTCAACAATACAGTTAGCCTCCTGGGAGTCTGTTATAGGCCACTTGACCAGAATGAAGAGGTTGATGAAGCACTCTGCAAGCAGCTGGCAAAAATTTCACCACACTACCTGTTGTTCTCATGGGGACTTGACATCTGCTGGAAATACAACACAGCAGTGAGGAAACAGTCTAGGAGATTCCTGGAATGTGTGGAGGCTAACTTTTCGACACAGCTCCTAAGCAAGCCTACCAGGGGAGCTACCTTGCTTGACTGTCCTTTTACAAACAGTGAAGGACTGATGGGAGATGTGGTGATTGGAGGCTGTCTTGGGCTTAGTGACCATGAAATGATAGAGTTTTCAATTCTCGGTGAAGTAAGGAGTCCACTATCATGGACTTCAAGAGGGCAGACTCTGCCCTGTTCTGGTCACTGGCTGGGAGGGGACCCCTGAAGGCTGGACATTTTTCAAGAAGGTGCAAGAGTGGGCTGTCCCCAAGTGCCACAAGACGAATTGGCAGGGAAGAAAACCAGCCTTGCTGAACAGGGAGCTTTTGCTGGAACTCAAGAAGAAAAAGATAGTTTTTCACACTTGGAAGAAGGGACAGGCAACTCAAGAAGAGTACAAGGATCTCATTAGATCATGCAGGAATAAAATTAGAAAGGCAAAAGCCCAGCTTGAATTCAATCTGGCCACTGTTGTAAGAGACAAGAAGAAATTTTTTTACAAATACTTCAACAACAAAAAGAGAATAATGGATAATATCCATCCTTTACTGGATATGGAGAGGAGGCATCGCTACCAAGGATGAGGAAAATGCTGAGGTGCTTAAAGCCTTATCTGACTCAGTTTTAATAGTCGGACCTACTATCCCCAAGGTATTCAGCCTCCTAAGTTGGAAGGCAGGGATGGAGAGCAGGATAAACACACCATAATCCAGGAGGAATTAATCAGCAATCTGCTACACCACATGGGCACTCAGAAGCCTATGGAACCGGATGGGATACACCCCAGAGTACTGAGGGAGCTGGCAGAGGAGCCTGCTAAGCCACTCTCCATCATTTCTCAGCAGTCCTGGTCAACAAGGGAGGTTCCAGATGACTAGAGGCTAGTCAATGTAACACTCATCCACAAGAAGGGCCAGAAAGGGGATCTGAGGAACTACAGGCCTGTCAACCTGACCTTGATACCAGAAAAATAATGAAGTGGTTGATCTTGAATGCACTCACCAAGCAAGTACAGGCCAACCAGGAGATCACTCCATCTAGCATAAGTTCCTGAAGGGCAGGTCCTGTTTGACCAAGCTGATCTCTTTCTAGGACCAGCTGACCCACCTAGTGGATGAAGGAAAGACAGTGGACGTTATCTATTTCTGTTTCAGTAAAATGTTTGACATTGCTTCCATAGCATTCTCCAAGAGAAGCTGGCAGCTCATGGCTTAGACAGGTGTACTCTTCGCTGGGTAGAGAGACTGGATGCATGGCTGAGCCCAGAGAGTTCTGGTGAACAGAGCTAAATCCAGTTGGTGGGCTGGTTGCAAGTGGTGTTCCCCAGGCCTCAGCATTGGGTCCAGTCTCGCTGACTGTCTTTATCAATGAACTGGATGAGGGGATTGAGTGTTCCTTCAGTAAGTTTGCAGTTGACAGCATTTGAGTGGAAGCGTCAATCTCCTTGAGGGCAGGAATGCTCTGCAGAGGGACCTGGACAGGCTGAATCAATGAGAGATTCAGCAAGGCCAAATGCCAGGTTTTACCCTTTGGTCACAAAACCCCCATGCAGTGCTACATGCTTGGGGAAGTGTGTCAGGGAACCTGCCCAGCAAAGGCCCTAGGGGTGCTGGTTGACAGCTGGCTGAACAGGAGCCAGCAATGTGCCCAGGTGGCTAAGAAAGCCAAGACCATCCTGGCTTGCATCAAAAATGGTTTGGCCAGCAGGAATAGGGAAGTGATTATGCCCCTGTATTTGGCACTGGTGAGGCCACACATCAAATACTGTGTTCAGTTTTAGACTCCTCACTACAAGAAAGACCTCAAGCTGCTAGAGCATGAAGGGCAACAAAGCTGGTGATGGATCTGGAGCACAAGTCTTATGAGGGGTGGCTGAGAGAAATGTAGTTGTTTAGCCTGAGGGGAGACCTTATTGCTCTCTTCAACTACCTAAAAGGAGGTTGTAGAGAGGTGGGTGCTGATCTCTTCTCCCAAGTAACAATTGATAGGATGAGAGGAAATGGCCTTAAGTTGTGCCAGGGGAGGTGAAGAATTGGAACAGGCTACCTAGAGAAGCGGTGAAGTCACCATCCCTGGATGTGTTAAAAAAACAAGTAGATGTGGTGCTTCGGGCCATGGTTTAGTAGGCATGTTGGTGTTGTGTTGATGGTTGGACTCAATGACCTTAGAGGTCTTCTCCAACCTTAAGAATTCTAAGATTCTGTGATGCTAAGTGTAGGATGGATTTTTCGTTGGTAGTGTATGTCTGACAGCTAACTGACAGCAGAGCTTTCTGTGGAATAAAACAGCTAGAGAATACTCTTTCCAGAGAAGCTAGTCTGCATCATACAATAGTGCTGTAATTCCAAAACATTTAACTAGGCGCTTTCTCTGCTATGAAGGAAAATAACATGTATTGTTGATGAAATTAAGTATTTTACTTGTTCTGTACTTCTGGATTGCATCTGTGCTTAATAATCTGCTATTTGCATTAACTTATTATCAACAGGTCATCATGACTGTACTGGCAAGGTTTATTTGATTTCTTTCCAAATGTCGTCTCCAGAGTGGTTTTACATCCTCTATTGAATTAAGAGGTAAAAATAAATAAACAATAGGCCACTGTGAAAACCATTTCATTTTTGATCAATCTCATTTATTCAAAATAGTCACTGGACCGGTGCTGAAAAGTAGACATAGCCTCTGTCTCATAGCTGCCTATGAGATGCAGGCACCCTATAGAGCTGGGTACTTATGAAATGGAGAGGAGCAGACAGGCGGAAGTGGTTAGGCCTACTCCATTTGCAGACTAATTGCATTCTTTGTGGGGTGCCTTGCATTATTTCCAGATGATTAAACCCACAGCTGGGTATTATAGGAATTGTCTCTATATTTTCAGGAGAAATAAGAATTAGATTCTTCTTTTTTCCAAAAAGTATATTTGCATCACTGCTGTTACTGATATCCTCCGTATGTAGCACTGCTTATAGTATAGTCTTACTGCAGACTTTGTCATTCAGAAATTCCTTACCAAACAGACAGCAATCTGCCACATTCAGTACCTAAAGTCTAAGGTCTTGGCTTTGTGTATCATAGGTTTCGATATGTCCTAGCGATAAGCTCTTGCTATATTTTTTTAAAAAATTTCTGTTTTACTTTTCCACTATACCAGATAAAATACAGCAGTTAACAGTCCCATTAAAAGTATAGATACAGAATTTTGAAAACAGGAAAACAGCCTGTATTTCGACCTGAGTTCTGTCAGTATCTGAGGCATCTTTTTGAATTGTCTTCTGTTGTGTACTGTGCTGACACAAACTTTGTTCCTCTAGTCCTTGAATAGCAGGACCTCTCTAAAGTGGAACTCAGTCAGAATGATTGAAGGAGAGGAGTATCTACTATATGGAGAAACTTGAAGCTCGTCACGATGCATGCCTGGAATTGCCCATTGCCTCAAGTAGGACTCACTGGCTGTGAAATCTCAAGCAGGAGAGATTATTGCCTGCCTATAGCCTTAGAAACAAGGTGGAGAATAGGTTGAGTGATCAGAATCCATCTTTTGTCTGATATGAAGTTGGTGATCATCACTGTTTTTAAGGAGGTTGGCATGTACATCACGTATATTTATAGAGTGTTAGTGCATTTTGAAATGCATCTCAGCAACCAGTTAGCCTGTATTAATATTCTATTATGATAATTTTTTTCTGTGGCTGAAGAGAAAAATCTTTCTTGGTCTGATTAACTTAGGCAAATATTTATTTTCCCTGAATAAAAGCATGAAACATCTTACACCAGTTAATCGAGGCTAAAGCTTTATTCAGCTTTACATTTTATAGTGCTTATCATCTTCAGGTTTGATATTGCTGTTACCAGAGTACTGTGACAACAATTTCCTAAAAAGTATCTGTGGATAATATGGGTCTATCATTGTACTTTGAGGCAGGAATATTTTGAAGTAGCTCTCTGAATTTGCCAAATACTTATTACATTGGACAGACGGTCTATCTAAGAAATGGAATACTTAAGATTCGTGTTTAGTGAATCAAGCAGCTGAGTCAAAAGGTAAGATTGCCTTCTCTCTATCACTTCTCTCATACTACCTGCTAATAGAATACCAGCCCCACTTTATTACATTTTCCTGCTTCAGTCTGTACTTCTAAACCCATGAGTCTCTGTTAGTTACAATCAGACAGTTCTGTAGCTTCAGTGCTTTCTTGTGTTCATGTTTGCAAGATCCCTTTGGCTAGCAATGTGAATGTTAACTATTATCAGGAGCTAGGATCCATAACTTGGTTTATTATGCTTCTGTACCATTTTTTACTTATATTATACTTTGTTTTTTTACTTATATATATTTTACTTATATTATATTTTTTATGGTGAAATGACAAGGGCCATGTGTGGTGTTTCAAAGCAATCTGGGTGATTCTTTTGAAAGTGTGAGAATTATTATTTCTGAGACAGAATATGGTCTGAATTTCCACAAAATAGTATTCTTTTACTATAGTTACACTTAATAATGTATTTAATTCATAACTAGTTCCAGATATTTTACTAACTGTATTTACTACCTTTTCAGTATATAAATGCACATCATTTATTACAGTTTAAAGAATATTATACTCAAAGTATTAGCATGTCATAAATTACTGCACATTATGCATGTGTCTCTTGGGAATTTTTATCTACTGGTATTTATTATTAAATAATTTTATTATTTTCTTGATATTACTGTTAAGACATTTATACACAAAGGGATTATTTAATTCTCATTAAATTGCTGCTAACTTCAAAGGGAGCAGAATAATTTCCAAAACAAGGAGAATACTCATTCATCCTAGACATACCTAGTCCCTCACGTATTCCCCATGTATCTGCATAAAGATGCACAGATTCCCCACATATTGTAACTCATGCATATAGTTTCCAAGCTGAAAATGATTCCAAATACTGTGATACTTTTAAGTCCTCACAGAGATAAGTATTGATATTACTTGTGTATAACCGACATACTTTTCTTTCTTTTCCTCTGCTTCTCTAAATACAAGAAAGTATAACTAGTTTCATATATCATTTTTATAGGACTCAGTCATTTTATTTACTGTGGTTTGTTTGCCCTGTATAACCTTCCATTAATAAACAATTATGTTCCTGATGATGGAAAGAAACATCTCTGGAAGGTGTTTTAGAGGGTTTAAAAATGAGTGACTGCCTGCAGCTGTCTTTTATGTTGACAACAGAGGGAGCAGAGCCAACTGTTATTTGGTGCCTGAGCTGTGATTCTGATATTAGAAATACTGAAGTCAAGCAATTTTGCTAAGAATTTACATTGAAATTACACATATAAATTCTTTCCTACATTTCTCTTTTCTTTCAGAATTACAAAATTCATATTTTGTGCATGTTTTCTAAATTTATTGGGCTAGTTTAGCACTTTTTGTTTTCCAGTGTAGTTTTATTTTCTTTAAATATCCTCTTATGTCCAAGTAGGTTGTGGTGATGGATTTTGCAGCTCTTATCTGAACTTCCAGACATTTTCATTGCAGAGTTACTCAAGATTATTTTGGTTTTGTCTTCTTATTAGTATGTTATATTACTTAGGACTTCTTGTCTGTTCTGTTTTTTATTTAATGCATATAAATATATTCCAGTTTGAAATTATTTCATAATCAATATTATGTTAATTATTTACTAATTATTTGGGTCTTCCATAATCTTTCTGTTATTTTTTTCTTGATTATCAAGCTATTATAATTTTCCATTATTTGTATTTCTTTCACATTCTCCTAATAAAATAACTTTCTCTTTTTCAAGATAGTAGTGAAGCATTTTTTTCATGCTTTCTTTTTTCTGATCTTTCTAAATTATCTGTGGCCCACAGTATTCAGATGTCATTTTATCTCTATTATTGACGTACAACAGTCATGACACTTTAAAACTGCCTTTAGTTTCACATACTGATGGTTTTTACCTTAAGAGACTCTTCTCAAGACTGTCCGTTGTCTTTCAACTGATTACATGAGAAAATATTTTCCTAGGCTAGCTGGGTTTTTTTAAAATCACTTATCACACTTGTTGCTGACAATTGATATATCTTTATAATTTTAAATGTCAATGGTAATTAAAGTCTTCCTACAAGCTGTCTGTAGTACAGACACCACTAAGACTATTAAGACTTAGCAGCATTCCATTTAATCTATTCTAAAACTTCATTCTTTCCATAAAAAAACAAGTTTAAATGCCCTTCTTGTTATAAACGTAGATCTAAATGTTTGCATTTAAAGCACGATACAAATTTGTTCTGAATAAGAAACTTAAAATGATTCTTCTGCAACTAAATCCAATTCTAAACCTAGTGGCCTTTTTTTTTTCCTTATTAGTGGAATAACAATAAATAATCACATAAGTTAAGTGTAACACATGGGCAAGACCATGTCTATGTCATCTTTTGCAAGAAGGCTCTGTGTAACACTGCTTGACAGGAGCCATCTTTAGACTGCAAACTGTGTAGCTCTGTTCATGATGTTCTGCAAAGGAAAGATACAGGCCCTCCTGTGCTGGGCCACATCAAGCTGCTGCAGGTTACAGATGTAGTGCTATCCTGTTGAACCAAATTTCAGACACATCCCCTCAAAAAGACATATTCTAAGACAAAATTTCCTTCTCAGACGCTTTATTTTATGATAGAATTATAGAATCATAGAATGGATTGGGTTGGAAGGGACCTTAGAGATCATCCAGTTCCAGTCCCCTGCGATGGGCAGGGATACCTCCCACTAGACCAGGCTGCTCAAGGTCCCATCCAGTTTGGCCTTGAACATTTCCAGGGAGAGGGCATCCCTAACTTCCCTGGGCTACCTGTTCCAGTGCCTAACCACCCTAATCATGAAGAATTTCTTCCTAATGTCTTCCCCTCTCCAATTTAAAGCCACTCCCCCTCATCCTATCACTAAATGCACTTGTAAAAAGTCGCTTTGTTGTAGGACCCCTTCAGCTACTAGAAGGCTGCTACAAGGTCTTCCTGGAGCCTTCTCTCCTCCAGGCTGTACAACCGGATCTCTCTCAGCCAGTCCTCGTAGTAGAGGTGCTGCAGCCCTCTGATCATTTTCATGGCGCTTCTCTGGACCCATTCCAACAGTTCCATATCCTTCTTCTTTTGGGCATTCCAGAACTAGATACAATACTCTGTGTGGGGTCTCACAAGAGCGGAATAGAGGGGGAGAATCATCTCCCTTGACCTGCTGTCCACACTTCTTTTGATGCAGCCCAACACGTTGTTGGCCTTCTGGGCTGCAAGCACACGCTGCTGGCTCATGTTGAGCTTCTCTTCAATCAGCATTCCAAAGTCCTTCTCTTCAGGGCTGTTCTCAGTGACATCATCCCCCATCCTGTATTGAAACTGCAGATTGCCCCGACCCCGGTGTAGGACCTTGCACTTGGCCTTGTTGAACCTTATGAGGTTCACACAGGCCCACTTGTCCAGCTTGTCCAGGTCCTCTGTATTTCATCCCGTACTTCTGGTATGACAACTGCACCTCTCAACTTGGTGTCATCTGAAAACTTGCTGAGGGTGCACTTGGTCTCGTATCATTAATGAATACATTAAACACCAATGGTCCCAGTACAGACCAGTGCTCATCAAGAGCTGATGGTTTGACCTGGTATTTTTCTTTACCTGTTTCTACAAAAATGCATTAATGCTTTTCATCTCTCTTTTATATAATTCCTGAGATTAAAATTCAATAAAGAACCTTATAGAGCGTAACAATACAAGGAACCTCTGCAACACTATCAAAATCTACAGGCCACAGGTCTACATGGAAAAAGATCTGGCTGTAAATGTTAGAGCTGCATCCCCAGTGTCTAAGCAATATAACTGAGAGCTGCAAAATCAGAGGGCATTTGGCACCTGCTGCACCAGGTAAACAATTCACAGCCATTTGTTCCACTGTGGAACAATGTTTATCCACGGTTTACTTAGACATGCTTACTTCTCCACAGTTTACTTAGACATGCTTGCTTAGCTTTGCTGTCAGCACCTCAGTCCCTCCTTTAGGCTATTTCCCACTCCATCTGTGCTTTAAAGGAAATAGATGGGCTGCTCATTTTATCCAGATTACACTAACAAGAAGACAATAAACAGCATCTTCTCAACATCCCTCAGAAATGCTGCTGTTCCACTTCTCTGCCTTCATTCCTTCAAGTTGGGAAGCAGCCGTGTAGTGCTACCATTCTCTTTGTGAGCAATTTTCTGTGATTTTGCCCTTTGAGAATTTACTTGATTTTGGTTTCATGGTTGAACTCTGATGCTTTAAGAGAACGAAAGAAAAAGAAGGTGTTCCGTCTCTCATTTAATGACAACATTGTGAAGTGCTTGTCAGTGGCCGTCTTCATTACCCAAATATATGGTTTTGAAAGGCGCATTTTACCTGGCATGTGAAAGCAGCGGTCCTTATTTTCTGGCCTTTAAGCTTGTACTTCATGAGTCTGCTCTTAAGGGTGGTTTACTTCATTTGGGATCTCCTGTTACATGAAATTTGGAACTGCTTATAGGTTCCCATCTTTCCTTTTTATCTGCAAATGGGATCAAAGAAAGAAACAGTAATGCTTGCCTGGCCTCAGCAGTCCTTTCCTCTGGCAGATTTGTCTGTTTCTGGATATAGATCACTGTGTATCTTTTTTTGTATGCCTTAGAATGCCTAACAACAAGATTCTTCAGCAAATCTGTGTAGTGTTGTCCCCTTAAACTGCTGCTCTGAACAAAACAAAAAGATTTGTCAACTAAGTCAGAAGCAACTTCTGTACATGTAATAATAATAATAACAATAACCATAACAATTTTGTTATTATTGTTATTCCTCCCTAACAGAACAGTACAGAACTGAAATATCTGTAATATTCAGCCTGTCAGGGAGAGAGGATTCCTGTTTATTTTCTTAGATATGCTGGAGTTTTTTTCTCTTTTTAAATATAGGAAAATACCTTGTTATATAGGGTGAGGCAAAGCTTCCCAAAGCACAGAGGCAACAGGAAAAAAAATCCCAGGTATCCTTGAAGATGTACAGAAAATGACCTAGTCTACTTTAGCTGGACTTACTATTCCAGAATTAAGCTCTACTAAGTATATAGGAAGTGAATACTGGCAGGATTTAGATAGATTGGGTTGTTTCCGCAAGGTTTTTATGGTCAGCAGGTAGTGGGACTCAAAGTTATCTGTATCTTATCTGTGTCAGTCTTCCTAAGAGTCAACAGCAGAATTGCTCTGAAACAACAGAGAGTCATTTGAATGAGGAACTATATTGAGTAAAGCAAATTAATATTAAAATGCCAGCAATTCAATTTGCTTTCAAACTAATGTTTTCCCTGAGGATATTTTCAGCTTTAAGGGCAATAAAATCAGAAGCTTGGATTTGACAGCTTGAAAATTACATAGAAGATAAGATGATTTCTTGTAGAGGAGTCTGTTTTTTCAACTAACAAATCATACTAGTTTGCCTGTAGGTTGCTATCTAGATATAAAAAATTGGAATTTGCTGTTTCTTTAACCTCCAGTATTTTGTTCTTTAACTCATTGTATGAATTTGCCTTATCCCCAGACAGTGTGCTTACCATCTCTTCACCCTCCATATTCATGCAGTTGCTTAAAAGGGTGATCATGAAACAGTACCAGATGCCTTTTCTTCTTTATTTCTTTTTTCTCAATTCTACTTTTGATTCTTTATGCTCTATTTAAAAAAAAGGAGAAATGGGTGAGTTCAAAGAATGGAATTTTTGTATGAGTGATAGAATAGCAAAATAAGTTGGCAGTTGCCCTAGTGAGAGACACTAGCAGACACTGCTTCCAGTATCTTAGAGTGCTACTTGACAACAACGTAATGGCTTATTAATGATATCACAGAATCACAGAATCACAGAATAACCAGGTTGGAAGAGACCCACCGGATCATCGAGTCCAACCATAATATTCAAAGTATAGCTTTAACTTTCACTGATATTTGCTTACTGTATGGCTATTCATGTATATAAATTCCTAAACAGATAGATAATACTGGAAATTAATATAGATTATATGTAGGGGTGATATGTCCTTGTTTGCTTGAAAGATGTAGTAGAGACTGTTGATCAGAGTCCTAGTTATAGCACAGATCCACTGGAGTCTGCTTATGTGGATTGCTTTGTCTGCTGAATTTTGCAAGCTCTCAGTCAGGAACATACACCTCTTTCTCTGTCAATAGAATTTCTGTGCAGTTTTTTTGTGTATGAATTATAGCATATGCTGGATATGGGATATGCTGTGGAGATTTATACACAATATGTTGAAAATAGTCCTCGCTTCTCCTGTTTCCTTGAGTTAGTGAAACATGTCCACTTCAAAGTGCTTTCATAATTCATATTACTTTTGTGTTTTACATCTGTCTCTGCACACCAGTACAGCCTCGGATCAGACAGCTTACTTATGACTCTATTGATTTGGGTACATTTATGAGTAAAGAAACTACCCAAATGTTTTTAGTGTTATGGAGTGGAGAAAAACAACTTTCTGCTTCAGCAACTGCTTATGCATATTTATTGAATAGGTTCTTTGAGGATGTCATGATGAGCTTGCTTATCAGTGAAAATGACTTGAAATAGTCTCAGATCTCATATCTGTGATTCCAATTAGGAATTTAATAAATGCTGAAACCTTTTAAATCTTTCATTTATTCATAATGTAGCATGACAATAAACAGCTGATGACAGTGAAGAAATTCAACAGGAATCTACTGTCTAGATTAATTTCGGTTTTGGGGTTTTTTTTGTTATTAACTTGCAGAGCCTGCATCTGTTACCGTGACCATGCTTAACTTCAGAGAACTCATTATTACTTCCATTGTGCTCTAGCAGTTTTCATTCGTTGCAGTCAGAGTTGGGCAACTGAATTTAAAGAATTTCCAGGCTCAAAGGAGGGACAAACACTCTCTTTTGCTTCATGACCTAGTCAGGTCTTCTTAGACAGAAAAAAATAAAAATATACACATTTACCAGTGTTTTATTTTATGTCCCTACAGAGAGGAAAAAATGTTTTCTTACTTTTTAGAAAAAATACATGACTGGCTAACCCTGGAAATTTATGTTATTAAGAAGTTTGGTAATGATTTGTAAGAAATACAGACTTCAGTTTTACATCTGAAAGTTTTTTTTTTTTACTGAATGTTTTACTTTCAGTTTTACTGTGTTCAGTTCTGGGCCCCTCACCACAAGAAGGATGTTGAGGCTCTGGAGCGAGTCCAGAGAAGAGCAACAAAGCTGGTGAAGGGGCTGGAGAACAGGCCTTATGAGGAGCGGCTGAGCGAGCTGGGGTTGTTTAGCCTGGAGAAGAGGAGGCTGAGGGGAGACCTCATTGCTCTCTACAGCTACCTGAAAGGAGGTTGTGGAGTGGAGGGTGCTGGCCTCTTCTCCCAAGTGACAGGGGACAGGACAAGAGGGAATGGCCTCAAGCTCCGCCAGGGGAGGTTTAGGCTGGACATTAGGAAAAAATTTTTCACAGGAAGGGTCATTGGGCACTGGAACAGGCTGCCCAGGGAGGTGGTTGTGTCACCTTCCCTGGAGGTATTTAAGGCACGGGTGGACGAGGTGCTAAGGGGCATGGTTTAGTGTTTGATAGGAATGGTTGGACTCGATGATCCGGTGGGTCTCTTCCAACCTGGTTGTTCTATGATTCTATGATTCTATGATTCTATCTGGATTTCTCTTTCATTTTTTTCTATATGGCTGTGCTGGCTCGTATTGCTAACCAGTGTTAGCCTTCAACAAATGTGAAAGGAATTGGTTGCTCCAAGCCAGCTGGTATCCGAGAGACAGTTGATAGCTATTTCTATAGCTTATTCTTGAAAAATATCAATAGCATACCAGCTGTCACTTGTGTAGTATATGTAATACAGTTTCTGGCATTCTAAGTAAGACGATAGTCATTCAAAAGTTTTAAGAGTGAACCAGCTTCTCACTGTAAATAAACAGTCCATTGTACTTGTTAGATTAGGAGAAGACACCCTTGCCTTTTCATCATATGTTGCCTACAGAGTCACATCTGATGCAATCTGCTAAGTACTTTGCATATTCAAACAGCTGCCATTTTGGGGATATTTCTCAGCCTTCTTGCAGTATCTAAAGCGTTTCTCTGGGCGAGTTTTACAGACTGTGGCAATTCCTGAAACCTACTGTGTAGTACTATTAGAAGAACTGCTGATTTCAGAAAAAATATGGTCATTCCTGCACTGTGAGCTTCCTAGGCTTGTACTGTCCAGTTTATAGCATTCAGGGCAGCACTTTGGACATTTAGAGGAGGTGCAGACTTGCAGAACAGGTATCAGTAGTATATGCATGTGCACTATTGAGCTTGAAGTCTCCAGATCATCTGGTTGCTGGGTATGTATAATATATTGCAGCAACATTTAATTTACCATACATGAACAAAATCCCTTTGCAGGAAACGTGGAATATATGTAATCCAGCTGTTATGATGTTGTATTTGCATATAATGCTGACTGAAGAAAGATGGTAATTGTAGACATTCAGGGAAACTGAAACTACTTGAGTAACCATCTCCAGTAATCGTAACCTCAGTAAAATACTTTACTTCTGTTTTGCAATCTCTTCCTGCAAGCGCAGGAAATTGTAACTTTTCCCCAATACCTGTGAACTGATAGCAAACTAAATCATTATCAGAATTATAGGTATTCTTAGATGGACATTTACTGTATTGCTTTCTTATGGGAGTGGGAGAATAAGTAGACATTATCTTGGTCTGAAACATGCAAAATATGACATCAACTTTTGGTCCTGGTTGCAAAAGATTTACATTTTTATCAGTGACAGAAGAAGTCAACTTTTGACATGGTATGCAAGGACTGGGACTAATTCATAAATAAAGATACAGATGAAACGACACATCTTGGTACCTTGTCTTTTTAACTTCTGCACTGTAAGACCTGTCTTTGCAGGCTTGTTAAATTCTAGTCATAAGTTTTTCATTCTTATCTTGAGATTTACTTAATTAAGAGATCAGATTCCAAAAAGTTATAAACTTCGGTTGCTTTGAAGTGCTTCATCCATTGTATAGGCTAAATATATCATTATTGATGCTTACAGCATCAATGAATTTCTACATTCCATTTTTTTCAATTGAAATGTTGTCTTCAGAGTATAAGGTTTAATGTACTTGTAATCATTTGGTCAATGACTATAGACTTTCCCTTACTGGACTTCTGCCATTCATTTAAAAAAGAAAGGTTACTTTTTCATTGAGTAAATGTGTTATTTTCTGTGACCTTTTTCTATGGATGCAATTTTCCAAGAAATGATCATGACTGGAAATAATACAGGCTTGCTGGTTTTGAAGGTTAAGTGTTTTCAGGGGAGATTATAATTAGAGATACCAGAGTCTTAATTTTATGAATTTGATTTACTTTCCCTTTAAGCACATCAGGCTAGGGTAACATTCAGTCTAAATCAGTAAATTAGAGACATTCATGATGATGAATACGAATTGATATTCCTGTCTATCAAAACTAAAATCTGCTGTGTTATCATCGCTAATAAAACACTGGTGATGAAACAATTGGTACATTTGGAATGGATCATGAACCAATTTTTTTTGGACATAATACACATTTTCCCTTCAGTGCTTTTTTTCCTTGTGAATGATTTCTGGCTCCCCAGCAAAAACCTCTGCAGTTCCAGTAATGGAATTTGTTTCTGAATCACAGTAAAAATTACCTCTGCTGGAGTTCAGCCCTGATATATTCTGCCAGCATGAGGTCTATGCCCCGTGAAAGTCCTGTTTCAAGGGTGAACTTTACTCTTCTGGATAACATCTACATCTTGCAGCTAGCAAACTACTTGCACTTGAGTACCCTTGCACATCTGAATCACGGCATTGAGTTTTTGATGAACACCTACCAAAATTGGCAGGTATAAAGATTATGAAGTGTAAGGATCTTGCTAAATGTACATTTTGTAATGCCACTTAAGCAGAAAACGAGACAGAGATTTAATAAAATGGTTTATCACTGCAAAAAATTATTAAGAAAATATTTCTGACAAGATGAACAGGACCTTACAAATGCATTTAAGACTGCTTTTTGTAGGTATCTCACCTTATTTATATGAATGAAGCGACAGAAATAAAATCACCATTTATAAATTGTAGTTAACAGTCATTTATTGCTGTTCTTCACATTGCTTTGCTTTGTCAGTACGATGGACACAAAATGGACAGAAATGGAAGAAAGAATTGACAAACTGATCATATTCCCACCAAAAAGAAATACAAAACACATGCTGAAGGTCTAATGTGCAATACAAACAATTCTATATTTTCTTTAAAGAGACAATCAGTGTCAACTTTGAGTACTGTCCATGACATCAGTAGTAATAAATAGCTTAAATACATGACAGTAAATCACCTGACTAGAAATTAAAGTAAATCTCGATTTTGTCCTTTTCACACATTCATAGTTTTGCTTATAGTAAATGAAACTGCTTTGAAGGTGGTATCTGTACTGTACCCATTTTTGATAGCTTTAATGAACAGACTATAAATATTTTCAAATTATTTTCCTGTAACTCCCTAGTTCATTTTTCTTTTTAGTTTTCTGTATAAAAGTGACACTTAGGAAGAGGTCTGTTTTTTATTCTTATGTGGTTCTGGTTTAAATGAAAATAAAAAGTTAAATTTGTATGCACAAACTGTGTACAGAGTACATTAATATTTGACATGTATTCAATGTATCACATAGTCACATTTTGGGTGGAATATAATGCTGGATTTGGGTTTTCTTGCTGCAGATAAAAACCCTATGTAAGTTGAAATTTAATATACCTGAAAATTAGCTTTAAAAAATGATAATATTCCAGAAAAGAGGGTTGGAATGAACTTTGAGATATCATCATGTCCAGTCCTTCCCTAGAGCGTGAGATCAACTGTACCTGAACCATTCTTGGAATATTTTTATTTAATTAGTTCTTAGAAAAAATAGAACAAAACAGCTATAGCGACAGAAGTTCATAGCTTCTTTCAGGTGTTGATTTCTGTGAACTGCTAAAGTGTTTCTACTACAGGAAAATTATTCTTAGTGTGTAACCTAAATTTTTCTCACTGTGAATTGATTCCATTAATTCTTGGCCTATGCACATTAAACATGCAGAGCAGTTTGTTTCCTTCTTTCTTATTTTTATGTGTGCATATATGTATTTATGTATGTACGTATGAAAGTATATGGCTCCTCTCACTCTTCTGCATTCTAGGCTAGAACGGCTTAAATTCTCACAGTCTGTCTTCACTGGCCATGTTTTTTGGATGTGTGATCATTCTTATTGCTGTCCCCTGAACTGTCTCCTTCTGGTCCATGTTTGGTTTTTTTGATATGTTGTACCCAGAACTATAAACAGCAGACCACAGGAGGCTTTTGTAGTGCTTGAGCGGATTGGATGGAACAAATGCTCCTTTATTGTAATTAGCTCAAGCTATCCTCCATTGGCAATGTAAGTTAGGGAAGTCTTATTTCAGCTGCTGACAGTGCCTTCTGTTCCTGAAATTAAAATGAAAACTTTACTGCTAACTTGTGTGCAGAAACATTAGAATCACACTTAAGTCTCTGGAGTAAAGAAGAGTTTAATATAGTAGCTAGCAGTAGTAGTAGTCAATGATACTTCTGATTTTGCAGTGTTCTCAAGGTTAGAACATCAAAGGAAAAAAACAAACCCCGCAACACAACAGTTCAGTACAGCACAGTGGGGAGAGTTGTTTTTCTGTGAAGCACATTTTCTGTGTTCTCAAAATTAGTGCACTAATCTGGCCAAGCCTACTCTTCATACTTTCCTACCAATTAGTTAGTAGAAAAATACGGTGAGATGCTTTTGAATGTAAGGTACAGGCTAAAGGAAATACGTCGTCAACTTTTGACCTTTCCTTTTATCTCCTTAGATCAGTTCACCATTATGGTTGATACTGTCCATTTACTGAGATACTGACACATGCAACACCAAGAAATACTTATTCTCTTTTCAGTGAATGGATGACTTAATCATGCATGTGATCGTGTGATTGGGAATGAACCCTCAGGAACTTTAACACCTAAAATGCGTCTCTCTTTCGCTTTACCTTAGATTTTCATTTCTTTGGTAGGCTTTCTGATATAGAAAAATATACTCTGCTGTGAGGGCAAACTTCCTTTTGGTATTTCCTGCTTATATTTCTCAAAGACAGATTATATCATTGAGGAAAATACAATGATATTTTCAGCAAGGTTAAGTTAACATCCAGAAGTAAAATTGTGATTTTGAGTCTATATTTGTTGCTCTGATTTTTGGAATTTAGAAACCTAGAGTACTAAGCTAAGCTTAGTGAATTTAAAAATCACATTTCCTGCTTATTGAAAAATCTAGATTGCTTTTATATGTCAAATACAGTCCAAAATAGGCATGTATAATCAAGGTAATACACATAATGTTCTTTGAGTTGTGAATTTTTTTTCAGCGGGACTTAAATCATACTCCTAAAAAAATATAATTGTCAATTACATTCTCTTACAGTTTTTGCAGAATGTCTCATCTTCCATGTCTGTCTTTTAGGCACTTATTTAGCAGTTTCTGACACATTGCCAGATTGCTGTTCTTATTTGATACCCCACTGCTTTTGGTGCAAACATAGCAGCCTACTAAATACATGATCAGTGCTGTGGGGAGTTCTAGCTTGCCAAGGCAAATACTGCCTTGATAGTACGTTAGAGAAAATGTAGAGATATTGCTGAAGATCAGCATGTTGTATTGTCACAATAGAATCTTTTCTATACTTAAAGACTATTTTAGTCTTTTAAGATTTGATTGCTTTTCTTCATGCTTCTGCTGTCTAATATTTTATTACAGTGGATAACCTGGCATGTGATATATTCTGTTCTAAAGCTCATATTGAAAAAGACTACAGAGTAGTAGCAATGACATAATGCGTATTGTATGCAGTGGCAGACAGCTGAATTAAAAAACTGAAACATGTAGGAAAGTGAAAACAAAATAAAAAAGAGGACACTATTTTCAGTTTTAGTTCAGAACTTTAAAAATGACAGTGAATAGTATGAAATCAAAAACTGATACTAGCTTGGTGCTAGTATTTCATAAGTCTTACAAAAAGCTGCTGCCCAGTTTGTCAGTTTCTTTTTATAGTGTAAATCAAGTTTGAAGCGCTTCACAAAAACAAAAAGTCTGACAGGAAATCCAGTTCCAAGTAAGATATAAATTAAGCACTGAGACACTCTATTGGTTTCTATTCATTGGGGAAAATCTCAATGAATTCTGCTAGGGATCCTTTACTAACTGAATGATAAGACACAAAGTCTCAGGGAACATTAAAAAAGGATACTACCTAGAAAAAATGGAAGAATCTTATTGTAAATTTGGGAAGAACATGGTCCCAGGGAGCAAAACCTTTCTGTAAATATGAGTGAGACCATGAGATTGTTTAGGGGGCTAGGCCCAGTATATATGCCATTTATCTATCAAATTGTTGGACAACTGGTGTCAATGAAGTTCCTGATAGGTGTAATATTTTTCTGTATTGACATTACAAAGTCTTCAGAAGCCTGGCAAACAGCAGAGACGATTGTCCAACAAGAAAAAGCAGAATATGACCCAGAAGTGAAAAGAAAAGGTACTGCCTTGGTGCCTTTGGATTGTGATGATAATAGGTTAAATGTAATTTGTGGTAATGATGAAAAGATTGATGGACTTCTAGAAAATTACTCTTACCTGTTTAAGACTTTCAGATGCTTTCTATTAATCTCCACAGCAATTTTTTGTCCACTATGTTTGGGGCAGATTGACCTTCTATGCCACTCTTCTGCTTACATGACTAGGATGCAAATATCACAAGAGATTAAGAGAGCTGATCCTAAAGCATTGTTTGCTGATCCAAAGCTTGCTTGAACTAATGTAACTGTTTGGTCTCCAAAACTGAAATGGAAAGATAGGTAGAAGGAATTTGTTGTTTTCATTAGCATTAACATATAAATACAGTTTCATACATGTCTGAGAGATTTCCCATATTTGGCCCCAAGATGAACTTTTTAGTACAGATGATAAAACAGAGCTGATACAAGTCACTTGGACATTTACATTTTTTCAATTCCTTTTTATTTAAAAAACCGAGACTTTATTTCAGCAGTATATTTGGGACTGAAGTAGGCTTCATGAACTTAAAAAATAAGTAGAAATCATTCTGTCTTCAGAAAGAAGCATATGATAGATTATAAATTAAAATAATATCAACATTGTAGGTGAAGTTAATTCATAATTATTGGCTATAAGAGTGCAAAATAATGTTTTTTTCACATGAGAGAATGTTCATTTGTGCTATTTCTTCATTTTATCATTTTTATTTGTGGCTATTTCATAAAAATATTGACAAATTTTAAGCATTTGTTTAAGATCATTGCATTTTATCATTATATGAGTCATAATGAATGACATTTTCTTCTGAAAATCAGAACTTGTTATTTCTGTTTAAGCATTTTGGCGAGCAAGTAATTTCTTCACCATGAGGGCGGTGAGG
Source organism: Phaenicophaeus curvirostris (assembly GCF_032191515.1). Lineage (NCBI taxonomy): Eukaryota > Metazoa > Chordata > Aves > Cuculiformes > Cuculidae > Phaenicophaeus > Phaenicophaeus curvirostris. Next base: position 56,503,201 of record NC_091394.1, read on the forward strand.
CCCTGGCCCAGGTTTCCCAGGGAAGCTGTGGCTGCCCCATCCCTGGAGGTGTTCAAGGCCAGGCTGCATGGGCCTTGGGCAGCCTCGGCTGTGGGAGGTGTCCCTGCCCATGGCACAGGAGTTGGAACTAGATGATCTTTAAGGTCCCTTCCAACCCAAACTATTCTGTGACCCTGTGACCCTATGTTGCATGATTTCTGTAAAGGTATATTGTGAGACTAGTGGGATGTTGGTCTCTCAGTGAAGGACAAATGCAGAAGACTCTTCTCATAGCAGTGGTCCCTGTAATGTATTCTTACAACAGTTTATGCAAGTAAAATTGTGGGGGTTTACTATTATGACCGTAATATTGTGTAAAATGCCAGTCTCTAAGTTATAAAACCAAAGGTTTGGAAGTGATTCCTTACCTCTGTCAGTTACTGTAGCTTTAAAGAGTCCAATTGGTGTGTGAAAATACACTATGAGATTCAATATCTTCTTTTTAATAGAGAATAACCTACTGAGAAACACGAGAACTTAAGGTCTTTGAAGATAATGGCAAAATATCCACAGAGGTCATCGGATATAAAATTTCAGTTTCAAAGCTCTGAAAGAATAAGGCAGAACAAGTGGTCGTAAAATATTCTTGGTTTCTAGTAAATTTGTGCAGAATTCAAAAAAGACAAATTTGAGAACAAATAAAATATACAACAAGTTAATTAACATTTTCCAATTGTAAATTACTTGGATTTTCTTCTAGATATACAATACTTGGCTACAGCTTTTGTCTTCATTGTTTAAGTTAATCTGATTTCATAAAATGGACAGAAAATTATGAAATGTTGTCATTATCACGGTAATATTCTGTTAAAGCATTAAATAGGCTATGCTATATAAAATGTATTAAATTCATGCCACATTCAATGTAAATCTTAGTATTTATGAAGGCTTGCATATGTAAAAATAAATATCTGTCCAGTCCTTTGAATATTAGTTAGAAATTGGATTGCAATTAGAAAATTATACTGTATTGCAATTAGAAAATTGCAATGTAAAACTTTAAAGCAGGCCCTGCTTTCAGCTACATTGCTATAAGGACGAAGTAACATCATTCTTCACACCGAATGTGGTATTGTATACCAAATTTTAATAAAACACATATATTTATGAAACGTTATTAGCACTGAGGTCTGATTTTACTGTGCTTGGTCATTATTTACCCAGTGAAATTGGTCACTGTTATATCTCATTTGTGAAAATATTTTTCATGGTGTTGCTGATGCAAAGTATTTTTAACAGAAATTAACTTTTTTTTGTAGAAACAACTTATTATCAGGTCACTTCTGCAACAATTGGCTGTGCAATCATTGCATTTCAATGAGTAAGTCTCTCCACATTCAGCTGCAGGACACTGAGTCTGCAGAGTAATTCTCTTTCACTCCAGAGTGACTATTTCTGTGGCATGTGTGGAAAAGGGCAATGTGTGTAAATTAATCTAACTGAACATTTGGAGGGAAATGGCATTATTAAGTAGCATTTATGCTGTGCCATTGCTGAAGGCACTGAGAAATCCTCCCTAATTGTAGCCATAATTCCAGTTGCAGCAATATTTTCAGTTTTATGGCATATATGAAACCTTCAATGAAAAGAGGAACTATTAAAAATATGGAATTGGAGCAAGCTGTATGATGTATAGCATAGTAAAAAAAAGTAAATAAAGGTTTTAATTACTAAATACAACTTTCAATTGTGTATTTTACACCGTAGATACGCTCAGCCTCTTCTCAAAGGGAAGACAAGCTTGGAATGTATGTCTCATAAATGGATTTCTTAATATTTGTGAACAGCTTTGAAAGTCGCAGATCTTTATGTGGAAAAATTAAGATGCACATTCTTCTCCCTTTTACTCTCATTTTCTGATAGATATAAATTCCTGCACTCACATGGTCTTTTTGAATTCCAGTGCTTCTGTGAAGGTGCTTCCACCTATTGTCCATCACCATCTTTCAGAGCACAGTGCTCAATAGCAGAGGTGGTTCAACAGGCAGTTCATCTTATCCTCCTTAGCTGAATTCCACAGACTGATGGATGAAAGATTCCACCATGATTTTCCATTTACCTTAGTAAAATGGAGTCTGGCTGAGTGCTCTGACTGCTGTGGCTGCAGTGATTATTTTTGGATATAGTGACCTTTCCTGATCCTGTAAAAAAAGAGACAAGTATTTCCAGTAGGAGTCTCAGGCACAGGTGATGTTTGTTCTTCCTCCTCTCTCATTCCACTTTGGTTGCCTGATGTGTCTGGATGACTTCTTTATTCACAAAGCTTATTTGTTTTTTTCCCATAAATGTAAGGTCTCATTCTTTGTGGCAGATAATAACTTTGTCTCCGTCTTTTACACTTCCATTTATAAAGAGACAATTTTCTTTTTGTGGTGGACCACTGGTTGAGAGAAATTCGGAGTCAATTCCCTTAGAGCAATCTCAAATAGCATCTTGTGTCAGTTTTTCGGTATCTGTTACTATTTAGCTCAAAACTGATGGGTAATTTGAAGTGGATTTTTTTCTGTGAAAAGATTAGCTTCTGAGATGAGACAGGAATACAGAAGTTACATGCACAATTTGACATGGATATATTCTGCTCTCTCAAAATACGCTATCAAAAAAAAAAAAAAGTGCCACCTAACAAACCAGGCTGCCAACTCCAGCATCCCTCTAACACACTGTAAGTCCAAGTACCTACAGTGAAGAACAAAACAAAAGCCAAAGTTCTCTGGGTTCAGCTCTTGGCTCTTCTGCTATAGACTGTGATTAGTGCCATTATTCCACTAGGTTTAATTTAGTTTCGTTATTGCTGTAGATGAGAATGTAACTTAGCCCACTTAAAAATGCTGTGTGTGCATATGCATTGTAGTGCTACCCATTTATATATATACACCCATATATGTATCTGTATATATGTGTGCATATATGTTTATAGATGGGTTTATATATACAAAAATGGATATATCCATTAAGTTTCTGGGATGTGTAGAGGACTCTTTCCTCATACAAATGTTATATGTGCCAACCAGGAATGGGGCATTGCTACTCAGAAACCAAGAAAACCTGCTTTATAATATCTCTGTTAGTGATTGGCTTGACTGCAGTGATCACAATATTGTGGAATTTGAAACACTGCTGAGAACCCTGAAGGTCAGTTCCAAGGTCAAGGTTTTGGATTTCAGAAGAGCAAACTTCAGATTGCTCAGGGCTTGGTTGGAAGGGATCCCGTGGGACACTGCCATGGAGGATAAAGGATCTAGTGAGTTCTCGGAGTTTTTCAAGAACACTTTCTTAGATACACAAAACCAATTTATTCCCTTTAAAGGCAAGGGAAATAGGTGAAGCAAGAGACCCCCCCTTGACTTAACTGCAAGCTTCTGGGCCTGCTAGAACCAAAAGGGAAATTTAAGAGAGTTGAAAAGTGGAACATTATCCCTTGAAAATTACAAGGGCATTAGCAGGGTATGAAGAGATGAAGTTAGGAAAGCAAAAGCTCATCTTGAACTGCAATTGGCCAGAGATGTCACAAACTTCAAGAAAGAGTTCTTCAGATATGTTAACAGCAAACAGAAACTTAATATTGGCCCACTGTTAAACAGGAGAGGTGAACTAGTCACCACAAGTGTTGAAAAAGCAGAGGTCCTCAATATCTTCTTCATGTCTGTCTCTACCAGCACTGTTGGGCCCTAGGTTATGGGAACAAACATCCAGGTTGGTGGAGAAACAAACCAACTATCAGTGAATGAAGAGTTGATGTGTCACCTGTTAGAGGAACTTGACCTGTACAAATTGATAGGCCTGGATGCTGTCCACCTGAGAGTGTTGAGAGAGCTGGCTGATGTTGTTGCGAAGCCACTCCACATGACCTTTGAGAAGTCATGGAGATCTGGGGATGTCCCTGAAAATGGAAAGGAGGGTAATGTCACCCCTGTGCACTATAAAAGGCTCCAAAGAGGACCTGTCTAATTATAGACCCGTCAGCCTCACTACAGTCCCTGAGAAGGTTATGGAGTGAACAATCCTGGTGTCTGTTACAAGTCAACTGAAAAACATGGTTGGTAAAAGCCAACATGGATTCACTAGGGGCAGATCATCCTTAACAAACCCGATAGCCTTCTACAACAAAGTGATCCAGCAGATTGATGGGGGGGCGTGTAGTGGATACTGGCTACCTGGACTTCGCCAAGGCTTTTGACAGGATTCCTCATAGCCTCCTCATAGAGAAATTGATGTGCTATGGCTTAGACAAGTGGTCTGTGCAGTGGGTGAAGAACTGGCTGATAGGCCATACCCAGAGCATGGTGTTAGTAGTTCTTTCTCAAAGTGGCAACCAGTCGCAAGTGGTGTTGCCCAGGGATTGGTATTGGGCCTAACACTATTTAACATCTTCGTAAGTGACCTGGATGTTGGGATCAAGAGCAACCTGATGAAGTTTGCATCTGACACCAAGTTGACTAAGGAAGTTGACACTTGAGAGGGAAGAGCTACCTTTCAGGATGACCTGGACAGGCTAGAAGAGTGGGCTGGCAGGAACCTTATAAAGTTCGGTGAAGATAAGCATAAGGTCTCACACCTGGGAATACATAAATCAGGAGTGTAGCTCAGACTGGGTTCCACCTGGCTGGAGAGCAGCTCTGTGGAGAAGGACCTGCGAGTCTTGATGGACAACAGGCTCAACATGAGTGAACCGTGTGCTACAACAGCAAAGAAGGCCAACAGGATGCTAGGGTGCTCCCTCCCTGCATGCCAACTTCAGTAACTGGGATTGGGGGGAATGTTGCCAAGAGGAAACGGGCAGCCTCAGTGGGATGTGTGAGTGGTCTTCGTGTCCTGTGCCTTGGTGTGTCTCTCTGTCATCCCTTTTTAAATGCCGTCTTGCACCTCCTTACTTGACACAGCCTCTATATGAATTTGGGAGTGTTGAAATGAAGTGATTGTTGAGTTTTTGCACGACTTTGTAGGAAACTGTGGATCACCTGGCATTCCACATTGTCTATGTGCTGGGAAGAGCCAGACAACATCCACTAAGGTTGTGGTTCGTGACCATGTTGTCATTCCAACATTAAACTCCAGCTATGGATTTTCATGAATAAAAAGGTGAACTGAACCAGAACCTTTTCCTACTGTACTTAATTTTCTTTACTGATTCCCTTTTATCTTCTAAAGATAAAAGTGAATACATTATTGCTAATCTCAAATGCGCTATTTGTCTGATAGTTGCAAAGCTGGTGGCCTTTTGTTATTAGTTAGGTGACTGTGAGTTAACATCAGGACACTGAAAGAAACCGTAAATTATCTTTGTTACTTGTTTCTGATGCATTAAAATGTGTTGTTTATTCTAACATTACTCAGTGCAACTGTGTCTTGAGGTATTTTTGCATCTGCTTTTTATGCCTTCTGGCATTTGGATTTTGAAGCTAAATGTTACATGCGGAGAGGAGTTTCTACTTACCGATTTGGAATTTATTTAGTGAAGCAATAGCAGACAGAAAAAAGGAAGATACTTTTCTATAGTGTATTAACTGAGATTAGAGCTCTTTACTCTCTGAACCCCACAGCAGAAACTGCAAAAATGTTTTAAATAATACATGAATTTCCATGTTAACCTGCATATACTGACCTTTTATCTTAAGTCTTCTTTCTATAGTAGGCTTTATTATCAAGAGAATCCTTCAGAAAACTCCGTGTTGTTTCTTATTGGCTTTTGAAAAATGCTTTTAATATACAAGAGCTATGTATATTTTTTTCAATTTATATACCATACCTACCTGTAGGAGGCAGTTTCCGAGTCTCTGAATGGTCTCGCAACACTTAATTTCAGCCTGGATTTCTAGGGTAAGAAACACTAAGTAGGTGCCTGCTGAATGTGACCGACATAGGATGTTCTTTACACCTGAGGATCAGAAAGAGGCAGTTAGACCTTGTACTAGTTATTGCTATAGAGCAGAAGTGTGGATCTTGATCATGCTGACATGTTTAACATTTCAGCAGTTCAAATCTTCTCTCTGGAATTCTAATTCTGCTTCAGCAGACTAGTCCTGATATGGTTTAGTGAAATGTGAAGGGAGAGGTGGTAGAGAAAAAAGGAAGGAGTAGAGAAAAAAGGAAGGAGTATTGGTCAGTGCTCTGATGGCCCTCTGAATTTTAATCTCAAAGTAGCACTTATGTCTAAGATTCTCCATTTCTACCTGGAGGGTTGTAGAGCACAGACTATGGGTGGGAGGAGGGTAGCGTATGTGTGTAAAACCTCACTTTATTCCTGACTTAACAAGCATAAGAGCCTTTTCTCACACCTTTTGCATTGTTTAAACTACAATTAGCTTACTGTATCATTTGTCAGTGTAATAGGTGAAGAACTATTGGTTGCTAAGCCTTGCCAGGTTTATTGTGCATCCTTTTCAAAGCAAGGTTGTAGAAAATTCAAAAGTTTGGCCTAGTGCTTGAATTAGAATCATAGAATCATAGAATGGTTTAGGTTGGAAGGGACCTTAAAGACCATCCATTTCCAACCTTTTTGCTGTGGGTAGGGACACCTCCCACTAGATCAGGTTGCTTAAGCCCCCATACAACCTGCCCTTGAACAGTTCCACGGAGGGAGCATCCACAACTTCCCTGGGCAACCTGTTCCAGTGTCTCAACATCCTCATCATGAAGAATTTCTTTCCAATTTCTAGTCTGTATCTTCCCCTCTCGATTTTGTAGCTATTCCCCCCTAGTACTATCGTTACATGCCTTTGTAAAAATCCCTCCTCAGCTTTCTTATACGCCCCCTTCAGGTAATGGAAGGCTGGAGCCTTCTCTTCTCCAGGCTGAACAACTGCAGCTCTCTCAGCCTGTCCTCATAGCAGAGGTGCTCCAGGCCTCTAATCATTTTCAAGGCCTTCCTTTGGACTCATTCCAATAATTCATGTCCTTCTTATCCTGAGGATTCAAGAACTGGACACTATACACTATACTCCTGGTGGGGTCTCACAAAAGCAGAGCAGAGGGGCAGGATTACCTCTCTCAACCTGCTGGCCATGATGGCCTTCTGAGCTGCAAGCGCACATTGCCGACTGATGTCGAGCTTCTCATCAGGTAGTACCCCCAAGACCAGAGCGGCTGAGAGAACTGGGGTTGTTTAGTCTGGAGAAGAGGAGGCTGCGGGGAGACCTTATTGCTCTCTACGGCTACCCAAAAGGAGGTTGTGGAGAGGAGGTTGTGGCCTCTTCTCCCAAGTGACAGGGGACAGGACAAGAGAGAATGGCCTCAAGCTCCACTAGGAGAGGTTCAGGCTTGACATCAGGAAAAAAAAAATTCTCAGAAACGGTCATTGGGCACTGGAAGAGGCTACCCAGGGAGGTGGTTGAGTCACCTTCCCTGGAGGTGTTTAAAGGACGGGTGGACGAGGTGCTGAGGGGCATGGTTTAGTGATTGATAGGAGTGGTTGGACTCGATGATCCAGTGGGTCCTTTCCAACCTAGTGATTCTATGATTCTGAGTTCTTCTCGGCAGGGCTGCTGTCAATCATGTCATCCCCCATCCTGCATTGAAACCATGGATTGCTCTGACCCTGGTGTAGGACCTTGCACTTGGTCTTGTTCGACCTCATGAGGTTCAGGCACGCTTCTCCAGCTTGTAATTCAAGTAGAATCATAGAATCAAAGAATCATAGAACAACCAGGTTGGAAGAGACCCACCGGATCATCGGGTCCAACCATTCCTATCAAACACTAAACCATGCCCCTTAGCACCTCGTCCACCCATGTCTTAAGCACCTCCAGGGAAGGTGACTCAACCACCTCCCTGGGTAGCCTGTTCCAGTGCCCAATGACCCTTTCTGTGAAAATTTTTTTCCTAATTTAGAGCTGAGCTGATTGCATATTTATTCAAGAAATGATGGGATGCTAACTATACATATATATATGAGCAATAGGTTTCATCCTGGACACAGCTCATTCTTCAGATGAACTTCAAATTGATAAACATGTTCTTTCAATGACTTCACACAACAGACTGCAATGTGTTACAACTTGCAATTTTGTGTTTTCCAGCTTCCAAGGCAGCTTTCAAACTTCTGCTTTTTTCTTTTTCCAAACTTAGGTTGCATTGCTTTATAAGTGTATAAATTATAGACACTTTTTCTTTCTTTCTTTAGTATTTGGGGAAGACTCTTAGCAATATTGTTCCAGCGTAATTTTGATTTCCAGTTTGAAGTAACTTCTAATTTGTGGAATAACGGTTTGAGTTTAGGAGGAACTCCAGCAGAAACTGAAATCAAGTCCTAATGTAACTTGTAAAAATATAAGGAGTAAGACATAACAATTTAAAAATAATAATAAGGATAATATGGGCAGGTTGTGCAAGTAGCAAGATGGTACAAACAAAAATATTAGAAGCACAAAGGATAAGTGAGTGCAGATTTTATTAAATATTTCTTTAGTTGTCAGCATCCTGGTATTCTTAGCACTATGCAAATTAGTACAATTCATGATTGCTTCCCAAAGGAACTCAAGATCAAACTTAATGTAGAAAGCACTGTTCAGTTGCACATAATATACAGATTATAGCTTCATCTTCATCATGATCCAAATATCTTATATAAAAAATAATTTATTAAAATAGTACATTTGATTTTCTATTTTTTTTTTTTAAATGGCCTCTGCTGAAAATGGAAGTCAAGTAGAGAAGATCGAAAAATATATACCACATGATTAGCTTCACTGATGCCCAGAGGAATTACAGTTTTAAATCATGTGGTCTGTTACGAAGGCCTGGAAATTACTGCAGTCGCTGCAAGTGAACTCACCCACAGTAGCAAAGGCTAGTAAAGTATCTCAGGGGCAGGAATTTATCTTTGAAAGTATGAAATGTAGTTTCTAGATAACAGCTTTAAAAGCTGTTAAATATTGGACTTTGAAATATAATTTCTCTTGTGTAGGTGTGTTTTAAGACCACTTGAGTGACAGGTGAAGCAGTTAGACTCATTTAATGGTGTCCAGGACCAAGGTTTTTTTAATGGTGTCCAGGACTGAGTGACAGCTAAAGTAGCTAGTCTAGTTTATATTGCTTCCTAACTACTTTGTGCCATATTTATGAACTATATGTTGTAGTACACAGTCTTGTAAATATGAAAGATCCCTCCCAGAGACTGCCTAGTAATAGCTATTCTAGTGCATACTAGAGTTTTTTCTGGATGTTGCTCATGTGGACTACTCCAGATTTCTTAAGTTCCAATAATTTTTTATTCTACAAAGATGTGTACTGATATCTTTATATCATGCACTGATATCATTTGTTTTTTATAATCAAAATTGTAATTCAGATATTACCATCAAGTCTTATTGAATCCATTACTTCTGGAAATCAGCTAATCCAAAAATAATTTTATCATCGTAAGTATTTTATACATAGAAGAAAATTCAGCTTCACTCTTAGTAGATATGAAGGCTCAGTTCAGCAAGATATTTAAATGCGTTTCTAATTTTAAACACAAGTATGTCTAAGGGCTGGTTTCACAAAACTGTTCCTCATTGAAGAAAGAGAGAAAGAGAAAAAGGAGAGAGAAAGACAGAAAGAAAGCAAGCTAAATCCTTGACGTAAAATCTGGACGGAACATAATAGGATACATTCATTTGTATTACTGTATCATCAAACTTTTGAGTATTTATTTTAAGACCTTATTTTGATCTCATCAGTTTTGTCCTAGTGTGATTTTATCAATTATACAGAATTATCCCTGACTCTGAAAGTATAGATTACTCTTTTGAAAGCCATGATGGTTTATTAGGCAGTTTCAGCATATGAACCTATATGCTGAACAGCAGAATGGGCAGAGTAATAAATCCTTTGTTGTCAATTACAGTGGAAAGGAGATTTTGAAGTGGAAGATCATGGCTCTGGAATGAGGGAAATTCTATGATGTCCAACTCACTCCTCCTTGTTTTATAACAGACATTGCACAGAGTGTTACCCAGTTTTCCTTTAATGGCAGAGTTATTCAGTTAAAGCGTTATAGGTCTCCAATGATGAAGATCACAAAATGGGAACAACAGCTACAGGCAAGGCCTGCTAAGTCTTCAATGTGTGAGGTGTTTTTAACTCAACAGTACTGAATTAGGAACAGGCCTACACCGTAAGAGTTCTGTGAAAGTATCTAAAATTAACAGATTATACTCTTATTATTACTCTTATTGGTTATTTTAGTCTCTTAAGTTTCTAAACAAGAGACTTAAAATTTGTGGAGCAAATGGAACAACTGGTTACAAGTTTTCATGAAAAAGTAAGAGTTTTGTCATGTAAACCTTTTGAAAGTCCAACTGGTCTGTGAATAACTTCCCAACATTCTTATTCTCTACAACCTGAATCCTAAGTCTCCACTAAAAGTACCAGAAACTATATTACATGGAAGGAGATCTCAGAACAGAAGCTGCTTCTTCTCCTGCTGTGGTTTTACTCAACCATGACCTAGTTGGCCTCTTGCTATGCAGAACTGGTGTTGGGTGTAGACATCTGGGGAACACCACAGTTGCTTCCCCAAGTAATGCAGAAAGCTGATTAGAAGCTATCAGAACATCCTTCCAGGTAGAGTGGTGGGAGATATGCATAGGTAATGAATGCAATCTGATAAGCTTGACAGCATAACACATTTTTGCATAGGCAAAAGTTGGTATATTGAGGGTTCACAGGCAACTAGTCCAGGGACAGAGGAATTCCTGAGGCACCTGAGTGTTGTCAAATATACTGTAAGAAACTGATGAATCACATGATGCTGGAATTATGGGGAAAAAAATTATTTTCAGCCTTTTATTTAGGCTTTGTAATGAAACAGGCCACAGACATTGTCTTCATCCCTTTTGAACATAAGCAGTACAATAAGTGTAATTTGGGAACCTAAGAGAGCACACGGGTTGTTCTGTTGGGGAAAGTCTGTAGATACAAGCTTTGCCTTCCTGCTCTGCTCCCATGAAGGAGAACAAAAAAGCTCATTGGATTGACAAATCTGAGCATTTTTTTTAGGATTTCCCTGCTGCTTTAGGATGCTTTTAAAAGTCTTGTATATAACACTACTGTCAAATGTGGAGCAGGACTAATCTGTTCACAAGTGGGTAAAACCTCCCAATTCTTTATATAATAAATAATTCATTGAAGAGAAGTTGTTAAATATTTTGTTTGTTTACTGAATAGAAGATTTTTATTAGTAGCATGTAATGTTTGTCAAACAGTAGGCTACATCCTTTGATAAACCTTCCTGTACAGAAGATGTTGCTGTGTATTCATATGATTTCACCTCACCATAACCTCTCAGGTGCATCAGGAATTGGGGGAGAGCCCAGTAAAAGAAGAGCCCAGCTCAATTGAAAGGAAAGTTAGAAGGAGCGTATGCTTTAGATGCTAGTTAATGAAAGGTGTGATTACAATGTTTACTCTAAAAAGAAAACCAGATAGGCATTAATTTGTAGGGTATTCTAGTGTTTTTATTGGAGAATACTGAACAGAACTGAAGTGTGCTCAAAATGTCAGATAGAAGAGAGAATAGTTTGGAGTTTGATTTCTTTTCTCTTTTAGTTTTTTAAGTTAGGCTTAAAAAGATCAAATACAGAAGAAGAACTCACCGGTACTTGGCTGTTTCAGACTTTGTGAAGACAGTTATGTCAATCCCTGCAAGGAGTGGCACAATCAGTTTCACGACCCCATCACATTATAAGGGGTTTAGTTTTGGAAGTGGAAAAAAAATACAGTTCCACAATAATGGTAGGTACACCAAGATCAAGAAGGTAGTGCCTGCTGTTTTCTCAAATTCTGTATTGCAGTTGTGGCAGCAGACTATTTGTCTATTGATTTTCACTAAGACAGTCTCTTTCAGAGGTTAGAGGGGATGGCAGAAGACCATGAGACTGCATATGTTAAGAACATTACTTTTTTATCTTTTGAACTATTAACACATCATCCCAAAAGAAATACAATTTAATAATGGAAGGGTTTTTTCTCCCATGTTTAAAACGGATGTGACCTCTTCTTTTTCTGCCACCACCTGATTGTAAGAATCCAAAACAACTGTGAATGGAAACCTTGGTGGCTATTTATTAGTTCCCAGTCATTAAAATCTCTCTGAAATCATAGAATCATAGCATCATAGAATTATAGAATCACTTGATTGGAAAAGACCTTTGAGATCATTAAGTCCAACCATACTGATCCACTAGTAAACCATATCTCATGTTCATGTTCAGTCCTCCTGACGATTCTTTTGGATTCTCACAATATTTTATAGGTTAACTGTTAATTATTGTTAAAGCTGCTGTCTGAAAACTGCTGTTATTTTTACAGAAGGAAAGCAATATTTGGAAAAAAGAAGCATAAGCTTTGGACTGTTTTAAACAACAAGAAAGTTAAATTTATTTCTCATTGAGTGAACCATATTTTTAAACAGAGGCTGATGGCTGTTAAAACTATGAAAAAATACAAGAACCTGGAAGTTATGCTGTTGCTAGGAGAGGTAATAGCAGCAGCTCACAATAGGTATCTCAGTTTTCAAAGGAGGAGCATTTCCCAGCGTGAAACACTTTCTGATATCTTCTTTAGCATTATCATTTTCACTTATGCTCTATGAAGAATTATTTTAAAATATGATCAAGTATCACAGACGCAATGAGCCTAGAACAACACTTCTGAAGCTAGAACCGTCACAAAGGATTCCTACCCACGAATTGGGTTTTTTTCTTACATCATTTCAAGCTCGGCTAAAGCTGCTTTGTGTCTGAATTCGCCAGACTAACTTACACATTGGCATGTCTATTAAGTGGCAAAAGAACTTATATTTTGGTGACTCTGGGCAGCAGAGTCCTTGACATTAAATCTGCAGAATTTCTGCTAAGCTATCATTTCATATTGTCCTGTATGTCTCACATTTAGCTTGTCTGCCACTGACTCTCAGTATGTCCTTGTAGCTTACTCTGATGGCACTGCTGTCACTTACACTGAAAGTAAGAGACCAGTCTTTTCCCTGGGCTATGTGGACATCAACAGTTTCTAAAAATAGCCATGTATTTTGTTCTGCTGCATGATCTTAAGTTATCCGAGCTTCCTGCCTTAATCATTCCTTTGTGACAGGTTTGCCAAATCCCAGATCCTCAAACATGCCATACAGCCCCACCAATACTCATTTCCTGCATCAGTGTGTTGTGCTAACATTGACTTAATTTGCTTTAATTCAGTGTGTCACTCAACTTCTGTACAAAGCTCTTTACATTTCTCTCTCTCACTTAGGTATTTATGAAAGGCTAAAGAATGCTTTTAAAAGCAGCAGTGATTCAAATGTTACCCAAAATTGCACTTAAGTAACTGGTTTTCAGTAGATGTGTCACAAGTGATGAACTGAGATAGTTCTGGTAATCTTGTGAAAAGATTTAAAAATACAGTCCAGTTACCATAACCATGTGACTGAAGGCATAAGGAAAGTGTCTGTTATTTTTTCTCTGACCCTCTTCTCAACAATACTATTTACGGTCAGCTTATCCTGGAAATTTACATTAGTTGTCTTTCTCCAAGTTTAATCTTTTGCTCCGTTGGTCTGCTGAGAGTAGAAGGGGAAAAAACAACAAAATGTAAAGAAGTTAGGTTCTTTGATGTACCTAAAATTCTTTCTCTTCAGCTTACCAGTCATTATTAGATTTTGGAGTACTATCAATGAAAACAATAACAAAATTTATCTTAGTACATATGGATTTGTTTAAGGTGTCTTTCATATAAGAAAAAAATGGAAAAATAATATGTAATGGGGAAATGCAAATGATTTTATTTAAAAGGTATTTTCCATCTTCCCCGCTTTCACCTCGTGTTCTTTCCTTGCCCATCCTTTTATCAACGATCAGTTCTCTCTTCTCTCATGTTTTTCCTCTCCCCTTTTTATGCTTTTTCATTTTGAACTAGTCTTCTTAGACTGGCACTGTGTTCCATTTATTAACATACACATTTTGTGGATAGTTTGGAGATTTTTTTTTCCCTACTTCCATTAACTTGGGGAAAAAGTGTGCTGAAAAAGAACCCTGTACCTCCCTCTAGTTCCATATCCCCACAGGGCAAGGGGATGGAGTCTTTAAACTATAGCATTTCTATTACCTGAAATAGATTTTAAAGTGAAGAAAGGAACTGTGACCTGAACTCTGTTCTCTCCCCTACTCTTTTGACTGAGACCCTTGGAGAGTAAAAAGGAAGAGCAAAACTCCTTCATTGCTTCAGTGACTGCATGTACACCTTCTATACCTGTGAGTTTTGGAGAAATCAAAGGAATTTTTTAAACTTGAGTCCTATTTTATTTCAAGATTTATGTTTAAAATATTTCAGGTAAGTTAAAAGTAAGAAAATACCTGAATTGAGGATAGATGTGCTAACTTAAGTTATCGTATTTTCATCTATACACTGTGATTTGATTTCAGTTACACAATCACAATCTAAATTTTCACTGGAACCCACTTAAAAAAAGCTGACATGAAAAGTAACTCATAGTGAGGTATCTTCTGGTACTCTCACGGGTAGTCTTGGAAGCTTTAGAGCTGTCATTTGAGCTAGTGTGCTAGCTGTAACGTTCTGCCACATTTTGTGAGTTTCCAAAATATGAAGCTCTTAATTTGTTTATATAATTATCAGTAAAACCTGCTTCTGCTATTGAGAGTAGTTGCATAAGACAGCCTATATCCATGGTGTTTAACTGTCTTATGCTCTTAAGGAGGGTTGCTGTGAGAATATTGCATATCAAGAATGATGCTTATAGTAACTCCTGAATCATGTTGCCTGTTGTTTTGAGAGTACTAGTTGACACAGACTAAATTCATGTAAGGGTCCATACTAAGAACTTAATGATATGTATGGTAAACTTGCTGATGATTCTTTAGTGTTCTGTTTAGTAAAACAGGTATAACATTACCTTATCTGTGGAATTTTGAAGTCTGATTTTTGGGTACCATCTCCCTGAGACGAATGCTCTATGATGGTTACAAACCTTCATTTTAGCTCTGCTGAAGTGTGCCTCCTTCCCCATCCCTTAACTTCCCATGGCCAAAATCATCCTAAGTCTGGCCTACCATGATAATTCCTTTCTGCTGATCTACCAAGTTTACATTCCTTTTTACATTCTCATTCTGTTCCTGGCAACACTTTTTCTGCATGACTTCAGTGTCTTCCAGTCTGCTTAATAGTTCAAATTTTCATATTCTTCTCTCATCTACATTTAGTGGCTCCTAATCTTTCTTAGGGCCATTCATATATTACCTAAACCATGTAACCTTAATACTTATTCTAGTCTTCACATCCCTTAGTATCTCATCCCATTTCAGAGTTTTCCTTTGTCCAAACTTCTGTTACTAGTTTTAGTGAGGTTTTTTTTTTCTTTTTTCTATTTTCTTTTTTTTTTTCCCAAATGCAATTTATTCTGTCAGATATCAGGGATCTGTTCCAGATAACGAGTTTGCAAAGCAAGACCAATGGCTTTTTATTTTTTAATACAAATTAATGTATTAAGCCTTAACATTGTTTTCAGAAATAGGTAGCCTTTTTGTGGCTAAATTATTGCAAAAAGGTCTATATATACAGAGAAGCTTGTAATGAAGAGGTTCAATCAAAACAATTAAAATTTATCAGAATTTAAAGTAAATAAAGGGGTAGAGTGTGAAATGCAATCACAGACGGAGTTACTGATATTAGTCCCACCCATATTATAATTAGCATCATGAGTGTGTTTAAGACTTTACAGGCAAATAAAAATTACTTATGACTTTCAGGTTTTGGCTTCCTGGTTCCCAGTGACCTCAAGAACACATTAAGGAAAATCTAAACTGAGCACTAGTCAATTAGGTAGAAAATGAGATAAGTAAAATGAGTAATTCCCACGAGGTGACTGATTAAATGGGGATGACACCTATAGCTGTCCACCCACGTCTGCCTGCATAGATAACATTGTGCGACAGCTCAGTGCTCCTGGACTAGCTCATTTTATCACTAGCCAGTGTTTGCCTGAATCAACCTCAGTTTTTAAATGTGGAACAGGCTGTAGTTGGTGTTGCTTTGCAATTTACTGCTATAGCCCTATGTCAGGCTTTAAAGCCTGGAGGAGGAGGGGGTTGTATGGACAGCTGGGATGACCATTTCACCATCTTGGTCCAAGCCAGTCCTGTACAGAAAGATTTTCAGTGAGGGATGCTGCTCTCGGAGAGGTATTTTCTGATTAACTTTAAGTGTTTCTCTATGGCTACTTAAAATTGTTTATTTTAATTTTACAGTATTTTTAAATGCTGCATTTTCCTATGTGGCATATTTTGCATATCTCAAGTTCTGTTCTTATACATTTTGACAATGTAGTACTGCAAGAACAGTTTGACAATAAATAAAATTGACTTATATTACAATGGTACTGATGCAAATTCCTGCTTTCTGGATTCCAGAGGAGTTACAGAGGCTTTTGCTGCAGTCATATAAAAACTCATGTGGAATATCTAATTCTGTTGATTAATTTTGAGCCAAATTATTGGTGTTTGTTTTCCATAAGTACTGAATTCTTCTATTTAGAAGTATCTGCTCTGAAAAAAAAACCAGAAACACAGTGAAGACTCTGCAAACCATGACTGAAAATCTTTAATAGCTAGAATTTACTAGTTCACGTACAGTATTATGATACCTTCCTTCACTGGCAATTATTTGAAATGAATTACGGTTGTTTTTTTTTCTTCATCCTGAGGAAAATTAATGTTTATTGGTAGTCTTTATAAGTGGCTTTGCAGATAAGGCAACACTGTAGCAGTAACTTCAATAAGCCTTCAATTCTCTCTATGCCATATGTGAGGAGAGCAGTTCTTGGTGAAGACTGAGGCAAAAAAGTTGTTAAGTAGCTCAGCCTTCTCCTGGTCTGTTGCTACGAGGTCACCATTCCCAACCATCAGGGAGGTATGTTCTCTTTGATCTTCCTCTTTTGATTGGTGTACCTGTAGAAGCCCTTCTTGTTAGTGCCTTGGCCTTCCTGACTTCCTCCCTACATAACTGAGCAGTGTCCCTATACACGTCCCAGGTTCCCTGCCCCTGCTCGCACTGCCTGTGCAGTTCCCTCTTCTTTAGTTTCACCATCAGGTCTCGACTCAGCCACGCCGGTCTCTTCTGTTCACTGCCTGATTTTCTGCATATAGGGACTGAGCGCTCTTGTGCATCCTTGAATATTTTCCAGCTCTGTTCTGCTCCCTCGTCTCGGAGGACCACATCCCAGGGGATCATACCGAGTAATTCCTTGAAGAGCTGGAAGTCTGCTTTCTTGACATTTAGTGTCCTCCTTTAAGAGATTAGTACAATGCTTTTTAAAGTTATTATTACTTATTTATTTTTTATGTGAAATCAAAAGGTGCAATGTGATGTGGAAAGTCTCACTCCAAAGTAGTAGCATTAGGCATAATGCTAGAGGCAGGAAATTTATATTTGACTGGGAAACAATTGCCTTGACAGAGGAATGCCAGTATCTCTTTTTTAAGGAAATTAGGTGTTGATAGATAATGCAGGGAAAAAGTGGACTGCAGTGTGAGTTAGTCAGAGACAAACTTGTTTGTATTTGATGCAAGGCATTCTTAATTAGGCAAAACTAAAAAATTGTGAAACACTTTGTGCAGCCTCCAGAGAAGTTAAGAATAAGAAGACATTTAGTTCCTGCATGGGCTCTGACATGTGCACTACAACTCTTTGGAATTAAGTGCATAACTATATTCAGATAGTTCTAGTGAATCACCAGAAGGTAACACTGGAAAAAAAAGAGATCAGACACAGGTTTTTTTTCTAGTAACTTTCCAGTCTTTAACCCAAAGCCAAACTTTCTTATTGCTATTTCCCACAGAGCCTTTGGCGTAAAGACTTCTAGTAGCAGTCCATTGGCATTTAACCTCATCATCTTCAGATTATTCTCCTGTAATACTGTTTTTTATCTCTGAAAGAGTGTATGTTGCACTGGGGTTTTTTTTCCTGTTTTACAATTTCCATCAGTTTGATTTTGCAAATCCAGAACAGACCAAGTTACTTGATAAATCATTTTGTGAGTGTTTCTTCTGAGGTGAACTAAATAATTGTTACTGCAAGCAGTACTGGATAAGCAAACAGTAGCCCAAATATGTTCATTCGGTTAATACTGCCCTGTTGCTCACTGATTCTTGAGAAAAAAAAATATTTATACAGTGAATCCTTAATTGGGCTTGTTGATTAAAAACGCTTGCAAGTTAAATAATAAATTATGACTGGCAGGTAAATATCTTTCTTGTTTTAACAAAGGTAACATCAATTAAACATTAAAAACCTTGTTAGCTGCTAATTGCTAACTTCAATTCTTTTGAATTAGGAGATTTGCTAGGAGTTGGACATTTTGTTAAAAAGCTTTGTTGAGTGCTTATTTTCTTCACTACCAAAGAAGTACACAGCTTTGCTGAGTTCAAAGTTCATCTCAGTCCTTGAACTGTCAGGTAGATTCAAGTACCTGCAGTATATGGGCCTCCAGCTTTATGAGCATCTTTCAACTTAAATTTTATTTATTAAAGCTGTAATTCTGTACAAGGGATATGAAGTTCTCCTTTCATGTACAGAACTCTGTGAAGGATGTATGAGGCTATTTTCAGATCTAGATACTATCTAATTCAGATTTTTTTTTTTTTTACCAGAGGAGTCCAATATGTTACTGTCATAAAATATTAAATGTGATTATATTAACTGAACATAAGTAACTCAATATTGCAATGAAATAGAATTCAAGTGTGCTTAAAACCACTGAGTAGGGTTTTATTAATCTGTGGTTACTAAACTGCTTCTTTGATTTATTGTGTGAAGATGCCTTTGTGGAATCTGCATTTGAAGTAATGCCTCTTTTTTCTCCAAAATATGTTTCTTAAAGCATAAAGCATCAGCTATGCTGCGTATAAAGGTAGTTTCTAAGACTTCTTTCCCTACTTCAAATAGAGATGGCTTTGGATTTTTTTTAATTCTTAAATTTTTAATTATTAAAAAAAAACCCACGCCCCTGCAGAATTACAAATGTGTCTGTTTCATTTCCTAACATCACAAAAATGACAGATATGATTTCCTTCAGACATCTCCAAAATGTAGAGCACAAAAGATATTGGTAAGAGTTGAGGCAGGTGAAGGACTTGAAAAGGCAAACATGAAGTTTATTAGTGAACTGTCACAATTAGTTGCAGATCTGGTATTTTTGCTTTTGAAACATGGTTTTAGGCTGTTCCCCAGTTAGCAATTCAGGTAGTTCTCAAACAATAAGAATTTCTTGTTACTTATCTCCTGCAGGTAAGAAGTTTACAAGCTGCGCTTCTATCATATTCTAAATTAAATTGTATTTTAGAATACATTCTTTCCCCAAGAACTTGGTATTTGTGCATATAAAATTGTACTCTTACTTTGCACAAGTGACTTTCTATTTTTAGTAGTATTTTATTTAATATGCAGTATTCCCAACACCTTACAAAGTGTGTATCGTTAATATTGTGTGCACTTGAATTTTTCTTTTTGTTTGATTTCTTTTATTAAGTATACTGGGATATTCAGTCATTGAATTACTTCATTAAATTAGATCTATTATACCATTGGAATATGACCTGATTTATTATAAGAAGATCAGAGCGTAGCTCAAGTGCTCAGTGCATTATCCTAAATGAAGCTTTGTCTCTGAAGGCTGCCATAGCCTTCAACTTTACAGTTATGTTTTAGCCATTGATTTCCCTTTAGAACACAAATGCCATAATAATTCTGCTTGGTAAATGTTTCTTCAGTATTGAACAATTGCTTTTTCTGTCAAGGTGGTGTCAAATTCTGTTTCCAACCTGTCTGTCATGTGTTACTTCCTTTACATCTATCAGCAGAGAAGAGCTAAATAAGTTTGTTAACTCAGTTTTGGAGGAAGTGCAGTTTGCAAATCAAGTCTAAAGGAGGGAAAGTAGCTTTTCAAAGCTTACTTATTTGCATATCTTTGATTGCAGTGGCTCCCAGCCCTTTTAGAAGAAGCCTCACTGCTGTCGGAGCTGTTCTTTGAGTAATGCATGGCTTCTCGTGACTCCCCCTGTGCTTGCATATCCTCCTCTGTCCTAATATCGTTTCCTCTGCACTTTGTTCGCTTCAAAATCACAGGCAGCTTCTTGCTTACCTTCTGGAGCACAGTTCGTCCCAAAGTGACCTAAGGGTGGGGAGGAAGAAAATCATATATTGAGGCGTCCTGTGGGCTGGTAACCAGTGAAGCATCTCGGAGAGACTAAGGGAAGCTCCCAGAAGAGCTGGAAAGGTGCTCAGATGAAAGGGGTTGTGATGTGGAGATAAGGGGATTTTAGAGGTTAGCAAGTAGCAAATTGAGTATGTCTGTCAGCAGTGGATGTCACAGTTTACCATTTAACAAATGTTTTGGTTTTTTAAAGTACTTGGGTTTATGTTTTATGCACTTTTTCATGTTTTACAGGAGGAGACAATCACTAATAATTGGAGCATTTTATCAGTGTAAGATCATAAAATTTCTGTATGTTGTATGATATGTATTCCTGTAACTCATTTATTTTGAGTGTGAAACAGTGATGTTTCTGAGCTCATTTATGAAATAATGCCCTTTGTAATCAAACCTTCAAGGTGTGGTTTCTAAAATATCAAGTGATATCCAATTGTTGATAGAAAAAGAACATTAATGATGGGCTTAAATTCTCTGTGGGCAGTTGTGGATGAGAATTGGTGGGAAAAAGAAGTGGTACAGAAGCAGCAGCAGCTATATTGCAGAGATTAGTAACTGAGCTGTAGAACGCCTGAGAAACAGACACACTCATTGCAATGAGTATGATTTTATGTTGGGAATTATGCAGTTCCAGGTTTACATGTTAGGCAATATTTTAATAGTAAAACCTCTTGCCACAGATGATGAAAAATTGCTTAAAGAAATTGAGAGGGTATTTAAAGGGTTTTTCAAGAAAGAAGCTGGTATTCATGTGAAGCTTCATACTTGTAAAACTGCTGAGTATTCACTGAGCAAAATTAGAAGTTATCATTAGCTGTATATACGATAAGCTATGATACATAGTTCTTGACTTTTCTTCTACATGGTTATACAAATATTTCTGGAATAAATAAATAAATTCATAATACCTAAAAACACCAAAAAGAAGAAAATGGAATAATACTGAGTTAGGCAGTAATATAGGATTTAGATCAAATAATAGTTAAAAAAGAACCGAAGAGGAATTGTCATTGACTGTGGAATCAAAGTTGCCCAAACCCAAACTTTGCAGAAATTTTGTTAGTAAGGCAGAATATAACACAAGTGAAGGCACCTTAGACTGCAGTATAAGTTACTGACCTGACATTATCAGAGCCCAAGAAAGGAGAACATTTTGCAGTACTTCAGTTTATATTTTAAAGATACATAACAGTATAGATCCAGAAGGCTAAAATGCCTCTTTCCCACTCCAGCTTACTCAGCAACTGGAAGGAGAGTTCATAAAAATCACAAGGAAACACACTTCATTGCACAATGACTATTCCACTGGAGAGAAGAGTCTTCCAGATTGTAGTAATGACCTTGTTTTTTATGAGCACTTTCAGAGCAGAATTACAGATATAGTCCTTTATTGGATCTTGGTGCACTTGTAAGGTTTATAAGAAATGAATGATGATGGGTCCCTTTTAAATTCTTACATTGTCACCTGGCCAGCCTAGGATAACTCTGCTAGAAATCAGTCTGGAGCACTGGATGTGATCCAGGTAGAGCTCAGTAAACACAGAACATTAACCTCATATGTGTGGGTGCTTGGGTTTTATAGAACTGTATCCAGGCCAGCAAAAAAAATTAAGAGACTTAATTAAGAGATTAAGATGTTTTATTAATATTATTAAGACTTATGGTTTTGTACTATGTGAGGAATATTTTTTAAATTTATTTTAAACTTAGGCTAATGAAGCAAATTTTGTGTGGGAGCTTTGTATTTATACAAATAATTATAAGCATATAATTAATACAGAATAGCAAAGTAATGCTTGACGAAGAGGATTTTGTTACAGGTTTCATTTCTCCAGCCATTGAATTAAATGGCTTTTTTGCCCAGGAAGCGTTTCCTGGAAATGTTATTGGCTAATATATCAGTATTTCTGCCACAGAACCAGCAGTAAGACACTTGCTATCCTCTGATAAAGGCCTGTTCCAGAGGCTTTATCTTATAAATAAGTGCATACATAAGTGTGCATTGGGATGAATACACTTCAGGTAAAGGCCAGGTAAAGGAATAGTCATAGGATTTGGTGCAACATTTTGCCAGCACTCACACATATTCCTGACTTTTCTAATGTTTGTTTTTTCAACTAATAAATATTTCTGGAAATTAGACATGCTGTTAAATGACACTGGCTTCCTTGGAGAGATTATGTGTGTTAATAAAATCTGAGACAAAAGGTATTGGTGTGTGCTGTTTTATAATAGGGGAGAAAAGAAAACAATACCAGTCTTCTAGAAGAGAGAGGGTATTCTGAGGAGCAGTGCTTAATGCCTGCATCCTAAAGCCTTACTGTCTAGTATATTCTTACTTACTGGGAAAAAAACTCAACCCAACTAAAACTTGCAATAAGAAAAATAAGTTTGAATGCCCCGTGGAAGAGCACAGGTTGTGGGAACATAAGCATTCCTTTGATTGTATTCAATTAAACTGGATTGTGTTCTTTATAAGAACCAGAAACAACTTCTAACACCTTACACTTACTAGACTTGTTGGAACATCATTTGTTTCTCTTTTTAAGCAATGACTATAACTGGAATTAATGAAGAGAAATTCCTTTACTCAGCTCAGACAGATAACTTTGATGTTTCTCAATATCTTTTTCATTCTAATGAAATCTTTCTCTCCATTTTAGACAAATACCACTTGCCGTGTCATAGCACATGGATTTCAGGACCACCTGTGAAGAGGTAGGATCGGACATTTTTCTTTTCAAACAGTAGCAGAATCAAAATCAATGAACTTTCAAACCATTTTATATGCAAAATCCATTTCTTCAGGAATTAGAGGAGTTACATAATCAGATATAAGTTATTAAACTGATCACTTTATGATGGCCAACACGCTTTGTAGTAGAAGATTAAACAATTTGCCCAGGTGTATTCATTACTAGCTCTCACCTCTGTCCATTCCAGTGTACCCCTTGAGGAACAATGTAGATGTAGGTAGATATGTTTTGTGTGAGCTTTGCTCTTAGTAAAGTGTTTGTATCTGAAAGCCTGTACATGAAGAGGAACATCAGTGGAGCCAGAAATCTTATAGCGCTGTTCAGCAAAATCAAGGGGGAGAGTAGAAGTATGGGAAAAAGCTAGATGAGGAGAGAGGGGGAAGCTGTGAAGATGACCAAAATGAAAAGCAATTCCATTCTGATTTGATGAGGTAAGAGAGCTATTTTCCCTTAAAATAGGTATTGTTTCATAATATCAATTTAAAGTACCTCAGTCTCCCTCATACTAACTTTGTCTTAAAGAAAGTAAATGAGATGTATCTGCAGATGTTAATAAGGACTTCTTACTTACTCAATGGTTGTTTATGAACAAATTATTTTAGTACGTTTTTGAAATGTCAACAATTGAGACGCAATATGAACCTTTTGTACAAAATTACATAATGATATAAATGCATTAGTAGAGTAAAAAAACATGACACTTACCTGTACACTGAGAATTGCAGACAATAGTTAGGAAGTTATGACTAGGAACAAGAAAACTGACCGTATCTTTAAATGTGACTGTGATCCCTTATAAAAATAGAAGTGGAGGGATGAGAACAGCAGTAGAACCAAGAACTGATTGCAGCTAAAACCAATTTTGACCTGAGAATATTTGATATAAAATAGGGGGCAAGAGAATATAAGGAGGCTAAAGAAAAGTAAATCTAGTAAAGCTAGTGTAGATTATTTAGTGGCAATTAACTGTGCCAAGCAACAATAATGACAAAGAGCAACCACAGAAGGATGACCTGGCATACAAGTCCTATCTTAGCCTTTAAAGTGCAAGCACATTAATAGATCTGTTTCATTCTGTATCTAGCTTCTAACAGGGACGGGACATTCATTTCAAATCTAGCTCTTTAAAAATAGCTGTTTTGTTGGAGCTTTCATGATAGACAAGAGGAGAGGGTGACCCATGCTCCCATTCTAAAAATGCTCCATAATCTCAAGACTCTAAAGAAGCTCCTTTAGCTTGTCGATTAATAAAATTAAATGAGGTGGATACAACTCCAGTTTATCTGCTTTATGTAAAATAAGCTTTGTGCCACAGAATCAGTGGTGTCACTTAAGAGAAATTCTGAAAACTATGATCTACAACTTTCCTCCCAAGCCAATCACAGTTTATGAAATATAGACTTTCGACCTACGTTCATCAGATGCCTATGTCTAAATAAAGAATCAGTGGACTTGTGCTTACTTATACTGTAATTCTTAACTCAAACCTCAGCACTCTCATTGTAATGCATCATCTACTTAAGTCTTTGAGGGAAAATTCACTGAGCTGGCTCTGAAAGCCCAAGAGAGAGGAGACTGCTACAGGTCTTTGCCCCCAGGTCAAATCAGTAGAGAGGGTGAAGATGCACGCCTAATAGGCATTTGGACACAGAACACACAGATGCACTGCGTGTATCTCTCTGCATGTATATACTTACGTACATCACCAGCCACGCAGAAAACGTACAAACGCATAGCGCACTAGCACAAGCAAAGGCAGCACCAACAGCTTTATCCTGCTCCCCTTTCTGGCTGAGTAGGATGTAGTTTCACTTGTGAGATTATATTTTTTTGTATGTATAGTGTCAATGCCTCCAGCAGCTGGGCGAAGACACTCAATCTGCCCAGCATCAGATTCAATCTGAATCCCAGTCTTCTCAGTGGCTGGCAGTAGAGCATATGACCCCTTGAGGCCTCAACCCCTCTCAAGCTGCAGGTACAGACTGTCACATACACGAATGTACACACAGACACATCTATGGCCACCCACCTCACCCTTCCACATATGCAAAGTCACTTGCCCAGGAGAAGAATTGGAAAGGGATTTAATAAGAGGGTAGGACAGACTGTGCTCTTCAGGTTCAGGGCATGACCAGAAAAGCATAGTGAACAGAGAACTATTTACATGTGACCAACCTCTTTTTATCTCACTAACCCTCTATATTCCCTACTTGTTTCTCCTCAGATAACTGAACCGCACCCTCTTCCCCCATCTTTGGTTCCTTCCCTAAACATCCTATATAAATCCTGTGCAATTCAAAACTACATCCATTAATGTGACCCACACATCCATGAAGTGACTCCTACTCAGTCTTAAAGGTACTCTGACATCGTCTTCTAATGTTGGGTTTCACACCTGGATGCTGAGGCTGTCTAGGAAAAGCCCTGACAGGAGACGAGACCTGGTATCCCTTCCTCCGAGTCCTTAATTTGGCTCTTCACCTGCCATTGTTCTGTGTTCCTCTAGGCATGTGGTGATGTGCCTTCAACAGGCTGATGTCCCCTTTAGATGGAACTGAGCAGACTCTTATTTTGTCCTTCCCCATCTTCCATAGTCTGTCTGTACTCCTTTGTGTGTATGCAGATAAAAAGAAAATTAAGTCCAAATTAAAAGTTTTCCTGCATATTTATTATTTTGTTTCTTCAATTTGGAATGTCAAATTTACATGCAGGATTGGAAAATGTTGGTACCTGATAGAAGAGCCTCCAAATGACAAGCTGAAAACATCTGTGTGTCTGGGATGCTTTCCAATTTTTGAGAATATAAGTGTTTTTCACTTATGCTAGCAACACCCCCACAGAATGAGTAGCTGCACGATTTAAGAAACATCCTTTTATGTGATTCTTGACACATATTCCTTCCTCTTCTGTTCATTGCTGTTATTGACTTTTAGCTCTGATTCAATTTCCTTTATATTATAAAGCAGTGACAGTCATCTCTCCAAATACTCAGAGGTCAGCTTCAGTTCAAATAAGCATCCAAAGTATAGGTAATCATCTGAAGTGAAGTACCTACATATTAAGGTTGTTTCTGCAACTCATTCTCCTTACTGATATCGGATTGTTGAAGGTAAAATTAAATTTCAGGGCTTAAAACTAAATTATAGACATTTAATTTATTTCATGAAATAGCAGCCAAAGTAGAAACTAAAAGTCCAGGCCGCCTTGCATGGAAAATGTGTTGCAAAACTTTTTTTGTCTTCCTTTCTTCCACTGGTTCATGGACTGAGCTATTCTGAATTTTCCCTGCTGTTGTGAAACTAGAAGAAGCAAAGCTATCCAAATCATTTTATTACAATAAGGCAAAAGGTGTGGATAAAATAGCATGAACAAAGAGACATAGTCATCTCTTGAATACTAATGAAGAATCTTTAAATTGACTGGAATACTGTATACGTCTCCTTCAGAGGAAAACAGAAAATGTTTTTTTGGGTGGCTTTTTTTCTTATCTCAAATGACAAAGAAAACAAAAAAAAGGGAAAATGTGAAAAAAAATCTTCAACCTGTGAATAGCCTTATTTAGGAAAGATAAGAAAAAATATTTCTGTTGGAAGTGCTGCAGGATATTGACTTTGAAATCAAGAAGTAACTGTAAACATGTTTCTCATACACTATTCATTTTAGTATGTGCTTGGTAGAAACTCTGCTGCTAGCATAAATACATAAACTGTAATTGTCATGTGCAGTTCCTCTGAAATTAATTCTTAAGTATTTGTGAAAGCCATATGTATTGCGCCAAACAATTTATGGTATACAAGCCTTTCTCAATTTCATTTTTTGAAAAGGATTGGGGTCAGTTGCTATACAGAGCCAGTAAGGACAGTGTGATGTACGTTAAATTATAATGGAAAAAAAAATTTTTGAATTGCGCCTTTTTTCCAGTGCCTTGTTGCTAATAATGGTCTGAGTGTGACCATATTCTTTGTGGAAGCAGTTTGCTTGAGGGCTTTGCCAACCTGTACTGTTTTCTGATAGTGATCTGAAGCAGAAAGCTCAACTCAGATTGGTGTATCAAAGCAAAGAGGGATCATTTTTCAGACCCTACTTAGGTATATTATTTTGGGAATAGTAAGCAGTTTCTAAATTCTTGGCAAGGACATCAGATCTTGCCACATCAGTGTTCTTGTCTAACTCACCTAAAAAGGGTGTAGAATGATATAAGAGAGGCAGCAATGAGCAAGTGCAATATTCACTGCATCTGTCACTTCGGTGCCGCTACCTTTCTTTATCACTGCTTTTGCTTGAAGTCACAGCCACCTCTCCCATATGGAAACTCATTATTTCACCACTTTGTATTGCTTCCGTATTATTTCCTTAGTCTATCTTAACTGCTTCATAAACATGTACTACTCCACTCAGTTTTCTTGGGCGCTTTATGGCAGGTGCTAAACTCTATGAATAGGATGAAGAAAGTATGATGGTTGTGGAATCTCTTAAAAAATACTAATAGGAACAAAAGCTAACATCAACCACTCCCCCACACCCCTACACTTCATCCCCATACACATTTTCACATCATATAAACTCTTCAGATACAAGAGATATATAGATACAGATATATAGGGGTATAGGCTGGACACGTGATCTCCCTCCTACAAGGATAATTGTAATAGGACCATGTGGATGAAAAACATTGATGTACACGGTAATTTACATACAGGGCATCTTTCCTAAGTTTCACCTTTGGATAAGGGTGCAGGAGCTCATAAATTTATTTGATTCAGTTTAATGGATGCTTTGAAGGGAAGGAGTTGAGAAGGGGGAGAAGAAGAAAGAAATATCAGCAGACCAAAATGACATATAATGAAAAAATATTAATTCCAGTCTTTATTCTCAAAGAGTTCTCTTGAGCTTATGTAATGGAACTGGACTACATTTTTGCCATCATCTTCTGGGATCTTCTCCTTTATGTGGTTATTAATAGTACTGTCAGGTAGAAGAGGGAAGGATGAAGTATAATTGAAGATTTAATTTTGAACTGTATCGTAGAACAACTTGCATAGAGCCCAACAGTAGTGAAGTGATTTATTACATTTTTGAATGTCTGAATGTATGTGACCAGTCTTTCCAAGTGCCAAATTGTTTTGCTGTTTCCAAGCTTAATTTCCTTGTTCAGACTGCATAAGGTCACTACATGCATTTAGAAACCGACTTGAATTTTAATTGTGATTTCATGACTAATTGTATCTGCTATGGATTTATGCCTCTAATTCCCACGAAGAAGGCCCTCAACTTTTGCAGGAAGGCTCTTTGGGGTTTCTATAGGGTTATTGGCCAGATCAGAAATGTGCAGTCAAGTAAGGCAGAGTTACTAGAATCAGTGTATCAAAGGCAGAACTTATTCCATTGTCAGTTATCCAAGGAGGACAAAAGGCATGTCTGCAACCTTTTCTGCAGGAGAAAGGAATTTTATAAGTGCTCAATATTTGTAGGCTAACCCCTTTCATTCAACTATAGTTGTTTACAGACTGCTCTGATCAACTCCCATTATCACTTACTGCTTAATTCATAACTCCATGGAAAGAAAAGCAGTCTTAGTCTATAAAGCAGAAGTTAGAGGAAGAAGGACCAGGGGAATTTCACTATTTTATATTCTTTTTATTTTAATGTTGTAACATTTTATATGTGACCGGAAATTTTTCATTGGTACTAAAAACCTAACTCTTGTTTCTGATCCACGTAATTAATTTGTCTGTCCATGTTGATATTGGAACAAGACTGTATAATGACTTCTGACCAAAATTTCCACTTACCTCAGTGTGTTCAGTATGTGGAACTCAATTTTTAAAATTTCTTCTTACTTAATTTAAAAAGAATAAAAACAACATCAGAGCCACTTTCAAAGTTATGGCTGGGTTGTACAGATTCACTGCTGGTGTCTAAGGGAAAACAATTTCTTAAGTTTGAGTATTGGGCATGGAGCAGAAGTGACAGAGCAGTTTGTCAGTGGGGAACGTTATATAGAGCTATTTAAAGGTTGTCTTCGACCTTTCCACCTCTTCTAAAGCCTCTTGAGAACAATTTAAACTTCTCTTCTGCCAGTTGCCTACTGTCAGTTCCATATTTGTGTTTGTTCTCTCCAAGCTATGGATGTAAGGTATCAGAGCATATTATAGGGAGATCTTCCAAATCCTCTTTTAAACTCTTGTCTGAGAAAGAGCCATCAGATTCAGCCAGGTCAACTTTGACAGTTGAATTCACAGCAAGACTTTTGTCTCCTTCATCTCCTCTTAAGCCAACTTTTTACAGAGAACTGAAATCTGACCTGAATAAAGTTAACAGAAATATTGACACTGATGAGTCTAAGATTTTAAATAAATTTTATATATTAATTACTTATGATATATATATGTGCATAGATATCTAATACTTAAATAACATGCTGTTATGCTAAATGTTTAGATTGTTTGCAAGAAAATTTCTCATACCAAAAATGCTCCACCAACACAACTTTTGCGCATTTATGAAGTGTTATAGAGAGTGTTAATTTCAACTTATCCTTCAGGGAAAAATTTTTAAATACTGCAGGTGCTTACATGTGCAGTCTTTTTTACTGCTCAAATGTCTTATGTTTAATGCCCAAAGAAACTGGCACGAAGAGGTGCTGCCACAAAGACACTGTTGTATTACTGGAAAGTCATTGATTGTGTATTGAAGAATCCTAGAGAGTTCCTAATCTGTAAACATAAATGTAAAATACAGAAGCGAAGCAAGAAGTAAGCTGCTAGAGGGGGTTGTGTTCTTTGATCTCTTTTCTCTTATTCTTAACTTCAGTATCCTCACTTGAAAAGCAGTGTAAAAGCATAACTTAGTGTTGTGGTCACAGATCAGGCTAAGCCCATAACAGATTCATGTGGGCTGTCAGTGATTACACCTGAGTAGTTTGATGGATTATGGTATGTATTACTGTATCAAAATTGGTGGAATATATGGAATATCAGCTTTTTTTTTTATGTCCAAATGAGATGTTATCATTTAATACAAAGATGGAAACTAAGAGCAGAGCTACTGTGAAACAATTTGAATGGAATTTCACCAATTCATCGTGGGCAGATTAGTGCCCTGTAATTGCAAAATTTACCTGCATTAATTTCTGCTGTAACTGTAATTCTCTTTTAGTTTGAGCCCACTAAGCAAACACAGTGTTCATTGGTAGTACGTTTGTTGATGTATTTGTGGTTACTATATCTATCTCTCAGCTACTCTGTTTCAAAATACTCCTTCTAGAAATGTGATGTGCTAACTGAGAAAACTTTTTTCTTTATTTCTTCCTTTGAAGACAAAGACAGGGATTTGTTTGCTGCAGGATGGTAATCAGGAGCCTTTCAAAGTACGACTGCACTTAGCCAAAGATATTTTGATGATCCAGGAGCAGGATGTGATCTGTGTGTCTGGTGAGCCTTTCTATTCTGGTGTAAGTAGTTGGTTTTTTTTTCTTTCAAATGTACTTCATGTAAAGCAAAAATACTCTGTATGTGTCTCTGTGTGTGCTTGCACACATATGCATGCTTCTACAGCTTGATATTTCGTTTTATATTCTTAACTTTAAGTATACTTTATTGTATCTTGTTTTGTAAGTAAATCTTAGCAATATTCATGTAAGAAGCAGAAATAAGAGAAGGAATCAGTTATATGCATGACTATATTTTTGTTTCTCTACGCTCACCCTGGAATACTGCACCCACTAGATGGGATAAGAATAACACAGTGAATATGGATACATCAATGTATTATACTTGCATATCTGAATGTCATCTGTGGAGTAAGGCAATTGATGGATAACTTACTGGCAGGGCTTTGCTGGTAGAGGAGTTATCTGCTATCTTCTGTTGCATTGTTTGCTTCGTATGGTAGAACAACACCAGACTTCATACATGCTGCCAGTCCATGCTGCAAAGGTTACTACTTTTACCAGCACATCATGCTTATAAAGATGGACTTAAGCTGGAATAGTGTAATAGTGCTATTTATGTATTATTGTTTTTTGCATGATGTGTCGATTTCTGATTTAAGCATCATATGGAATTTTGTGAATAAGAAACAGAGATTAGAAGACAATTATTTGGAAGTTCTGTAAAATGTTATATAGAATAATATTGTGGGTTTGGAAATATTGTAATGCTAATTTTTTATTTTGTTCTAGAAGATAACTAAAATAATAGAAACTATTTACTATGAATTTCTATAGACATTTTTATAGATTCTGCAATTATATTTTGTAGACATATTTTTAATATTTATGTGAAACTGTCATAAACATTCTCCTTTCCCTTTAATAAATAAAATTATCAGAGATTTTCTTGTTAAATCTTGGGACATATGGTAGTGTTTATGGGAGATATAATCTATTTATGTGAATGTGATGTCTCTGCTGTTATGTCTGTCTGCTGTATTAGTTAATTGCCACTGTTGCCACGTTTTTATATACAAGTAGAATAAAGAGATACAAAGCAGAACCCAGAAAAAATAGGTAGAATGTTAGCACTGCTAGCAGTATGGAAGATTAATAGAAACTGTAACAGAGAATCCATCTCAATGTCAGGAACATCCCAAGGTGGATGGTTCCGAGTTGTTCTCTGAAACAAAAGCAACACTGCCTACACTGTCTTCATGCAGGCCGGGTTTATTTGCCTGACAGATTTGTTGACAATGGAATGCCAGATAAATACGTTTTACTAATACAGGTCTGTGTGCTTTATTTGGAGTATAGATGCTTCTTTTACAAATCAGAATATACAGGACATCTAGCACCCCAGACAGGAAGAATATTTGAGTTCAAGCCCAAGCTGTACTTCTTCAATTAGGAACACACACTGTGACACCATTACTCCAACTCCATTCTGGCATTATTTATTAAAAGATTTTATTACTCAAAAATATGACTTTAATTATTGTGCCGTAATATCTATTACTTCTTCTGAACCTTTAAGTGTTCATGAAATGCATGTTTGTTTGGTTGGTTTTTTTCCATTTCACAGCAAGGCTTTTCCTTACAGTTTTGCCCTCTTTAGTTTTGCAATGGCACTGTAGAAAACAGTGGATGATTTGCATCACCAATTGCACTCTCCCTGACTTATTTGCATATTGAATTCATAACTGATTAACTGATTGATATTAGTGTGGTGAGGAGGACTTTCTTGTCTCTTGGAAGTGTCGTTGTTAGGCTTGTGACTTTTGAGTGCTTTGCCCTGATTTCCTCTGGGATTAAGACTAGGTCTTGGATCAGTAGGTTCGTTCCAACTAAGGATGACTGGCATTTCACAGACAGTTAACTGTCCTTTTGTCACAGGTCATTTAAATCATCTGGAATCATGTGCTTTGATTGTATAGCACAATCAGGCAAGCCCTATGGGGTTCCTTTTCTTTGTGGTTTTTCCTCATTTTTATTCCTGATTTTTTAGTTTTCTTTTTTTGTTAGTTTGTTTTTCTGTCTTTTACTTTGCCTGGTTGATTTTGGTCTGTTCTTTCTGTCATTCTAAATGACAGACCTCATCTATTTTTCTTTTACATTCATCCTTCAGAGGAAGAGCAAGTGTTTTCATTAGCAACTAACATTGAATGACTCGTAAAACAAACTGGAGAATAAAAATAAAACTTGTAATTGAGGAACAATAAGATTAAATTTTGTAGAAAAGTAGCTACAGTAAAAGTTCTTTTAAATCTGTTTTAATAAAACAAATCTTCAAATAACTTTATTATAAGGTTTTACTTAACTGCTTCTGCACTGTAAGGAGCTTTACTATGTTTTTAGTTCAGAACAGTATCTTTTCTGTTTGTTGGGTCTGAATCAATTTGCATGCTCCTCTGTGTAGGATAGACTTTTAAAACGCACTTAACGTTCCAGCGGTGTCCCAATCTGCATCCTGTGGAATAATCTAAATGGAATCAATGCCTTCTTAAGAATGAGGTGCTGCTTGATGGTCTAAGGACCTAGTTCTTAATTTAGAACACTTCCCTTTTTGGTAATTGTAGTTCTAGTTTCCTGAAAATAAAGAGGTGCAAAGCAATCTGATTTCTTCTTTCATTGTATACAGTCTGAAATAAGAAATTAAAATACAAAAAAGATTTAAGGCAACATAAACAATGTTAAATAGTAAAAAATTCCAAAAAAACCTGGCATCTGTTTCTGTAGAAGGCTGAACAAAATGATGGCATTCATTAGGGTCCTGCAGCAACTGTACCTGTAGCAGTCCCATAAAGCATCAAAGATCATTCCAGCAATCACAGATTAGATCTAAATTTGAGCATCAGTTGCATCAATAATTATTATAGCGATTCCTTATATGTGGAACAAGAAAAAATGCTTCCCAAGATACAGAAACTTCATGGATTCTGTACTATGTTGCTAGTGGATAGCTGATATAGATTTCAACTTCAGTGTGAATGATCAGAATTGAGATAGAAAATTTTGTTCAAAGCCTAGAAGGCAGTATCTTTATTGATCCAAATTAATTTCTTGCCTGTATAGAGGCTTTATAGTATGGGAAGCGCATGCCTGACTTGGAGTACTTTGTGTTCTGAAGATAGCCATGAGTCTCTCTGTGGGAAAACTGGATGATAAGACTGGTGACTGTTAAGTCAGGTACACATTTGCTCCCCTAAAGTACTGAACCCTCACAGAATGTTTTTCCATAATCATGGTAGTGCCAACAGACAGTTTTTGTATAATTATAATTGTCATAAATCTCTATGACACTTACCTGTGGTAGAGAAATATAGGATTTTTACCCTTTTCATCTGAAAAAGAAACACCTTGAAAACAACTGAATTAAACCATATAGGAACTTTGTAAGTATTGATGGTAGAACTAGAGATTTTTATTTTATATTGCCTTTTAAACATATTTATTGAATTACCTGAAATTATACTCACAAAAGTTTGTTATATGGTGTTCCAGAGGACAACGTACAATAAGGCAACTTCTAGTCTTTCTAGATGTATAGGTCAATAGGCTGAACTAACAAGGATAGCTTAATACTTACCTCGTTGAAAGTTATGATTGGAGAGGGGATAGCCTAAAATATGATGTGTCTGACCTGAAACATGACTCTTCAGTCAGTTTATTCCTAGGAAAAGTTTCCAGAATCAACTGCAATTCCAGAATCAAAATTTTTACTTTAGTTAATTCTCACGATTTCTAACACCTTTCATCAACATCTGAAATTCAAGTAAAAGGGTTATTGTGTTTTATCAAGACAATAATTTTATGTGTCTAGGAAGCCATGGTGGTGGGTTTTATTTTCTTTAATACGTTTATTTGTTTGCTAATTATACTCAGAATTTTTTTCTAATTAAGTCCATGTTCATATAAGATCTGTAAATCAAGGATATGACAGTGCACCATCTGAAAAGATGGATGATTTGAATCAGATACTGTTTTTCTAAAATAAACTGAAATAAACTGAGCAGCTGGCAATTTGCTAAGATCAGCTGCCAGAACTGTTTGCATCTTTACACATTTTTCTTAAATGTTTTGTTAAAGAGCCATAGATTTTTCAAAATACTGCTAACTCACCTGGTGATAAGAGACAGGTGATTCTCATTGCTTTTGAAGAATGTAATTCTACGCTACTGTGTAAATGCATTATTTAATTAAACATTAATAATTTACTGTAACTTTTTTAAAACTTTTTAATTTTTTGGGGAGATTGATGTGAAGATCATTCATAATTTCAATGCTAATAAAAAGTAAACGCACATATAACTGAGGTTGATACAAATGTATCTGAATGTAATCTATGGACTGTAATTGGTTTTTTTGATAGATGAAAAACCTTCATTAATAAACATCTTTCAAAGGTCAGAAAGCAACACTGACTGAAATTGTTGAACTGTAGCCAGAACTGATTTCTGGCATTATTAATTGCACAATCAGTCTTTTTCTTGGTAAGAGAAGAATATATCACTTCTAAAGTTGTCCTTTTGCTATTGCCTATTGTGAAATCAACCGTGTTGAAAGATTTATATTTCTATACAAAGCCCACATGGTACTGAAAAAAAAAAAAAGTTGCTCTAGAGATAGTTTTTCAACTTATAAACTCTGGTGTTTGTGATGTTTTGAATTTAAATTATGAAGGTCTTAGTAGCTTTTAAGTATAAGTATAAATTCAGAACCTATCACTTCACTGTGACTTGCCTGAGCAGTCAGATTAACTTATTACATTTCCGTTGCTTGCACATTTTAGGGTATTGGAGACTTCCTGAGAGTGAATTTTAAATCTAATACATTGGATCATTCTTTTTTGAGAGTTTAAAATTTTTCATATTTTTTGTATAGATAAAACAAGTTCAATTAAAGATTAGTAATGTTAATGAGTATAAAAAATGAGTGAAGAAAAAATGAAAAGTTTAAAATCATGAACATAAGATTTTGATGTTTTTTCTGTATTGTATTTATTTTGTTATTTATTTACTATTTTGATTCTGTTGTGTGATGGAATAGTATGAGTGGTGCCAAAGTGAAACTCCCTGACCTGAAGAGAACTGCAAATATGTGAACAGATAGATCAACTTTCAAGCAGTTTCCGTTCTTGTAACTGTCACAAAGCTACCAGTAAGAATGGCGAACTTTTTCTTGTCATGTTGGTATCTGTCAGCTATTCAATGGAGTGAATCTATTTTTTCACTGATGCTGTCAAATATCTATTAGATGGCTGTAACTTTTTTTTTTTTCTGCCAATCTAGACAGCTTTTTTAAATGACAACCTAGAACTGGCAGATGTAAATATGATTACTTAGGGACAACCCAAGCCAGCTTATTTTTCTGAAGCTACTTAAAAGTAGAAAGCATAACAATCTACTAAATTTCAAACACAAGACTGCCATTTATAAAGCTGAATTTAGAAGAGTAGAATGAGCTTTATCTCGTTCTCTTACAAAAGAAGACAAATATTGCAAACCAGAAGACATTTGGAGAATCCAAAGTTCATTGATCAATGGCAGTATATGATGTGAAGCAGTAGCTGGAAATTGTAGTTATCATGAAGCTGGAGAGCGTTTGTTATTATGCCTAGTGAGAATTCAGATTCATAGTGACTTGGTTTTGTGGTTTTTTTTTTTCTCTGTTACTTCTATATTAATGCAGTACTAAGAAATGCTAAGAAATCAATCCTAGGAGTAGAACTTTATAAGCAGATTTTTAAGTGAATGTTTCTGCTTTTAGACATATGCTGTAGGGCTGGCAACATTTTGAAGTGAGAGCAAGCAGAAGGTTGAGTTCTCTTGCTCTTTCCAGTCAGTATCCAACAACACAGTTGGATTTACCATCCTCAGCCTCCAGCACAGCTGCAGAGAAGCAGGAATTTCCAATTGACAAGTCATTCTGCCTCCATTCCTTAATTGCCAACCTTCTCCAGTGGCATGAGGAACTGAAATAAGGAGATAATGTCACATGATAGAAATTGTTAGCAGATGAACCAGACTGCTGGCAAACCTTGTTAACACTATTAATTCAAATCAGAAATGTGACTGACCTCTATGAAGTGTCCTTTACATTCAGAATGAGCGTAAGTTTTGGTTGCTCGTGTTGATTAATCTGAAGAAATCCAAAGAGAGAGAAGCATTACCCAAAAGAGGATATAAAATCTTCTGTCTTGAAAATGAATGAAATAATTCAATTTAAAAAAAAACCTCATTGCATTTTCTTATTTCAAAATGCAGAGGCATTACTAATAGCTGATAAACTACAGAGAGCATGGTCTTGAAGATGCTATGGCATCAAATGTTAACAGGTTGACCTATGAAGTCGCTGCCAATGTATTGATTATATCTTTTTATTTCAGTATTACATTTTAAAAATTATATTCCAACATTTTCCTTTTTTTTCCTATATTTTTCCATTTGTGCTGTTGTAGATTCCTCTTCATGTCTATTCCTCATTTCCCACCTACTGTTTTGTCCTGCAGCCATTAGCTTTATTCTGTGTTCTTCCTTACTGTCTATTCTAGCCATTGTGAAAAGAGAGGTCTTATCTTCTGTCTAGACTTAGACGAATTAATTCTTCATGCTTCTACTCTTGTAAGATGAATAACCAGACACATCAGTGTCCCAAACTGCAAATGTAATATTTACACCCTAGTTAAAAAGTTGAGTAATGGAATACTGAATTTTCACATGTTGATAGCTCAGTTTTATGAAGAGTTTTGAAGTTTCTTCCTCTTTCTGTTCAGCTGTTACTTGACTACTTTAATAGAGACAGATCATTTGATTATATTCAATTACTATTTTATATTGTGCAGAATAAATAATTTGTAAGTATTACTAATTAATCATTATTGTTAAGAGTCACTTAAGCAATTATAAACTTTATTTTAGATCAGATACCAGTCAGTATGAAAATACTTGAATCTTTACTGTGACTAAATGTAAATAGCTAATAATTACATAGAACTCTCTATTTTTTCTTTCCTGACTATTGTTGCAGTGTGCTCACAAGGTCATTCTTCACTTCTAATCTCATTTAAGATGACATCTCTGATCTCAAGAAGATCATATGGATTTTAAAGAGAAATTTTAATACCTCTTTAATGAAAGCCTAAAAAACATTGCTTCTGTTTCACTGCATAGCTCTGAGGAAGAAATTTTTTGGCAGAACTCTTAGCTCTCCTTTCCAGTCAATGAACATATGTGTGGATGAAGAATTTTCTGAATTAAAGGCATGGAAAAAGTTGACAGCTTGGCAGAAGCTTTGAGTTTTTCAATAAAATGATAACCACTTTTGTTCTGTTCCAGGAAGCAGCTTATAAAACACTGCTCTGAATCTTGTATTTGAAGATCCTAGGAGCTCTAGCTTTCCATTTGTTTGGTGTAACACAGATGACAAATGTGATAATGGAATTGCAAGCTCACATGACATTTTGTGTAGTCTTTATATTGAACTTAGTAGTTTTTCATTAGAATCAAGTTTTATTTTGTAAGCTTGGAGATGAAGTTGCTTTTGGAATTTACAAACCCATGGGAAATTCAGTCATAGAATACTGCCATATGCTAGAAGAGGGGAAAGCAAAACTAAGTAAAGTTTTAGTAGGCAAATCTATACCTGACACAGACTTTTATTTAGATTTTGTTTTAAGCAGATAATGGGAATCAATGGAGCCGCACTATCTTTATCCTGGAACAGCATAAATGGTCAGTCAGGATACTGGTACAAAATGTGTTTCCTACCAGAGTTGTCACCATATTTTATTCATGACTATTTGTATTGCATTTTAAGAACGTAAAGCTATTAGACAGTGAAAAGCATTTTATTATTGTTATTGTTCATTTGAAATGTTAATTCAAGGCAGCAGAACAAAATAATTTGCTTCAATTTGCTAGTCAAACTTCTTTATTGTATTAATCATTATATTATGATTGTATTTTACATAAAAATATAGTGCTTTGCAGACAAAATTTATTCAGTTCCCCTTGGCAGAAGATGGCACTGAAAATGAATCTTTGTTTGATTTTTTTGACTGTCATATATAAAAAGTTACATGCAAGTCATGCAATCAACAGAAGGAAACTTACTTAGATAAAGAAGTTTTCTAGCAAAACATTTCAAAGCTTTTATCTGCCATCAAAATACTTATTCAAGTTACTTTGTAGCTGTAAAGTGAGTATTCTTCTTTCCAAATTTAAATTTAATATCCTGTCTCTATTCTCAATGGAAGGCATAGATAAAGATTATTATCGTCTAACTTGGGCACCTACTTTGACTCACCTGTATTGAATGTATTTATTTTTCCTTACTGATTGCAGAAGAAAACTTGCCCTGACTGATGGCTTGATTTTAGATGGATTAGCTTCAGTTAGATGAGTCCTATTATTTATCTTCTAAACTTCTGGGTAAAAGTGAGAGGAGCTGATAAGAGCTGGTGTCTGATCCTAACCCAGAATTCTGCTATATGAAATGTGTGATGCTTCTGACACCCTTCTGATGTGCCAAACCCTGTTTTTCCTCCCTGTTCATTGTGCTCCTGGTTGGTCATGCTCCCTAGGGGCTGCACTTGTATGTGAGAGGAATTGGCATCCATTGCTCCTGTCCTGAGTCAGAGCCGCCACCACTCCATCAGGAGCTTGCCCTTTCCTGCTCAGGGGTGGTGCTGGGGTACCTATCTCTCTCCACATTTTTGCCACTGTTGTATTGCCGCTTTAGGAAGGAGTCCTTCAACACAAACTTCCCCTCTGGAGCCCTTTACCTTGGTGGCTTGATGTGTAACACATTGCTAGAGTGGATCTTCTTTGCACTGTGTTTTTAAAGTTCAAATCATTTCAGTAACAGTCCAGACCTGAAATATTTACTATTCTAATCTCAGTGGAGACAGAAAAGAATCTAGAGAAATTACCAGACAAAACACTCTGGTAAATTATGGTGGGCAGGGACATTACAGTTGCTTGAAATTTTCTGTTCCCTTTGCTTACTTTTACACAATTTTATCTAGTTTGTAATCTGTTATGCTGGGAAATTATTTCTGAAGCACACATTTCTTTCTCTGAAAAACTGATGCAGGACACAGTGCAAAATGTTTCTAGTTTCCTGTCGGACAGCACTAGTAAACGCACAAAAGACCCCAAATCAGGTATTTTCAGGGCTACCTTGACTCTGTCGTAGCTTGAATGAAAACCGGAAAGATTATTTTATTCACGTTTTTATATGGGTACTTGTGTAAAGGAAGACAACAACAAGGATAGAAATATGCTACAGGATAGCTTTCTATTAGGCTTTTTAAAAGGATAGATCTAACTTAGAATATATTCATATGCTACTATTTAAACTTTACAGTCATTACTGACATATTATGAACTATTACACAAATTTTAATGAAGATTTATATTTTTACCTGAGCATGCTACTTAATTTGAAATTTAATTGTAGTGTGATATTCTTTATTCCGTTCATGGTTAATAGAATATCAAACCGGTTTATTAAAAGGTTGCTATTTTTTAACCTTTTCTTAAGTAACACAAGTGTTTTAGGTTTGATTTGAGCATGTATAGCAAAAATACTAGAGTGCATTGATTAGAGTGTACATGTCAACCTTCTTTTATTAATTACGTATTCAACAGAAACTTGAGCTAGAAAAAAGGTGGAGTTAATAGGAAAAATACAGCTACCAGAGGAGCCACAGCTGAGTGTTTCATGCATGTATGTGTAAACTCAGCTTAGACCACACGTCAAACTCTGGCCTATATTAGTTTATCCTGACTATATTATCAGCAGGATTACCTGCAGATGAAGATTCCTGGCAAACAAAAGTTTTCTAGTTGCAGTTTGTGACCTGAAGTAAAATAACTTTGTGGACTGAACCCAGTTTGTAGGAACTTCATTATGACAGTTCCTTCCTAGAAGGTGTGATTCTCATTTTAGGCAATCCATTTTGTCTTGCTATTTAAAATATTGGACTAATTTGTACTTGTTTTTTCTGCAGTTACACAATTTATATTTGTCAGAAATGTGTAAAGGAAAGAAAGCAGTTATTTTTTCCCCCAAATTCGGTAATATTGATTTTCCAAAACTCTTACGTGGTAGCCCTATGCCCTTTCTTTTCCTTTCTCTATATGGAATAAGGAGGGAAAAATAGCTCTGTAGAGATTTCATCCTGTCTGGCAATATTATGTTTATGATGAAGGACTTACTCAAATCTGACTGATACTTACAAACTGTACTAATTATGCTTTATTATACAAACATGTATAAATAAAGTAGACACTCAAACTTATGCTATGCAGTATATGTAATGAAACCAGTATGAAATCTAGACCACATGTGGAGGACAAGAAAAAAATCTATATATTCTATATGTTTTTGTCTGGACACATGTCATATCTGCTACTAAGTTTTTTTACTGCCAACCAAATTGACTAATACTAAATGATCTCTGCGAATAAAGTCAACAAGACAGACTAGGAAAAAAAAATCTTTTTTTTGTAAATGTTCATGTCTAAGACAGATGCTAGCCTAGTTTTTACAGAAGAATTTTTAGGATGAGCAATAGAAGGAAAAAAAATAGGCTGCTTTAAATAATTCCATCTGTAATAACACCCTTTTAATGATTGATTGCAATTTTTAAACCGTTGCTCTGAGGTCAATAGTGGCTGTATTTGTATTAGTTTTTTTAATTTGGATCAGGAGTGTGCTTTGAAATGAATTTCTGGATCATGTGCACTTACAATGCTTGGGTTCACATCACTAATCGGTTTTGGCGTACACAAGCTGTATTCCTTTTGGGTGAAACTAAATTGGAAAATGTGCTGTGGGGGTGCAGTTTATGTATTTCAGAATGTAGTGCTCAAGTTAGTACCTCTAAAATACATATGTTGTGCCCTGTTAAATTCTACAACTTCGTTCTTATTGCATTGCAGCGCTTGGTAGTGTACTGAGACCCAGTAACATATGAATTGAACAAATGAATTTTTGTCTGAGACACCACCTCTGTTTTAGTTACAAACTTTCTCATTTTCCTTTGCAGCAGAGGTTTATTGGGATTTTCATGTTCAGTAACTATCAAATTCATTACAGTAGGAAAAATCAGTGTAGGATGGTAGTACAGAAACAACTCTTTGAAGTATGAATACAGATAATATGGCACAAAACATTAAAT
The DNA here is from genome assembly GCF_032191515.1 of Phaenicophaeus curvirostris. Taxonomy (NCBI): domain Eukaryota; kingdom Metazoa; phylum Chordata; class Aves; order Cuculiformes; family Cuculidae; genus Phaenicophaeus; species Phaenicophaeus curvirostris. The sequence continues at coordinate 56,544,813 of NC_091394.1, forward strand.
CTAACAGAACCGGATTTTTTTTTACCTCAGGAAAGAACAGTAACAATTAGAAGACAGACTGTAGGAGGATTTGGATTAAGTATAAAGGTAAGATGATTTTTTTGATCTGTTATTCCATGCTACACAAAAAATATCTTTGTAAATAATTAATGTTACTTTTAATGAGGAAAAAACAATATCTTAGAGGGCTAGAAGCAATAAAACAAGAATGTTCTGGGATATTAGATACTGTTCACAGTAGGCAACCAACTACTACAGGGGCCTGTGGAAAGGAACACAGTGGAAAGATCCATCATCAAGCTTAGCAACTCTGTAATAAGATTTGATATGAGAGTTGAATGGTATTTGCAACTGCACAGACTGAACTTCTGTTCAACAGCGCTCTGATTTAAGTAGTTATTAATTTATCCCAATTTACAGCTGCCTGAAGGAGAAGGACCTGGGGGTGTCGGTTGACAGCTGACTGAACATGAGCCAGCAGTGTGGCCAGGTGGCCAAGAAGGCCAATGGCATCTTGGCTTGTATCAGAAACGGCGTGACCAGCAGGCCCAAGGAGTTTATTCTCCCTCTGTACTCAGCACTGGGGAGACCGCTCCTCGAATCCTGTATTCAGTTCTGGGCCCCTCACCACAAGAAGGATGTTGAGGCTCTGGAGCGAGTCCAGAGAAGAGAAACAAAGCTGGTGAGGGGACTGTAGAACAGGCCTTATGAGGAACGGCTGAGAGAGCTGGGGTTGTTTAGCCTGGAGAAGAGGAGGCTGAGGGGAGACCTCATTGCTCTCTATAACTACCTGAAAGGAGGTTGTGGAGAGGAGGGTGATGGCCTCTTCTCCCAAGTGACAGGGGACAGGACAAGAGGGAATGGCCTCAAGCTCCACCAGGGGAAGTTTAGGCTGGATATTAGGAAAAAAATTTTCACAGAAAGGGTCATTGGGCACTGGAATAGGCTGCCCAGGGAGGTGGTTGATTCATCTTTCCTGGAGGTGTTTAAGGCACAGGTGGACGAGGTGTTGAGGGGCATGGTTTAGTGTTTGATAGGAATGGTTGAACTCGATGATCCGGTGGGTCTTTTCCAATCTAGTGATTCTATGATTCTATACAGTGAAAGGCACATGGAAAAGGCTATAAGTTCGTCAGTTCTCTTACAAAGAATACCACATTAATTTACTGGAATTCATTAGTAGGACAGAAAGTCTTATTGCTTCCTCATATTGTTTATTTTGCTGTAGATCATGTAATGGCAGCAATTTATCATGTTAGCATATTTTTTCTCTCCAGTAAGATTTAAGAACATATCTAAGGTTAGATGAACCTTTTTGAGATGGGAGGGGATGAGAGGAAGGAAGAGTTAATAAGTTTTGTGATCATAACCTTTCTGTAGATCTGTATTGCCATGATTCTGAAAACCTTACCTTAGTGTTGAATCTCAGTGTAGACAACGCAACATTAATTTTATCTTCTAAATACAGCAGTCCTCAGCTTCAAATAACAATGGAAAAAGTGAAGTGTACTTCACATGAATGCAAAGAGGCTTATATTATGCATATAAAGTATACACTTTCCTCTGAACATCAGCTAGTACTGACCTTATAAGAAGTGGCTCAGCAGAAGCATTAATGTGCCTTTGTGTTGTCATTGATAAGAATATTGCTGAACAGAAATACTAGTTCTTAAAGCATGTCTTGGTATACTTGGTGCTATCTTATTGACCCACTGAAGTCCCCTATTCAAGGAAAACTAATTGCTATTTTGTGGTCAAAGACTCTCATGGGTTCAGCTAACAGCCACAAGTTATTTTCCTGTAGTGTCCTTATAGATTACAGTTCACTGAATAATGATAAAGTAATGCATTCCAGTGTAAAACCAAGTGTAAGGCTGAATGAGATTTTAGTTCGCTGGTGCTAAGAAATAACTGGTTAAAGTAAGGACTTCTGAGGTTTGGAAAGCAGATCTTAAAAAAAAGGCACTAAACCTGATTTTTTAGTTGTACATTACAATGGGTTATCTTTTAGAATTAAATTTGCTGAGAAGTTCAAGATCACATTGTTTAAGTATCAGGTGCATTGTATAAAATAAAATACTGAGAAACAAATACTGAATGTACAGATGGTCTTTCTTAAATTAGTAGAGCATATAATCTTAAAATTTTAGAGCAAGATATTTGTTCTGAAAAAGAGATTATTGGAAGTTGCAAAAGTATTTAAAAATACGAAAACTGATTGTGAGTTCAGGCTAGAAAATAATTTCTTTTTCATAAGGTCCTGTTTCAATAGGGAAATATAACAATATGAAACTATATCAGGTGCATTAAAAGGAACTGCAATAGAATTTGCAAGTAAAAGCTTTAAATTAAATTATTTTATTTAAATATGTTTTCAAGATTTATTTTATTACATAGATATTTTGATCAAAGTTAATCCAAGTTATAGAGAAGTAAAGCTACATAAATTTGGGTGTGGGTAGACAACTATTGTAAAGTTTTGGAATAACTAAAAATCAGGTGATAAAGTACCTTCAACAGATGTTTTTAAATACAAAATACTCTTTCAACGAAGGAAACTCAAACTTATCCAGATGGTATAGATTAGATAATGAAAATGTTTAGCAGATTTCTATAGTCTAATAAATTATGTTGCTGGTTATCAGGCAATACAATTCATTTAAAAATATTTATTTTAAAAAATCAATGAATTTGGGGTCTATTTTGCTATTTCTGTTCTAAGTATTCCTACATTCTCAAAGAGGAAGGTTGACACGCAGTTGGATAACCAACACAATCTAAACCAAATAGGTAATTAATATAATCTGCTATTTTAATTTTAAACTATTATTAAGAAATAACTTAGAAATGGGCTTTTTAGGCATTCCTTGTCAGTTCCACTCTGAATAGTGCCAGTTTTCTCTTTATAGTCATGGGATGTTTTCTTTTGCAGATGAGTGATATTACTTTTGTTTTGTCTTGTTTTGGAAGATTCCTGAATTTTAATAAAGGACTTAAATTTAGTACTAGTTTTAAATGTAGAAGTAATTATTTTGTAATAATGCCTAAAAGTAGAGGTCTAGAAGTCAGCCTGTAGGGGTGAGGGGACTTAGGCCTTTCCACTTGTTTCAGTAACTGTATGTCTCATAACCCTATATACTATAGTAGTTCCTGTTGTCTTGCAGCTCTCAGATTATTTAAAGATGGAGGTTATCTGAGGACTTACTTCTGGCAACAGTGTATATCAGAGGATGCAGTTTATCTGTGGTGTGATTTATACCAGTATAGTGATAATTGAATCTTGGTTTAAAATATTCAGTTGTGCTTTGATATGAACTTTTCTAGTTTTGGCATTGAGCTCTAGATTATTATCATGCCTTTTCTTTTTGCAGATTTAAACTACCCATTTGTTTTCACAAGGCTGATATGATCAAGTCATCTTTAAACATTCTGTTCAGTAAATTTTGAAAATGTCTTATTCCACCTTAAGTATTCTGGACACTTGGATATGTTTATTTTCCTGAGGAGAAGAAGGTCAAAATGTTACTAATTCTGAAATGGAACTGTCTAGTTATCTTTTGGTGTCTTGTCTATGAAGGGAAATCTCTTCTTGTGTGTTATAACTTGGATGCTCGAACTACATTTATTAAAATCAGAGACTCAGCTAAGAGCTTAAAAAAATCTGTTTGTGAGCTTGATTTTTACACAAGATCCAAAATTAATACCTTTAAAAAAATCTCCTATAATCCAGTTTTTGCAGATTTGAAAGAAGAAAAACAGAAGTGTTGTTTTTTTCTGTACTTCATGTTGCTGAAGTTAATGATAAAAGTGATTGATTTCAAAGCAGAACTGATCTGTTTTACACTCTCCAGAATGAATTATTTTACAATTGCTGAAGCCGCTTTAGAAATCTCAGTAATAAAACTCTCTTTGTGAAGGAATATCCATTGAGTTAGATGTAGAAATTGTTAACTGTAGTGTAATATTTCAGTTACTTATCACATCTCTGAGAAGTCTGAGATGCAGAGAAATTCAAGAGAAACACAAGAAACTGCTGAATGAGTGACTTGTGAAAGAACATCATGTTTCTCAATAATTGGAGTGTTGTGTTCTTGCAGAAATAAGCAATTAAATTGATAGTTCATTAAATAAAGTTTGCAGATACAGTCTGACTCCTGGCTACCGGGACTCTGTACTGTGCCATTTTCCTGCCTTTATTTTCATATTTTTCTTAAATGATGAGTAGCATTGCAGATCTACCTAGACTTGGTTTGACTTAGAATCATAGAATCATAGAATGGCTTGGGTTGGAAGGAACCTGAAAGATCATGTAGTTCCAAACCCCCTGCCATGGGCAGGGACACCTCCCACTGGATCTGGCTCCCAAGGCCCCATCCAACCTGGCCTTGAGCACCTCCAGGGATCAGGCATCCACAATCTTCTTCTGTTCTACTCCCTTATGCCTGAGGACCATGTCCGAGGGGGTCCTAGTGAATAATTCCTTGAGAGCTGGAACTCTGCTTTCCTGAAATTTAAGGTCCTGACTATACTCCTCACTCACCTCATATCCCTGAGGACCTTGAACTCTGCTAGTGTGTGATCACTGCAGCCTAGCCTGCCTCCAATCCTGATGTCACTGATGAGTTCATTTGTATTAGTGACCATCAGGTCCAGTACTGCATCCCCTCAGGTGGGGGTCTCTATTAGCTGGACTAAGAAATTATTTTAATGTACTCTAGGATTCACCTGGATTGTCTACAGCTTGCTGTGCTGCTTTACTAGCATATGTCAGGATGGTTGAAGTCCACGAGTAGGATGAGAACTTGTGAGCGTGAAGCCTCCTGTAGCTGGAGAAAGAAGGCTTCATCAGTTGGCTCTCCTTGATCAGATGGCCTATAGTATACCACCAATCACAAGGTTCCTGTTGGTTCTTCTGTCTTTAATTTTGAATCACAAGCTTTCAACCTGCTTGTGGCTACTCTTCAATGACAGCTCTTCATATTCTATCCCTTTCCTGAGATAGAGGGCAATGCCTCCACCCCTCCTTCCTGGTCTGTCCGTTCTGAACAGCCTGTAGCCATCAACAGCCACACTTCAGTCATGGGATTCGTCCCATCAAGTTTCTGTAATGGCAACTAGATCATAGCTTTCTAGTTGCGTGGTAGCTTCCAGCTCTTCCTCCTTGTTACCCAAGCTTCATGGGTTTGTGTAGAGGCATGGGTTTGTGTAGCTCGGGTTGTTTTGTTTTTTTTTTTTTCCAGCTGACTTTTAAAAGATTTTGACTTTAAATTTTTTTACTCTAAAATTTTGACTTTAATTTTTTTTGACTTTTTGAAGTTTGACTTTAAAGTTGACTTAATCAAAAAATCTCTAAAGCAAGGGTGTGCACCCATTCTACTTATGCTTGTTTACATGATTTGATGATTTTCTTTCTCTTCATTCATTCTGTGATACTTTTTTATTAACTCTTTTTCTCTGTGTTTCAAATTGAAACAATAAAAAAGGCTAGAAAGCTTTAATGAAGAGATGAATCATATAGCTTTTAATTTAAAAATTTATGTTTTCATCTTTAAAAGCTTGCTTACTTGCAGAAGTTGGTGTTGAATGCATTTTGAAAGTGGCATTTGCATAATAGCTATACTATTCTATTATAACATTAAACAGTGCCAGTGTTAGTTGTCATGTTATTGTCCATATTGCTTAATTGTTAACATGATTCCTGGCACAGTTTTGGCTTATACTAGCTAGTATTCTCCAAGACAGCGCGTGAACATAATTCAGAGCTTTATATGGACAGCTTCCAATAGGGAACGTGTATAAAGTCATCGTTTTTTGGTTCTGTCCTCATAGACATGAGCCATATTTTGCCACTAGACCTTAAAGATAAAACAAAGAGGCCCATTTTTGTTAGTGGAATAAGCGTTGCCCTTTTTTATGAAATAAAAATGTCACCTATATGGACTCACTTTGAAGGTGCTGAAGTCCAACAGTTGGTCCAGATTTTATAGACTCTTTCTGTTTAGAAAAACAAAGTAGTAATTTTCTTATTATACTTGGAGCCAAACACATGCCAGCATTTGTCAATAACTGTTGCTAGTTTCAGTTGCCCTATTTTAAATAGGTCTAAAACTAGAGAAAAAAATCTCATACATAAAAACTGGGATAAGAAAATATCTTTACAACTGTGACACTTTGAAAGGAGGTTTGTGTGACCTCCCATCTGTAATGGTCAACATCCAGGCCAGTGAGCTGCAAAAACTGCCAGTAATTAGAGCCTCCTCTGCCTCTTCTAGCAGGATTACCTCTGCAGGTGGACTGCTGCCTTTACTCCAGTTTCATCCTTGTCTGCTTAAGGAAAAATTACAGAGAAAATTTGTATTAGGAAGACATGTCCACCTAAGAGGGAGGGGAAAATCTGAAACAATGGAAAAGTGGCCACTCTTCCCAGAAGTTCCTGGAGTTACTTCTGAGCCTGTAATACCAGAATTTGAACACGCATACACTTTTTATTCTACACTACAGAGAATCAGGTTTGGAGGAAGCAGGTTGCAAGGGTGTAGTATCAATCTGAAGTAGTATTCAATAAGATGTTGCAAGAATGCATATTGTTCTTTTAGCTTGCTGAAGATTGCTCACAATGACTGGGTATAAATAGATGGTCATCTATTGTCTCTTTCCCATTTGGAATTTTTGTTTCTTAGAATAGCAGGCAAAACCTCATATGACTAATTTAAAAAGAACCCTTCATGCTGGTCAGGCAGGTGTGCAGTGGGAGGAGATAATTTTCTTCAGTAGACATTACTGAATGCTTCTTCAGATCTGCAGTGTAAATGGATTTAGATAGATACAGTGAGTGAGAGAGGAATAATCATGTTGTGTACATTATGGGCTTGCTTAGTAATAATAATGCTTTTTTTCTTAACTGGAGAGCTGAGTCTAAGAGGGAGGGATGCCATTTTACTGAGAAAAAAAGGAACTATTTTGGCTACGCTGAGCATTAAAGCCTGCACTCCTTTGCTGAGTTTCAAATATGTTGGATAGTACAATCTCAGTGTAACATTGGAGGCTTGGGAAGGGTGACACAATTATTTTCCTGTTTATTTGAAAAATTTGGAAGAATGAAAAGTGCATGTAACTAAGGAAAAATACGGAGGGTGTAGGTTAAGTCTTATAAATTTAGTGAGCTTGAACTGACTACCTAAAGTGAAGCCAACTTTTACTGTTGCTGTTCCTCTGGTGAAAACCATTGAGAGAGATTTCATTAATTATAATGCTACGATTTATTTAGTATGAATTCATCGCTAAGCCTGACTGAAGTGAAGGTAGCCTCGTGGTCTTTGTGGAGTGAATACTCAGTCCATGCTACAGCCATACAAGTACATTCCATGCTTGTAAAAGCTCATCTTGTGCAATGCCAACAGAGTTTTTTTTTTGTAGACATGTAACCATTGTGATATTATTTACTGAGATAACTCAGTGCTTTTAGGACCATTTGCTTTGATAGTCACTAAATGAAGGAACTTTAATCCTATTTAAAACTCTGTGGTTTCACAGGAAATTCATCTTTATTTCATGACATAAGTAGCTGTTGAGTGCAGGAGTCCATTCAGTTTCTAACAATTGGTATTTCATGAAGATGACAAATGTAATGTTCCTTAGACCATCTTAATACCCATGTCAGTTTTTTCCATACCTCACCACTGGGTGCCTGGACCTAAGAAAATCATTGTTTCCAAAGAAGAACTTTGCTGCTGAAGAGAAATGTAAGCAAACCCTTAATCAGGATTCCTAGGTAAAATGAGATTGTGGCAGACTGTCGTTTCTGATGATCTGAATTTGTACCTTTTACACATAGGCTTACACTTTGATGCTTTCTACAGAGGAAAAAAATATTTGTGTCTCTGTATATTTGCCTTTCTCTTCCTTTGAGTTTCCTTTTTATTTAAGGTTTCTTTTTAATACTTTATTCTTTAGCACCATGAATGTTTCCAGTCCCAACAGGATAAATTGAATGAAGCAACAGCATTGAATTGCTATTGAACTGTTGAATTGTTGTCCAGCTTTCCTTTATTTCCCTCCATTTATTTCCACACCTACTGTTCCATTTCTTAATGTTTCTTTTTCTGCGCCTTGCTACTTCTTTGCTCACTCTTTGTGCTTGTGATGGAGATGGAAAAAAATAAAGACTGCTTTGGAGACGAAAAGTCCAAACTTCCTTTTCTCAGGCTTTTGTTTACCTGTTTCTTGCCAGCATGAAATCTAAGTGGTCGCGGTGTGGTTGCCATTGTAGTGTGATGGCCGTTTTGCTTTTGTAGGACACAGTTTTGTACATTAAGCTCTCCCAAATTCACAGAAACCGGTGTCTTTTTCCTTCAAGTCTTGCACAGTTTTGAAAATAATTCAATTCATTTCCTGAAGTGGTGATGGCACCTGAGGATGCCTTGATTAGAGGCGATAAGGAATGAATCCTAATCAATTATTTATTTTAAAAAACATGTAAAATGGAGGAAATGCAGAGTCAGAATTATTTTTGTGGTCTCTCTGAAAACTGCAGTTAGAGAAAAGAGTAAAATATGATTTTAAGCAAAAAGGTATTTCCAGTAACTGATGAGATTGTCATTTATTCTATTTTCAGGGTGGAGCAGAACATAATATTCCAGTGGTCATTTCTAAGATTTCCAAAGAACAAAGAGGTAGGTGTCGGAGTAGTACTCTGTTTTGACATACTGCTTAAAACAATGTTCATTATGCCCCGAGATTCTTCAGGAAGTGTTAAGTAAATCCTATTGATATACAGTTTTTCTCTCCATGTTATTATGATTTCTCACTTTCTCAGAACTTTTCGCAGACATCAACATGATTTGTAAAAAAAATGTTCTTGTAAAGCATTATTTTTAAGGGGAGAAGTAGGAAGGTATTTAGCAAATGAAAATTTTTAACAAATGTAACAAACTTTAATTATTTTATGTTTTTTTTATTTCCAAATGGTTACTGCTAGGAAGCTGTAGCAGATCAAATGTTTGGTCATTAAGACATGGTAACACAGGAAATGAATGCATGTTTTTTTTATACTGGTTAGTGGTGTGATACTTAGACAGGAGTGGGTAATGCCAGAACCTTAATAATACCCCTATGTTATTTCAGTGTTTGATGCTATGCTGTTTAAGCTTTTGCGGCAACACATTCATGGCAAAACTGGTACTGCATAAAGTCTTAACTATAGTTATTTTTAGTGAATGAAATAATATGTGCTAGGAAGATGAATAATGGTTAAACAGCTAATAATATGCACAATGATGAGATGAAGGTTGTGAATCAATAGTAGTACAGTGTATTTAATATCTCTGTTATGTTTGCTTATGTTTATGTACATTTGTGTAAAGTTAGAAACATAAACTTGGAAGCTTTTCCCTCTGTCTGTAATGCAATACTTCTAGGATACTGCCAGCATAAAAATAATCTCATATTCACCCACACAAATAAAGAGAGGTACTAGGTAATCAGCTTATTGAGAACTGATAAGCTCGCCTTGAAATGTAGGTTTGACAGCTGGCTATAGAGTAGCATGGAATGAGCCCATAAGACGGGTAGTGAAGTTAACCTTAAGAAGTTGTACTTGTGACTCCATTCTTTTCAGTATGCATGTAAGCATGACGTACATAACGATGTGGTGTATATTGCCTACACTAGATATTAAATAAGTTTAACTAAGCACACAAAAGTGCACAGTGTTTCAATTTCTTTTTTGTGGGTTTTTTTTTTTTTTCTGCAGTAGCTGATGCATTATTTCTAATCTCAGTACCTAGCTGCTTTCAATAAAAATACTGCTGATTTTTTAAGGATCTGGTTCTAAGGCACATCTCTGGTGTAGATGAAACCAGCTGTCTCCTTGTGTAGAAAGTGATCCCATGTGTCTATGCTAGGGGTCTTTGATACAAAAAATGCTGTTTGACCCAGTGAAGCTCTGCAGGCTTGGTTCTGCCTTCCTCCCAATTGACTTCAGCTCTTTCTTTGTAACTGTACATGAGAATGTGATATTTAGTGCAATTCTTAAAACCAGTGATGGGCATAAGGTGCTTAGACTGAATATAAAGTGTTAGTATGTGCAAGCACAGTGTCTGAAGAAGATACCTTATTTAAGAAAAAAGAAAAAAGAAATCAGAATATTTCTCCTCCAGTAATTTAAGCATCATTTGTTACACGTAGCTAAGATTAGTCCTTCAAAGGCATACTTGAGTATTATAATTTATGCCAAATATCAAGTTTTACAACTCATGCAAATAAGAAAAGGTTTTGTTTCAAGTACACTTCTAGTCTTTTCTGGATATTTTCATCTGTGATGTTATGGAATATTACAGATGACTAATTCCATATAGTCTGTTAACATTCCTTAGTTCTCATATTAGGGGTTATTTACTTCTTTATAGACACCTAAATAATTTTTGTTATATTTCTTGTGTATTCATAAAATATATTTGCATTGGATACATCTATAATACAACACAATATTTTAAACCTGCAATTAGATTTTGTAAATTGCCTGTGGCTTAAAGGGTATCACTTTGTTTTAAAAACCAAAATCAATTTCCTGGTGATTTTGTACAATGTACTGATGGTTTAGCTCTTCAGCATATAAAGTGTTATCTAGCATAAAGATTCCACTGAGCTTATCAAAGACAGAAGATCTGAAGCATCTTTGGTAAAAGTTTGCAAGTTAAATTTGTCGTTTCTAATTAGCTCTGGAGTCTCCATGTTGCTTTTTCCTCAGAGCTTGTAAGAAACAATCTCTCATAGCCAAATAGAACCTAGTTCTACAATCTTTTTCAATTCAGAAGAGCATGCGCTACTTCACCATAATGCCCCGAAGGATATTGATGTTGGATGGAAGATGTTTCGTAGTCTTGCATCTGGGCTGAGTGGACACTTTCATTGTAGCACTGATATACTGGTATTTGGGGATTGAAAAAAAAAAAAAAGAAAATCCATAGCACTTATTTGGAAGTTGTGTGTTGAGGGTTTTTTTCAGATTTCTGTTTAATTTTTTAAAAGATTGTGCAACAACATAAATTAAATAAGAATATATATATAAGAAATCTAGAAATCTAAGATGTTTCATATAAAATGAATGAAAAATATGCTTTCTATTTTCAGCGGAACTTTCAGGTTTGCTCTTTATAGGAGATGCAATTCTACAGGTGAGTAAAATCACCAGTTCTTTTGTTCATATTCTTCTAGAAAAGTGAAATGAAATCTATACTTTTGAAATGTAGAGTAAGTCTTCTCTTTATCTTTTTAATAACAGATAAATGGAATTAATGTGAGAAAATGCAGGCATGAAGAAGTGGTGAGCTTTTCTGTTTTTTAGTCTACTTTTTGTCTTTTATACTTGTTGAGATAATAGTGTACACTAACACAAATGCACTGATATCAATTTTATTACTGCTGTTCCAAAACACTGTCACTGTGCTTTCTAGCATGGCAAGCAACTAAGATCTTAGTGCAGTCTCTTCTTCATGAGTTTGTTCTAATTGCTGTTTTGAGGTAGGCTTTTCTATATTAAAAGTGATTTTTTTATTGTACTGAGGTTAGCTGTACATATTCCAACATTTCATCTGGCTTTTAGCTATCAAATTTCAACAGTGCTACACCTTTCTGACAACATGAGATAATTCTAAAAAGCTGTAATTTGCACTATGTTTGATATTTGTGGTTTGGTTGGTTTTAATCCTATTTTAAAATTGAAACAAAACAATTTATCTACTTTTCATTCTCTGTCTATTATTTATGAGGGTGCTCTTCTCCTTCAGTTAAACTGAACAGTTTTAAAATAGCAGTGTATTGAGGATATTTCTTCTAGAGAGGCCACATATATTTCAGAGCTCTATCGTAAATGGTTTGCTTGGTAAGTCAGATTTGCTACAAGCATCATCTCCTTTTATTATATTTGACTTTTTAACTTTAGAAGTATGAAACCCTATGTTTCAGAAACGAATGCCAGGAATTAGATTAGTAAAGAAACTAGCTTTGAATCCTGTATAGCTCCATAGAATTTGTACCTGTATTTTTAAAATAATGTAGTAATATTATATTTCAAAGTTTAGTTTTCTAGAACTTATTTTACAAATTCAGGAGTGTTCTATATTTCATACAGCACTCTTTATATGACATATCATTGAACACATGCCGTTGAAATATAGAGAGCACAAGTTGATGAAGTTGAAGTTCTGATGAACTAACTTAGTGGAAGTTTAAAGATTAGGTCACTGCAGTATTCCCCCTCTCAGGGTGCTTTTGTGCACTGGCTTCGTGCTGGAAATTTTTGCTGCAAATCATGTGGCATTCTTCAGAGCCTTTGTTATGCCACCTTCTGTATACACAGTGTAATAGTTATATTACTTTTCAGCTTTGGCTGTGCAACAGTAATGAGATTTTAATCTTTTATAAGCTTAAGACAGTTGTTTGTCTTAATATGCATTAATATGGTAAATCTCTCAGTGGGATTTAAATAGACTGTTGGAATTTCAAGACATCAGAAGAAGATATTGTTAGAAATGTAGACTTCCACATTCAAAGGTGCATTGGAAACTGGTAAGAACACCAGTTGTTGGGTTTTTTTTCTTTTTTTTTCTGAGGCAATCTCTTAAAAATTAAAATAACACGTAAGTCGGTTGGCTATTTATGATCAAATTTAAATACTTCGATGGGAATAAAGAAAGTGTGAAAAAGCCAAAAAGTGCAGATTGACAGAGTAACCAGGTGTCATCATGTTACCTTTTGTTTTAAATTTTGTCCAACATAATCTGCTTCTCAAACTCCTACAAATAATTCTCTGTGAAAAATTTAAAAGTATATCTTACCAGTTTCAAATTCGCCTTTGTGTATGTATAGACATACAAGGTATCATATTATGTCAGAATATATTAGTAGTTTGGGTTGTCTTAATGTCTTAGAACATGTTCACAGTAAAGCAGTGTGGAATTTTTTGTGATGTATAAAGCTGAAGATACTTATAGGAAATTCAAACTTGTATCTACAGTCAGCATACTGTGAATGTTCATTCTTTTTCTAGATCCAAAATATCTTTCTGCTTGCTGAAACATTTTAAGCCTATGTCATATCTTTATGTCTCTGCAATGAAAAGATCTGTGGCATAATCACTGCAGCCTATTGTATTACACAAATAATTAGTTTGTCCTGGTATTTCGCCATGCTTTACTTGTAACTATACTATGCATATAAAATTATTTTTATACTTGAATCTCAAAATTGTTTAATCAAATTTGTGCTGTCTTTCATTGTAGGGAGAATCTTTCCCCAGTATATAGTGAACTAAGTTAGCTTTACATTGTTGGCCACTCTTTTATTGCCTCTACTGTCTTCCATTAGTTACAGCATTCAGTGATGCACAAATCACATTAGCCAAGAAATATAATGTAATATGATGCCTGAACTTGACAAATACATTGATAGGTATGTAGATAGATAGATAAGTCCCTTACAGCACTGGACAGCTATGTTTGTTCAGTTGTTAAAGCACATTACTGGAGTCCTCCACTCAGTTCCTTTCAAAATTTTCTTGGCTTTAGATGAATCACTTAATTTTGAGCTTAGGTTTCTGCGTGCAGAAGGTGAGAGTATTATTCAGTATTGTGAAAGCAAAATATGAGTTTCTACCAAAGTCTAAATGTCAGCTTGTTGTTTGTCTTGGGTTGTAAAGATTCCCACCTGAGTACAGCATAATATTGCTTCAGTCGCAGTGCTCTCCTATGGTAAAATAAATGCATGTTCTCTGTGGTGAAGTGTCATCATTGGAGGAGATTGAGGCAACAAAAAAACTAGGAATTCTCTTTAAAAAAAAGTATCTTTCAACAGCATGCTAGCAATTTGACTCAAAAAATGCAGTATGAACTTGAATTTTGAGGTTATGATAGTCCATAATAGCTATGATTTTATGTGATTTTGTGCTCTTTCTGGTTTGGATTTATTAATTATTCATTTTCCAGTCGACTGTCTTTTGCATTTTACAGCAACACTTTTTAAAGGCTTCTATCTGATTATTTTGGGCCAACAAAGCATACGTTGTCAATTCACACAACTATTCTTTTAAGGGCAAACAATGGTTATGGTTATTCAGAAGGCTGGAGACTAATAAGTTTGTATTCTGGAAACTAATATATCTGTAGTTCTTATCTCTGTTTATTGTCCAAACATAAAAAAAATGCATAGGCAGTCACTAACATAATACTGTTCTTGTTGCACATGTGAACACTTTTAGTTGTTCTGGTTCTAGCCACAACACCATGGATGAAACTCTGGGAAAGAGGGAGAGGCCCTGCTGTGACCTGTCTCTTTTGAAATACTATTAAATGTCTTGCAGTATGAGCGTATGAGTCAACTCAGTCGCATGCTACCAAGAATCTTGTGCCGGATCCACTGCTCTTACTATTTCCAGTGTTATAGCACACCAGAGCATCTGGGACCCATGGGGAAAAATTTCTGTCAAATGAATTCTGATATGTTTAAAATTATTTCTCTGTTCTTAACATTGTGAACAAAGCATCTCAGGTAGTACCAGAAACTATAATTACGTATTACTCGGTTCTTTGGATGTTAGCATCTGTTTTTCTCTTAGGAAATTAAAATAGAATTACATTAGCATGGATATGAAATAATTCCTTATTTCTTGTATTGGGGAAAATTCAGGGAAAGTTTCTAATGAAAAATGATAGTTCATATGTTCCAGTCAGTGTAGCATTTGTGCATTCCTTGAAAAGCAACAGGAAAAACTCATGCAGAAGTAGGTAAGTATCAAGACAGCGTAGACATTTACACTTTCATGGATTAAATGCAGAGCTAGCTACAATACATAGCACTGTGTTTCAATTCAACCATCAGCTGCATTTTGCAAAAGACATCTTTTTCCATCAGAATGGCCTGAAATGGGATGTCCACATGCACTGCATTTTGCTTCCCCCTTTTCTCTGTATTCATAAGTCAGGCTTTAGTCCCAGCCCAGCTAATTTGGCAGCTAAAATCATGCAGTTGGGCTCCCAAATCCCTCTCCCCTCCACTCCCAGGGAACGGGGGAAAGGAAAAATGTGAGGAAAAGGATTTGCAGGTTGGAAACTAAAATTACAGCTTTAATGAAATAATAATGATGATGGAAATAATTAGAAAGTAATAAGATATATACAAATATTTGAGATTGTGCCCCTACTCCATCCCTCAATGATTGTACATCACCACAAATACTGTAGAACAATGAGGGATTTTATCCACGGCTAGGAGGGTACAGAGCTCCAGAACTGGATTCAGGAATACATGAATCCAGAATCAGGAGCAATCAGACAGGTGAGGTTCTCACTGGATGTCGGCCATCACAAAAGAGGGATGAGACCCTCATGGTCTGAGTACGACATATATGGGATGGAATACTCTGTTGGTCAGTTTAGGGTCACCTGTCCTGTCTGCTCCTTTCTGCATACCAATGCCCTCTGTTGTCACTCTTAGTGAGGAACACTGTCTCAAAAACACGCAGTTAGCTTTCAGAGAATGAAGCTATTTAGAGCAACTGAGTTAGTCACAAAACTAACTCTAATTTAGCTCAAATCACAACAACAGTAGGGTGCTAGCTCTCCATAACTCATCTATGTTTTACAAAACTGACAGTATAGGGATTGTAGCTGCTTAATTGCAATCATGTGCAGCTGATAAACTCTTATCTGATTTTTTGTTTCTAAACTGTAATTTCATCCAAACTGATTTTTAAAAGCTATCGTCAGTAATTTTGGTAATTTTTTTTTTTTATGAATGGTTTTAAACAGAAGGACTAGCACGATTTATTTGTAAGACAGGACTGGAAACCAAATGGTCTGAGATCTGACTCCATCTTGACTTTACGGATGTGTCCTTTGGTAAATTCTGGTTTTATGTTATCTTTGTTTCCTTAACTGTGAAACAGACAGCTAAAGTAATACCAGGTTTAGCTCACTGGATTATAGGAAATACTACTAAATCTTTTATAGCAAAGGATCTCTACATTAATATTATGTTGACTGGTGATTGTGATAACAGTAACCTGCAAATACAGATTGCCACCTTCTCATATCATATGGTAGAGATCCTGTATTGTGTAACTCATAGCACAGCTGTTTAACCCTTTCCCTTCTAGAATGAATAGCAACTTTAAATATTGAAGCTGCATGGTTGGCTCTTCTAAGAGAAGATAATAATCAATCTGCAATTTGTAGCTTTTAAATCTAAAAGTTAAATGTGAACTTTTTGGAAATCCAATATGTTCTTCGTAAGAGGCCAAGTTATTATGTTTCCCTTACAGCTACTGTTTTCTACTTGACATTTGGATTATAAAAGAAGTGTTAGCTACCCAGTTACAATTAATGTCAGCATCTGTAACAATGTACTTACAGTGTCCTACCTGTTCCTGAATAATAATCTGTTCCTAATAGTAATCTGTCAAATATTTCAGCATTGATTTGAAATAATTGAATATCAAGTGAAAAACAACCTACCATGTGTAACTAGTTTACTGGGTGTTGTTTTTTTCTGTGTAGTGGAAATTCCTTGGATTATTATATGAACTTGACCAATATTTTGTGACATACTTTCAGCTACTTTTCTAATCTGGTTTTATCTATGCTTTCCTTCTGTTTAAAGAATTAATTTTTGTGCCAAACTCAGTAAAGGCTTGAATTTATTCAACCACAATGATGTTTGTTTTCTGAATTTATATTTTCATTTCTTTGTCTCAAGATACCTGTAGTTATATTAGTAATTTTATTAAGATCTCATCTTCTAAAACTAATCATCAGTACTACTAAGTTTTAACAGGAAGGAGTAGAATATGCTATCATGAGTAAGGCCAAGTATATATGATTAATATTGTTATTTCCTTATTACACAGCAATGGTCCTCAGAGCAAAAATCCATTTGGCTTAGCGGGATAGAATGAAGGATCACATCACTAATTATGATGCAGCATACTTCAAGTAACTGCTGTTGGTCCTTTCATGTAGCTCCGTTAATGCTGACAACCTGAGCTGCAAAGAAAAGAGACAATAGAGCAGTGAATTTAGAGTGTACCATGAGGCATGCTTTGTGACCTTGTTTACACTGATATTTTACTGTAAAGACTTGGGTTTATTTACGTCCTTAAGGAATATTTTTATGTTTGTTTGTACATGTGTGTATTTTACCCTCCAGAAGATTTTTGAAAGATTTCACTCTGCACAGCAACTTCCAGATGTGTAGCTATATATATACCTCAGTTATTCTTTGGTACAGGGACTTGATTTTTAGATTGCTATGTATAGATGTAATACTGTACAAAAAAATAAGAAAATGGGGCTGGCTCTCTGGCAGAGCAAGAGTCCCAGTTATTTTAAATCTGTTTCTGTGTGGTATATCTTTGAAAAGGCATAGTCCACTTTGGCTAGTTGTTTAGTGTCCTTTGTTTTATTTGGACTAATTACTCCATCATAGTCTAGTGAAACTAGACAAGAATACCATAGAGAGCATCAACATTCTCCACATGGCAGAAGAAATAAACATACACAAAGCACTCCAATTTATTATAGTAAAAATGAAACCTTCTATAGGCATGAAAATTTTCTTTCTGGGTCACTATTAAAAAAATGTCATTTATCCATATAGACTAGAATATACTGTCTGAGCGGCAGCAGTGGTGTCTTCATTCAATGGCTAGCAACCACATTGTATAGACTGAAAGCAAATGTTCTCGTCTAACAGGCACTCTCTGTTTTTCTTGTGGCTTGACTTGGGCCCAAGAGAGCACATTGGACAAAACAGACTGTGTGTACTGATTAAACTAGCCAGAAGGTGTCATAAAAAAGAGGAGTGCTCAAAGAAGTACAAGTGTACACACACAAAGAGTCTCCTGACATTTCTCCAGCAGTTACCATACCTGTTTTAACTCTTCAGAATTGTCATTGGCTATAATAAAATCAAATTGGTGCCAGGAAGAAGCTTTTTATCCAGGGGTTATCTAACACCTGTGCATATTTTTAGGTCTTTTTTTTTTTTTTCTCTACAATGGGTCTTTGTCTTTTGACAGTTTGTTCGGTGGAGGAGGAAGAGGAAAGGAGAATGGACTCTATATATTTTTCAATAGTATCCAGTGTTGGACTGTTCCAGCCAAATACATGGAGGTTTCCAGATGGCCCACCCCATACTTCTCAACCACTAGTATGGTACAGTATGGTACTGGTGATTTGGTATCTGTTTGTCAGCGCTGGGCCTATTTCTAGATGTATAGTTTTTTCTTAGTGTTGACCTCATAGTTATGGTGTCTTTCTACAAGTTCAGTTTGATACTCCCTGTTTCCTGTTAGCTTTTTTTGCAAGACTGTGGCCAGTAAAAGAGCTTGCACTAGTAAGACGTTCATGGATCACAAGGAAAACGACAGAGGGAAGAAACTCTTAATTAAAAATTGCAAAGGTTACCTATTCTTTAGATTTTACTGCAGAGACCTGCAGGAGTTGTTGCCTCCCTGTGCTATTAGTTCTTTTCTGAGCAAAATGGGAAATAGTCAGTGCTTAGGCTCAAATGATGTTATCAGGATAATGATGTATATGTTTAAATGAGGTCTAGCAAATGTATATAGCTCTATTCCACTTCACGTGCCCTTGTCAAGCCAATACTGATTCATAATATTTCAAAGGATCTAATTATGCTGACCCATTAAAAGGGAAGTTCAAGGGAATGCTCCACATCAAAAACCTTCCATATTTTAACATATTGGTGTGCAGTAGCAGGTACTGAAGATATTTCTAGATACTCTGAAATACCGAAATGCCTTCCTTTCTTATACTATTCTGAGTGTATCTGTGTATTAGATGGATAGACAAACATGTTTCACAAAATCTTTACCATGTCTCAGTCATCTGAAGGGTTTTTTTACATCTTTTGTTTAGTCAGATTTACATGAAAAATCTAATACAATATATGTTCAAGATCTCTGTGCACTTCAGATCATATTATTTTATTTCTGAATCACTGATTGCAGAGAGAAATGATGGTGAGAGCTAGCATTTACTGTAATGAATGCTAAAAAATAAAATATTTTGTGACATTTTCAAGGTTTTACAGACTGTATAAAGCATCTTTCTGTCAATCAATAAGTGGTGGTTTAGAGTACAAATAGTCACATAGACAACAATGACAAAACTACAAATCTGTGGGTCACAGCGTTAACTTTTTCCAATTAAAACACTGGGAGTTTAGGAATTTGGCAATACCAAGACATGTAAATTTTTACTTTCACTGTTATGACTAGGTAATTTAATATCCCAGAAATTATCAAAAATGACATCTTTATATCTCAACAGGAGAGTGTTGTCTAAATGGGAGTGTGCTCCTTTGAATCAGCTTTCTGCATAGATTGATGTTCCTTAGCTTTCAGCTTTGAGTTAAATAGCATCAGCACTGTTCTGCTTGTTTTCTGAGTTTTCATAGAAACTGATAGCACAGAGAAAATTTTAAATACAGAATTATAAATGTTAGAGGGACTTATACTTTCTAAAAGTGAGGCCTGTAGCTTGAGCATTCATTTATGATGGTCCAACATATTCACTTAGCCGTGATGTAACAGAATTTTCCAAAACATTTTTTTTGTTGTTGTTCTTGATGCTGCAATTTTTGCTTTGGAGAACACATCCACTCTATGTAACAGTCTATAAATGATGAGTTTTATAAAATTTTATAGTCTCAAATGGTAATTTACTGCTGGCAAGAGTGGATTTCCACGGGGCTATTTACTATTTAGGAAAATAAGAAAAGGTAAAGTAAAGGTTGCAACGAGTTAAGACGCGTAATCATTTTGGATGAATATACCAGATATATCCTTAACTTTGAAAGTCGTGAAGACCTCATGCTATAAACTGATTAAACCTGTAATTCAACACGTTATCATCATTATGCTGAAATAAAAATTAGCTTTTTTACTTCCTTGGAATTACTTGCTAATATCTTTTATTTCCAAAATATCTGTAACTGTCGTCCAGTTAATTAATATCAAGTGTGACTACCTCCAAATTCAATTTTGCCAAGATCCTTGAAATTTAGATGCTGATGAAAATGATCCACAAAATGTTGAGGTGCTATTTTTTGTGAAAATTTCATATTACAGGATAGCTATGTTGGATCCCAGCACCGGAAAATGTGTATATACTTGTCTAAAAGTATTAATTTAAGTATTTACTAAACTGGGGATGTTTTTGCTTACAAACATGTATGAAGAACAAAGTCGTTTTCTCAGCTTCAGCTAGATGCAGTACAGTTATTCTACAGCAGAAGGGCTGCCATAGCATTAAATGGCATGAAAGTATGTTGTTTCAGACATGAGATATGGTATTTAGGTACATGGTTTAGAGGTGGCTTGGCAATGCTAGGTTAAATGTTGGGCCTAGATGATTCTATGTTTCTTGTGCATTTTCTCAGCTGAAAACTTTTACCACTGAGCACATTCCCTGGAGGAAAATATCTTTCTCAGATATAGGGCTGAGATTCTCAGAGATGCCAACAAGCTTAACAGAGTTAACTGCATATATTGATCTAAAACATTACTGCAATTATGAATTTGTCCAAGAATTATTCTTTATATAACTGTGAAGTTGATAACATTTAGTACGGAACAAATAGGAGTAGGCTTCTACATTAATATTTATTCACATTTACAATTAAAATTTGATTTAAAATTCTTTAAGACCATTTTGTATTCATTTTTCATGAGCATTTATATGCTGGTGCTTGATTAGTGTGACTGTTCATGAAAAGTAAATGTTAAGGTCATATTTGCCAACAGCAAATCTTATATTGAATATGTAAATGTGAAATTTGCCACTAGCTGTGTGTTTGACCCCAGCCGTGCAATGGGATTAGTGTGGGCAAACTCTTATTCTGGGACTGATCTTTCTTTTTTCCCCCAGAAGTGGGTTTCTGCTTAGTCAGACGTATATTCAAACCATGTTTTCAACAGTCCTAAACCTATCTTTGTTCATAAAAGAATTAAAAAACTAAGACTGGACTTCAACATGCAGTGTAAACTGGATTGCGTTCACTCTTCAGGCATTAGGAACAGGAACAGTAGCTGACTTGTCATGTAGTTTAGTAATGTGTATACATTTTGAATATTACTAATGATCTTTTCACAAATTGCTTACATAAAAACTATACTTGTTTAGTAAATGTGATAGAATATGTGTCATATAGAACTCAGTGTGAAAGCACTCCGGTAAATTTGAAGTGTGGGAGCAATGTATTGGAAAGAGCAGGGTATTCTTACATATTTAGTAGATAAGCAAGTGACTTCAGGGCTAGAAAACTCAAACCCTTCAAGTTCATTGCTATAATGGGAAAAAAAACCCAAACAAACCCAAAAGCGGAACACCCAGAAGTGCAGTATGATCAACTGTGAAAAGAAAGAACTCAAAACCCTTTAAAATGGATGATTTGATCTATAGAATTTCCTCCTAATGAGAAGCACACATTACCTGCAAAATTTGGAGGACTTAATTGCAGGTTATTGTCCAGTTTCTGTTACAGCTTGCTAGAAAAAAAAAGAACCATTTCCACTTTCAACTTCGCTTTGATTTTTACTCTTACTTTTTAAAAAATATGTATTGTTGAAAAGCAGAAGCTTCTATCTGAAGCTTTTTAGCTTTAGCATAATGTCTTCTAGCAAAAGTAAAATATATATCTGTTCAGAAAAGGTTTTCTTTATTCCAATTGTAGCTGGGTACTCAAGGAATCATGTAGACAAATATGGAGCAATTTGGTTTATTCTGTGAATATAGCCGATGTTATTTTATTTTTCTTAATATACCATCGATAATTGCTTTTGTCTTTTTCATTACGCTGAATATTTTATGTGACTTTTGTGGCAGAAATGGAGACTTCTAAGTGTCTATGTCATTCTTCTAACGTTTAACTGGCTAACTGCTGAAAAATGGCTATTAGTTTTGAAAGGCCCTACACCTACACCTTTTTCTTAAATTCAATTTATGATTATCTGCTGGAATACATTGTGTTCTCATACACTGTTGGATAACTCACAATACACTTTTTTTTTCTAGAATACTGAATGCATTATCATGCGCTGTATGCCATAATACCTGCAGGCCACAAGCAAAATCTTAATGTTGTATATAAGACATTTTTATATTATTACCTCTTGTGTTGGTTTACCCATTTAGTTTGTCAGTAATTTCATGACTGAAGCTCTGGCCTATATCCAGCAGCAAGTGTTTTTGTGGCAGCTCTTATCTCCAGAAAGTGGAAATCAAGTATAACTTGACATTTTTGCATGTTACTGGATGGTAATAAAAATCTTGTTTAAAGGTGTGTCAGGGAAACCCATGATGGAATATTTATTATGGTGAGTTATAGTATACTCTACCTTCAAAAATCTTCTTTTTTTATTGTCCAAGAGAATGTCTCTTGTAAATCTTTTTCTTCTTTCATTTAAAGATGGTTTTATCAATCTTTTGCTATCTGAAGTTCTTGTTAGAAAATAGCAGTACCAAGAATTGATTGTTAGTCTACAGAGAATTAGTAAATTATGATTGTTGTTTATTCTTACCACTTTATATTATATTGGACTAAAACCCACTAAAATGATAAAATATGCATAAGTAAGAAATTTCACAGTCACGTTATGCAGATATGAGGAGTAGGAGGAATTTCTACATATCTGTGTGTTAAAAAATACTGAATCTTTTAATTTTATGTCATGGATCCTGGAAAGTGAATGTGCAATGCCTCTGGAGGTTTCTTAATGCTCTGCAGGCGTTAACAGCTTCTTTTTTTGGAATATTCTCCCTGACATATAGAGAACATGGAGAGCAAAAAACCCAAACCAATCTCAGCATAGCCTACTGTTACAGTTGGTTTCCAGTTATAATGAAGTCCAAACCCCTTGTGGCTGTGTAGAAATCAGCAGATGCTATTATAACACTGGTGTAAATGTTTCTTCCATTTCTGTTGGAGTTTTGCTTTATTTAGAGGATCATGCATTTCTCCCAGAGAAGATTCAGTCAATATTTTGTTTTGACAACATCAATGAAATTGATCCCTAACAATATCTGGTTCCTGTGTAAATTTCTGAGCCATCATACCAAGGAGAGGTTTACCCAAGTATACACAAAAAATGTGTAGTATTGGTAGAGGTCTAAATAGTCACGTTAATACAACTAGTTGAAAACCAGAATTAGACTAAAGGTATTACAGTATTTGATAATGCAGTTGAGTAGTTTACCTAGATACACAGTGATGCTATCATTCACATTTAGAATTAGAAAACTATCTTATTTTGTTTTCAAAAATCAAGTTTCCTATTTCATATATTTAAAAAATTGTAAAATAAATGCTGTTTAATTTCAGCCACATTAGGAAGAGTTCTACTGAGAAATCCTACAGAAGTAGAAGCATACAGGGAGTAGGTAATGTGGAAACAAAGATACACAGTTCTGAACTACGGCTTGTACTCACCACATACAGATACACCTAAAAACTTGGTGTAGGACTCATGAAAATCGGAAATTTCCAAGTTTGAGTTGGGGTCTTCTGGTTCCTTTAATATTTTGTGTGTTTTCATAGGTATTTTCTTGTCATGAGTAACTACATTATCATGTAGAGCTGAATACATCTTTGGGTATTTTTTTATTCTGTGGACCACAGTTACAGGCCAGTAGTAGTCCATGAAATTAGGAAACTTTAAGAAGATCCATTGTTTGGAACTATAATCAACATTTGCATTTGAATCAACAGCCTGAAGCTCAGCTGGAATAAGTCAAAGAATGTAGTTAGATCAGAGTAAATGTAATGTATTAGAGTTGGAATATATATAGGGTATTATTATTTTCTATTTCTCATAATATGATATGATGTGAAATACTCCAGTTGAGGGACCTATGGTGTTGCCATGACTTATGGTCAGGGACTCCAAGTTCTGCGTTCCCAGGTTTGATGGACTTAAAATTTTAACAAGTTCTAATTTCTTGCTTTACATAGTTTCTGTATTGGAGTAATGGCCTTTTAATGATTTAATATGAACTATGATGACCAGTAAGTGCAGTCTTTTGTGAAATACAATTGAAAATTTGGGTACATGACCTAAGAATTCAAATAAAGCACTTATAGCTGTATTTTTTTAATGAGTAATATTTATTAACAATACTAACATCAATGAAAGAAGAAAACATAATGAAAACAGGAAAATGCTGCAGCCTTTTCCTGGCAGCCTTCTACTTTCATAGTTTATTTTTGTTCAGGTGTTTACATTGATATCTTTTGCTGAGCCACTCCTATATTACTTTTGGGAAGATAAACATGCAACTGAGCAATAATTGCAGTGTGTTGTTATTCTGATTGATTACTAAATATTTTCGTGTTGATTATGGAGGATAAGAAAGTTTAAAGATTTCCAGAAAACTGTCATGAGATTGTTTAGACGAACTTGTAAATTCTCCATTCCACAAGTGTTAGATTAAAAGTTTTAAAACTGATTTTTTTCCAAATTGAGAGTAAGTATATCACTGAAGTGACAATTTTCTCTTTTTACCTTGGAACTGCATTTAAGGAAGAGCTGACAGGAGCCTGTGTCCTTTGTGTAACCTATATATGATCCCCTGTTGGCTGATGGATTTTTTTTTCTGTGTGAGTTAATTATATTTCTAATAAATTATTATCTCTTTCTCCTACCTCTTCATTACGCTTATTCATGTTGCTTACATCTGATTATTTTAGTCATTTCCTCTGAAGGAAACTCTGTAGATGTCTCTTAGTGTCAGCTAATATAAATGGCCTACTTTGCACATGGACTTGAAACATGATGAAATCTATTTTTAAAGGCAGATCACTTGGTTTTCTATAAATGCTTTGTAAAGGAGTCATGAGGTTGCTTGTTCTGGTAACTCTGTGTAAAGCTCATGAGTCTGTGAAAACATATAGGACAAGGATCAATGAAGGAAACCTGAATATAGCTATGACTGGTATATTGTTGTCCATCTGAGAAGTCATCCAATAGTGTAGCTTAAACAAATGCTGGCATTTGGAGTCATGAATGATTTTGTTTCAATTGGTCAGTCTGATGGGACTTGTCAAAAAGCATCAAACCCTGTGAATCTCTGTATGATGCTGTTAAGTAATTTTTTTATCTAGCGCTTTAGTAGCTGGAGCATTCACTGTGTATGGCCTATCTTGATTCAATTCCTGTATCATCTTGGGAAAACAGAAACCTCTGTCTGCCACTTGCAGAATAATTGCTTTGTGGTGGGCTTAGTAGGGTATCTTTGCTGTAACTATGAATCTTACCACATCCCCCTATGTTTTTTTTTAAACTGTGACAGTTGCAAGATACATGCAGAAGAGCGTTCTGAATAGAAGGGCACGTCTTCCTGTATCTTCATCATGTTCACCGTGCCCCACATTTTCTTTGGCCTTGTTTGAGGAAGCTCCTAGTTCTAGTGGGCAGCCCATATGGGTTTGTATCTAAATATCTAATACAAGTTCTGGAATCAGGCAGCACAAAATTAAAACCTACAGTGATGGCAGTGTCAGACCATGGTCTGAAGTGCAGTTTGAATTTTGCAGCCTGAATGGGAACTGCTGTCATAAAGTGGTGTTCTAGTTTTCTCTGCATAGCAGCAAAAGAATTTTTCTGAAGGGAAAAAAAAGAAGCTTTGATATTTTTACTGTTATATTTGTTGATTAACTTTCGTTATTAGCAAATACTGTGATAAATGTTACATTATTAAAATTAGAAACACCCCATGCAGTGATATCTTTAATGTATATGTTCTGTATTAACTACATACCTTTAACTGAATAAAACAGTTAATTTGTTTAAATAAACATAATTCAAGACAGTTGTGTGAATGCATTGAGCCTTTTAGCTTTGGGTCTTTACCTGATTGTGCCAAAATGCGTGTTGTAGTATCTGCTGTTGGACTCACTACTACTGCATTGTGTACATCTGCACAGTGGCTAGGAAGACATCTTCTGCTTTTCCTTCCCTCTGCCGTATTCTTTATAATTCAAGGTATTGGTGGATAAAATTCATTGGTAGTTTATGAAGGGATGTACAGTCCTATTCAGGAAGTATGCTTACTGAAGTCAGGGGGACTTAATGCTTCATTGTTTTCCAGAATATATTGAGACTTCAGCATATGGTCAAATGTTTTTTTGAACTGGGACTTAAATGTTTTATAAAATTAAAAGGCAATATCATTGCAGACGTTATTAAAAATTCAGATGAGTGTAATTATTATGCAAAGTTTTTATTTATCAATATTACACATCACCATAAAATTCACTTCTTCAAATGGCCCCCTTGCAGTCATTGCAGTAATTTCATGGAAATATAGAGACTGTAACTCCAGAAACACTGGCTCTTCTAATTTCACCATTTCACACAGCTCCTGGTTCATAAAACTGTTAATTTGCCTGTCTCACTTAACCCATGAATATCCTAACTTTATATAGGACTTTTTGTGGTAGAAGTAAATTAATTCTTGACCCCACTGGTAGTAAGCTTATGCTTTGCATAAGAAAGTTTATTGACAGTATTTAATTTTTCTGTTCATGGAGTTTGTTTCACTTCAACTCATTCTACATTATATGTATAAATACATATGTATATATCTATATAATTTCTAAAAGAGCAGCAGGAATTTAATATATAGCCATAATGTTGATGAGGAGGTGTTAAGTTTTTTTAAATGTGTTACAGCTTCTTCCTGTTACAGGAATGACTTCATTAGACAATGTGCATGAACAAATTGATAGCTACTATTGCTCACTAGATGAAATCTATTAAAAAATACAACTAAATCAAGTAGTAACTGCAATACTAAATAACTTTGCATTATTTAATCCATACAACATCTATATCAACACATTAAGTGTTCCTACTATTCATTGTTAACTATTAAAATAAAAATCTGAGACAGGTTCAGCTGAAATCTACAGCTTTGTAGATGTCATAAACAAACAACATACATCTTGAATAGACAGTACAACCTCTGATAATAGAACAGGTTATTACTTTTCAACAATGAATAGGCAAATCTGTTTAATGGTTCCTGGTCATGCATTTGCTGCAGTCTAGGGTGCAGTGTTTTAGAAATTGTCAGGTCAAATGCATAAGGGTACAGATATCTTCTGAAGGGAGTTCTGGAGTTTATGATGGGGAGATCTAACCTTGTTAGATTTCAGAAGCGTTAGATCTACTACTGAGTTGAATTTTTGTCAGGCAAATATTCCATCGATTTAGCAGTCTGAATTTGTCTCACCATCACCAAACTCTTCATATATAATTAAAAAAGCCCTTAGGAATTAGCTGCACCTTTCTTTGCAAATATTTGATTTATTTTTTAATTTTTTTTCTATATTTATTCAAAATTAGTTTTTCTTCCAAAAATATGTTTCTTTTTAACTTTTTAGAAGTTGGGTCCATTAGTATCTTTTTACATATTAGGGGAAATGTTTTAAATATTTGATTTTGCAATAAATTTAGAAGTGTCTTCTCTGTTAGCAGTAATGGAATGGAAGTATCTTACTTACTCAGGTGCTTTTCATTAATCTTGAAGTTTCTTTTACCATTTACACACAATGAGAATGAGCCTCTAGCTCTGTTCCAGGGCTGATAAGAATTGTTATTTGTGGCTACCATTATGGTAATTTGATTGTACAGTTATTATAGAAGCACCATTTCTTAAAATAATCACTTTATACTTTAAAAGAAAAACAAGTATTCAATTGCGAACTAGTCACTTTTCAAGGAAATAGATATTAACTGTATTCTACCCAATACTGGAATACTTTTGTGAGAGATGGAATCATCATGAAGATCAGTGATCATTCAGCAACTGAAATTATTTTTGGAAGGCTCAAACACAGTTCTATAGAATAAGAAGTGGGGGTGGAAAAAAATTGCATATTTTTTACAGTGACATGTTGTTTAATTTATTGAAAAAGAAGTGGTACTATCTTAGTGCTACTGTTCATCCTTTAGTGAATCAAAATCTCTGCAGTTCTCTGTTTATTCTATTTAAAATACACTTTAGCCTTCAATGTGGAGAAAAATAAATTAAAAAAACCCAAAAAGAAAAAAAAAAAAACAAATCTCATGTTTTTCTTATATGTGTACTAGCGTATCAGGAATTTCAGGAATTTAATGTAATTATATAAAAATATGGAAGTAGTCGTTGCAAACTGAGAAAAATCCTGAAAGTCTGCTAAATGACTGCAAATTCTTAAGAAGGGTTCATTTTTTTCAGGAAATAGAAAACAGTCCTTGGCTTTTTAGTCTTCAGTCATTTTTATCATGGATGCAATATGCGATCGTGCTGACAAAAAAATTCTGATCTACTCACTCTGATCAATCTAGCTTTAAGTTTTCCTTATAAGTCAGAAAATATACTGTAGCTGAAAAGGTCGTTAAAAGGATTTAGGTAAGTCTACTTCCCTCTTGTGTTTGAAAGGAACCTTGAAATATTTCTTGAACTGTCACTGCCAGAAATAGCCAGCACGTATGTTTTCAGTGGTAGTGCTTGATTGACAAGATATTGGCAATGTTTATAGAGTAAATGTGAGAGAGCCTTCTAAGTAAGAGAGCAGGATGTCTGAGAAGATATATGTCCGTGCCTTCAACTATAAATGGTATTATGATTGACAACTGGTTTCTTTACTATGTTCATTAGTTTACATCAGTGGTAAAAGCTTGTTACTGCTTTATTAGTGGAACATGCCAGCATTTCTTCAGGTCCATGATATTATACTTGGGTAGATAAATTATTTTTTCATGAATGTATGTTTTTCAAGCCTCAACAAACAATGCATCTACATTCACACAGTCCTCATTTTACCAAAATATCTCTATAATGTTTTGAGCTAAACTGATGTTAAGCAATGAAGAAGAAGAAATAATTAATGTGCCAGTATCTTTGTCTATTGATAAAACTCCAGTCATGTTTATAAAACTCTAGAAATTCATACTGTATCGTATTTTCCAGACAAACCATTTGACTCTCTGTTTACAAGTGGGTTTTTTTTTCCAGACATAACTCTCCATAACAATTAGTCATGTTACTTTTGTAGTTTTCTTTTTAATGTTTGATCTCCTTTTAGTCTGTATTCTACACGTCAAAATCTAGTCAATTTCTGAATCATGTGCTTCATACACTCCAAAATACACGCCAATGAAATAAGTATTGCTGATTTCAATAAAATGTGTGCCAACTGAATTCTTCATCCTAAGAGATAAAGAGGTTTGAAAGAGAGAGAGAGAAAGAGAGTTTAAAGAAAAATGTCGCAGTAGAGTACTTATGGCAATAATAGCCTTTACAGAACAATATATTATCAAATGAAATCATGAAGATTCTTGGCTTGTTTTACTCTTGGAAGAAGAGAGATTCAGGGGCAGAGTTTACAGTTTCAACTTCTTTCACAAAAGATATCCACTTATTGTTAGATACCTTAAAAGGTGACTTTATAAATTATGAGTTGGTAATGCTGTAACATCATTTGCTTCTTACCCATTTCCTGACTAAAAAAACCAAATTTTAAAAGGGCAGAGGGGAGCTGTATTTTTCCTCCACTTTATCTATCCACATCACTCATTTCAATAGAGAATTCATGCCTCTAAGTTTCTGCTTTGTCTTTGTCTATTCTGACTGTGTGACTGCTACATGAAAAGGGAGAAAGATGAAAGATATGTGAAGGCTGAGGGTATGGTATGATTTTTCTGATGGAATTCAGAACTTTAGAGTCTTGGTCTACTGTTCTGCAAATTGCAAGTCATCTTCTTTCTATGAAATAAGTACTAGTTACAAATTCTATAAAAAAAGCAGAAATTCAAAGTGTTCATCAAAGAGGCTCATGTTACACATGAAATATTTGGCATGCAGTCTAGGTTGATGAAATTTGTTTTAATGTATGTGTAGTTATTTGCACACATACCTGTAAATACATGCTACTCTGCAAATTGTGCCTTGACAACCGCTATGATATTTTAAACAGTAAAGAGCCTAAAATTCAGAGTGGATTTCAGATACTGAATCAAATATTCTGTCCTTATATGTTGTATATGTTGTCCCCTGCAGCAACCAGTGTGGACTAGGAAGAATTGTGTTTAAAGGCAAAGTCAACCCTTGTTCTTGAAGAATTGCTTTAAATTAACTTAATGTTATGCAATGATTCCATGTGAAGGCATCCTTGCATATATTTATATACATGCATGGAACTAAGTCTCTTGGATAGATTGTTGATAGGCATAAACTAAAGAATAGCAGTCCTCCATAAATTATTTACCAAGCTTTCTCACAAGCAGCAGCATGACAGATTGGTTACTTCTGTATTACCCCGCTACCATGAAAACGCAGCAGAAAGGGAGCAGATATATGCTAGTTTAAAACATTTGTTGCTGTTTAGCAGCCATCCGAACACTGCTTCCAGAAAGCTGACTCTCTGTGTGAGTGCAGTCACTTAGGGGCATGGTGCAATATTCTGTCTTTATAAACCCAAATTAAATCAATCTTGAAGAATTTTGAAGTTTTAGAGCCAAAAGAAGAGGAAGTGGTTGTTCTCTGAACCAGAACTGTGTAGCCTGGTACTTCTTGGCTCTCATGTTATAAATCAAGTCAAATGTTACTCATCCATCGTGAAGTACAGCATTTTGTTCAGTTTCTTTTGTGCCACTCTGGGGAAATGTCTGGGGTTCCCATTTTCTTCTATGTGTCTTGAGGTGTCTATCAGCCATAACGCACTAAAGCTTAAGTCATGAATAAGGACCATAAGAGCAATTGTGGGAGAATACAGGAAGACTAAGAGCATTCACAGATCGATGGGTGGTCATTTATGCATTCCTGTGTCCAAAATTGAAGCTGCCCTTTGGCAAAGCTCAAGCTTGTGCTTATCTAAGATTTAAGGCTTAAAATAGGTATTTTTCCTATGTGGCTCTAAGGAAGATTAGAGCTCTCATCCATGCTGGAACACTTCGGCTAAATTTAACTCTCACAGTTGGAAAGATATACTTGTAAGATTACGGCGCAATTGTGGAAACTACTGCTGTTGCCTTGGTTGGAGATTTATGAGACAACCTAGGAGGGGAAAAAAAAATACATGGAAGCTAGTGTGGATGTTGCCAGACCTGAAAGAAGGAGATGTGCATCTGAACAGTGTCAAGAAGCAAGCTACGCAATAGCACAGTGCAAAACCAGTGCTATTATAGGAGGCCAATGCCCCCACTCACCCCAGTACCTACATGAGTGACTAAAACCACAACAGACCAACAGACAAGCATATAGCATTCTTTACATCTTGCTTTCTTTACGAAAAGGAAAAAGTGGTTTTGTCATAGATTTATTTAAAGATTTCCTGTTTGTATTTCTCTTCCAGGTTCAAGTCCTTCGCAATGCAGGGGAAGAAGTGACCCTAACTGTGTCCTTTCTAAAAAGAGCACCTGCTTTTCTCAAACTACCACTGAATGAAGATTGTGCATGTAAGTCTTTATTACTCAGCCAAGAGAAAACTCAAATCAGTGCTCATGAAAGCTTCCAGCTTCTGAACCTACTACTCATTGAGGGTGATTGACAGTAGCTTTTTTGGTGAGCATTACTGTCTGAATATGAACAGTTTGTATTGCCAGGTCTTGTAGTAACATTCACCTCAAGCAAAAAATTGCTTGAAAAAATCTTTGCTTGAAAAACAGATCACTCAGCACTTGGCAAATCAGGAAAGTTGCATGTAAAACAGCAGAATTATATTAGTTAGGTTTGCTTTTATCATGTTTCAAAATATTTAAAAGCAGTTTTTTGAGCAGCATGAGGTAGCATTTTAGTCTGAAAGAGTTTTGTCCTGTAAATGTGAAAACGAGATTGTGTCTATATTTGGAAGGCTTAACTTTTCTATTTAAAATTCAGAGGCTTTGGTGGAGGTGTCTGTCTACCTAAGAATAAATTACTCTCAGATAATTAGTATTTTGTTTAAGTCCGAGTTTTAGTCAATGAGCCCCATGAGACACATATGGAGACAGCTGTCTTCCTTTAATTATATTAGATTGTAAGTGTGGTGCATAATTATAGACAGTTGCAGCATATTTAAGCATGTTCATACATCCGCCTTTGCCGTTTGTCACTGCTGCTTTCCTTCTGTTTTCTGATCCTAAGAGGATAAAATAAATTGCTCAATTTTTAAGCAACAAAACAATAAATACTTGATTTCAGTATTTTTAGCCTTTGATTTTAAGTTAGTGGGAATTAAATAGACTACATTATGAATTAATAATTTTATCCCATTGTTGAAATACTATCTTTAGCTTTTCCTTAGATATTAAATTTTAGTAAGACGAGACAAAAATAGAACACCATATTCTTAAATAAAAATGTATCCCAGTACATGTGTCCCTTTTATGAAGGGTTGTGGTACCACAGAGTACTCTGAATAACACACACAAACATACTTCCGAATTGATACTACCACCTTGCTTATGAGGTATAGCATTGTAATTTTCTTAACAGATACAATGCCTCTTACAACTGTGAACTTCATTGAGAATAACAAAAGTGTTGTCTGACTTGTTCTTTCCAGTGAAAATCAAGTGAGGAGGTACACACTTTCCTTTAATTACCAAATTTGCAGAAGATTGTTTTCTTTTTCTTTTGTTTTACTTTGTTTTACCAGACAGGTTATTAACTTTCTTTGAGCAAAATACAATGGGGGGTTTCATAAGCCTCCACTCAATTTATAAAAGCACTACACTCAATCCAGAAGACAGATACTGGCTAAGTGGAGAAAGTAAGTTAACGTTAGATATGACAAAACTAGTGGGGAGCGGTGAATGCATACATACATATACAAATTTGAATTATAGCATTATAAATTAATGAAGATTCTTTGATGTATTCATGTTTGTATTAGGTGCCCCCAGTGACCAAAGCAGTGGCACATCCTCTCCCCTGTGTGATAGTGGTTTGCATCTCAACTACCATCCTAACAACACGGTAAGAACTTATATTTATTTGATGGAATTACACAGAATAATAATGCTAAAATAGCTAAGTTGAAGCAAATAAAGAAGAACAGCAGCACAGGAGGTACTCTTATTAACATCGGACATAGTTCCATAGGGGGCAAAAAGCATTGCCAGATATTATGACCGAGAATTAAACTATGACAAATTATACTGTCTGAGCTTGTACCTTCATAGTTGTGGTAATTGTTTTTATCTAAGCAATAGGGGTTTTGCAAAAGTTTTTTCTTCCACATTATTTCCACTGTAGAGGAATTAAAATTATTAAAATGAAAATACAGCTATTTAAAGAAATTCTTCAGAATATTTTCCCATCGTTTTTATTTAATTTATTAGCTAACATTTTTTGGCAAAGGATGATTTAGGTGCATGCTTTTTTCTGGTTTTAAGGTAAGAGCATTTTATTTCTAGTAATTTAAACGTAAAATTTCGCTGAAGAAGGATAGCATTATGAAGCAAAATCTGCCTAGAATGAAATGCTACAGATGTTGGATCAGATTTTTAGAAAAAAGATGCCTTTGAACTGCAACACAAGGGGGTTTAACAAATTTCTTAGCCTGGAAATGCAAAATTTCCATTATTTTATCTAGTTCTAAAGGGGTTTTTGCTGGGTATTTCACTTTGTGATAGGTAGAAATGCACAGATAAAATAAAAATAACTGAATAAATAACCAGTGTACAGCATAATTAATACAGAACTATTATAAAAAAAACCATAAAAGTAAACATTGTTCAGTAGACTTTGCCATTTCCAATTTCTGGCTTGTTTTATTTTCTTTCAAACTTTACTAGTAAAGGATTTAATAGGAGCCCAGAGACATCAAAGACAATAGCACAGATTTTAAGACTGATTATAATTTCAGAAACCTTTAGCATTTGTACACATTTATAGGAGTTGAAATTCATAAAAGCGGAAGAAAACTAATAATGTTGGCATCTTAATGCAGGTCAAATAACAATATATATATGTGCTATATATATAACTAGTGCAGCAACGTCAGAAACAAACTTTTCTAACCAGTCTACATATATGTACATGTGTAAAAAGGCTATTGCTGCAGATCCTGAATTTATTTTGCTGGCCATCTCACTTTTATGATAAAAAACGTGCTTTCATTTGTGAATCCTATATCTGTAGGTGTCAAAACAGATCTAAATTAACTACAGTTTCCATTTGAACTGATACTGCAACTGAGTCTTTTTCTTTCCATTTAAATAATAAAATCAGGCATCACCAGTCTATAATTCACCCTAAATTAAATTCTACTGAAGGCCAGGCTGTGGTTCTTACCTCAGATATTCCCTTGTAAAAGGAAGAGAATGCTTCATAAAACCAAATAAGAGTGCCAAATGAATTCCTAACTTAGGTACAATTCTCATGTTGTGGTCCTTCATTTTCTCAGAATGTTCTCTAGAATGCATTATGACTTACAACTGCAGTCTATTTCTTAAGCATTGGTGAATCTCATGAAGGAGAATTTTGATTCAGAATTCGAGTAAATAGGATTAATTTTTTGTATTTTTTCAGCAATTCAGAGAGTTATGCAGGGTAAAGTTGCAGCTGGATCTAGGCCTACAATTTGCATCTAGATTTTTTGCTACATCTCAACTTTTCCCCCAAGTTTAATCACAGGTGAAAAAAGGTTCCTGAAAGCAGACAGAAACATTAAAAATTCAAAACATTCAAAACAACAATTTAGCTTAGTCTTCCTAGTCAATTATTTATTTATTTGGCTTGAATCTGTGGGATATTTCACTGGAAATTCCGTGTTTTAAGTAAGCGAATCTACTTATGAAAAGCCTGCTGTTCAGCTAAATTGATGTCCTTGGTGATCTTCTATTTTATTTTCATAAAAGATATGTGAAGATATATGTAAAAATAAGGTTCAATTTGTCAAAACTTTACAATTCCATAGATTTTACACAAAGATCACACCCTAGAAAAATACAAACTGTACTTAATTGTTGTAATATGTATTTTATACAAGATACAGGTATCAAAGCTGGAGATTAAAAAAAAAAAGCAAGTGTTGCAGGATCAACTGGTACAATTTTACTGATATACTGTTTCACACGTTTCTGTGAGAATCATACTTCTTCAGAAAGTAACATTATCACTGGCACTATTTTGTAAAGCATTTCCTAAAGGAAAGAAGAGATGTTGGGGTTTCAATAAAAATTTTGATCATTTCTCTCTTTATAAGCACTTCTCACTCAAATATATGTTCTGTAAAAGTACTAGTGAAATTAGACTGTAGATATTTAAATGCTTATTCTTTGTAGATAGGGTCATAGACAGGTGAAATTGAATTTCCATATACATCATGTATTGTGTAAATAGGTAAAATTCAGATATTGATCATAAGCA
The DNA here is from genome assembly GCF_032191515.1 of Phaenicophaeus curvirostris. Lineage (NCBI taxonomy): Eukaryota > Metazoa > Chordata > Aves > Cuculiformes > Cuculidae > Phaenicophaeus > Phaenicophaeus curvirostris. The sequence goes on from NC_091394.1 coordinate 56,580,224, forward strand.
TTTAGTTTTGAGTAAATGATTTTCATCACATTAAATCCTATTCATAATTACAAAGTTTTGAGGTGATGTCATTAGTACAGGCATGCATGTAAGAATGTATGAGGCCACAGGAAACAACTGAATTATGGTTTTATACTGAACAATTTAAAGATCACCTTTATTCAGGGTACAGGTACTAGCAGCTGATAATGTGATATGTAAATATTCACTTTAATTCATGACTAGTCACTTCAAAAAAAGGACACCATCTGTTTTCCCTAGGTTTTTAGAATACTGCTCTTCACACTTCCTCTGAGCATATTGATGTTGAGGTTTATATGGATTTGTTTTATTTGTGAGAAAAAGTTCAGAATCTCTGCAGTGCTAGCTAAAGCTGATGCCAAATGGTTTTAGAAAGTAGAACACAATGCCAAATGTAAAAGTAAGATTTTTGAAGTCTATCTCTTTCCAAATCTGCTGAGTACTTACAGGGAAGCCCAAAACTGAGAGGGATCTTTTAATGTTTTTCAGGACACATTATCATGTTCCTCATGGCCAACATCCCCAGGACTTAGGTGGGAAAAAAGATGGTGTGACCTCCGATTAATTCCACTTCTTCATTCACGGTTTTCCCAGTACCTTCCAGGATCAGATTTGTGCAGGTAAAGGAGTTCAGAGAGTTGAAACTGTTGAGTTCTTTGTTGACCGATACAAGCGTTCGGGAGTTGCCTTGTTAGAGGAATGTCATTATTAGTTCCACCGCAACTGTCAGAGACACGCAACACTGGAGCTTTCATAAAGGTCTGTCTAGATCCATCTCAGCCCATGCTCTTCCCTAACATCAGCCAGGCCAGGATCAGGTATGTGGGAAGATGTGATCTTGCCACTTGCATCTAGTGGCTAGCCAGTTTCTTAGTTTGAGGTTCCACTTAGGTCATCGTATTTAATAACTGCAATTTCGTGGTGGTCAGATCTGAGATCTGTTCTGCTATATATGTCAGATAAGATATTGAACTGAATAGAAGTACTCACATGGCAAATTAGGACGTATTCAACTAGTCATAGATCTAGGGTTTTAACATTCAGTTTTCTGCGTCAAGAAAACACAACCTTAAAGTGCACATTATCGAACTTGTACATTGCAGAAAAAAGATTTTTTAGGTAGTAATGATATCCCTCAGATTTAAATTTCCAGAAAATAAATTTTAAAGGATATTCATACAAAAAAAAAGCTGAATTAATGCCCAAAACTTGAATACCTACACTGATAATTTTCTCCTTGTGTTCTTGTATGCTGTCTAACAGGAGCAAGAAATAGTACTTAAAGGAAACAAAAATGAAGTATAAACATCAGATGGGAAGTGGGTTTTCCTTGAAAAAGCATACAAAGAACATTTTATTTTGCTAGCAAGACAGTTTATAAGAGGGTTTTAAATTACTATAAACATTTTAAAATGTGACTAACTCCCTCTCAAAATTCTTTATTAGAGAAAGTCAGATACTTTTAAAGAGAAAATGCCATAAAGAGAAACATTAAGAAAAGATATTGAAAATAGTAATAGAAAGAACATGAAATGCAAGTTAATTTATTATCTTTTAGTAAGTATTTATTTTACCTTTTAGATAGTATTTACAGGGCTGTTTTCACTATATAAAGACTAATAACTTTTTATCTCTCAGTGTGTGAAAAGATGGAAATACATAATATCGTTATCACATACACTATTATGCCTCATAATCATATTCTAGCTTTTATAGTGGAATGCTTGAGACACATGAATATCCAGAGGATATTCATATAAAAATCCAGAGGGCATTCATGTTAATCTTGGAAAGGTTATTAATTTCAAATCTAACATCAGTTCTAGATGGCACAGAAGCCGAGATGTGTAACTGAATCAGAATTCATCTGATCTTATTTTTTTTGCTGTATTATAAAGTGATTTTTATGATTGTAAAGTGATTATAAAGTAAAATATGTTCTGTTTAATATAAACCACATCTTTAATACATTATTTTTTCAAGTTAGTTTTGTTATATGGACTTTTACTGGTAGACTAATTCAGGAAAATACTATTACAATAATCAAAGGGTAATGAAATCTACTACCCAGACCATATTGAGAAGTAATTAATTAGGTAGCTGTGCTTCTTATAATCTGCATTTTTGAAATTTGGGCAAGAACACTCTGGATGTGCACAGATCAAATACCTAGGAACAGTGGGAATAGTCAAATGCATCAGAATTGCTGTATTTCTAGTGTAAGTAAAATTTGTGGTTCAAAATTGAGTCTGGAACACACTGGGTTGTCTTTTCTTGTACAGGTTAGTTCACACACTGATAGATTCCTTGGATTCCTGGTTTGGTTTGCAATATCATAGAATCATGGAATCACAGAATAACCAGGTTGGAAGACACCCACCGGGTCATCGAGTCCAACCATCCCTATCAAACACTAAACCATACCCCTTAGCACCTTGTCCACCCGTGCCTTAAACACCTTCAGGGAATCAACTACCTCCCTGGGTAGCCTGTTCCAGTGCCCAATGACCCTTTCTGTGAAGAATTTTTTCCTAATGTCCAGCCTAAATCTCCCCTGGCGGAGCTTGAGGACATTCCCTCTTGTCCTGTCCCCTGTCACTTGGGAGAAGAGGCCATCACCCTCCTCTCTACAACCTCCTTTCAGGTAGTTATAGAGAGCAATGAGGTCTCCCCTCAGCCTCCTCTTCTCAAGGCTAAACAACCCCAGCTCCCTCAGCCGCTCCTCATAAGGCCTGTTCTCCAGCCCCTTCACCAGCTTTGTTGCTCTTCTCTGGACTCGCTCCAGAGCCTCAACATCCTTCTTGTGGTGAGGGGCCCAGAACTGAACACAGTATTTGAGGAGCGGTCTCACCAGTGCTGAGTACAGAGGGAGAATAACATCCCTGGACCTGCTGGTCACGCCCTTTCTGATCCAAGCCAAGATGCCATTGGCCTTCTTGGCCACCTGGGCACACTGCTGGCTCATGTTCAGTCGGCTGTCAACCAACACACCCAGGTCCCCCTCCAGGCAGCTTTCTAGCCAGACTTCTCCTAGTCTGTAGCACTGCACAGGGTTGTTGTGCCCCAAGTGCCAGACCCGGCGTCCCATATATAGACTGATATAGACAATAGACTGAGAAGAAAGGAGAGTACTGAAAATGAGACTATTTTTCTTAAAAGATAGAATCCACAAACTTGTCTGATCATCATACTATGCTTTTTGTGTAAGGACGTAGAATTTTATTCTGGATGAATTTTTTTGTTTTTTATTAATAGCCATTTAAAATAAAGGATATAGTAAATCAAAGCTAGCTACATTACCTGAAGATGCACTAAATAAATCTTCCTCAAAAACTTTACCTAAATTATCTATGAAAATGAGTCATTGAAAGAAGTAGCTCTGGGTTTGTATCTTTGGGATTTTAAAGAAAAGTCACTATCTAAGTGAAAAGGCAACTAAGCTGATAAGTTAGCTGTTAGATTTATATAAACCACTGGTCTGTGCATGATCACATTAGGATGTATAAGCTATATTCTCCCGTAAGAGCTAGTTCTCATGATGGGACTCCAGAAGAAAATGCATGACAGTAATTTTTAATGCTTCTTCTGACTGCAGGTAAAGCTTGTATATGACATGGAGGCAGCAAAGACCTTTATGGCAGAGATAAATACTATCTTTACATTCTATAGAATTAGAATATGATTTCAAGATTCAAAATATGAAAAAAAAAAGTCAAAACCAAAAAAAACCAAAACAAACAATCAACACATACCCTCAGAAAATACCCAAACTTTGCAGGCTGGATTTCTGTCTTGAGGTGTCAGAGACCCATCAGCAACATTCAGTTTTACAGTGATGGTAACACTGATTTTGCCTGAGCCATTCTCAAAGAATCTGAGTGATGTGCTTATTTCTAAACCATGAATTAATCATTAAGCGATGGGTTTGTAGCAGAATGCCAGCAAGTGGAACTTGGGTTTTGCTCTATTTTTACTAGTCTCTTAATCTGGGATATGGATTAATATTTTTTTGGTTCTGAAGCTGGAGACCTGTGAACCTTCCAAAGTCCTTTAGCCAAGAAAGCTATTTACTGAAGAAGTTAGGTCTGCTATTCTGTAGCATCTGAAAGTTTTCTCTGGTTCTGTAATTGCTCAGCACTCAGTGGAAAGTCAGTCTATAATGTCTGACAGATTATTGTGCCAGTGCCAAGATTGGCACTGGGGTGGAGGCACCCAGACATTAGATGTCTCTTGGTATTTCAGTGTATTTTGCTATTGATCCTGAATTCAGAAATACAATTGGAAAAATTATTAATGCTATCTGACTGATTTTTAATTCTCTAGCTTTTCTATCTGTAGTTTAGAAGAGGATCAAAATTCTGTAAGTATATTATAAAAATGAAACCAAATTTGTTGAGAAAAAGGTACTGGTATTCCACTGAGTTTTGCAAATGGTCGCCTACAGTGTCCAGTGCACACTTTCCTTCTCTGTGATCTGTAGTATTAAAGTGTTAACTCTTTTGTATGCATCAGCTATTTCACTTTTTAGCTTCTGAGGTCATGCAGTGTTGGTCCAGGTTCTGTAGAGCTAGTCTACAGAATTTTTTTATAGCTTTGTGGAAATTTAATATAGTCTGAGTTGACCTTTTAGCATGGTTGTTTTAATATGTCAGGTATTTATAAAACAGGAAAGCCAGCAATTTATGACTGTTCAGTGGCTGACCTTTGCTGTAGTTGAAAGAAAAGCATTTCTACAAGTATTGTTAAGATGATATGCTAGAACAGATGAAATTTTATTCTGAACTGATCTGTTATGACATGTCTATAGGCAAAATGCGTTCCAAGTGATTGCTGTGGATGGGGTTTGCAGTGGAATAATTCAGTGTCTCTCTGCTGAAGACTGTATTGACTGGCTACAAGCAATAGCAAGTAACATTTCCAACCTCACAAAGCACAATGTAAGTATGGATCCAAGTAAGCCAGAAGGTTTCCCAATCATGTTTGATTATAGCTGTCACAAAAGCCTAATGGGTTCACTCACAGAATTATCTGCATGTAAACAATGCTTGAGGCTGTCTGAGAAGTCAACTCAATTTGTCATCAAATCAGACTTTGTGAGAAATCATTGAATGGGAAAATATTCTCCCCTACAGTCACATAGTTCACTTCATTGCTATCAGAGTTACTCACTTCTTAGCAATACCAGCTAGCATTAGAAACAAAGACCAGAAACAGAAGGAAGCCAGGTGTGATGGTTAAGCACATAGAAAAGCAAAAAATACTGTACTTTCTTGATAGTTTGAAAAAGCCCATCTATCAGATCTGAATTAGATATTATGTCTGTTTGCATATCATTTAACACAGGGAGAACAGCAAGATGCTTTCTTGATATAGATACAACAGCAACAATTAAATGCATTTATGCTTCATGCACTGTATTTTTATGATCTGATCTTGTGTCTTTTTATTGAATAAAAAATAAATGTTACGTGTAAGTTTTGCCAAACTACTAGTAAGTTCAATTGCAAGGTCTTCTGGACCTGGCTAGAATGTATTTTGCATTTGATAGATGATATGTAGCTTTTCCTCTAGAAATCTATATGATACCTTTCCTTTTCTATCTCAAAAAAATACTGAACTCATGGGTAACTCCATTATTTTGAATTGAGTTGTAACAAGAAAGCCCTTGAGGATTTAATTTGTATTCTCTCAGATTTCCTTAAGTCTGCTTTATCCTCCCAAACCTGCCTCTGAATTTGCTTTTGTTTCAAATGCAAGGGAACACATGGAAGGAAGTTGTATTTCTTGGAGATTTATATTCAAGATCCAGAACTATGTTCCATCTGGCAGCAATATGTAAAAGTCATTGTATTATAAAAACATGACAGACATGAATTCATCCACCATCTGCAAGCTTCCACGCAGCACAAGCCAACTTTATGGCTATTTATTCATACTTAAAATGCTATTGCTCTATAGAACCTTTCTTTTCTCACTAGGCAACCTGACAACTCAGGGTGCTGTTCTTTTTCTATTTTTAGTTCAGTCTGAAGTAGTTTATTTGTTTACTTATGTGCACCTAAATTTTATCTGATAATCCTTTAGGTAGCTCTGATGAGACTATAACTATGGTTGCTTTATGTAAATTGAATTTTGGTAATGCACTGTTGTTACATGATATATTTTCAGTGTTTTGAAAATAAGTACAGCTTATAATTCCAAACTAATTTTCATAATACAGAAACAGTGTTTCAGATGTTTTATAATATGGAAATAGTCAATAATACTATTATTATGCCAATCTTTGTATTTACTTTATCCCAAAGACATCCTGTGAAGTAACTGTGAGAGTTAGGGCTTATGAGTATCCATTAATCTATTTTTAGAACTGCCCTAAGTATTCATAGCCCATATGAACTTCTGGAAACCAATGAGACTTTATTTTCTGTACTACAATTTTGTTTTGAATGGTCAGTTTCTGGAAATAATTAGATATGTAACAGCATACATGATAATTGAATATAAGAAACATTAAGAACACTGAGAGGAAAGTATGAAACTGTTGCTCAGAACAATGATCAGATATGATTAGACCTCCAATACTGTTCATATTAGCATTTTTCCTCTGAGAGAGGCATTTACTCATTGTCATTCCTGCTTGCATCCAATACCAAAGAAACAAAGAGACTAATGGATTCTGTTTGAACTTTTGGACAAATTTTATTTTCAATTTACTTTAAATGTCTATCTAGAGATAGTGAAAAATAATTTGTTTCCTTTAAATACCCTGTAGCTCAGTTAACTTACATGTTCTTTCTCATCTCTACCTTTTGAAACAAAGGAAACAGATAGAACCGAGAAAGACTATAAAACTAAATTGTTTCTGAAATAATTTCCTTTGCCAGTGTGTGAAATTTTGACTCTGTAGATTGGGATTTATTTGACTGAACTTTAGATGTCTTAAAGCAGAATGCCTGAAGACTGATCTTTATGATTTACTTTTGACATCTATTTTATGACGAGATTAATTCCTTCAGGATGTCTTTCTTTCCTTTGACCGATAAGGTGTCTTCATATCTTGATACCTAAGGAGATGTACATATCCTGTCAATGGCGTCTTTGAGGGACCAGGGACAGTTTCTTTCAATAAATCTACCAAAGAAATGCCTGAGTGTTTTGACAAAAAGTATACTAGTCTCAACCAGAAAACCTGAATTATTTTACTTTTTCATGCACAAGCTGGCTGAAAAAATAATCTGGTGGCTCAAGCTCCACAAATGAGTGGGAAGTACATGACTTTCTCTTCTTAAGTTCCCAGATGTGTCTTACAGTTGTGAAATGTCAGTATCTGGCTCCAAAGTCTCATGTTGAGTCTACAATTGAATTATTTTTTTCAAGGATAATGTCAAAATCTCTTTTGTCATAATCTAATATGTACACATCTGGCACAAAGGTGGTGTGACTCAATTGCAGAGTCATCTTTGTACTTAGTACATACCAAAGAGCAAGAGTATAAGAAAAAGGCAGGAGCAGAAGCAAAATCAAAATGTCTTGACATCACTGTCCTTGAAAGGCAATCTTGCTAACTGGATGAACATAACGGAGGCTGAAGATGGCATCTGCAGGAAAACACATTTTGCCTGCATTGGTTAGACTATCTGTCATTGAATAGTGTGAGATAAAACTTACATTACTGTGGAACAAGATACTTACAGCTTTAATACAGAGATATAGAAAATTATATTCTGACTATTACAGAAGAGATAAAAAAAATCAGTATGCTGACTGATGTAGTTGACTTGATGTCAGATTTTCATTAAAAGGCAAACTTGAAGTATGCACTCTTTTTCTTTGTATTCAGTAAATTAAAATCACTGAGAGTGATGCCACTGACTTTTGTTTCTTTAGCTCCCCAGAAACCATATCAGGGTTACACATGGGGTTAAATATATTGCTTTAAAATTACAGAACATAAATTAACTTGTATATTGGCATGCAACCAAAATGTTTACTATGGGAATATTGGAAGTGACTTAATATCACACTATAATTGATGATGTGATGAATCCATCAAGACTTTTCATTTCTGAAGATGGATTCCTCTACAACTTGAGTCTTTTGAGCTCCATCTGTGTTAAAAAGTGATCAGTTTTAGCTATAAATTCAAAAACAGAGGGGTTATATGGAACCCAAAATTTAGTCTTAGCACTCCTGAAACTTAAGATCATGTGCTGAAACCTGAACACATCAAATTCAACCAAGACCTGGGAACTCTAATTCCTCTATGAATTGATGAGGTAGAAAAATGTTTAAAGTTTTTCATTGCCAATTTGGATGGCAGGCTGAAGACAACTGGAAAGGGAACAAACTGCTTCTTATACCTTTTCTTACTCATGCTAAAAGTAGGTATTTTCAGTTCTACTGTTCCGATTCAGCTGTGAACTATTGGCCTTTCCATGAATTGTTAAACTGTATTAATTTCTGTGGCAATTAATACTTGTTTCTACTTGTTATCATCTATTTTGTTAAAGAATTTTATGATATTAGTATCTAATAGGTTACTAAAGTTTAAAAATCCTGTGCTTTGGAATAGTCTTAAGAAAATACTCCAAAGTAGTGTGGCCTGCATAAGTCCACCTGTGGCTAGTCCCTATATCAAGGGACTTGATGTCAAATATTTAATGGCTTTAGCAGGGATGAAAGGTCTCTTTCAATAAAAAAAAAGAAAAAAAGAAGGAAATGCAGAAGTTTTAGGTCTTCGTAACAGAAGAATAATAAAAAATATATTGAACTTAGCATCTTCTAGAATACAGCTTAATGGGGTCCTGGGATTTTTCTTCCTGACTCAATATTTGTCACTCTTGCCCACTGCTTTCTCTGTGACAGTTTTTTATATAGCGAGTGCAATGCTACTTCTTTTCCCTTTCCTCTTCCATCATTTCCTTGGGAGACACTGCAGCAATTGCACATTTATGCTTCTTACCTTGAAGCTTGCACTTAACAGAGAAGAAACAACATGAACTTTGTCAGACAGGAATGACAGGCTACTGAAGTAAGGTTACCAAGCAGGAGATGATGAAAAGCAAGTTTGAAATTTATCTTGAGAATGCCAATAAGATCTTGCAAAATTTAGTTCACAATGACTGAACTTTATTCCATCGTGATACATTTTCTGGGTAAAATAACATTCATCTGTGATATTCATGAGGCATACATATGTTGATGGTGGAAGCATGGCAGTAGCATGAAAGCAGTAGGATTGAGAGGTCTACTAAATAAGTAAGAGTTTGGCACAATATATGTGTTTCCCTTAACTTAAGCCTTTATTTTGAACAAAGTTCAAAAGTTTAGTTGAAAAAATTGCTTTAATCATATGCTTAAAATGTGGTGCCTAATGAAAGAAACTGCTACTTAGAGGCAAACATATTTGTCTTCACTTTCACTGGACAAAAGAGAACAATAATAGCTTATCTTTATAATGCTGAAGTTGGGGTGATTGTATAGGGATTCTATAAGTCACTAGGAAGAGGGATAAGAAACAAGTACAAAACATGAGTATTTAGAATATTAGAAATTAGAATAATAATATCTGTTCCACTTTTAAGAAGAATAAAATATTACAGGACTACATTCAGTGTTTAGTAAGTTATTGACCTAATTTAGTAGTGTATCTCTCATTTTTCTGTTGGATACTACAACCGGTAAGAACATACTGTGGAATGTTCTATTATATGAATAAATCAATGTCAGTCATATGAAGTGAACAGATTTCACATTTCAGCTTTTATGGTTGAAATACCATGGCAAACCATCAGGATGCTTTGTTGTCAATCATTTTAGAGTTTTCAGGGATTTTATGCTCTTCGATGCCCTATGAACTTGGTATTACAATAATATTTATCTTTTTGTTGCTTTCTAAGCTATGTAAGTTTGGAGCAAATCCAAAAAGAGCGGCGTTCTTATCAAACCTTATACAATGGTATATTCTATGGTAGTGCAAAAGACAAGCACACTTTATCACCTAGAAATCAAAAGCCTTGTAAAATGAAGATCAAACCAAGAAAGGATTACGCGAAGTCTCCAAAATAATACTGATAGTATATTTTTCACATACATAGTTTACTTTTCTTGAGCCAGAACTACTCAGATAAATTGGGCATTATCTAAGAAATGTACATTCAACTGATTTTGAAGCAGTACTAGGCATTCGGGTGTTTGCAGAGTTCTGGCACTTTGATTTTTTTGTGATGCATCATATTTCTGACCCTGTAAAGAGAAGCCTGTAGAAGGAGTCGTTCCAATACTGGTATTTAGGCGTCTGCAGGAACATTTAAAACTCAGAACTGGATACACTTGTAACATACTACTGCCATTATATATATATACACATATATATATAATTCTCTTACTGCATACATATATAACCAAATGAATGTCATCAGTGCAGTGTCAAAATTACAGAAAACAAATACCTTCTGATTTTACTCCTTTTTTTTTAAGGTGGAATGTTCCAGTCTGATGTTTAAAAATTTAAAACCACATTTTCTTCTGTATTACTGTTATCAAGGCTTACATGAGACTATGTCTCTTATTTACTTACTTTTTTGGCAATTTTTGCTGCAGGTCTTATTTAAATAATTACTTGCCTGTACCTTGTTGACTGAAGAATTGTGGGATATTTTATATCCTCTTGGGTGTGCTAATTTAGCTCAAAAGAAAAGCTAAGTCCTGCCAAACTGTATTGCTGCTGCTCTAGTGTGTTTCATCTGCTCTTTCATAATAACACACAATGTCTACCATGTGGCAGGTCAGGAAAACAGTGCAAGAAAAGAATATTTCTTTGAGAAATATTTCTCCCAGAATATTTCTTCTACATTAGTCACCTTATCTGGGGAACTTGTAGCAGGAAACTTCTGTCTTCATAGTTGGAGCATTTGCTATGACACATTCTGGTTATGGTGGAAGGACTCTTATCAATAAGATCTTGGAGTCTTGATTTGGAAAATACATGGTAAATTTCAATTAGTCATGGTAGCTTTTCAAATGAAATAAAATTACCTTTCTATACCAAACTCCTCCTAAATGTTAAAACAATTACTGCTATTTTAATAATATCTCTTCAGTCTTGTTGTACATAGTATTATAAATCTTACAGTGGTCAATAGTATCTAATAAAAATATTACTATTTATATTGCTATAAATTGCTGCTATGAAGCTCTAAAATTAAATTTAAGTGAAATATTGTCCTTAGAGATAATAAAAGAAAAGCCCCATCTTTTAAAATATTATTCAAACAGAAGAACCACAATTTGTTTGTTTAATGTAAGCCTTGAAAAAAGAAAGACACGTTACTGCAGAGAGAATATTTTTGCAATTTTATGAATGATCCTGTCACACAGCAAAGAATCCCTATGCTTTATCTGATTCATCCAATTTTGTATGGAGTCAAATTAAATTGTAGTCTTGCAATAAAATTTAAAAAAGCAATGCATCAGAATATTTGATAGGTCCTTTAATCTATGTAGAATTTATACGAAACTCTGAAAGTCTTTCTCTTCCTTCATTCCATTATTATTGAAAGCTTAAGTTGACATACTATAATAAAGTTTACAATCTGTTTGGTTACAAGACGCTTTGGAGGAACATCATACTCACTCTCAATATCCCACTCTGGTTAAAGGTAGCAAGGAGTCTGTAATTAATTTTTAAAAATCTCTTCATTGATTTGAAGTGGCAAAGAAATTATGAAAAGAATAATGGAAGTAAGAATAGTCTGACTGGGAGTGTAGGTAAGCGATGGATTTTTTGCAGAGAGGAGGCACAAAGAAAAAGGAAATCCTCATTAAGTTTCCCTTTCCTGCTAAAACGCCAAGCTGCCCTTTCAGTAGCAGTTGGATACTTCCAGCTACTTTAACCTCGTTTTTGTTGTGCTGTAAACTGTTCAATATTCCACAATTGGTTTAAGTGTGAGAATGTTGAAAATGGCTGTTGAATCACAAGCTGGAGTTGATAAAACAGCAACTGGGAACAGGGGGGCTAGGCATTAGTAACTTTTCTTTTTGTATCCCTCCTCTTTGCTGTCTTGAAAAAACTTCAGACATGATTATTATTTGTATCATAAGGCAAAGTCATCTTATTTTCATATCCCTTTCCTCTTACTCACTTTTAAAATCTGTTTCTAAAAGTTGGATACATCAAAAGTTTTGCCTTTCTTCCACAGTTGATTAAAAAAAAAAAAAAGGAATTCAAATGCACTCAAGAAGCCATAAAACAGCTCAGAAAAGACATTATCTGTAGGCTAATGTTCTGAAAACACTTGCTCTGTTTGATTTCCTTGCTTCGTAAAGTGCCATAGACATCCACTGCATTCAGGTAATGCCAGTTTATATTTGTCTGAGTCAGAGAATGGACTTGGAGGAAGAGGCAGAGGCCTGAGGGAGAGGACAGGAATTTCAGTCATTCTGGGACAGTTTCAAGGGATTGGGGCAAATAAGTGAAACAGAGGTCACAGAGATGCAGTGTTCTTCAGAGAATCCTGAATTTCAGCAGGTTTATATTACACTGGGGAAAGAACAGTCTGAGATCACAGAATTAAACCCTATCTTTAAGACTAAGGGAAAAAAATAAATTAACTGCTTTAATGTTACATGTGTGTGCACATACACACAAATACATAAACAGAGAATAAGATGTAATGTGTTAAACGTTATGAATAAAAAATATATTAAATCTATAAAAAACGTATAAAACAAATTTTAGAGCTTCATTTCATTCTGAAATCAAATCTGCAATCCTTTTATATATGGAATAATGTCTCAGAAATATTAATCACATATATTTGATTGGTATTAAAACACGTATACATTTTTATATTCGATGCAAGTAATGAATTCTTTATTCCCCAATTTTACGTTCTTATGAGCCAATTATCAGCTTTGTCTGAGTAGTCTGTCAAGAGAGCACCTTAAAACTAGAATGTACATACTGGGTTCCTAAATTATGTTTTGATGTGAGATCTCCTGTGATAGGAAGGTAGTCACTAATTTTTAGGCAGAGAATGAGGAAATCATAAAACACTCCTAGAAAGGAAGCAACCAGGTAGTTAAAGAATGCCTATTCATCTCACCTGTGACTACTTAATGGTTCAGTATCATAAAATACAACATAAAATGCAACCCAGAAAGAACCTGATGCCTGTTAATCCTTACTTTTAGCTACAGTAGCAGAAAGATGTTGTAATGTCAATGCAGATAAACAATTTAACTCTTTTAACATGATAAATATTAGTTTTATTCATAAGACTATTTTCTGAATGTCATAAGACAACCTTTATTTCCATTTCAGATTATTGATAGATATTCTACTACACTTCCAGTGTGTTGCATTGAAACAACATAGGAGATTAGTAAAAAGTATGCTTGTAGCCTATTGTGTCAATAATGAACTGACTATTTAAATAACAGGATAAAGTGATGTTTTCTTTAGATGAAACTGTTCAGAAGTAGGTTTGAATGTGTGCAACTAATTAGAGGTGATGCATTTGCATGTTTCATAGGTTTCCTGTTTGTACAGACAATGAATCTTAACCAAAAAGCAGAGTAAAATAGTTTATGTCCAGTCTAAAAATGCTTACAAGTCTATCAGTTCATGATCACACAAACATACAGCAGTTTCTCCAGGGAAGAATTTGTTCTTTGCCTAGCAAAAAGCATTGTTTTATTTGTGTTTATTTCCAAAAGTAATTTTGTAAGGTGATAAAAAAGATGAAAAGCTTCCTGTGGCTTGTCAACATGCTGCAGCTTCTCACATAATTCAGCTTATTTAGCATTGTCGAAGGAGTTTTAGCAGTTCTTATCTGGTATCTGATTGCCAAGAAACTAGACTTCTGTTTTTGTAACTACTTTTTTTGTTAAAACATAGGAATTCATTCTAATTCAGTTAAATTAAGTAATCTCACAGAAATGTTAGGTGTTTTTCTCTGAGAAGGCAAGATCCTCTCCACCCAAACTCTCTAAATAGTCAATAGATAGAAAAAAATGTCTTTCAGACTTGAAGAAAGTGAACTAGTCTTCCTGACTTAAATACTTACTTCTATCTCATTAACTATGTAAAGAATGCAGACATCTCCAGAGAGTAATTCAATCTCCTTGAATTAAGTGACTACCTCTTCTATTTCTGTTAGGAAATGGCAAGAGGGTCCTTTAGCATAACAGCCCACAGGTTGGAAGAGTTACCCTGACATGAGAGATGGGAGCTCTCTGAGCTACTCAGCCTGTAGGGTCTGGTGCCACCTGTCTCACCCCTAGCCAAAGTTTGTCTGGATGTCAGCCTCCAGACTGAAACTCTGCTACCCCTTCCAGAAACTGTTGCCTTTACCATCCATTGACCCACATGTAAAATTCATGCCAATGTTTTCTAGCAGGAAGCAGGGCTTTCACCCAGGCTGTTAAGTAGGGTTCATTCAGTAGTAGTATTGCTTAAGTGCAGCAGATACCTAGTTACCTCCTTCAGCCTGAACACTGTATATCCAATATCACAGGTAGGTACTCTAGTATTACCCACCATGATAAAGCTGGATACCCACACTTCACTCTCTATGCTACAGTGCAGCTTTTATTTTTGCATAGTTTTTAACAACTCAATTTATTAATCTCATATTCAGTACAATCCCCCAAACAGTTGTTTTAGCACAACCAAAAAGCTGGGAACATAGGGTAGATATACAGACAGGAAGAGAGAAGTCAGCACAAACTTCTGCAAGTTTGCCATAAAAGAGAAAGATCGGCAAAAACAGGCCTCATACAGATGTATTCTATTGAGCAACTGGGAATTTTCTGTATTTGTGAATGTTGTAGTCAGATCGGCCTTCTTTATAGGAAAAAATAGGTTTTACTGGACATTTCTGGATATATATATTTGTTTAATGTTTCTTCACTACAATGCCAAACTCCAGCTGTTGTTTAGATTTAGAAGAGCATCTGATGTCTATTGTATTGCTTTACTGTTCTGTTCAGAAAGAAGCAAATATTCCTTTTCTCATACAAGCATTATGGGAAAGGTAAACTGAGGGTTCTTGTTCATGGAAGAGGAGGGAGGTAATTAAAACTCCCTCTAGAAGGGAGAATAAGTGAAAACCTTAATCCTCCAAACTTTTAATAAGGTTAATTCTATTGGAAGATGTCCACAGAACTGTGCATATCATTTTAATTAGGGCAATTCATGAATAAAGGTGCTGCCAAAGAACAAAAGAAACTGACACTCAGACACCTACTGTTTCAGATTCCATTTTTGCCCTACTAGTTAGTTTCTTCCATGAAGTATTCTAAGGTGTTGCAAAGATTTTTCTCCTGATGAGTTTTCCTGAGGCTTTCCATATGTCTGTAAGAGGAGTCATGGAAATGCAAATGCAAATATAAAGTAAACCTTGAAGGACATTAGCTTTATAATTATTAAATATTATATAAGTGAGCAATGACTACACAGATGTTTGAGCTTTCAGTAGTGAGCAGTGTCATTTGACTCTGTGTATTTTTTATATGATGCACTTGTTAGGGGGAATTAATATATTATTTTTCCACTTACTTTCTTCTTTACCAGACAGAAGAGCACAGGCTACTTATAAATGTATAATTTAATAGTGTGTGTATTCTGTTTAAATGTTTGCCTCATTTTGTAACAGTAGCAATATTCATTTTAAAGGAGGTTTTTTACATCATAAATAGGGTGTTTTACAGGAATAAATAAGTCCGTTAGGGCCAACACAACCCCTATGGAGTTGTGGAGCTAAACATTCTTTTTCAGTTCCTCTTTAAATAATTGATAAATAATTGATAAATCATAGTCTGTAAGCATGTTTAACATAAGAATTATTTCCTTTTGCACCTGTTTAACATAAATGTGTCTTGATATTGCTGTATAAACATAATCTATAGAGTTTAAAATACTGTGGCAAAAAAAAAAATTGTAACAGGTTCTTGACAAGCTGTTCTGAACAGGTTATTTTTAAAGTTATTTGCCTAATGAGATAGTCAGTTTACTTCTCCTGACTATTTAGCAAATTATGCCTGCGCCTTAATTAAGCTAGCTACTCTTGCTGCAGCGGTACAGAGATAAGCACGTTCATTTACCAAACAGTAACCATAAATAGCACTTTCATCTCAAAATGTGATGAGCAAAAGTCAGGAAAATATAGTCTGCAATCTGAATAATAATAAAAAAATTCCCATAGAAACTGGAATTCTGTGAGGCTTGCAGATGGTTCTACCAGTAAATTAAGATGCCATTTATGAAGCTGGATAGGTTGCGTGCCAAACCCAGCTAAAAACAATTATAGCTGGCTGACCTCTGTTTACTCTTCTGATCTAAAACCCACTTCCCATTACCTTTGTAAGTTCATATGCATTTTATGCTTAAATGTTTTTTAAACCATAAAGATTCACAGAAATTTCACACTTGCTCCTAGTTATAATACTGTTCATTCTTTACAATGGAGTGACTTAGAAGGCAGTTTGCAACTTGACCAAGTTATCACCAAATAATAAAAAAACCAACTTGCCACATTATTGGTTCAATATCTGTTACTGCTGAAATGCAACTAAACTGAGTTGGTGTTCTGAAATCTATTGACACAGATGCACTTTCAATGAGAGATCTAAAAAATGTTTCTAGTACTTTATATGCTATTTGACAACTGTCACTTGTGCTGTAATGTGTAATTTTTCAATGGAATTTGAATTTCTTTTACCTTTTTATTGTCTGTTGAAAAATTATTTTCAAAGTTGATATTGAGCCCAATAAGATACAGTGAAGTTCAAACAAATGTTCATGATTTTCTCATAGGCAAGTCTGAAATGCACATTAAAGCAAGAGTCATCTCTAAATTTACCTTTTTGGTACTTTGACGTGTTCTATCCCTTGACCTCCCTTTCAGCCATGGTACCACAGATACATAACTCTTTACACTAGTATATGACCATATTACTCTATTTTTTTTCTTGCATTCAGAAATTCATTTCAGAAATACCAGAAGATACTTGAGAAAACCCATATTTATGAGGATATTTGCTTTGTGTTTTGTAATCAATTCTTAGTTATGAGTTGTAATTGGAGATAAGTGGAAGAAATCGCAGTCTTTAGAAGGGAACTAAATTCAGGACTTATAAGGCTAATGGCTCAACAGCTTGTTAGGAGAAAGAAGGTTAAGGAGAGTGCAGTCTTTCCTACTTAGAGCAATGCAGATTTATCGCTGAAGAGTTTCTCATTGAAAACCAGTGCAGAGTATAGCTGAACACAGTGCTGGGGTGAGCCTGTGATTAATCTGAATGCAGAGTGCAATGAGCCACAGTGTGTATAAAGAGGAGGGACTAGAAGTGTTTTGCAAAATATGAGGACATGACCTTTAATTTTTGAAGTACAACAAAGTGATTATGTAGTGTTTCAAATGAAATTTAGTTATACAGATGAATGATGAGCTTTCAGCAGAAACAAGTCCTGAAAAAGTAAGGTGTTTATATGTATCTCACAGTGACATATGAAAATATTTATTTTTCTTTTAGTATCATATTTAGTAATTGTGTCAATACCTAGTACATTATCATGTGAACGTAATGTCTCAACAGCTATTTCATATTATGTCAACCAAATTATTTAAGTAATGTAATACCAGGTGATTTTTCCAGCTTGCTCACAAGGAGTTTTTATCTGGTGCTGTCAGCCAAATTGTCTCATAAATATTGCTGTTCTTCCTGAGACCTCCAAGAGAATAAAGATGGGTAATTCTCTTAGACAGAAAAAGTGAAATGTGACATGATACGAGAAAGACTGGGTATTCCTATAATTTTATTTTTAATCTGCTCAAACTAAAGTAAAAAAATATGGGTTGGTGGTTGGGTAGTGGAAGATACAATACCTGTAAAGACAGGAGAAAGCCTCTTTAATTTCATTGCCTGAGGTAAATATATTTGTCTATGCCACTGGCGACTGGGCATTTTATTGAACTTTGCCAGCAGGAATTTATTTAGACTGGTATGCTATGGCGTAAGTATTAAATGTGTTTTAAAAATCACTAGCTAGGTTCTGTCAAGAGAGTTGATTGTCTCCTTAATTGTATAAAGCTGTGTAAAATTCCCCATTTATTCTGCCATTTTACTACCCCCTTTGTCTTATTAAATGGCAGAGTATGAACTACAAATGTTGTTATCTCTACCAAACTGAGGAATCTTGAAATAATGCAAACTTTGGCAAGCTGTGAACTCTTCACAGGCAAGATCAGAAGCACGCTGATAGGCTGAGACCATAGGAATGAAACAGGGTTAGCTGAAGTCTTCAACGAACTGGCCCTCATTCTGCTTCAGCCAAGTAAGAGTGAAAAGACTAGGTTGGCAAGAGGGACCCAAAAGGCAAGGAGCCATGTGACCAAGAAAAGAAGCAACTCAAAAGCTGTGAATAGGATTTTTACAGGGAAGGAAAACAAGGAAAATAATTAGCTTCAACAAGTATACTGTATACAGAGCAAACTGATGATGAGAATATAAATTCTGTTATGAGGTATTTTTCTTCAAGCATCTGCTTATGGTGCAAATGGAAACTTTAGATGGGAATCAAATCTGTAGGTGTCTCGAACCAAATCTTAAACTGAATTTGTAGGAGTTACTGTTTGCAGTTCCCTTCCCAGAGAAGGCTGAGGAGGAGGGAGGAGGATGCCTGAATTTTAGCATACCTGCTCAAGAAATCTCTTAAGAATTAGGTAGAGAAATTACATGAGAAAGCTGTCAAACTTTGAAATCTGGAATCAGAAGGTGTGGATTAGATGATTAGCAACACAAAATAACACCTACTGTGAATGAGAAAAACCTGGATACCAAGAGTTTTCTACTTGCAGGTGTTCTTAATAGGGAAATGGTGCTTCCTCAGACAGTGATGCATTACAATGCTGCTAGCAGTAACTGAAGTTTCAAGCCTATTGGCATAGTGGAGAAAAAATAAAATGAAACCTTGGCAGGAAAAGATGTGAGATTAAGGATCACCTTTCGCATGAGGAAGAGATGTATTGGTCATGAGTAACTCACTCCTGTATATGATGAAATATCCACTCTAGTGTCTGGACCTAATATTGTGGGAAGCCACCTGTCTCCCAGAAGCTCGAATCTGAGGTATGATGCCAAAGCCATCAAGTTAAATGACAGTTAACTGGGGCATTCATACAGGCATGTCCACTTTCAATATGACTTCAAGCAGGTCAAGAGCGACTGCAAGGCTTTTGCAGGAAGACTGACAGGGTGAGAACTGGTGTAATATGTTAGTCAGTCATCCTTGTCATGAAGGAAAAAATGTGCCCTGCAATGCTTGGATGCAGAAGCATTGTCACCAGTAAAGGCTTTGTCTTCTTTAACATTGGCGTGAACTTGCAAGGAAATGGAGCTTTCACATGGTGAAATGGAAATTTCACATGGTGAAATGGTACTGCTTAGCCTGAAGTAAAGAGTAATGTTTTAACTTTAGAACAGCTACATGAAGAACGGGCAGGTTTTGGTTTTGTGGTTATTTTCTGTGATGGATTACATGATAAGTTATGACTTTACACTGCAACTTCCATTTGATCAGGTTACTCAAAGCCTCATCCAGCCTGGCTTTGAACACCTCCAGGGATGAGGCATCCATGACTTCTCTGGGCAAAATGTTCCAGTGTCTCACTGCCCTCACTATAAAAAATATCTTCCTAATATCCAATCTAAATCTACTCTCTTTCAGCTTAAAACCATTACTCCTTGTCCTAACAATATATTCCCTGATAAAGAGTCCCCTCCCCATCTCATGTAGGCCCCCTTTAACTACTGGAAGACTGCTGTAAGGTCTCCCTGGAGCCTTTTCTTTCTAGTCTAAACAACCCCAGCTCTCTCAGTCTGTCCTCATAGGGGAATTGCTCCAGCTCTCTGATCATCTTTGTGGCCCTCATCTCAACTAGCTATAACAGATTCATATCCTTCCTGTGCTGAGGACTCCAGAAATGAAGACAATACTCCAGACAAGGTCTCATGAGAGCTGAGTAAAGGGGCAGAATCACCTCCCTCAACCTGCTGGTCACAATTCTTCTGATGCAGCCCAGGATATAGTTTGTTTTCTGGGCTGCGGCGTGAATTCCCAGCTCATGTTGAGGTTATCATACACCAGCACCCCAAAATCCTTCTCTTCAGGGCTACTCTCAATCTATTCTCTTCTCAGTCTGTATTTATACTTGGGATTGACCTGATTCAGGTGCAAGATCTTGCACTTGGCCTTGTTGAACTTCATGAGACTTGCATAGTCCACCTTTCACATCTGTCCAGGTGCCCTTGGATAGCATCCCTTCCCTCCAGCATGTTGACTGCACCACACAGCTTGGTGTTGCTGGCAAACTTCCTGAGGGTGCACTCGATCCCACTGTCAATGTCTCTGACAAAGATGTTAATACTAGTCCCAATACTGACCCTTGAGGAACTCCACTGTCACCGGCCTACACTTAGAGTCTGAGCTGATGACCACACCTCTTTGACTGTGATCATCCAATTTCTTATCCAAGTGTTCCATCCATCAAATACATGTCTTTCTAATTTAGAGACAAGAATGCAATGTGGGATAGTGTTGAATACTTACCACAAGTCCGAGAAGATGACGTCAGTTCGTCTTCCCTTATCCACCAATGCTGTAGCCCCATTGTAGAAAGCCACCAAATTTTTCAGGCATGCTTTGCCCTTAGTGAAGTCATGTTGGCTGTCACCAGTCACCTCCTTATCTTCCATGTGCCTCAGCAGAGTTTCCAGGAGGATCTGCTCCATGGTCTTGCTGGGCACAGAGGTGAGACAGACCAGCCTATAGTTCCCTGGGTCTTCGTCTTTTTGCTTTTTTAAAAATAGGAGTGACATTTCTGCTTTTGCAGTCAGTGAGAACTTCACTGAACTGCCACAGCTTCTCAGATATGATGAATAGTGGCTTGATATGGTGTCCTTGATATCATCAAAGGAATTCCTTGATATCTTCAAAGGAAGACTGGATTGGTAGTTGCTAGGTACGCTACATTTTTACTTGAGAATCTGTGTATGTTTTCTTAAAAAGAAGTACAATCATTTGAAATACCTATAAAGTATTTGGATGGATTTCCATTGTGAACTGGTTTACTTTGGTGAAAGTAATACTCAAGGGGAATGCATTTCACTATTTTGTACGTTGATGTTTTACTGATGATTACCTGCACCAGCTTTTTTTACTCTTAGTGTGCATTGATACTGCAGTAATCATATTCCAATGAGCAACCATTATTATGATAAAAATTACAGTTATCCAGTTGCATTTCATTATCTGAAGCAATGCTTCTGGTATCTCTTTCTGGGTATTTTTTTTTTTATTTTAACAATTTTTATTGTTCACAACCTTTCTAGTTGATCTTCAGTAGAGAGACTTTCAGAAGGGGCCATAATAACTTTTTCAGGCACTGACTTTCAGTTGTTACCATTATGTCTTCAATAATATGCACGTTGTTGCTGGTATTTTAATTATGGAGATTCGTTGTTGTGAAACTGTGCTGTTTGTAACAAAAATATTTTCTTTAAAAAAGCACAATAGCAATATTATCATTAAGGTGATGTCAGATGATGTCCAATGTCCAGACTTAGGATGAGGTGTTAAATATTGCAAGATTAGATGAAGTCATTAATCCGTTAAGTGAATATTTTTTAAAAAAATTTAAGTAAGTAATTACAATCCTGTCATCTGAACATCACAGATAAAAAGACTAGATTCTGTGCTTTTGCTCTTAGGTTCCCACTATACTTGCATGTAGTAGGCACAAATCTGGTGTTTCTTTGTAGTGTCCATCTATTACTGTTGCGCTGGTAACATTCGATGCATCACTGAATCATTTAGAGTGAGGAAGCAAAGAAAGAGGTTTGATGGTATGCAGGCTGGCAATCATAGTTCAAATGGCCATTTGTCCTTTGATAGTACCCTTAGATGCCATAAATCAGTAATAGCTCTCAGTGTACAAACCTTTTCTTTCCATACATAAGTTCAAGACCTCTGTTAGGAATGATTTCCATTTAACTGCTCTGTTTTCTGGGGGAGCATTCCCAAGTCTTACTAGCTATCCTTTCTTGTCTCCAAATGTATTTATGAAATATCTACATGTATGAGAACTCAACAAAAAAGTGCATGCTTACTGTATACTTTGTACAGCTGGCTAATACAAAGACAGCCGGTACAAGATTTTAAAAGGAAAGTTGTAGCTTATAGCCCTTTAAGTACTTATATTGAACCAGAAAAAAGATCCATCTAGGCCTGTGTCTGGGAATAGCAAAAGTATAGTTCTGTTTCGCTTTATCTTTCCAGCCAGCTGCTACTTTGGGTCTTCTTTAGTCAGCTCATAAGGGACTTCCTGAATTATGCCTACTGTATATTAATTGTCTATAATTTGTCTCTTTGCAATTTTTTTATGCCTAAGAGATATGTTATAATGTCATTATATAGTTTGAAACATATATAATGTTTCTCATTTGTATTTTCAGCTAGAAACCATAGCGAGAATGATTTAGAGACCTATAGGAACAGACTGTAAAGGAGCGGTTGTGTTTATGCTTATGCATTATTCAGTGTTGTATCAAGCCTCTACTCTACATGAATGTCCATGTATTCTTTTTTTCCCCTTTCTTTCATCAAGAAACTTGATGCTGAGTTCATTCCGGCTGAGTTTATTTGCAATCCAGTGCATCTAGTATTGAGAAAAATCTGAGTTAGGTATGAAAATACTAGAAATCATGGCAATAATCCAAATCTTTACATTCTTTGAATGATATAGCTGGTAAAATGTGACCAGCAGACAACAGAGAATGGCATCACCCTTGGTAGGTAAGGAAGCAGACATAAATGTTGCCTTAAAGACTTCCTATATTTTCCAGAACATCTTGACAGGTCACTTTGCGTATTGTAACTTATGGATTTAATTCTAAAATGTAATACAGTTTGTAAAACCAGCATAAAAAATTCCTACATTCAGTCTTTAGGTATTTATTCATGTATTTCAACAATGTTTGATAGATTTTGTAGGAATTGTTGCATACTTCATTCAAATTTTTTCTGACTCCCTACTTTTTTCGATGTATTCATGGATAACAAAAGTTCACAACCTTACAACAACTTACATATCCCGTTGAGCAAATAAAAGCCTAGCAAGGACAGAAAATAAAGTTAATGAATTAATAATATCAAATGTTAGTTATTTACTCTTTCTTACTCATTCATTAACATAAAATTATCACAGCATGGATTCATGTTTCTTTTCCAAAGTGCCACAAATTGTAGTGATCTTGCTACCTGTTCACAATCACTTAACATCCCAATGGTATGAACTATATTGTTGCTTTAATGCACGAGCTAAAACTAAGAACTATTTGATGAATTTACATTCTTGTCAAGCTATTATATTTCAATTAACAGTTAATGAATGAAAATCAGCAATTAAGTAGTGCAAACAATTGATGAAGAAGGCTACAGAGTCTAAATTGTTTGGGGAAATCCAGATCTATGAACAGTCATTTTTAGTTGGAAAAATTCTGTTAAGGAAGGAGACTTGCAAAGTTACATAATATCTACATGCTGCAAGAAAATGATAGATCAAATCATATGCAAAAGTGTGGAGAATCTAATCTACTGTGTAAGTCAACAAAGGCAAGAGCTGATAACCGCTCATTCTAAATGTTTCCCTTCAGTCTTGGCTGTTCTGTAGGTACTCCAAGGGAATTGTGTCTGACAAGCAGTCTGTCCTGATGACTAAAACCTACTATGTTATTGCTTCTTGCAGAGGACTAGTTTTAGTACCCAAGACAGACACCATCATTGATCATTTTTCACTGTATCACATTTTCACCCTCATTTACAATACAGTTTTTCAGGAAATAGGATTAAAGAAAGTACGGGACACATAGTTTTCAAATATGTGCTTGCTTCTGTTTATATTTTTAGGAACTGTAAAAACCTGGATTCAGATTCTCTAGAACAGTCCACCCTTAAGAGTCCTTAGGGCTGTATGTGCTTATTGAAAGGCACATTTCCTCATCATCTCATGAGGATCCTGTCAATAACTGGAATGGCAAACAAATTTCATTAAAATAAATAGGTAAAAAAGGTCAAACAAGCCCCTAATAAATAATAGATTTGAGATTACACTTTAAAATCCTCTTAGAAAAACTTAAAATAATTACTGTAGTGATATTTGCTCAAAGATGATCTGAAATAGCAGCTCTCAGAGGAGTGAACAAATCAGTTCAGATTCAACTGACTGTGAAAGTTTAAAATCCAGTTTTTGTGAGCTCAACCAGCTGCATTCCAGCAGGGGGCAACACTAATAAGGTTCAGTCCACACAGAAAGATAATAGCATGGATAATATTCTTCTATATTGCTGCTTCTCTGTCATGAAGACAGTCAAGTAAAATAAAATAAAATAAAATAAAATAAAATAAAATAAAATAAAATATTTTTTTGAAAAAAACCCCAACCAAACAGTGCGCTTGTTGCAGCCTGAAGTAAAAGCCTGTTCATCTGCTCACACTGCTGAGGAGAGACTTTACATGTTCTTATTTGCTTGTTTGGCACAACCAACAGTGTGAAAGCTCTTCATCTGTGGTGACAAATTCTAGTCCACAAAATTAACTGAATTTGGCCATGGTGCATTCTTCTCTATGTCTCACTTCATATCATCGCCCTATCCGGTATTCTTCATGGCTGTGATGTCCTAAGATCACTGGCCAGAGAAAGTTTTGGAACATATCTAGTCATACATGTTTGTACCCTTTTCACAATCAATTATCATAGAATCATAGAACAGTTAGGGTTGGAAGGGACCTTAAAGATCATCTAGTTCCAACACCCCTGCCATGGGCACGGACGTCCCACTAGATCAGGTTACCCAAGGCCCCATTCAGCCTGGCCTTCAAACACCTCCAGGGATGGGGCATCCACAACTTCCCTTGGCAAACTGTTCCAGTGCCTCACCACCCTCATGGTGAAGAAATTCTTCCTAATATCTAGTCTGAATCTGACCTTCTCCAGTTTATACCCATTCCCCCTCATCCTATCAACACAAGCCTTTATGGATAGTCCCTCTCCAGATCTCTTGTAGGCTCCTTTCAGGTACTGGAAGGTTGCTATAAGATCTCCTCGAAACCTTCTCTAGGCTGAAAAATCCCAACTCTCTCAACCTGTCCTCATATGGAAGGTGCTCCAGCCCTCCAATCATCTTTGTAGCCCTCCTCTGTTCCAACAGCTCTGTATCCTTCTTAACGCTGAGGATTCCAGAAATGGACACAGTACTCCAGATGAGGTCTCACAATAAGGTAATGGAGGCAGAATCACCTCCTTTAACTTACTGGCCACATTTCTTTTGATGCAGCCCAGGATACAGTTGGCTTTCTGGGCTGCGAGTGCACATAGCTGGTTCATATAGAACTTCACATCAACCAGCACCCCCAAGTCCTTCTCTGTACGGCAGCTCTCAATCACGTCATCCCCCATTGTGTACTGAAATTGGGGATTGCCCCAACCCAGGTGCAGTACCTTCCACTTGGACTTGTTGAACCTCATGAGGTTCTCACAGGCCTACTTCCCCAGCCTGTCCAGGTCCCTCTGGATGACATCCCATCCTTCCAGTGTGGCAACTGCACCACTCAGCTTGGTGTCATCTGCAGTCTTGCTCAGGGTGCATTTAATCTCACTGTCAATATCATTGATGAAGATATTAAACAGCACCGGCCTCAGTATGGACCCCTGAGGGACACCAGTTTTCACGGATCTCTGTCTGGACTTTGAGCCATTGACCACTACTCTTTGAATACAACCCTCCAACCAGTTTCTTTTCCGCTATAGTGTCCACCCATCAGATCCATATCTCTCCAATTTAGAGAGGAGGATGCTGTGGGGGACTGTGTCAGAAGCTTTACGGAAGTCTAGATAGATCACATCTGTCGATTTACCCATGTCCACTGCTGCGGTTACCCCATCATAGAAAGTCACTAAGTTGTTCATACAGGACTTGCCCCGGTGAAGCCGTGCTGGCAGCCATTAATCAACTCCCTGTCCTCCATGTGCTTTAGCATAGCTTCTGGGAGGATCTGTTTCATGATCCATGAATTATGCTTCAAATTATTCTTCTATGATAGTTTCCTCTAAGATCTATATTCTATTATAGGTCTCTCATCAACATCATTTGCCTTTCTACTTGTCAGATGCAACATATTGCAGAGACTTTATCTTTTAACCCTTCTTACCACTACCATGTTTCACCAAATCCCAAACTACTTTCTCTAAGGTGTTTGTAGATTTTTCTTTCTTGCATTCACGGAACTTGAATGACAGAAGATTTACCAGAATAAAATTTCACCTCTCAGCACTTGTTCATTGCATATGAAGTAGAAGCAGATAGTTCTTGCTAGTTTCAAATCAAATTTCATGCTGCTTTCTATGTCTTTGCCTTTGGAACAGAATTTGTTTATTAGCTGCTTTTTCTCCTTCTGTGTCACTTCTTATTTTTTATTGCTCTGAATAAACAAGTCTTTACAAAGAATGGTCTCATAGCACCTACCTTTCTTTCTCAGTGTAGTATCAGCCAAGATGTTTTGTTTAAAAATATTATGTACATATGTGTTTGCAGTGTATTGTACTGGTGTCTTCTGATGAAAACAAATGTTTCTCATTTGCCTCAGTTATGTGTTGTTGTGTACTGTGATTGTCCTTAATAATTAACAGTATTACAATAAGTTCAGTAATATTATGGAAGACTGAAAGAACATTTCTCTTTTAGGTAATCTGTCAGGTAACAGAAGGTGTATATTTTTCTCTTTTCATTTGCAAAAAATTTTTACGTTTAGATTTTTATTCCTAAGGACTGCTGGATATGGACCATCTGTACATTAAATTTTACTGTGTTTTTTCTAACATGCCAAAAAGAACAATATTAGCTAATGTTTTTCTTTCCAGTTTCTCAAGACCCTGTATCTCATAATCCCAAAGATCAGTAGATCCTGCTCCCTAATCATAGATTTTTATTTATTTATTTTTACATAATATCCAGTATTTGTGAATGATAATGAATTAGAGTTTTCCTAAAAGTAGTCACACTAATAATTTTTCATCCCAGGTGTAACTGAACACCTGTAACGCAGTTTGCAAACCAAAATATATGCATTTCCAGCAAACATCACCCTGTTAGCTGAAAGACAAACATAATTGTAGTAATTCATGGAAGTAACAATGATTAAGAAAAGTATGTGATATAGTTGCTTAGATCATACTTCAAATGAGCTAGAAATTTGAGAAGATGATATTTGGATCATGTATTTACACTTCCCAGGAACATTTAAAAGTACACAAGACTTTTAATATACTTTATTTCTCTTACAAAAAGTTAATATTTGTATGTGACTTAAACAAAAATACTGTCAAAGTATTTAGCATGTAACAGTAAGAACATAAGAACATACTTGCAGTATTTTGCTTAAAACAGAAAAAATTCTTTTTCTTTACAGTTTTCTCTCATAACTTTATTTTTTCATAGTGTTGGCTCTAGTATTTTCTTAAACTAAAAGGAAATAACAGTTTTGACAAGGACTTTAGTAGTCCATACTAACACAAACAGGGATTGGTCGTGCTGGTGTATTTTATGTCAGATTTAGGAATAAATCCCAAAAGTCTTGAAATCTTTCTTTTAAGAAATCATGTAAGATAGTTGGTATCTTGTAAAGTGTGGATCCATTTTATTTTAATACTTTGTTCTGTGAATGTCCTAGGTCCTCTAATGCTTCCTTTTTAATTAGAAAGGAGGAAACCAAAGCTGATGTACATTTAAGAACAGAAAGTGAAAATCTTTTTCTGAGACTTTTGATTCAGGATACATTTGAAAACAACTGAGTTGCTTGCTAGTGTATTCTTAGCAGTGATAGCAAAACTGTGGGATGTCATTGACAGACTTATAAGTTTGCTCAGTATTTGCATGAAGAATACAGAGGGTACTACTGAAATAAACAGTCTGTTTTTAAAGTTTGTGAAATACAGTGCCACTCTACATATAGTTGTTTACAGATGATATTGTAAATACTAGAGGAAATTCAATAGTGATTCTTGTTTTCTTCTAAAAAGACGACATGCCTTTGGTTGAAGCAATGTAAATTCTACACTGTGGTTTCAGGGCTTGGTTGGTTATGCAATTGATTCATAGTTGGCAACTCCTTTAATTTGAATAGGTAGAAAATAGTTACAAAAACCAAAATAGGTACAAAAACAATTGTGAAAAGTTAATTTAAGAGAGGAAGAAATGAATTCTAGTTATTAAGTATCTATCATGAATGCATATGGTAGATTTACTAGGTTTGCTCTAAAGCTTTCAGGGCTTGCACTTAACATTAAAAAAAATATTTTCTTCTATTAATGACTGGAATGGGCATGTTGCATGCTTAATTCTTCTTGTATTAGATACTTCTGACGAAGCTACCAGTGTTTATCTAGACAGAGACAATGGTCTACAGGGCTAAATACAAACTCTTTATGAACCAGAGGTCTCATACTGGTTTTCTCTTTACTTTTTACCTAGAGATATTGTTGAATGATTAAAAAATATACTTTAACAATTAGCAATAGCTGATTGCACACTTGATTTTGCACCTAGGATACAAGGGTAGAGTAAGGGCTATTTTGGAGGCTATTGCAGCCCAATTTTCCATCATTGTCTCAGGAAAAGAATTTTCTTAGAGCTTCATTACTTCGGTGAAAATATTTTGCGTGTATTCTTCTTTCATAGAGTCATAGAATCATGGTTTGGGTTGGAAGGGATCTTGAAGATAATCTAGTTCCAATTCCCTTGGCATGGGCAGGGACACCTCCCACTAGACCAGGGTGCTCAAGGCCTCGTCCAGCCTGGCCTTGAACACTTCCAGGAAGAGAATTCCTGTATTCTGAACAGCAAAATAAAACACATTATGTCCATGGAAATGTCTCATTATTCATGTGAGTTTGTCAAAGATTTCACTTATTCTACTGCAGGAGAGGGCTTTTTTTTACACACATAATTTAAGAGGGAGGTCTGATATACGCCTCTAAAACCTAATGTTTGTTGTTGGGTTTTTTTTCTTCTAGTGACTGATCACTAATCTATTTCTTTATTCATTTTTATAGATTAAAAAAATCAACAGGAATTTTCCCGTAAACCAGCAGGTAAGAAAAGGAAACATCAGGGTTGTTTCATTTATAATATTCATTTCAACTGTATTTAATTGTGTGGTAAATCTGCATTATTCTAGCTCCAGAATTCTTAGCAGATTTTCTTTGACAAAGTACCTTGTTTTTCTACAGGAAACTGGAATTTTTGGTCATAGTATGATAATGCCTAATAATTGTAAATTAACCCATTTGATGCATGTATAAATACACACACACACACACACGTATGTATGAAAGTTTTCTTCAGATTGCATCTTATTCATTTTGTTATAAAAGGAGGAACAGGATAGTTACGCCTTACAGA
Source organism: Phaenicophaeus curvirostris (assembly GCF_032191515.1). Taxonomy (NCBI): domain Eukaryota; kingdom Metazoa; phylum Chordata; class Aves; order Cuculiformes; family Cuculidae; genus Phaenicophaeus; species Phaenicophaeus curvirostris. The sequence continues at coordinate 56,609,762 of NC_091394.1, forward strand.
ATTAGTAAGTACCCAACAATGTTCTTCTAAATTTCTAAAAATATACCAATTCTATTGTCCAAATGAAAGCACAAAATATTAATACTTGCCCATGCTTATGGAGAAGAGGAGCAGCAGAATTTGGAACAAACTGAATCATATGACTGTCTTCAAGTTCATCCATTACCAGTCTTGTATTTCAGGAAAGCATTACAATGCCTTAAAAAAGAGGAGTAAGATTTCTTAAGTAGTGGTGGTTTCTTGCAAAATACATCACAAGCACAATTGCTGCTCCTCTCTACATCTGTGTATCAGGTGGTTGGATCCATGGGTCACAGCAATAGAGCTCTGTGTCTTGAGAAGTCTGTTCTTTCTACTTCTGTTTCTTGTTGCTTACAAAGAAGCAAACGTCCAGACTGCTTGAAGTTAAAGACTAAAAGTCTGACATTCTATTTGCTAGAGACCTTAGTAAAAATGGGCACGGCCACATCTCCTCAGAAGGATCAGCATGTATTTTAGAAAACTGTAAATATAAATACATCATGAATAAAAATATTCAGGATAAAGCACAGTACACTGCAAAGACTTATTTGCAAAATAGTCTTGTTCCCATCATACAGTAATGCCATTAATTATTCTGTGATATCACAGAATCACAGAATCACTAGGTTGGAAAAAACCTCCAGGATCATCGAGTCCAACCATTCCTGTCAACCACTAAACCATGTCCCTGAGCTACCATCTACGCATCTTTTAAATACCTCCAGGGGTGGTGAATCTACCGCCTCCCTGGGCAGCCTGTTCCAGTGCCTAATGACCCTTTTGGTGATTTTTTTTTTTTCTAATGTCCAGCCTGAATTTCCTCTGGTGGAGCTTGAGGCCATTCATAGAATCATAGAATCATAGAATAACCAGGTTGGAAGAGGCCCACCGGCTCATCAAGTCCAACCATTCCTATCAAACACTAAACCATGCCCCTTAGCACCTCGTCCACCCATGCCTTAAACACCTCCAGGGAAGGTGAATCAACCACCTCCCTGGGCAGCCTATTCCAGTGCCCAATGACCCTTTCTGTGAAAAATTTTTTCCTAATGTTCAGCCTAAATCTCCCCTGGCGGAGCTTGAGGCCATTCCCTCTTGTCCTGTCCCCTGTCACTTGGGAGAAGAGGCCAGCACCCTCCTCTCTACAACGTCCTTTCAGGTAGTTGTAGAGAGCAATGAGGTCTCCCCTCAGCCTCCTCCAGGCTAAACAACCCCAGCTCTCTCAGCTGCTCCTCATAAGGCCTGTTCTCCAGCCCCTTCACCAGCTTTGTTGCCCTTCTCTGGACTCGCTCCAGAGCCTCAACATCCTTCTTGTGGTGAGGGGCCCAGAACTGAACACAGGATTCGCGGAGCGGTCTCACCAGTGCTGTGTACAGAGGGAGAACAACCACCCTGGACCTGCTGGTCAGACCGTTTCTGATACAAGCCAAGATGCCATTGGCCTTCTTGGCCACCTGGGCACACTGCTGGCTCATGTTCAGTCGGCTGTCAACCAACACCCCCAGGTCCCTCTCCTCCAGGCAGCTTTCTAGCCAGACTTCTCCTAGTCTGTAGCACTGCACAGGGTTGTTGTGCCCCAAGTGCAGGACCCGGCATTTGGCCTTGTTAAACCTCATGCCATTGGACTCTGCCCAGCGGTCCAGCCTGTTCAGATCCCTTTGCAGAGCCTCCCAACCCTCCAGTAGATCAACACTTCCACCCAGCTTAGTGTCGTCTGCAAACTTGCTAAGGGTGCACTCAATGCCTTCATCCAGGTCATTGATAAAGACATTGAACAGGGCTGGACCCAGCACTGAGCCCTGGGGAACCCCACTTGTCACTGGCCTCCAGCTGGATTTCACACCATTTCCCACCACTCTCTGGGCCCGGCCATCCAACCAGTTTTCCACCCAGGAGAGTGTGCGCCTGTCCAGGCCAGAGGCTGACAGTTTCTCAAGCAGAATGCTGTGAGAAACTGTGTCAAAGGCTTTACTGAAGTCCAGGAAGATACATCCACAGCCTTTCCCTCATCCAGCATGCGAGTTACTTTGTCATAGAAGGTGATCAGGTTAGTTTGGGAAGACCTGCTTTTTGTGAATCTGTGGTAACTGGGCCTGATCACCTGGTTCTCTTGCATGTGCTTCATGATCGCACTCAAGATCACCTGTTCCATGACTTTCCCTGGCACTGAGGTCAGACTGACAGGCCTGTAGTTTTCTGGGTCCTCCTTGTCCTCTGCCCTGTTACGTGGAAGAAGAGGCCAGCTCCCTCCTCTCTACAACCTCCTTTCAGGTAGTTGGAGAGAGCAATAAGTTCTCCCCTCAGCTTCCTCTAGGCTAAAATATAGCACAACAATTGAAAAAGTCACCATTTTGTGACAGTCTACTTGTCACAGAGTACGTGTATAGTAAATTAAAACAAGTAATTAAAGTATGCATGCATTGTATGTCATAAGTATTACATAATAGGGATTTCTTTTAAAAAAAATTCTAATAAGGGGAAACAGAGAAAGCTGATTCATCAGGAGGAACAAATTATTTCCTTGTAGAACAAAAGAAATATGTTTTGACTGCGTGGTAAACATGTCTTGAAGAGGACAGATTTGAAGAAGAAAAGTACTCTCATCTCCCTTACACCATATTTTCAGCCGGTTCAACAGTTCCCTGTCTCTGATCCAACTTTATTAATATATAATTATATTATATGTTGTATACACATACGTAATATGTGTAACTCACAAGGGAGGGGGTATTATTTTGTTTGCTACTTTCTTCATGAAATGGTCCACAAGTCATAATAAATGAATGACAATAATAATAAAAAATAGTAACTATATGAGTGTGTATAAACATAGTTGGAATAAATAGAACATAATAAACAATTAGGTACATTCTTATTTGGTCTTTATTCTCAATTCTTTGTCTGCATTACAATTAGCGCAGATTTTTAGATATTTTTCTCTCTTGCCAACTCAAGTAGCAGAAAGAAAGTGGTTTCTCACATTCAGCAATTTAACATAAAAGTTGCATTTGGGAATTTTCAGAATAGTTTCTATAACATCAGTTGCTGGCAGTGGCAAAGAAATGCTACTATCTCAAAAGGATAGGAAGAACAAAAAGCCCCATAAACAAAAATTATTTAACTAGCTTCATTCTAACTGTTATGATTTACTCTGAACTTCTCTCTTTGCTCTTGTTACTGTAAAAAACCCCAACAAAATACATATAGAGAGTTATAATGTCCCACCACGCTAACACATCAATTCAGTGATCTTTACTGTTGTGGAACTTTTGGCGTGTGTGGCCAAATAGGCATTCTTCTCTTCATTAGAATTCCAATGGAAACCAAAAATAACTTGCTTGGCTTGAATACCTTGTTGACATGTTATCTGTTAGAGCAGCCTGCAATTAATACATTCTTGACTCATCAGCATCAATTGCTGTATTCTGAAGGAATTACCATGGACCATTTCAAGAAAGTCAGACAAAAGGTCAAATTGAAAAAAAAGAGGCGAATTTGATGGGCAGCAAGGCAGTTAAGGTCTCACTGCCCAACAGATACTGGTAAAGAAAAAGATGTATTGATCTGTGGATAACTTGAATTTTAGGGAACATTAATTTACAAAATAGACTCCTTTTCAGCTTTACCTTATGTAAAGAGAGTTGCATTTTTTTATTTTAATTGGATCTAGGAAATTTAACCTAATTTAAGTTAAATGTGGTATTTCTGGGAAGAGTCAGAAAAGACTATACAGATCTAAGGTTGATTTTTGTCATCTGGTATGCAACAGACATTAACATGATATACAGTGAAGAAACAGGCCTTTTTGCTTGTTACAGTAACACATCATTATTTAGCTGAATATTAAATTATCATCTTGACTGCCTTTGCAGTCTTGACATTTTTGTCTAAGAGGCTAAATAGTTTCAACTTGTTTCTGCAAGCACATCATGAACTTGAACTATGAAACTGATCTGATTGGAATTTTACTTCTGGACTTTTTCTTACAACGAGATTAATTGGAACTACAGGTCTATTTAGGATGGAAATGCCTGTTTTTAACCATGTGCCATTTGTTCAAAAAAAAAAAAAAAAAATCTGACTGTTTCTAAGCACCAATAATGAAACATTTTTAAACATTTATTGAAAAACATCTGTTGATGAATAGTTTTTAGTGGGCTATCTTCAATCAATACCAATAGAAAAGATTTGTATGATCATGTGGCTTTTCAATTCTACCTTGCTGATAAAATTTCTACAGTATATTTTACTTTTTATTTCCATATGCTTGAACTATTCATGATAAACAGCAACAAATTGCAGTCTTCATCCTTTTCCTTAAATATCCTTCTTTTGCTAAATATCGAGTTACTAAGGGGCTTAATACCTTTCCCACACTTAGATATTACTTAGACATTACTAGTATCTAATATGCATTTGAAGGTTTTGATTTTTACACCTTTGTCTATCTAGGAAATATTTCCATAGAATTTTCCATCAACAGTGGCAACATTGCACGTTAATCTTTTGACTGCTGTCTTCATCTTGTCATGCTTAAAAAGCACCCAAAATCATACTTAATTTCACTTAACAAATGTCCATGTTTTTTTTTATGAACAACAGCAGAGTAGTTGAAGGTTACTTTCACTTAGAATTTATATATATGTATATATGTGCATATACATCTACATATTAAAATAAAATTAATATGCGTATATGTATCTGTATATGTGTATATGGATTTAAATTAGTTTTTAAAGGTAAGAGGAGGAAGGCAGCTGTGAAACTAATGTTAAGGAACCAATCCAGTTATAATTCCTTTATGAATATATTATTGATTTAGAGAAGAACACATCAGCACAGGAAGATCCATTAGCATCACAGTTTTGAAATGAATCTACATATGTGTGAAAGCTATGTAATGCTGACAGTGCTATACAAATGCCTATCTGCAACAAAGTTAAAAAGATAAGAAAAGAAGAGATTAGAAAAGAATTGGTGATTGCACATAGTGTAAAACCTTTCCTTTAAGGCAATAGTTTTAGAAATGTAGTACCATCTAAGAAAAAATAGGTGAATACTTGAGAAAAAAAAAAAGGAGATAACCTGGTTCTTGAAACATAGTACGCAATTTAAATATGCACTAAAAATAATACTATATCATGGACAAAATGATAAAGGCCTCACAGCAAAGAAGCACAAATAGAATATAGAATATTTAAAGGTTTCAGGCAGAGGCCTCTCTTTGATCAGCCAAGATAGGAGTGAAAACACAGACACGTTTCCTTTTATTGGAGCTCATCACTGTGGTTCAGCTGTTACCCTGAGTGCAGCAAATATCAGGTCTTCTGAGAGTAATCATTAGGCAGGTGTCTTCTGAAAGGTGGCATTGACTTCCCTGCTAACCCTTTCCAAAGGGTAGGAAAACACACCTTATCTTTGTGAAGTGTGATGATGTATTGTGGACAAGCATTGCTCATTCCTTTTAAATTCCCAGTCTTTACATTAGCCACAGTGAGTTTGCAAATGTGCTGATCTCAGCTGAAAGTCGACTTGATAGAATCTAGGGAAATCAGCATTAGACAGTCTTTCTTAGAAAATCTTCTGATCTTTCTCAGAGTGGGAATCCAAATGTATTGCCTCCAGCTACTGGAGATTTTAGTGCATGTTATAACCCTCATTTGCTGTTTGCGTTTGTTTGGGATTTGGCATTTAATGATTAACATGCCAGGAAGATAAGCTGGTTACATCTAGTTTAGGCGTGCAAAGGAATTAAATGTTTAGATCTAAATCTTAGTTTGGCCTTCAGTTATATACAATTTTTATAAACTGCAGCTGAGAAAATTGTAACTTTCTGATAGCAATTATTTTACTCAGAAGATAGTAGTACAATGCAGATTCAGTGCCTGGCAAACCTGGGAAGCTGATTTTCCATTTTATTGGATTATGGTTGTGTTCACATACATGTTCAAAAATGCAATAGATATCTTCTTGCTTTTCTACTACATATACAAAAGTCATGTCTCAGGGTTTCAAATGAAATGGAGATTAGAATATCTTGCAAACAGTGTATTAAAACTGTCTTTTCCCATGCTCTATGTCTCATCTCTATTAAGATTAATTTAAAAGCTGTAACCTGCTGCCTTTCATCACTAGTGAATTCACCAAAAAAAAAAAAAAAAGGATAATGGGGAAGAATGCTTAAGTCCTTTAAGTTGGGCACTATTGCTCTATTATCCACAGGCAGCATGAGCATTTTTTAAGGATTGTATTATCACTACAGAAGATAAGATATTCTCATTAAATAATGCTAATTTTCAGTTTTAGAAAGAACCTTTCCCTCTATAATTTTCCTGCATTTATGGGAAAAGTATTGGTAGCTGTCCTGTTCAAAGTTAACAATTTATAATGAGAATTACATGATAATGAGACAGCATTTCTATCTTCACAACTGTGTTTAGCTCATTTTTAGAATATCAGGGCAAATTAAACTGATGCCACGCTAAGCAACCAACTGGGGTATAATTGTGCATGTCAGATTCCACAGCACTCAGTTGTCACAGATCCCAGCACTTTGCAGGCACATTTATGTTTTTTATGGTCTTCACAAATGTATATGGATATGCCCATTTTCTTGTGCTTTCGATATAATTCAAGAAAAACAAACTACATGTAGCTGTACCAGATAAGCTATGTAATATTACCTTATATTCTGGCTTAACAGGCTGCTGATCAGCTTCATTAAAGTTACATAATGAGAACAATCTCATTTAAAATCACTTCTAAAAATTCAGCTTAGTGATTTTACTTTGATAAAACCTAACTTAAAAACACTGTGTAGGGGTGAATAAATGCAGATGCCACAGTGACTTGCCTGTCACTCAAGCCAGTGTCCTTTGCTGCAGATGTCTCATCTGTATTAGGTTTAAAAAGGTGAATTGTGTTGCTCAGGTGAACTGATAGGGCAACATCTGCTCTACATAGAAACATCTGTATGAAACACAACACACTTCATTTTTTTTTAAATTGCAGAATAATGATCTCCAAGATAATATTGCTGTTGTATTATTTTTAAAGTGGAATGATAAAACAGTATACAACTGAATGGTGACATGTCCTCAAAGAAAATCAAGTCATTACTCTAGAAGTATATTGACAGCTGTTTTGTTCCTTCTCCAATTTTTTTATTAATTTTGTCTTCATTATTTTGCATAACTGTTGAATTAATTATTTTTCAATATGCCATTACTGTAGTTCCTCAGAGTATCCATTCTGCAGCTCTTGACTGACAATTATTGAACTTTCAGGTCCTATGGTACATCTGCTCTATCGCCATCTGTTGTCACAGTAAGGGTTTGATCAGAATTATTTTGAAGGAAAATCTCTGAAATGAAGCTTCTATTGTTAAATGTTTATAGAAACACAGAGGGGGAGCTGAGTTCTTGCTGTTAAATTAAGCAGAAGTGCACAGTAGGGTGTAAATTATGCTGTGCTAATTCCCCACATTATATTGTCAGCCATCTATGGCACTCAGCATGGGTTATTGCTCCATAACATAAACCTTTGAAAGACTTATATTGCTTCTTAACACTTTACTTAGCTTTCTGTAAAATAAAATTACAATCTATTATCTATCTATCTATCTATCTATCTATCTATCTATCTATCTATCTATCTATCTATCTATCTATCTCAATATATGTTTGGTTGATCTGAAACACTTTTCACTGAGCGGTTTCCTTAATTGTTTTAGATGCTTCTGAAGTGCTCCACATTAAAAAAAAAAAATGCTTTCTCTGGCAAATAAAAGAGTTTTCTTCCCTTTGCAACACCATAGTCCTGAGTGCCTTTTGAACTTCAGGACATAAAAAAAGTTTTGAAGGGCAAGATGTGTCATAGATTGTTAGAGGTTTGGGGCTGAGGAAACCATGTTGAATTTTGAGACAAAGGTTAGAATGCTTCCTGAATATACCAGAGTACCTGATGATGTAAATAACAGTCATGTTGTTAGTCACACGATGCAGTTATTGGATAGCAATGCTTATATCCTAAGGCTACATACAGTGTAGCTCATAAGAGGTTGGAAATAGTTTTGGCACCCACTGGAAATTTAGATGATAGAAAAGAGTGATTACATCAAGTTCTTATTTAAATCTCAAACTATAAGTCTCATGCTGTGTATCAAATCATTTCTGCATGTCCAGCAAATTCAGTTTTGCCTCAGGTGTAGATTTTACCATCATTTACATATTTTTCTCATTTATCTTCTCGTATTTTTCCTAGTGCTAACTTCTTAGTATAGCAAGTATTAGTTAATTTTTTTTTTACCTGCAATATTAATGTCACTCTGAAAATTGCTTTCAGGGAGGGTAAGTTTTTCCTTATCAAATTTAGTGACCACATCCATGTTAGATCTGTGTTTAGATTTTAGTCGATACAGGGATGAATATACTGTAACCTCCACTGAAGACTTAAATAGGGCAGATGAATGAATGGAGTCTAAATTCCTTGCTTTATTGTGGACATTTAAAACTGAGTGAAATAAATAGACATGTCCCTCAACTAAATGTTATTAAGTAAAATCCTACATTGATGTATGAATAAGTAAATGTTACTTATTTTCTGGTTCTGGAAGAAGAGTTACTAGACATTATCTGTATTGTAGTGACATTTCAATGGTAGATGACAGAGAGGACTTGGGAATCTGTGGGGAAGTGTTGTGATGCATAGCTTTTACCCATTTTGTACCTGAAGAATGGTGAACTGTCAGGACTATGCCTAAAGCAACCAGGATGTAGCACAACCTTGTGCAGTTCACAGAGGTGAATCTGATAGCCCTTTTTGACTTAGGGGTGTTTGTCAAAGCGTTGATTCTTTTAAAGTTCAAAGCTCTGAACACATCCACAAAGACTCTTTCTAAGAAATCAGTGGAAGTTCCTGCTTAATAAATAATAGATAGATAAATAGATAAAGAAATAAACATATAGGTATTACAAAAGAGTATGTCTATTTTGGGGTGACAGTCATAGCTTAAAAAGTATTCAACTGGTAAGCAGACAGCTCGATTTACTGCTCTCCAGATTAAGGTTTTCTTACCAGATCTTTAATCTTAGTGTCACTCCCCTCAGATGTGAAATCAGGCTCTTTTTATCCCACAGGTCCGGGCTGTCTTTCTGCATAGTGTCATAGCTTCAACAGGAGCTATATACCTCAGCTTTGATGGTTAGGTTAGAAGATGAAAGATACTGGTTTGACACACTGACATTGCAAGTGCTGTAATTACTAGGTTGTTGTAATAAAGATTTTCCCCTCAGCTGTTACTTCGTGCTTCAATATGATCTTAACATTTTTTAGTATACTTGATGCTGTCTGTGTGCATCCAGGGTTCTTCCTAATCAGACTTCCCCCAGCAGATTTAGGCATAGGAATCACTGCTTCTTGACGTTTCATAAAGCTTTAACATGGACAAATACTTGCAGTTCTTCCCAGAAGCATAATTCTGTATCTATGGTGAGGTCAGATGGTGAGAAGCCACTGAATTTAAGTAGCAGTTGAAGGGATTTCTTTCATTGCATCATTTTATCTTGTGTTCTGTTTATATGCATGACATAAGTAAGTCCTCCTTCAAGTCTCTAAACATACTTGAATCTGATATTTTGCCACTTACCCAAGAAATGGGATGTGTGGCATAAAAAGATCAGTGAAGGGGATGCCTGCGAATTAAAAGACAGATTTTTTTTTTTGAGGGAGTTGAATATTTATGATGTCTGAGACTGGAAGATAAGTAGCCAATGCTAAACCAAGAAAGGGCCACTTTTTATTCTAATAGAATAAATGTTTGCATCTTTTTTTGTGCATTTTATTGTTGGGCAGGAGTTTTAGCAGCTACCCAAACAGGCAAACAAAGCAGGAGGACAGGAAGCAATTTTCAGCATCAAGTAGATTCCTCTCTGCTCTCTGACAGATTTCTGAAAAATGGTAGAAAAGAGAAGTAAGAAAAGGAGAAATATTGAGTAGACATACATGCAAAAGATACAGGTCATCTATTTTTACAGTTATACTTAGAAAGATTAAGTATGGGGATTTTTTTTTTCTGTTGCCTCACATTAAATCAGGAATTGATAATATGCATAGATTACCAGAAATAAATTTGTTCTGCCTGGCCTTTTTAGAGTTTTCACTGGAGTTTGAGGCTAGAAATAAATAATATCACAATGCTTTATTGTAATCTCTCTTTTATTGCATGAAGTGAGTGTAAAAGGTCCCAAGAATAACACTCATTTTAGTAGATTAGAGTGAAGGTGTTCAGTAAGCCTACACACATATTATTCATTGGGGAATTGTATCATCTAAATAAATTATTTTGAATCAATGGAGCTTATACTTCAGCTGTAGATCTATTGAAAGAGTACCTGGAACTCAAAAGGCTTAAAGACAGTATTTTCAATTACAATTTCCCACAAGAGGAGAGGTTAGTAAGCATCTCATTCTTTCTCATTCTACATCTATGCAGATAATTTTTGCTTCATATCATACCCTGTGAAAGGAAAAATACTTAGTCTCTTTCACTTCTAAGAACAGTGTCTAATCAGAATTCTGTGGACCATAGATGGTCATTGATCTTTTCCCTTTCATCACATTAATAGTCCATGATACTGGTGATACAATTACTACCTGAATTTCAGAAAACAGTTGATGTATAAAATAATACAGGCAATTGAGAATTTATGGGTTACCTACAAATGAAGAAGGATAAAAAGCCCCGGGAAATGTTAATCACTGAAAATGTCTGAAGGGAAACTGAAAACAGAGTTGATGGAAAATGTTAAAAAAATGTAGTTAGTATAATAATATACTATGAGGACAATCTTTTAAAATAATTGTATTTCATGGTAAAGAGACAATATTTAGTAAGCAATATCTGTTGTATGTTTAGCACATTAAAGAATTTTTGCTTTCATTCTTCCTCTTGTGGGAAACAAAGCAATTGTTAAGTCTATCCTGTTTTTTGACACTGCAAACAGAAATTTAACAGTGGTGAATAGATAAAGTATTCTCAAGAGCTAACAACTGAAGTTTTTATTTATGTATGTATTTATTTAATAATAAAGATTTTCATCATTGGAATTTCTCTCAGTGATGCTGGATTTAGAACCATAAAAAGTCTGCCTTTACTTATGGAGAATTATTCTGGAAAATAGTGCAGGTCTAGAGAGGTGAAAGGGCCTGGAGCTGGAGACAGACAGTGCTCACGCCAGGAACTTATAAGCAAGGTCTAGGCAGACATCTGACTTCTTTCTCTAAAACAAATCTCTTAACCTGATGTCTTCGGTGATGTGTAAATGCTGAGTGTCCAGAGTCACTTGATCCAACTGGCATGCTCAGAGTATCTCCAAAGTCCAGCAGGATCTAGGTACAACAACATGCGGTTTCTAGCTGCTTGCTTTAAATATACAGCCAGAAGTTATGCTGCTTCCTATTATTTGTTCATCAGCCTACAGTTTATAATACTTACTGAGTAGAAGCAATAGCATCCATCAGTTGTTTAATGAAGTTCTTATAAATCACTGTCCACTCTTCACAAGGCCTTGAGCTATTCCATCAGGATCTCTTCTTCAGTGACACAGGTGGCACCCACGATTGAATTTGTATGTGTTCCCTGTGGGTGAATGAGCCTGTCTGTCCCTCTGCAGAGCTCTCTATGGATACAGAGCCTCAGCGTCTAATGGTGAAGTTAGGTCTTCATCTAGGGCTTGTCCAAATGAGGACAAGACACTGAAGTTGATTGAATTCCCCTGGTTAGAGATACTGTGAAAGGGCACTGAACATCTGTAAACACAAACCAATTTATTGTTGATACATGTCTATGATATCCAATCATATAGGCAGAGAGATATGTATATATATGGCTTAAAGTTAAACTACAGTAATAGGATACATATATATATGTATGCAGCTTTCAATTAAACTACAGTGATAGGCCATGAAAGAGAGAGAGATATTGAGATAGAGAGATCACCAGTCCTGGTTCCAGTGCGCATTCAGCCAATGGGGATCTCGGTTCCTCAGAGCACTGCAGCTGAGGTTTCCTCTGTTGCCTCTTGTCCTCCTCCTTTTATAGCTCAGAGGAATTTCATTTCAGGGATTTTCCACTCAGCAGTGTTTGAGACAGATAAGGCCAAAAGAGCCTCCACCCTCTTGTCCCAATGTTGTAGTCCCTTCGGGAGCATCTCATCCCTTCCAACAAATGATTCTTTGTTTCAAGGGATTATAGACAAACAAGGGCACCAGGGTCCTTGTTTGGGGCATTGGTCTCCCATGGTGCAAATACTCCAAGGTCTTCAACTGTCGTGACTTGTATGTAGCAGACAGAAGAAAGGGACGATAGAAGGCAAGAAATCATACACTTTACTACTACAGGGTCTTTCATTAGAAACAAAAATCCAAAGAACTGTTCCAACAGTTGCGTATCTTTCCTACATTGAGAATTCCAGAACTGAGCACAATACTCTATACTTCTTTTTGTGCATCCCAGGATACGGTTGGCCTTCTGGGCTGCAAGTACCCATTGCCGGCTCATGTGGAGCTTCTCATCAACCAGCACCCTGAAGTCCTCCACAGGGATGCTCTCAATAACATCTTCCCCCATCCTGTATTGAAAACGCGGGCTGCCCTGACCCAGGTGTAGGACCTTCCACTTGGACTTGTTGAACCTCATGAGGTTCTCACAGGCCCACTTCTCCAGCCTGTCTAGGTCCCTCTGGATGACATCCCATCCTTCCACACTCAGCTTGGTGTCATCTGCAAACTTGCTCAGGGTGCATTTAATCTTACTGTCAATATCAGTGATGAAGATACTAAACAGCACTGGTCCCAGTACAGACCCCTGTGGGAGAACAGCTTGTCACAGATCTCCATCTTGACGTTGAGCCATTGACCACTACTCTCTGAATAAAACTGTCCAATCAATTTCTTACCCACTGAAAAGCCCACCCATCAAATCCATATCTCACCAATTTAGAGAGAAGGCTGCTGTGAGGGACTGTGTCAAAGTTTTTACAGAAGTCCAGATAGATCACTTCCCGTGTCCACTGCTGTGGTTACATAATTCTATGATTCTATGATTCTACCCCATCACAGAAAGCCACTAGGTTGGTCATACAGGTCTTGCCCCTGGTGAAGTCGTGCTGGCTGCCATTGATCACTTCCCTGTCCTCCATGTGCTTTAGTCTAGCTTCTGGGAAGATCGGATTCATAATCTTCCCAGGCACTGAGGCGAGGCTGACAGGTCAGTAGTTCTCAGGGTTATCTTTTCTACCCTTTTTAAAAACGAGGACAGTGTTACCCTTCTTCCAGTCGTCTTTTATTTCTCAATATTTGCTTATGAGCAACACAAGGGTCCTACTGTCTCCACTGTCAGGAGTGCCTTACCTGCCAGCAGTTTGTACCAAAAATCCCTATCCAGAATGTATTTTAAAGATGACAGTATGTAGGAGCCTGTAGATATGAAATGAGTGAGTTTAGAAAATCCTGGACAGCTACAAATGGAGTATGAATTTTGAACTACTACATTTGGTATGTACTACTGTGAGCACCACTGAATAATAATGTGGCACTTCAATAAAAACAGGCTGATTTGCTATGAATAGTAAGTCAGGACTATTTTCATACAGATTTCAAGACAGTTATGGCAGTTTTGAGGTCAAAGACTCACAGAATCACAGAATTATTTAGATTTAATGAGTTGTTATAGGTCGTCTGGTTAAAACACTCCTCAGAGAATGGCCAACAAAATCAAGTTGCTCAGAACTTGTCCCAGTGAAGTTCTATCTTTAAGAATGGAGATATAGCATCTTTCACCAGGAGAAATAATTCAGAATATTTTAAGTACTAGAAGTCATCAAAGGTGCTTTGATACATTATTTCTTCACCATAATCCCAGGAACATAGTAAATCAATCTGATTCTGCAGACCTAGCAAAGCACATATGCAGGCTTTCAATTGCAGAATATTTATATGTTTTTATAAAAATAGATAGTTTGTTTTTTGGACTATTGTGAGTGAAAGTTCAAACTCTGAAGGCAGGTGAAAAAAGAAAAGAAATGACCCATAAAGTTACCTCGATTTAGCTATAATGGAAGATGAATACTCTTTGGCACCAATTTTTGAAATGCTGCAATTTTATCTATTCAACTGTAATTTCTTCAAAAGTGGTCTTCATGAGCCGTTCAAAATCCACTGAAAATCCTTTTAAAAGGAAAAGAAATGAAAAATGTATCACTTTCAGAATATTCTGATGAATGATATGTGCTTAAGAAGTATGAAATAAGTGTAAATACATGCTTGATTTCCTAATGGCATTCAGCTTATTAAATTGACATGCAGAATGATCTGAAACAAAAGGAAACTTTAAGCTAAATGCTTTGGTACCAAATATGTTTCTGATGACATTTCAGAGACATTTTTTAAACTTTTTTTTCAGTTTGTGATTTTTTTAGTATATGATAAATCTGATGATTGTCTAGAATTTTTACTTTGAATCAGTTTTATAGTATCAAAATAATAGTGTTGTTTTTCAGATTTTATTCAATATAATGATTAACCAAAAAAAAACAGAAAAGAAATTAAATTATTCCTCTTAATATTGTGGAGTTAGTAATACTAAGTGACCAATATGATTGTGAAAATGCCTTACTTTCATAACTGTGATCTGTTCCTCCTACTTGTGATCATTTTATTATATATATCTGATATTCACTTTGATATAAAGGAAAATTAAAGCATAAGTATTTTCTGTTGCTTCAGAAAAGGAAGGAATCATAATGTTATCCATATATGTCAAAGTTATGGCTTAGCTTACTGTTTCTTGCTCCATGATATGAATTGAAAAGTTTTACTGCATTGCACATTTTTTATAGATCAAGAAGAATATTTGTCATGTTCTATTTAGAAATTAAGCTTAATTAGTTAAACCTGTTCCTTAATGATCTCAAAAACTGGGAATTCATTACACAAAAGATTATTTGGTATAGCTAATGAATGAATAAATACTTTATGAAGTAGTCTTTATTGACTTGAGCATTAATTTTTTGTACTGTGTTTTGTTTTCTTTCCCTGTTATTAACTGGCATCTATAATGTTGGATTGTCAAAGACACTGTGCAAATGCATCAAATACTTCTAATTTTTAGATTTTCATGTTTGTAGAAGAGCTGTACCAGTAGATAAGGTTTCTTCATTATTTCCCATCTCTTAGTGAACTTTGGTGCTATGTGCTGATTGAGAGTTGCTGGAGATACTCATGTCTGGAAAGTTTAATAAGAAAATTCAGTAGCTAACTTTCCTTATAAGAGACATCTTTCCTCATTGATAGTTATAAAGAAATGCTGAATCCACCATACCCACTACTGTCGTGTATCACTTTCCATCATGTTTCTGACTAAAGTAGTCATTGACGTTTGAAAGGTTATATTTATATATCATTATATCATCCTTCTCTCTAAATTGGAGGGATATGGAATTGATGGGTGGACTGTTCGGTGGATAAGAAACTGGTTGGATGGTCATATTCAAAGAGTAGTGGTCAATGGCTCAAAGTCCAGATGGAGACCTGTGACAAGTGGTTTCCCTCAGGGATCTGTACTGGTACCAGTGCTGTTTAGTATCTTCATCAATTATATTGATAGTGAGATCGAGTGCACCCTGAGCAAGACTGCAGATGACACCAAGCTGAGTGGTGCAGTTGCCACACTGGAAGGATGGGATGTCATCCAGAGGGACCTGGACAGGCTGGAGAAGTGGGCCTGTGAGAACCTCATGAGGTTCAACAAAGCCACGTGGAAGGTCCTACACCTGGGTTGGGGCAATCTCCTGCACTTGGGGCACAACAACCCTATGCAGTGCTACAGACTAGGAGAAGTCTGGCTAGAAAGCTGCCTGGAGGAGAGGGACCTGGGGGTGTTGGTTGACAACCGACTGAACATGAGCCAGCAGTGTGCCCAGGTGGCCAAGAAGGCCAATGGCATCTTGGCTTGTATCAGAAACGGCGTGACCAGCAGGTCCAGGGAGGTTATTCTCCCTCTGTACTCGGCACTGGTGAGACTGCTTCTCGAATCCTGTGTTCAGTTCTGGGCCCCTCACCACAAGAAGGATGTTGAGGCTCTGGAGCGAGTCCAGAGAAGAGCAACAAAGCTGGTGAGGGGACTGGAGAACAGGCCTTATGAGGGGCGGCTGAGAGAGCTGGGGTTGTTTAGCCTGGAGAAGAGGAGGCTGAGGGGAGACCTCATTGCTTTCTATAACTACCTGAAAGGAGGTTGTAGAGAGGAGGGTGCTGGCCTCTTCTCCCAAGTGACGGGGGACAGGACAAGAGGGAATGGCCTCAAGGTCCGCCAGGGGAAGTTTAGGCTGGACATTAGGAAAAAATTCTTCACAGAAAGGTTCATTGGGCACTGGAATAGGCTGCCCAGGAAGGTGGTTGATTCACCTTCCCTGGAGGTGTTTAAGGCACAGGTGGACAAGGTGCTAAGGGGCATGGTTTAGTGTTTGATAGGAATGGTTGGACTCGATGATCCGGTGGGTCTCTTCCAACCTGATGATTCTATGATGCTATGATTCTATGATTCTAATTTCAGCATACAATGGGGGATAATGTGATAGAGAGATACCCTGGAGAGAAGGACTTGAAGGGGCTGGTCAATGAGAAGTTTTACATGAGCTGGCAATGTGCGCTTGAAGCCCAGAAGGCCAACTGTATCCTGGGCTGCATCAAAAGAAGCGTGGCCAGCAGGTTGAGGGAGGTGATTCTGCCCTTCTGTTCTTCTGAGAGCTCATCTGGAATACTGTGCCCAGTTCTGGAATCCTCAACATAAGAAGGATATGGAGCTGTTAGAACAGGTCCAGAGGAAAGCTACAAAGATGATCAGAGTGCTGGAGAACTTCCCATATGAGGATAGGCTGAGAAAATTGGGCTTGTTCAACCTGGAGAAGAGAAGGCTCCGAGGAGATCTTACAGCAACCTTCCAGTACCTAAAACGGGCCTACAGGAAATCTGGAGAAGGATTATTCATAAAGGCTTGTGGTAACAGGATGAGGGGGAATGGGTCTAAACTAGGAAGGGTCAGATATAGACTAGACATAAGGAAGAATTTCTTCACCATGAGTGTGGTGAGACACTGGAACAGGTTGCCCAGGGAAGTTGTGGGTGCCCCATCCCTGGAGGTGTTCAAGGCCAGGTTGCATGTGGCCTTGGGCAGCCTGATCTAGTTGGATGTCCCTGCCCATGGCATGGGATTTGGAACTAGATGATCTTTAAGGTCCCTTCCAACCATAACAATTCTGTGATTCCAATTGATTATGCTTGAATTGGCTCCAATAGTTGTTTTATCGTATGCATTTCTGTGAATGTGAAACTTGGTTTCAAATGGTGGTTTAGCTTGTTGTAATAGTACAATCCTCCCCTTGATGCTCTGAGTTCTTAGAAATATGCAGCTTTCCTTGAATCTTTATTATTTTTTTCTTAATAGAAAATAGTAACCTAATCACTATGTGACCTTTCCTAGACCTAGTTCCAAAATCATGGTGCTCATAAGGAAGGAGAAAAAAAACAAACATTTCATGTCATTACTCTCCTTCTTCAGTCACAGTCTCGTCATTCAAAACAATTCATTAAGTGAACATGAGTTATGAAATCTGAAAACCAACAGATTGCACCTTTGAAAATAAAGTTTCACCGCTTGGTTTTTTTCTTCCTTCAGTTACATGCGTTGACTTGAAAAATTAATGCGTTGCTAAAAGTCAATGTAATTCTAGTATAAATTCACTCAAATATTTTATGAGATTTTATTTATATTTGGTATTCTAGGGGTATATAAGTACTAACTGGGTTCTCTGACAGCCCTGAGAAAACCTCAAGTACACTTAAAGCTTTCACAACTCTTTTGATAATCACAAAGGACAGAAAATAATTGTTTCTCAGTATAAATAACAAGACAGGTTTTCATACATTAAATACAAATGTATAAAAATATTTTTAAGTCAGACCTTGTGAAGTTACTGTTACCAAAAAAGGAATTTCTGTCAGATATATTTATTTTGCTTTGCAATCCACAATGCTGAAGACTTAAAAGTACAAATATAAAAAATGAGAATACACAGAGTATTTGCATTATTCTTCTGGCTTTGTGAGCACATTGAAGTGTAAACTTTTCATCCTATAGAAATGTAATTTTGATGTCATGCAAACTCAAATTTTATATAGAATCACAGAATGTTTTGAGTTGGAGAGGACCTTAAAGATCATCTAGTTCCAAAGGCCCTGACATGGGCAGGAACACCTCTCACTGGATCAGGGTGCCCAAGGCCTCATCCAGCCTGGCCTTGAACACCTCTAGAGATAAGGCATCCAGAAGTTCAGCAGGCAACCTGTTCCAGTGCCTCACCACTCTCATCATGAAGAAATTCCTCCTTATATAAATCTGCCCCTCTCCAATTTATAGCCATTCCCCCTAGTCCTATCACCACAAGCCTTTGTGAACAGTCCCTCCCCAGCTTTCCCGTATCCCCTTCAGGTACTGGAAGGGCACTATAACATCTGCTTGGAGACTTCTCTTCTCCAGGCTGAGCAAGTCCAATTCTCTCAGCGTGTCCTTGTATGGGAAGTGCTCCAGCCCTCTGATCATCTTTGTAGCCCTCCTCTGGACCCGTTCCAACATATTGTTCTTATGTTTAGGTTTCCAGAACTGAACACAGTACTCCAGATGAGGTCTCACAAGAGAGGAATAGAGGGGCAGAATCCCCTCTCTCTCGACCTGCTGGCCACGCTTCTTTTGATACATCCCAGGATATGGTTGGCCTTCTGGGCTATGAGTGCACATTACCAGCTCATATCAAGCTTCTCATTTGCTAAAATTAGTTTCAAACAAGTTTCGTCTATTACTCATCATCTGTATTTTCTATATACTCAGACATTTGGGTTTCTACCATTTTTTATGGCGATCTCTCCCTTTGGATGGAGCTCAGTAAGCATAAATTTAACAGGGTTTCAGGATGTCAGGAAAGCAGTTGCATGAGTAGTATGATCTCTCAGAGACAGGTTGGTAGCCTAAATCACACTAGTCCTGTCCAACTTCGGTTTACCAGCCCTTTTCAGAGAACAGAAAATGGAAATAAAAACAATATGTAGAACAAGTCATTGAAATGTGGTAGAAAACTACTCCTGCAGCAAGTTAGGTATAATAATAAATTATTTCATAAGTGATTCAATCTCATTGTTATCTGAGAAAGATGAATATGTCAGTTGTTTGCTCAGTTGCACCATTGAAAGTCTGAAAGACACTGCCTAGTGACTTGTAATATTCTGATCTTTTTCTTCATTCAGCATGTTTCAGTAGTCTAACCTGAGGTGTCAAAGATGAATGTGGCACATTGTTCATCAGAAAGGAGAGGCCATACCCTCCAGCTCGATTATCTGAAATACTTTTTTCTTTGACTCATTTATGTGTTAGGGCCTCAAAAATGTGTCACATTTATACTATGAACGTCTAGAAGAGGGAAAAAAAGAAACATTAATCAAAAGGTAAGTCCTAAACACAGTCAAGGTACTAGGCTTTAGAAAAGATGTTTACTTTCTTGTCACCTGAGTGTTGAGCTTTATATATTGCACTGTTATCTGCTTAAACCCTAAAAACCTAGAAATTTTATCCTGAATTAAAATTTATAGCCCTTCTTGTGCCTGCTTGTAAATTCAGTAGGTGAAAAATGGACAGGCAGGAATTCAGATATGAATTCAAATATGACTGTGTCAATGATGTTTTTCCCAGTAAAAAACCCAATAGAATTCTACTGGTCGCTATACACAACAGCGAAAAGAGGGGAAATTATGACAGTGTGATACATAGTAATTTTTTTAGTCAAGACATTTGTGACACCTGCTTATTATCAAAGAGTTTACTCAGAGCTGCTTTGTTGAGAGCATCAGAAGAGGTCTGAGTTTCTCAGGTCAGCTGTAAAACACCTCAAATGGCAACGGGACCGAGTCTTGTCAGTAATAAAACTGGCAGCTAGATGAACCTGCTCAGGGATGCGCTAAATTGCTCTGAAGATGAGTTATGTGGCAGGTAAAAAAGAGAAGTCTGTACAAGAAGGAAGGAGGCTCATTCAAGTGAGTAAGGCAGATTGCTCCATATAACACAAGATATATTTTTTCATCATCTAGCTACCATACCTATTACCTAGGAAAATGCTTAACTCAATCCTGTGTTAAATTCATGTATCCCTTCTGCAGTTCAGGGAGTTTACCATGTACTGGCTTGATATTCTAGTTGTTTTTTGGTTTTTTTATCCAGTCAATATCCTGCAAGCCAGGAGTAGCATGAGCTATTTTTATACTGGTTCTTTCTAGTAATTTCACACACACACACACCAAATTAATATATATTGGTGCCTAATACTGTAGTTTGCATTCAAATCTGTCTGCAAAAACAGCTGCATAAGGTCTTTCTTGGAAAAAGTCTTAACACAGGAATGCTGTACTTTCTAAATGCTAATCACTTCTATTAAAATGAACAAATTCAAACTGTAATGAATTTTAAATGCATGTAATTGTTCATTGTCTTGAATAATTTAATGGAGACAAAAATACCCAGCTTTTAATGTTGACATTTTGACAAAGGCACACAGTTGCCCAATTAATGTTTAAATTGATTTTGTCTGTAGCAGAATTTATTTCCATGAGCAGATACTTAGAAGTTTTAAATAAGTAAAATGAGTCCTTTGAAATAAACTGTAGCTATTAACATGTAACCTTGGATGTAAAATTGAATGAATGAGACAAAATGTTGCTCTGGAATAGCAGATTATATCAAGATGATTGTGAGAAATCTAGTAAAGCAACGTACAGAACTTTACATATTCAGAAAGCTATCTTGTATCCACTACTTCTCAAATCTGTGAAGGTAATGAAGGCATGAAGTGGTCAATATAGTCCTGAATTCTAGCACGATATGGAAGGTCTCATTAGGCAGGTGCTAAAATTTCTCGTGGGATAATGTGGATGTAATGTAAACTGTAATGCAGGCTTTTCAAACAATGCTATTAATATTCAGCAGATGTTTGCAAAGGTCCAGGCAAGTTTGATTACCCTGAAGAAATGTCTTCAGTCTGATTATAACATAGTATGCTAAGAGAGCAAATATGCTCTGTTTTCAGTCTTTGATTTTAGCTTTCAGTTACCTAGAGTGTAAAGGAAAAAATCATCTACCATAACTAAGAAGGATTTTCTGCTTTCCCTGGTGCTGTTTGCTTCAAGCCTGTTAAATATTTCCTTAATTTTTGTGTGAAACGAGACAAAACCAAATGGAAAATGTATACTCAGCCTTGGTCTGGTAACAAGATGACAACATGAATTCTAACTCAGAAGGAAATTATTGTATATGAGGTGCAATAAATGTGTAATCTTATAATTTCCCATAATAATCTTAGAATCTCCAATAATAAATGAACTGGTTAGAGACTGAATTATCTGTTAGTAGGTAGATGGTTCAAAGATAGGAGGGTGGACTTCATCAGGGAGAGCTCTAAAGCACATAGGATAAAAAGGAGGAGATAGAGGAACACCGAAGGAGTCAACTATTTTGCAGGCAATTATTTTCTGGTTTTATATATTCATAACTTTTCTTATTTCACTGAATCTCAGAATGGTTGAAAAACCTCTGGAAGTAGACCTGCCCCACATCTCTGTTCAAGGAAGATCACCCAGAGCAGATTCTCTGGGACCACAGTTGAAACCAAAAATGCTTCATTTATAACTTTTGAAGTTCAGGAGTAAAATCAAAGTGGATATTTGCCACAGCTGTTCATAATTTCATAGCATGATTTTCTAGAAAATACTGACAGTTATTGAAGTTTATTTGTCAAAAAACATATTGAAAAAAATAAGACTAAATTCTTTTAAATCTAATCTGAAAGATATGTAAAATAACCTTTCATTGCCACTTGTCTTCTGTTTCTTTGAGATTATTTTTCACTTCAGACTGCCTTGTTCTAGTGGACTTTCTTTGTGTAGAAGATAGAAAATAATTAGGAGGAACTCTAAAAAAAACTAATTGTGGAAAGATTGCCAAGCATTTCACAAACTAGAAAAATAGTAGGAGACATTTTGATTGTATTTACAGTAGAACAGAATTTGTATAGCATTCATTCAAAAATGTATATAATTAGTTCTTCTGTTGGCTGAAAAAATCTTACTCAGCTCAAAACTCTTAAGCTTTTTAAGTCCAAGATTGATTTTGCCAATGATTTTATTATAATCACATTTTTTGTTCCATTTTAATGGGATTTATTGTTTTTTTCCTGATAACAAATAACTATAATGAATTTTGAGACTATCACACTGAGACAAGGATATTAAAACCAGGGTAGAGAGCACTATCTGAGTTCTTCATCTCTCATCATTTTCTCCTGTATTGCCTGGCGTATTAATTTTCTTCTGAGTCTGTGTTTATCCTGCTGCCCTACAGCAGTGTTTCACGTAATATGGGTGTGAATATGAGACTTCCAAGATAAAAACCTATCAGTGCATCTGTTTTGATCTTTGAATCACCTCACTTATTTAATGTCATGTATCTTCTGCATTTCATTTTGGGGACATTTTCTTGTATTTTATCTTACTGTTCTTCCTAAAATATAAGAAAATATGTGTTAAACTCTGGAGAATTCTCTTTGAAAGTTAAAACTGTATAAGACATTGGAGCAATATGTTGGACTGGTATGAAATATGGCAATTTATCTTGCTTGATTAGGATGCCTGTGTGATGTAAGTACATACTAAATTAGGACATTATGGATTTTTGACTGAAGAAAGTGTTATGTGTCATTTATCATTTAGATGTAGTTTTTTTAAAACTGCATATGATTTAACCCATAAACTGCAATGTTATTCAGGCTAAAACTAGAACTGCAAAAATTATCTTTTAAGTGGAATGTTATAAATAGAATCTGTTTTCCCTACTACCATTATCTTTGTGAATAATGTTCAGCAGTTTATAGGGACTTAAAAGAGCTTTTCTAAAATTAAAAAACTACCCTCTTTTCTAAAATTTTTAAGGGACATGCTATGCACTGTCTATTTGTGGTTCAAATTTATTTCCATTCATCATCTGTCTGTGGTTGTAAACATTTATTTTCAGACAGAATTTAATGAAATTCCATATTTTGGGCCAAGGCTACCTGTGTAGCATTGAAATGTTGTATGTTCCAAAACTCAGATTTC
Organism: Phaenicophaeus curvirostris; assembly: GCF_032191515.1. Taxonomy (NCBI): domain Eukaryota; kingdom Metazoa; phylum Chordata; class Aves; order Cuculiformes; family Cuculidae; genus Phaenicophaeus; species Phaenicophaeus curvirostris. The sequence continues at coordinate 56,633,027 of NC_091394.1, forward strand.
ATATTCATTCACTATTTCAAAACATATGTACATATGAACTATTAATTTGGAAAGTTAAGAACCTATCTGAAATAGTTTTCTTTAAGTTTAAGCTTTTCTAGATGTCAAAATGTTTATCAGTAATGTGTCTCAAGTATGTATCCTCTAATTCTTAACGTAAGTGAAAAAATTTCAACAGTTTCTCAGCTTCAAATTCGCAGTATTTTACCTAATGTCACACTTTCTGTTTAGGAAAACCGAGACCACTTTAGGAATACATAAGTAAACTAGTTATTAAGTATTTGTTCAATTTTGCACTTTTTCCACAATCTAGCCTGTGCTTTTTTAATCCACACATGTAATTAAGCAAATGCACTAATACAACTTTATAGATATCCCTAATGATAATCATACAACCTTTTCATAGTAGTTCTTTTGCTTGCTTAAAACAAGGTATTTAGTCTTAAGGAGAAATGTCTTTTTATTAATAAAACTTAGTATGAAAAAATTGTCTTAAAAAGCAATCTAATTTCTCCTCATGATCTACAGAGGCAAGGGAGAAATATCTGAAGGAACAATTGTCTTAAATTTCATTGCTGCTTTAGTATTACTTCAATCAAATGTGAAATATCAGTATGTCTGCACAGCATGAGCAACTGTATTCTGTTATTCTGATGAATAGCAGAAGCACAAATGAGGAATGTGAGAAAGAAAAACCCTAACTGAAAACTGATTACTTACAGTGCTACAGTGACATTAAATATAATCAGACAAGAAGATATCTTTCTGTGTGTCCAGTTTTAATGGAACAAATAAAAGATGGAACCAAATCAATCCGGTTTAATTAATTTAAAATAATAGATATCTCAATTCCTAGAAATTAGTCCTCATTCATTCTCATTCTGTTAGAAACAAAAATGTGCCAATCTTCTGTGCATAGTAACATAGGCTTTTTAATATTAATTTTACTTTTCTCTGTAGCCCCTCTCAGTCACTGAGCTCTACAGATCCTACCAGCTCAGAGGGATGAAGATCCATGCTTATCCCACACTGGATAATGTATGAAATAGCAGAACTAGAGGAATCTGAATAAACATTGAATCACAATAATTTGAAAATTCTGTCACTGTACCTGGCAGGTTTGGGGGGACATTGTTTTGGGGTCTTTTTCTGACTATTTCTTCATTCAGGAATGAATGAGCTTTCAGAGAAAGTGGCATTTTCTTTGTTGCATTACAGTGTAGTGTTCAAAACTCTCCTTGTGTTCATGAGTATAGTGGTACAGCTTAGTCTTCTTTTTGGGTTTTATGAACTCGTTTAATCACCAAACTAGCGGATATTTAAAATCCTGTTATTGATTGGACTCAAGACTGTATTACACTATTAGTGTTTGTATTTGGCAAAAGAATTATATGTTGAGGTTTCACTGTGTTAAGGGAATAGACTTTCTCCCTGTCTTTGTTTAGAGACCATTAAATATCTAATAAGCTGGGATGGAGATCAGTAGTGCGGATTTCATAGATGGGAATTTGAAAAGAAGCCATTAATTTTCAGTGTGTTATGAGAAAATACAATGGAAAATAAGAAAGAAAGAAGGAAAGTAGGAAAGAAGGAGAAAGAAAGAAATTCCCCTCCATTTATTTTAGTGTATTTTCTGTTTAGAACTGTTAGTAAAAATCTTCTTCACAATAGTAATATAAGAAACTTCTGTTGATCCATTTTTTTAAGAGTATGTGACATACAAAATCTCAAAGGATAAAACATGCAGTATAAACCTTCTTTTGAGGTACTTTTATACTGTTGGCAAACTTACTAACTGATTGACTATTCATATGAGTGTAAGATTTTTTTCCTGAGCTGTTTTACTTGCACGTCAATTACTGACATGTAAGACAGAGACTGTCCCATGCCTAATTATTTTAGAAATCAGTTTCACAAAGAAATTTCAAAATAGATCTCTTCTATTAGCAGCACTGTATGAAATATGATTTGGTCTGTTTTCCATAGCAGTCGTGTACCAGTGCATACTGGAAATTGCATTTTATTACTAATAGCATGTTTATAAATCAAAAATTGCATGATGTCTCTACTCTCCATTTAGACATTCTCCAGAAGTAGGCATAGTGGTGACTCATCTCTGTTACTCTTTAAGGATTTGATATGAAATTACTTGAACTTAATCGTATGGAATTAGATCCTAAAATGGGTTTGAATAAGTTCTGGTTCATGCATCTATGTAAGAAGATCTGCAAGTAGTGGTAAAAAGTCAAGAGCATTCTGGTTACTTCTTAGCTGTAGATGAAGTCTGCTAAAAATAGTGCCTTAAACCTGTTTGTTCATTTGCCATTCCTAAGCACAGAGGTTCAAAAATCCTAAATGGGGGGGGGGGGAGGGGGAGGGCAGGCGGGGAGAGAGGAAAATAGCCTGTCATTATTTGGAAATAAAACTTGTAAGATCATATCTTTTAGTGTATAATTCTGTATTTGTATGTGGAGACTGTATCAGTGTTGCAGTGTAAAAATTACTAAAAACTTACTTTGTTTTGTATTCCTGCCTAGTTATTACACTTTACTTGCATTAGATTCCTCTGCTGTGATCTGTCAGCAAATATATAGAATTACTTCAGGGGGATTTTAATGAGATAATAGACCTTTAACATCCACTAAGTATGTGGTTTGGCTTTTTTGTTGTTACCAGTACAATAAATATATGTTCTGATGTTTTTAGATTGTCATAACAGGCACTTTTTATGCAAATATGTGATTGTAAGTGAACTGCCAATGTACCATATTGTTTCAGTGGTTCAAGTTTTGTAGCAGTGTAAAATTTGACAGATATTAGTTTACTTGCATGAAATATTTGCAATTCATTTCAAGAAAGTGTCTCAGGAATTTGTCAACACTATTGATTTTTCTGTCAGATAGTCTACATGGGCTGGACGGAAGAACGGGAACAAGACTCCCTTCAGGATCGAATGTACACACCAAAGTTTCTAGCACTGAGGGGATCTTCCCTGTATAAATTTATAGCACCTCCAGTAAGTATATTTTTTTGTGCTTAGGAGCAATAAATATTATTAATAAAATAATTTCATGTAAAATGTACAAGGCTTTCATAATGAGATAACACTCATGGAGCTAACAGGATTGCAACTTAAAGCACTGAAAAGTTCAGGGTATGTGGTATAGGAGTGACAGAAAATAGCTGTTCAGCATGCCCATGCTTGGGCATCTGGCAAGAATTTTCTTTCCCACATTTACCTGTGCATTTAGAAAAATACAAGAGAAATGTACTAAAAAAGGGCTTTTTGTTTTCCTATGGCAGACAGAACAAGCCTTAGGCAAGATAGTCAGATTTAAACAGAACTATCATTTTAAAGTCAAACTGCTGAGGTTTGGGGAAATATTAATGCTTTTTGCATGCTGTGAAAATGTCAATATCTCTGTATTTCAGTTTTATCCTGTATGTAACTTTAATGCTGCTTTGGAGCAACAAAAGGAAGGTAGGGAAGAAAATGAAATTTTGTAGGTTAAATGTATTAACTGGAATCTGACTGGTAACACTAGACAAAATTGTAGGTGTAGACTCATACTCAGCAATTCACTTTCAGAGTTTTATGGTATGTCTAAACTGCAGTAAATGGAGATGTGCCCTAGCTGACTTTTAAGCCAGTAGCTTATGAGCCAGTAGCAGTCCCATGCCAGCAGCAGGGAGAGTTGTATGGAATATTTGTTCTGTTTATTGAGTGACCTTTCTGACTGCTGCTAAATCCTATGTTGCCAGATTCAGGCTGTAGCTCCTTCCTGTCTTAATCATAGAGTCAGAGAATAGTTTGATTTGGAAGGGACCTTTAGAGGTTGTCTATTCCAGCCCTCCTGCAGTGAACAGGATATCTTCAACTAGATCACGTTGTTCAGAGCCCCATCAAACCTGATCTTGAATGTTTCCAGGGATGTGACTTCTACCACCTCTCTGGGCAACCTGTTCCTGAAGTAGTTCAAAGCCAGCTTGCAAGTCTTTACATCAGTCATCAGTCTCTATTCATCTTTGTTTAGCTAAGTGTTTAAGAACATGTGAAAGACGAAGAATGGATGTCCTTATGAACTGAAAACTTCATGTGTGAAAATGTTGATAGGCTAGTTAACTGATATGGGAGTTTGGCTGTCCATGGCTAGTAGTGCGAGTTTGGCTTTTGTTGATGGATATTTTTTGGGATCAGAGAGAAGTGTAAGATTATGTGGCCAAGCATATTTATTCAAAAGCAGCTCTCCTGGCTTTGGCAGACCTGCTGCCCATCAAATGAAGTCACTTCTATTCAAGACTCAAGACAAGCGCAAACAATCCCAAGAGCTCCCATTCAATACAGGTCTCTTTACTGAGGATTCAATCAAAAGTGTCCAGGAGTAATAGGCTGCTGGTAGATAAATGGGTAAAGGGTAATGTGAGATGAACATATTTGTAATAGGGCTGAACCGCAGTGATGCGAGTTCAACAGTTTTGGCAAGCTACTGCTGTATGAGGCAAGCCACTGATCCTTAAACTCTTCTCTGGTTTTATTTCAGCTGAGCTGTGTGCACAACATGATTTTATTTTGCCAGATTCTTGTTCTTATTCTAAAATAGAAAGACAGTTTAAACATAGAGAAAAATACTTTCCCTCTTGGAGCAGGAGGGAAGCAGAATGACAAACATGCTTTTTAAAGGACAAGCAGAGGAAGAGTTCCTATAGAGTTACCTTAAAAACATGCAATTAATGTAATAGTTGCACTTTTATGTGCCCAGCAAAATTATCTTATCAAAGGCTGCAGTAGTCTTGTTAAAAGGACTTCTAAAATCCTATTTTCTATATGCAAACTCTTATACACACAGTTATGTTTGCTATTCTGCAGATATATTTGTTCGTTTCTTCCAGGGATTACAAAAGATTAAGAACAAACTTTCAATGCTGGAGTTTCAGACTTTCTGTTTATGAGATGCATAAAGTGTAATTATAAGAAGAAAAACAGTTTTAATTATATTTGGAATATAAACTTCTTGGATTAAATTGTTTTATGAACAGAGATATGCTGCCAACTTTTTAACCAGACAATCAAAGGGAAGTATTTCTCTGGTCTCTGCCAAAGTCTACCACATTAGGGAGGCAAGTGTTCAAACAGTGTGTGTCAGTGGCCTACTCTTGCCTCTTTTTTTAATCTGTTTGGTCAATAGTACTTCTACTTTCCATATATGGATAAATGAACAATTTTTACATATATTATTTGCATTTTGCCAGCTTTAAACAAAATTGCTTTTTTCCTCTTTTATTTCCTGGTTTGTTTGGTTTTTTTATTATTAAGTATGTCAAGTCTGATGGGTTTCTCTGTAGTTGTAAATGTCAAAGAGAATGGACTTAAGTTGAGAAAGAGGTGCTAATACCTTTTCTATTGCTGCTCAAGCTTTTAAAATAAAATATTAAAAGTGATCAGAGCAAGAAATTTCTATGGGTGTCTTAATTCTAAGGTTGCTTTTGCTTTGTACATATCTGTATAAGAAGAGTTTTGTTTTGATCTGAAAAGAAGTCTCTTTATAAGCACAAGCAAAAGCAGAAAATGAGGGGAGAAGGGAGAGTTGTGATATTTTTCCCCAAAGTAACACAGCTCTGAAAGACTTTGGGCTTCAGCAGTAACTACTTTTTTAACTGATTTTAGCTTGTGTGGTTGGTGTACAGTGGAGCTGTAGAAAAAATCCCTTTCTCTTTTTCTGGTGAGAAAGTCCATTTTTGTCCACAGCAGAGAAAACAGGGGTTTTTTTGGTTATTTTTTTCTTCCTTTCTTTCCCTGACAAAAGCATTTTACAAGTTGATCATCACATCTCTGAATAGCTTCTTAAAACTGAGGGATAAGGATTATGTATTTCCAGTATTTCTTTGTTTCCCCAATATATATCAAATGATTTGTTGACTCTCAGTATTTAGTCTCTCCCTTCCTTACAATGTGATTTAATACATGTATGTCAATAAGATAGTGAAAACTGAATTTGAGAATGACTGCAAGTAAATAAAATTCTAATAGAAAAGGGACTATGGCACTGTATTTTTGAACTTTTCATTCTTTACTGTGATTTCCTCAAAGTGTTTCAATTACAATAGTGACTTTACCTAAAAATTAGTTAGGGACAGAATTTACTCATACAATCCTAAAATCATTTGGATCAAGAACATTTTATACTAAGGCAAAGTTTTATTCCTGTAGGTGCTTCTTAGCCATTTTGTGTCTATTCGCGATTGTTATTTCTTTAGATAAAAAATAAATTGGTCTCATGTACTAGTTTCTTCATATGATGTAGGTAACATTTTATAACACATTTTCCAAAGAATTTTATATTCTTAAGTATTGAAAACCAAATAAACTTATGTCTTCATCAACCTCTTAATCTTGACTAACAACTGTAGATACAACTGTCTTCCTCTGGAGCTGGGCCACTGTTGAATACTTCTTAACATTTTTTTCTTTTTTTCATATATAGCCTCAATTTTTATTCCATTTTGTGTGTTCTTCTGTCTTTTGAGACTATGAATAATTCTATTCTTTCTTTCTCACAGTTTCCTTGGAAAGTTATTTATAGATTGCTATGATACCAACATGACTCTTTCCTTACTGAATATGTTCATAGAGCTCTCTCTGCCTTATTTAACTCTCTTAACACTTGCCCATGCATGACTTTATTGAACTCTTTTATCTATGGGGTTGGGGGGGGGGGCTGTAAAATAGTTGCTTAAATTAACGCTGTTAAAAGCAATTGTAAAGTCCTGAGACAAAGAAATAGACTGTTCTTTAAATATTGGTCTGTGAGAATTTAGGATTAGATTAGTCTTGGTAAGAAAAAAAGAAAATATTTATTTACCTCTGTTGTTGCTTGTGGATTTCAAGGCATGTGGGGTATGTGTCTACGACATTACTTGGTTGGAGAACTTGGTTTTATGAATCTGCAAACAATGTAGGTGACTGGGAGCAAATTGTAGCTTTCAGTTACAAGGAGAGAGGTTTTCTTACAGGCAAGACTCTGTGAGAGGAGTTCAAGGACTGCATCCTCTCAGCATCTTGATGTGGCTCCTACCAAATTAGGCAGGAGGCTCCCAGTAGAAGCCTCATCATTCAGCATAGAGCAGTCTGTATGCAAAGACACGGTGTTGTCAGCACAAGCAGACAGTCAGGACATCTCCTAAGTACTGTGTGGATGGAACAGTCTGGTCCCTGGTAGTTATTGCTCTGAGGCAGTGTTTAGTCATCCTGCATGCAAACAGTAGAAAATTTTATGGATAGTTTTGGGTTGGTTTTTTTCCTAAGTAAACTTAATTATTGAAAGAAACAAAAGTAACTTACTTTTTTTTCCTGGTTTTGTTGTTTTTTTTTCCAAGGTCACTACCTGGGATTGGACACGAGCTGAGAAAACATTTTCCATTTATGAGATAATGTGCAAAATTCTCAAGGTATGATTAGAAATAATAAAATGAATTACCACGTTGTCAGACCAGTTGACAAGCCAGACACTGCAACTGGAAACCACTTTACCCAAAGAAGTCATTTTTTGTTTTCCTTTTGAAGTCAAATCAAAGGTCCTGGTGTCAGTAGATACAGATCCAAACTCTAGAAGGAATATTTTCAAAGGGCAAGGTAAAATTAGAAATAAACTGATTTTGACTAGGAAACTGTTTTATTGCACCATAATGCTGTACAGGTTTTATAGCTTTAGTTTAACGCCAAATTTAACCAGTATAACATTTCTTTTCCTGACTGAGAAGCTAAAGAAATAGCGATCAATTCAGTTGCTTTCAAATATATTGATGGAACTAACAGTGACTGTAATGTGAGATTTCACTCATACTGAGAGCAGAGTCCTTAAAACACGCAATATCATTCTGAAAAAATTCTCTTTTTTCCCCCAGTTTCTTCTATTTGCCTTAACTATAATAAATGGGAAGAGATGATGAAATATGTTTAGGAAGTTAAAGCTATGATTAACAAATTGCATAGGACCATTATTGTACACTACATTTAATTTTTAATTCTGAATTCATATATGATTTTCTCTCTGTTTCAAAAAGAGTGAAAAGCAATTCTCCAGATGCCCAGCATTTCTCAGTCAAAAACATGCAGAGAGGAAAAGGAGATGAAAAAGAAATGAAAAAAATTGTCTCCTTCCATTCATCTGAACTGATTTCCTGTGTATGTTGGGTTTGGGGGTTTTAGGTCAAAATTATGTAAATGGTAATTTTGTCTATTTTGCAGTCTAATCTAGGTGGAGATAGACCAGAATCAAAAAGAAGTAAGAAAAATCAAATTTTTAAAAAAGTATTTATGATTGGGAAGACCTTATGTATATGGCAAGTTTCCTAGTTTTTATATGTCATGTAGGTGCACTTTCCTCTAGGATGCAGATTACAGATGGAACAGCTTAATGAAATTCAGAACTGTTTTACATCAGAGACTTAAAAACAAGAAACAAAAGTATATATTCTGGGGAAAAAAACCTCTCACTGCTAGCAATCTTGAACAGAATAGTGAATGGAGTTCCTTTATTGCTACATTGGCTGTGAGGTCTGGAGTCTTCAGCAAGGAGTAGAACATCCCAAATGGAATATGTCTCATTTCTGTGTTATAGCCTTCATCTGCCAAGTGTGTGCAAACATTGACTCTTTAGAAGTAGTCATGTAGGGAGAGATTTAACAGAAAAAGTTAGTCAATCTGCTCTGTTAAGACATTGCACTGAGGTTGTAATATGAGCGATAATCTTAAAGCACAACCAGAGTTTGACAGATGAATAATCTTATATGTGGCATGCATTTTATTTTTTTTTCTGGTAACCTCTAATTAAGGGTCATGAAGACTAACAGAAGGCTGGAGCACCTTCCACATGAGGACAGACTGAGAAAGTTGGGCTTATTCAGCCTAGAGAAGAAAAGGCTCCAGGGAGAACTTATAGCAGCCTTCCAGTACTTAAAGGGGTCTATAGGAAAGCTGGGCAGGGGCTTTTTATCCGGGTTTGTAGTGATAGAATGAAGGGTAATGGTTTTAAGCTGAAAAAGGGCAGATTTGGATTAGATACTAGGAAGACATTTTTTCCTGTGAGGGTGGTGAGGCAGTGGTACAGGTTGCCCAGAGAAGTCATGGCTGCCCCATCCATGGAGGTGTTCCAGACCAGGGTGGATGAGGCTTTGAGCAACCTGACCTAGTGGAAGGTATCCCTGGCCATGACAGGGGGTTTGGAACTGCATGATCTCTAAGGTCCTCTCCAACTTAAACCATTCTATGATTCTACAATTCTACAATTCTATGATTCTATAATTCTATGATTCTTTGATTTTATTACACTGTTTGAATAGAAATATACAGCACCTATGCCATATAGTTTTCTGTAATTTAAAAGTTCTTATTTTCCTTTCTTCTGCCTTTTTTTTTTGTTGATACCCTTCTCATTCACTAGTTTTCACCGTATTTCTTTCCTCCCTTTCTCCTTTTCCTCCTGTTCTTGTATACCCGGGTAGGGATTCTTTTGGCCTCTTTTCAGCTGTATAGCAGAAGTCAGATACAGACAAGGGGTCAGGCCACAATCCCTATTATGTGGTAGAACAGAAAAGAGTACAAAGATGCATTTTTCATTATCATCCTGTTCTCCAAACTCTCTGGGAAGAGGTTCAGCTCCTCCATTTGCCATCCATATTATTCCCCCTGTAGGGAGGCAATTAGAGTTTAAGTGATATAGAAAAATCATTTATGTGTTTATCAGATTGTTCATATTCAGTTATTCCTTTATTGTCTGTAAGCATGGTCAAGCGTATAAAGTGATGAGATATTTCAAACAGGTTCTTTAGCTAATTAAAACCTGCAAATAATAAAAAATAGAAGTAGAAAAATAATTGTAATGAAATTGCAGCTTCTGCCATTGGAGTATTAATCCTCACCATAGTCTAGTTCTCTTCAAGCAGGTACTATAGAACTTAGCTGTGGCTTCAGTAGGTATAAAAGAAAGTAAACCCAAGAAAAACAGCCTCCCATTACTACCACTCATTGAACCTCTATAGAGACTTAAGATTTTGTTCAGTTTTTATGCCAGTATCATAAATGTCTCCATTTTAGCAGTGTCTGTTTCTAAACAGATTTGCACAAGCCCCATGGATATTACTGAAGCAGAAGAAACTAAAAAATGTTACTCTGATGCTTTGTGATCACTTTCAAACTTCTTCCATTCTGTAGTACCTCACATGCTGTTTTCATTGTAAATTTGTTTTCCTTGGAGAATGAGTTCAATGGCAAAAGAGCAGTCTAACAGGGTTTGAAGCAATCATATTCTCAGAGATTGATAGATATCATGATAGCTCAGGAAACCTAATGAAAAAATGAAGAAAAGGAACCTGGTTTCTGCTGCTACAGAGTGTTCCCTCTCCTGCATTTCCTGTTCTTCCATGGCAGAGGCTGAGTTAATGTCATTCTTTTCAGGAAATTCAAGATAGAATTATTTTGTGTTTCTGCTTTGGAAGACACATTCACATGACATTGAATCACAGAGATAAATGCAAGAAGATAGTAATGGGTGTTTGCAAGAGAATATCATCACTCAGTGTCTCTTAAGTGGGTTAAGTTCCATGTTCTTACCTAAAGTCAAACTGTTCATTATACATATTTACCTGATGTAAATATTATAGTACATTTCCAGGCAATGGGACACCATCATCTATATTCTTGATTTATTTTAGAATGACCACTATCATGGATTTTGAGCCAGATGGACCATGCAGCACTCTCCCAAACAATTCCTTGTGTAGCTTGAGAGTTATCACGATTGAAGGAGCTTTTCTAATTAGTATGCAAGCAGTCTGTTTTAGAAGAATAAAAAGTTTCACAGTAAGGATGTGGTCTGGTTCTTGTCAGTTGCTTATAGTGTCAACAAACAGTCCCACACATGCTGAATTTATTAGTATATATACAGCTTCTGTGGCTAATATTTGCTTTAAGTGAAAGGACTTGCAAGTTGTCTGTGTCAACTTTGATGTGAATTTGCCCAGGATTTAGAAGGAGTGCTTCATAACTAATGTTTCCCAAGCATATTTCCATCTGTACTGATCAGGCTGCTGGGTATCCTGAGGAGGAGCAAAATATATGTCATATGCCTTCAGAACTGAGTATGTTGGTCAGGTCTGCCACACCACCTCTCTAGACCCAGAAGGAATGTGGATCTTGGGTCATGTCCCTTTTGTGAAAGTGAATCACTACATGTTATGACAACTTACTAATCAAAGTGTCTGCATTACATGACTTGCTAAGATTGGAATGAGATGTTTCAAAAACTTTTTCCATATTTAGATTCATATTCATTAGAAACAAGTGTGCAACTTTCACCCGAGCATGCTAGTATTCTCTCCTGCTGTATGTTGGCAACTTCAATAACTGTCCCTCATTCAGGTCCTATGAACTTAACAAGAGTAATTTTGATTAGACTTACTTAAGTTTGTCTTTTTAAATTGAATTGCAGTTTTCCTCAGCTAGAGAGATTTCTTTTAAGTTCCTTTTCATGACAGAAGCACTACAGTGGAGAATATGAACTGCCAGATCCTACTGAATATTTCGGTGCTTTAATATGAGAGCATACTTCCACTTCTGATGATGGTAAAAATATTAAACCAATAAATAAATATTAATGTCTATACCCATCAGAGAACTTCACTGATGTAATGATCAGTAAAGTATTATAGTTCAAACATGTTATATAAAACTCAGAACTCGGCTGTCACCATGGCCTATAATTTTTCACAGTTGCCTGCATATGTGTGTTGTGCCTTCTCCTTCAGCATCCGTTCCAAAGGCTCTGATTCTTATCATAAACCACATAGGAAACTGGGACACCATTTTTAATTTCTAGGGTTTGCTCAGCCTCAAAGCGCGTAAGAGGCAGGATTGTTTGCACCTTAATCAGAGATGTCAGAAACTATTATGCGTTTTTTAACTAGTGGATTCATTTTTATAATAGTCCTCTCATAAATCACTATTTTGTTGTTACTGTATTCATTTTTTTTTTCACCCATCAGATTACAAGGAAAAAAAGGGGGGGATGTGCAGATTTTAAAAAACTCTCTTTTGACTATATGAAAACCAGTCTTATAAAGTCAGCAAAGGACTACTGATCCTCTAATGCAATATTTATAATTTTAGATATCAAAAATGTTCAAAAAAATGCCAAACCAGGTTCATACACTACCACAACAATTGTGATTCATAAAAAAAAAAGTTCTGTAGAAAGTTTTCAAAATACTGTGTAAGTATAAACCTCTTCATTGTCAAAATTTTTGGGGTTGAAATAACTTTTGATATGCAAAGTAGTTAAAACAGGCTGAGTACAAAAATCACATTTTAATTATATTGGATTAAATTATTCATTGTGAAATAATGGCAATCAGCAGTGGGCTATGTTTGATGGAAAAGGAACATTTGTGGCAGTGCAAATAACTGAAGACCTGGGGGAGTAAATGCATAAATTGATAAGCATAGGAAATAATTTATTAAAAATGCAATAGATCTGTTGATTATGGTGTGGAAGCACCTTAACAGAGAGAAAATACAAGGCACAGAACTCTCTAACCCGAAAGAGAAACAGGAAGAGTAAGTAGAAATTGAAGCTAGGCGGTTTCATGTTGGAAGATATTAGAAAGTGTACAAGTGCTGACAATCAGTGAAAGAAATTGGTAAGAGAATTTGGTAGCTTTTAAACCACTTTCTTTTTTGTACCACCAGGTTTATTCAAATCACTGCTACTAGGACAGCAATATTAGCATGTGGATGAAAATTGATTATCCACATTGAGCAATTTGTCAGGCAAGATAATTTAATGATAGCACTTCTGACATTAAAATGTATCTGTGAGTTGTTTTCGACAGAATTGATTGTAAAGCTTGCTGTGACCAATAAGTAAACAAATAAATAAAGTTTGAATTTATTCTGGAAGAAGGTTGTTTCACCCTGCTTTCTGTTTTGAGGGATAAAGCCCCATAAACAGCCAATAAATTTCAGTGTTAGGATTGATAAAATCTTCAGTACTTCAGAAAAGCAGGTACTTACATGACTGGATTCAGAAAGGGGCAGCAGCCTTGTCCTCTTCAGTGCTTTGAAGCTGGTTGAACTCTATATGTCTTTTTGGTACTTCCTGTGTTTTTGATATGCTATTTTAATGTGTATTTAGAGTGTGTGTGCACATGTGTAAGTATGTATGTTTTAACAAGATTTAAGTATCGTTGATAAATTGGTAAATAAATAATTATGCAATTTTTTTCCACATGGGGATGAAGAAAATTTTGTTAATTTTTTCATATAAATCATGAAGAATAATATCAAAAATTGCACTTCTTACCAGCAAATTTGCCTTGTTTGCTTGAGCTTGTGATATTCTTTAGCTTCACCCAAACATCTCCTTGTTATTGTGAGGAAATGTTTTCTGTAGTTCAGTCATCTGCCTTCTATCTTCAGTCGGTCTTGCAAAACTATTTGGAGATTTGCAATAAAAAGCACACTTTATTCAGCATAAAACAGGAAATATATTCAGGTGTCAGATCATCTCTGAAATGAAACGTGAGGAGAATTGTGAATGGTAGTCTATACCAGCAATATGTCAGGATGGTGAATCATTGATGTTTATAGCTAGTATCATTCATGTCAGTGCAGCTATAATTTCCTACTATATTAGTCAAGGCCAACTTGGTATCACAGAAGACTTTTGTCTCCTTCTTTATTTAGCTGTTAGTGTCTGTAAAATCCTAGAATGTAGTTATGTTAATTTTCCCACTTAAATTTCCTGTAATTTTTTTTCCATTTCTAATAAATCATGTGTGGGAAAAGGATCATATAAAATGCATGGGAAACTACTGAATATGTTATACGTTCAGATAAATTTTACAATTAATGCAAATAGACACATAAACACATAAAGTGAAAGTACAGAATGTGTTTTGAAGTCTGTCATTAATATAGTTTGCTCAATGGCTGAGGCTTGCATCCTGATGTAATTCCACTGAAGCACTTTACACATACTCAAAACTACTTAGGAGGCATAAGTAATAAATGCCTTTTAAGAACAAATTAATTCTGCATCACGAGAAAATTAGGATTTAAACCAAGGTTTAGCCAGGTACCAGTCCCTTGGAAAAGTGCTACACTGTTGAGTGCTTTAGTTCTTAACAGTCTTTGGTTTGCTTCCTGTTCTGAGTTTAATATTTTTGTCCTTCGTGAGGAAGGCCTTTAAAAAACCTTTCTTACCTTTAAAGCAAATGCATCTAAGGCTAAGAAAAAAAAGCAAAACAGAAAACCTACAAAAATTTCACTATGTAAGAATTGTAAGGACTTTTCTTCCACACAATTTACCTGTCCACTACTTAAATTGAGTCAGGCACTTTTTTCTGTTCTTGAAAAGGTACATAGCCTCTTGAAGCAGAAATAGTGTATACTGTTCTCATTTCTCATGGTTGCTAGCATAATATCCCCTAACAGCTGGAAGAGTAGGGAAGGTTCTTGTCTTCCTAAATACCATGGGGATGTTCAGAACGAAATCTTCAAAAATGGGGAGCAGACAAATTTTGCCCAGACCATCTAAATTTTTCAGTAGATCTTAACTTGTTGGGTTTTTATTTCAAGGGTAGCAAAACTTTCCTCCCATCCCTGAAGTAGTTGCTGCCATTCCAAAGAACGGAAGCCCCAGAATAATTGAAAAAAGTGATTTCAGCGAGTTGTTCTTTATATGTTTATATTTAATGCAGACAAACCAATTCCATTCTTTTTCCTAATTTATGTCTTAGAACTGATTCAGCTGTTCTAACTATAATGTGAAAATAAAAAATATCCCCTGACAGGAAAATAACATGGGAAAAAATCCCAAACATCTACAGTTATTTAAATTTGAGAAAGCTGTAAACGTGGTCTCAAAATGAAAAGATAGGATCACTGTTTAGCATTACTATTTATTATCATTATGTTTACTATTCTGGGATCTGTTCTTAAAATTCCAGCAAATAACACCTCAAAGTTTGGAGAAGTAAAAAATCTTAATTATTCTCCAAAGAGGAAGTTAGTAAATTTTTTAACCCATGTTTGTAATTAGATTAGTCTCTGATTTCCCTTTAGCAGAAAATAACCACCAATTTTTTCTGCAAAAAATTAATCTGTTTTATGAAAATTTTGAAGATTTTCCTCATAAGACATTAAAATAAACATATTTCTGAGTGGAGGCCATTAAGATATAGGCGCAATTATGGCATCAGCTCAGGGGAAACTTGTATTCAGACTCTTTCTCTGATTCATGTGAGGGTCTTAGAGATATCATCATCTTTTAACCAGACAGAATAGGAAAATTATTTTCCCATTCAGGCAGAATAAGAAAGTAATTTAAGCTTACTGCTGTACCTAATGGGTTATAGGGAATGAATGTTTCTGTTTCTCTCAAGCAATCAGGCAGATTTTTCTAATTGAAATTTAATTGAAATGAAAATATATCCTGTAATTATCATTATTTTCCCCTTCACAAAGCATATTTTCATTAAATTTGAACATTGAATAGTATTCTGTCTGGTTTTAGTTTAGCTGGTATTTTGTGTTTATTTAAATGCTTTTATAAGCACATACAATTTCAACATCTTTTTTACATTTTTTGACATTAAAATTCAGTACAGCTCAGATAAGATGAGATGTGTATAAACATATGCATGTCTGTATGAGTTGTTTTTTCTTTATTACTTGATTAATGAGAATATGTGGGAGAAGTGGTGTCTTTTTTTCCACTGTGGAGTGAATGGGTTCCCTGCTGCCTGTAACTGCTATTAGAACCATCTCCATAGCAACTAATGGTGATGTTCAAGAATAGTGTTCCCGAAGTTTCAGATAAAGAAGTAGATCATTAGAATCCCTTAGTAGGAAGGATATATGTTTATAAATGGACCTGACAAGTGAAAGGAGACTCAAAGAGTAAAATAACAAGGGCACTGATGCCAACAAGTGTAAAGGCATGATGTCATTAGTCTTTATAGTTGCCTTGGAGTTATTGCACTCTTGAATTGTTTGGAGAATGCTTTTTATCTTCAGAGAATTTAGGTGCTAGGTTTGAATCTTGGTTATGATGGGACAGCTTTCTTTTTGCAGGACTGTCTAAACTAGTGAACAAAGAAAACAGATTTGTTTGTTTGTTTTCTGATCTGTGTAATAAGAACTATTATGATTAATATCATAAACATTAATATTTACCTCATTTTAACAGCTGAAATAAAATTGTCTCAGAAGTCAAGGTCTGTTTTGTCTATTTAGGCATATAACTCTGATTAGGATGGTTTTGAATATCTTACATGAATTGTTGTTCGTGTCAAGAACTGATGGCCAGTGTCACTAATACTTACAGTTCCATCACCAAATTACTCTTTTTCTTACATATAACTTTATGAGTAAATCAGACTTGTAGATAGTTTCTGAGCACTTCCCGGGTAAAAAATATGCCATTATGAAACTGATAGACTTAGCTTTGTTTTCTGTTGCACAGACGTTCGTAGAGTAGAGCAACTAAACTCTCACTGACTGTAATGAAAGTTAAGTTTCTTGCATGTTAGTAGATTTAAATAATAGCCAAAATATGAGTATTTAATGCATTCATCATAGATAAAATGAAAAGACATAAGTAATGGAAAAGGACCACTTCTGCTTCTGGAGAGGGCAGTCTTTCAAAACATAAAAGATTACCTCTGCAGAAGAGAAGGAGATGTAACTATTCAGTGATAAAGAAACATTCTGCCTTAATTTGAAAAGACCTGCCTAATGAGCCATGCTTGGTTCCCTTAGACAAATTTATTACTCTCACTTAACATGGACATCAGTATTAATTAGTCAAGTGGGTGTCATTCCAAGCTTTCAGCAGAGATGCTGGATTACTCTGAAGCTGGATGTAAGCCAAGGACTTTCTTCACAGTGCATCCTTCAGCAGGACTCCTTCCTGTAGAGTATTAGTATGATGCTGCAAGTTTTGTGACTGCTTCTCTTCAGAGGTTCTGTATAAATTGACATCAAGAACATCAGGGGCAAATGGTACAGCTAATCATTAACACTCTGAAGGAGTTCTTTACAAATCAACATGAAATTGGCTTATGACCATCATTGCCTAGTAAGTGATTATAAAAACTCAGGATCATAGCAGATTCTTAAATGGGTACAATGACATTTTATATGTTAGCTGAAATAAGCATTTCATAAAACTTAATGAAGATTCTTGCTTAATGTAGACCTGGTTTTGAAGCTCATGACAAGTTTTTCTTAAATTTGCAGAGACTTGAACAATTATCAGTTGTATTCATAAGATAAACATTTGCTTTGAATTCGTACTTTTATAAGGACTTTCAGTTAACTATCTTTTAACCTTGTCTATGTATTATTTCCTACAATTATAGATTGTACCAATGGGAAAATTATTAGATACAGGTATCATTGTTAGATGCCTGAGCACAAATAGAAAACCAAGGAAAGATCTTGCTGGAAAAAAGAACTGCAGCAGTACTAAAGGGAGCCTTTAATCAAATTATTTTTACAAGTGGAATGAGATACCATTTAGAAGAAATTAATACCTTGTATGTATGCCAACAATTCTTTTAAAAGTAAAGTAAAACCTTTAAATGTATTTTACTCAAACTTTCCTTATCACAGACCATCAACATGGATATCAAAATCACAAGTACATACACATCATCAAGTTAGAACTAGTGAAAGAAATGAAATTGTTATTCTGTGGGAAATCATCATATATAAGAACTTCACAAAATTTAGATTTCAACAATAGTATTTTGTATTTTTGAAAAATATATTTCTGGTATGAAGACATTTGGTTTGACTTTTAGTTTTCATCTTATTTTTATTACTTTACTCTGTTCCGTTAATGAGTGCAAGGTATCTGTTATTTGTCACAGCATGATGTAGGAGTTGATATATTCTAAAATACTTACATGTAAATCACAGAGGGGAAATGCTTTTATTGATTAGATCTTTCTAAATAAAAGTATGTTTTTGCTTTAATGTATCAATCTCAAGGGTATAGTTTAATGTTGTAGATTCCAGTTAGCTTTTCTTTGTCTTTTCATCCTGAAGGGTATTGCTTAGTAAAATCTTGCACAATTATTGCTGACAATGATGGTAATAAAATACACAAGCTTTTATTTAATCACTTCAAAGGACTGTTCTGGGATTTCTGCATTTTTCAAACACATTTTAATAGAGATCAGATCTTTTAATACTTTCATTTTTCACACTGTAGACAAGAATTCATTGCTTTTTCACAGCCAGTGTATTCTTCTGAACAGGAAAATGCCTGTAAGAGAGAGAGAGTCTAACAATGAAATTTCAATCATCAAAACTTGACTGGGCCCAGCTAAATAGAGATATATATTGCGTAATGAAACATGGCACTAAACTTTCTCTCATTTAAAGACAGGGATTATTAGTTCAATTTTCTTTTAGTGACAGTGATTCCTGTGACCCTATGTAGTGCCATGGTCTTGTTTAAAATAAGGTTTAAGAGGCTTTTGCAAAATTATGTTATTAATAATTAATTTTCTGCTACTGAATGTTGACAAGAATAGGTGAAAATAAGTTCAAAACATTTTTAGTTACTTCTGAGGTTGTAACTGTGCAGAACTTCCTTAGGAAAGATATGTACCTTACACACGAGTTATTTGAGCCCGTGCCGAGTAGGTTCATTTGGTATGGACCAACAGACCCATTCAATCAGGTGTATTGCTGACAGCATGAAGGATTTAAGATCCTACTTAAGGCCTCTTAGACAAGAAGGGCTGCTATACTTTACAAAGTAGCTTTTCTTCCCTGAAGGACTGAGGTTTGACCAGTACTTTAATTCATCCAGTTCCTACTGATGGGGGTTGCATTGTCAGATGGTATGTTTTATATTGCTATATGTATTCATAAGATTAAACATTTGTCACAGTGCTGCTGCTCGTTGTGCTCTAAGGCCGAGGCTGAGCATGCAGTAAAACTCAGGTGTCATTAACAACAACCTACACACTATGACCTCCTTTTTGAAAGCTGATCAAAACATGCTGTGAACAGAATTGACATTTTAGTTTTAGCAGAAGGGCCTGAGTGGAAAGAAAAGAAAAAAGAGACAAAAGTATTTGTCCTAGAACATAGGCTGTTATAGCGGCATCTAACTAGTTCAACTATACAACCCTTGAAACATTTGGAAAAAAAAAATATGAAAGAATTTTTTTTTTTTTTGCAACACTGTTTTTAAGACCTAACAGACTATGTTCATTCTGATTTTTCCATCCATGACTTAATGCTATTGAGCTACTAAGCTTAGGACTTTGATGAAAGTCCGGAAAGAGATTGTTCCATGGTGACTAGTCATTTTAAAATTTATTCAACTCAGTTTTCTCATGGTGACTGCAAAGAGAGGGTGTGTTGTCTTGCTTATCCTTCTATAAACTGTAAAGCAGTTTTGAACTGGGAGCATTCAGGAATGTGTGGTGTAGGGCTTTCTTGAGCAGTTTTCTCACATGTCTTCTGAATGAAAAGAGGATAATACTCACTCTACCATTACCTGTCTACCTGCCTGAGAATAAGAGTTTCATACATATTCCTGTTTCATATACTTCTGTTCTTGGTCAGCTTTAAGTTCTGATTCTCTTCCCCAACACAATGTAAAGTGCTCTTCCAGCTTGTGTCAGCTAGTTATGGTCTCGTTGGTCTGTACATGTTGTGTATAATCAGAAGACAATACTGTCCTGCAAGTCTCCTTTACTGATCTCAGCTGTGCCCTTTTCTATGGGTAGTGTGGTAGAAATTGCACCCAAGCTACATATCCCTCAATTTCCAGATGTGTTTACAAGGACAGTTGGTGAGCTTGTGGTTTATGACAGCTGCTTTGCTGTAGTAGAGACAAAATTAATTAACACTGTTTCTACAGCTGTATTTTTCACTAGGATGTATTGCAAGCCAAAATTTTAGCTTATTGAAAAAATTTACAAAAATCATTGAAAAGATTTTTAGTGATGTATTTCCTGATTAACCTGGTTATTCTTTGATTTAGTGCCATTCACAAATACTAACAATCATTAAATATTATATATTTCTTCAGCCTGTTATCAATTGTGTGGTGTTGTGTTGAAAGTAAAGCCAAAAGTATCTTCCTCTTCCAGGTCCAAAGCCAGCAACCTAGCCACTGGCATGCACTATAGTCTCTACTGGCAGTATGCAGCTACAGACAAATTTTATGCTGCATTTTGTAAGCCACCAGGAATGTGAACTTGTTTTGTCTAGCCCCTGTAGGGAAAACAAGACAGGTGGGCTTCTCATACTGCTTAAATAAATCTCTTGCTTCCTTTGGCCAGCCTTCCAGACCGGGGTGAGTGAGTTAAGTAGGTCAGAGAAGCTGATATTTGTGGTCTTCTCATGTGAATAGAAAGTGGACACCTTTTATCAAATTGGTCTAATTTAAAAGTGTAGATAATATTTTTGAGAAATGTTTTATTTTTTAAATATTGTAAGCTATGCCAGATGTGCTGTGTTGTTCCATAACTTTCTCAATATGTGTACTGTTCATTGAAATATCACTGTTGAGACCCAAACTCCAATTTTCAGTCCCTCAGGTCTCAATAGTTGCTACAATGTTATATCATTAAAAATGCCATTTGAAAAATGCTAGGTTTGAGGCGTAGATGTTTACAATTTAAAATATTAATTGATGTATGCCAGATTATATAACTTCAGGTTTTCATCAGGACAGTGATTTACTGGACCGACGGAAACATTGCTTCAGTGTCCAGTCTGAATCTGGAGAAGATCTTTACTTTTCTGTGGAACTAGAGTCTGACCTAACACTATGGGAAAAAGCCTTCCAAACAGCAACTTTTTTAGAAGTTGAACGGATACAGGTGAGAACCACTGCCATGATGATTGCCTTTTGGTACATTAACAAATCAGGTCTATCTGCAATAATAGTGCAATTTAGGAAATTCTCTGACCTCCTGCAGCTTTCAACTCATTGTTTTATGTCTGTAATTGCAAGAAAAACCCTTTTGGTGTTCCCAAACAGCTCGTGATCTACAAGCTTTGAGTTATTATTACTAGATTATATATGTTTATTACCTAAATTTCATAGACAGAAAAGGAAAACCAATAAGGGACAAACCCTGCTGTTTGGGCAGTCTTACATAATGTCTTACATGCTGCTTTATTTGTTAATGGATAACATAAGAGAACCTTGCAGGAATTAGATTGTCCTTGAAGTAATCAGGGATGAGAATATATTGAGAGAGAAAACTTACTGGATGCAAGCAATAAGAAAATTGTAACTCAGAACATCATTCTTTTTTCACATATTTCTTGTTTCTTGTGTATTTGTTTAATTGCTAGATGACAGAGCAGAGATAGATGACATTCCGATACAGATTACTAGCAGATTTTTATAGCAAAATTACATATCATGGTGGTTGTATTTAAAGAGAACTCTGTTTTTCTCACAGAGGCAAAGAAAATAATACTTTTTGATTTAAAATAAGAGAGGAGAAAAAAGCCACTGCAATTATAATTCACCTGATCTTAATTGTTATATTGATGCTCTAATTATAACAAATACATATGGCTTTATTAAACGTTATCATGAGTTATTCTGTATATAAACCTACTAAAGTCATAGTAGCATAGTAGCCTGTGCATGTATTGTCTAATGGTCACTTTTCCTACACTCATTTTCTGCATATTCCTGGGAATGCAAGCATTGATACTTTTTTATTTAGACAAATTGATAGTTAATTATATGCTACCCTTCTTCTGACCTGTAAACCATCATATTCAGATAGACTGAATTAGCATATACTTATGACAATTCATTCCTCAAAAGCTACAGTAATATCACTTTTAATGCATGTTGCCTCTGTAGGAGGAGGAGTCTAAGAATGTTCAATTTTTATCTTTAAGTTCATGCACTCTGCCACCTTTTACACTTATAGATTTCACCTTTTTCTTGTTTATTTTCTTGCCTCTCTTTATGTATCTCACTTTGGGAAAAAACAGAATATTAATTTTTTACATAACTGATCATAGTCTTCTCATTTTTCTTTCAATAATCTGTTACTATTTTCATCAATCCATTTGCAGATTAAAATCTGATTTCACTAAATAGTGGTGGAATTTGTCTCAACAGGTTCTTTTATTGCTGTATGTAAAAAAACGATGACAGGTTCAAAATTGAGGTATCATCAAGAGTACATTTTTTACTAAAACTATGTTTTAAAGCAGTCATATTCATATGAATGTTTATATTTCATTTCAATGATTGTCCATCAATCCTGCTGTATGCAGGTTTGTCTTACTATGAAATCACATAATTTTGAAAATACAACTGCAGTTTGAAACTGCCGTTTAAAATTATTCACATATGTTCTGTACTATCCATAATTATACAAATAATAACAAAGTTCTCAACTAGTATAAATTGGCATTAACCTCTGCTGGAGGTTATTCAGGGACCTATTCTTACAAAATTATGAAGAATACATCACAAATTAAAATATTTTTAAAATGTCTCCCTATAAATATGCAGGAAGTTCTGTTTAAGACATTCATACCTTCTGCCAGACGTATATGCAAAAGAAAAGTTGAGGCGGGGGGCACGGTTCAGGAAATAAATGTGCTCGAGGAGAGATAAAGAGGATGAACAGGATTACAATAGTTTGACAGTAGTGTGTGGTATGATATTGTAGTGGGGCCATTGTGGTGTGTTGCAGTCACTCTTCAGTTAGTTTTATTTAGAGTTGTAAGAGATGCTAATCCATTTTCATAATTACCTGTTGAAAGGGAAAAGAAGTTGAAATGGAGATACTTTTTCCTTACTATCACACAGCATTTTTATATGAAGAATCTGAGATTGCTGTAACTTCCATAATGATGTGCAATTCTGTATGATTGTCAGGTTCCTTTTATATTCCTGCTACTTTATGCTAAAATTTTCAGCACTTCCATCATAACTTTTTTTGTTGCTGTCTTTATTGTTTGTATTGTAGTTGCTTATTCCCTAATGTAAGTGATTCTGTAAGTTGCTTTGCGATAACAATGCTTTAAAGTTTGTCTCCATTGAAACTGAATCTGAGTTTGAAAGTGTGAATTAAGTCTTGGACATAGAGTCTATTTTCCCTTAGCTTCAGGGATAGCTTACACTAGGTTTATAAGGTATTCTTTCCAGAATTTAAAGTGTGTGCATTGAGGGAGTAGAGGCTAAGGAACATAATACTTTGGGTTGCCTACTTCAGCCCCTGCCTGACCCACTGAATTACTTATAAACCCAATTTAAGATTCTGTATTCTGTGAAAGAAAAATTAATAAGTGCTGAAATATCTTCTAATTCTTTTATAAGAGAGATGCTTTAGTTATGATAAGGTTTTCAGGAGCACTAAGTGAGAAATCAGCAACCAAAGGCAAATATTCACAGTGTATGTTATTAACAGTCACTTCTAGTCATTTAAAGTGTGTTAAACATATAAAAAAAAATTAAATTATACAGTCTTCTTGGAAGAATTTCTGCATTTTGTTTTCTC
Organism: Phaenicophaeus curvirostris; assembly: GCF_032191515.1. NCBI lineage: Eukaryota > Metazoa > Chordata > Aves > Cuculiformes > Cuculidae > Phaenicophaeus > Phaenicophaeus curvirostris. The sequence goes on from NC_091394.1 coordinate 56,656,598, forward strand.
AAAATATCTGAAATAAAAGACATATTGAAGAAAATAGAGATGAAGAAAAAGTAATCAGAGTTAATGAGTGTCCAGAAGTTCACATTCCTACTCTGACCTGTGACCAGAATCATTTGCAAGTGCATGCAACACATCCATAAACAATGGACATTCTTCCCCAAAGAAACTAAAATCTCGCTGCCCAGTGATCCTTTTGTTGTTCTTGCATTTTTGCTTCTGTAAATTGTTTTGAACATCATGGAATATATGGTCCAAAGGCTTGTCTTACATGCAAGTAAAGAATAAGTAGAGAATCAGCTGTTACTGGTGGCTTGCACTGTATAATACTTATTCTTCTTACCAAAGTAACCACGTTGAGCTGAATTAGATAATATTTCTCCACTAACTGTGTACTGTCTTTTGTAGACAGAACCTTCCATCTGGGAAGCAAAGTACTTTTTCAATGCAGCATTGAACTGAGATTGATATGTTAAGTTTCTCATAACTCTTTACTTCTCAGTGAGCCTAATTAGCCCAGTCAATGAGCTGTGCCTAAGCAGAGGTACCTGTGCCAGCTCAGTGCGGTGCTGCAATGCACATTGTAGGTTGACCTCTGGTGTTGAGGTGAGAGGTCAGATGAGTTAGATGGCAATACATATTTTAAATCTGAGGTACTGTGCCCTTGCCCAATTTTAATTCTCAGTAAAGGCTGTATGTCTCTTCTAGATATCTTGGACATCTACAAATAAAAATGTAGTTTGCATCTTGCATGTAGTTAGCAAGATAATTCTAAAAAACAGTACATTTTTTGCTTTGAATGCAAAAACCTGAACATTTTTGCATATGTGAATTCATTAAGTTTTAAGCCACTGTGAAATACATTACTTTACACTCTTCTGCTAATGAGATGTTACCAAAGGTGATGTCCTCTCCTTTTCTAGCAGCACTAATTTACAATCAAAAAGTTTACATATTCATAGCAGTTTTATGGTGTAGCTTCTCAAAAAAAACCCCAAACTTTTATTTGCTGATATCAACACAAATACCATATGACTGCAACACCACAAACCTGAATTATTGATCTTGTAATTAAATATTTGGGAAGGTTATACATTCATAGTAATAATGGCTAATGCACCTTTATACTATATAAATTCAAATTTTATACATCTAGTGACATACATAAAGTTCTTGCAGTGCTGGAAGCTACAAGAATAGACCAGACTCTGCTTTCCACCTCAAAGGCAGCAGAAAGAAACCTTTTGTTTTCTGACAAACAGTTGTAGCTCATCAAGGATGAGGATAAGGGTGAGGTATTTAATGCCTTCTTTGCCTCAGTCTTTAATAGTAAGGTAAAACGTTCTCTGGGTACTCAGCCTCATGAGCCAGAAGACGGGGAGAAAGAGCAGAACAAAACTCCCATGATCCATGAGGAAATGGTTAGAGACCTGCTAAGCTGATACGACATTCTGTGGGGCCAGATGGGATCCACCCAAGGGCATTAAGGAAGCTGGCGTCTGCAAGAAGTCATGGCTGACTGGGGTAGTTCCACTTGACTGGAGGTTGGCAAATGTTATGCCCATTTACAAGAAGAGCCGGAGGGAGGATTCAGGAAAATACAGGCCTGTCAGTCTGACCTCCGGGCTGGGGAAGGTCATGGAGCAGGTCATCTTGAGTGCTACCACACAGCACATGCAAGTCAACTGGCTGATCAGACACAGTCAACATGGGTTTCTGAAAGGCAGATCCTGCCAAACTAACCTGATTGCCTTCTATGACAAGATGACCCACTTAATGGATGAGGGAAGGGCGATGGGCATAGTGTATTTGGACTTCAGTAAAGACTTTGGCACTGTTTCTCACAGCATTCTGCTTGAGAAACCGGCTACCACTGGCCTGGACAGGCACACCCTCTGCTGGGTAAAAAACTGGCTGGATGTGAAGAATTGCAGTAAATGGAGTTAAATCCAGTTGAAGACCGGTCACAAGTGGTGTTCCCCAGGGCACAGTGCTGGATCTAGTTCTGTTCAGTATCTTTATCCATGATCTGGATGATGGGATTGAATGTATCCTTAGTAAGTTTGCGGATGACACCAAGCTGGGAGGAAGTGTCAACCTGCTTGAGGGTAGGGAGGCTGTACAAAGGGATCTGAACAGGCTGGATCCATGTGCTGAGGCCAACAGTATGAGGTTTAACAGGGCCAAGTGCAGAGTCCTGGTCTCCTGGCAGAGAAGGACCTCTGGTGTTGGTCAGTCACCGACTGAACATGAGCCAGCAGTGTGCCCAGGTGGCCAAGAAGGCCAATAGCATCTTGGCTTGTATCAGAAAAAACACATCCAGCAGGACCAGATAAGTGATTCTGCTCCTGTACTCAGGGATTGGTGGGGCTGCATCTCAAATAGTGTGTTCAGTTTTGGACCCCTCACTGCAAGAAAGGCATTGAGGTCCTGGAGTGTGTCCAGAAATGAGCGACAAAGCGGTGAAGGGGGTGGAGAACGAGGCTTATGAGGAGTAGCTGAGGCAACTGGGGTTGTTTAGGCTAGTGGGGAGGCTGAGGGGAGACCTTATCACTGTCTGTAACTACCCAAAAGGAGGTTGTAGTGAGGTGGGTGTTGGTCTCTTTGCCCAAGTGATAGGTGACAGGATGAGAGGGGATGGCCTCAGACTGTGCCAGGGGAGGTTCAGATTGGACATTGGGAAAAATGTTTTCACCAAAAGGGTTATCAAGCACTGGAAGCACTGGAACTGGCTGCCCAGGCAGATGTTTGAGTCAGCATCCCTGGAGGTATTTAAAAGATGAGTAGATGAAGTGCTTAGGGATATGGTTTAGTAGTGGACAGGTACAACTGGGCATGATGATCACAAAGGTCTTTTCCAACCTAGTGATTCTGTGATTCTATGGTCTTTTAAGGCACTTGTCATGGATTGTTATTACTTTTGAGTTATTGATGGCTGTGCTTTGTCTATAGGCAGGCTTAAATGCTGCACTTGTGCCCCAGTGATAACTAAAAAAGAATATCCTTCAGTTTCAGTGATGGATATCGCTGCATTTGAAACACGTATTCTAAAGCTCCAAGATGTGTGCACAAAGGTTAACCAACTGTTAGTATGTAGTTGAGATATGATTTGATCAATGAAAACAATTCACTCAAATATTTTTATTTAAATCTATATTAAATGTAATGAAGTGAAATTTAGAATAACTAAAGAATCTATATAGTTATGATTTTTTGAATTTTCCTGCATTTCCATATCTTTTAGAAGCTGTTAATGAGCTTTTCAGCTTCTTCTGTTCTAGGAAAGACCATTTAGAATCCTAAGAGGACACTCAAAGAACATATGAGTAAAGACACGTGCTTTATCCTTGATTAGTAAAATGCCCAAAATAATAGCATATACTTTTGAAACATTGATAATTCAGTAACTTATGTTATCCCTATGTTTACAGTTTGTATTTTAGCTCTTTGACACATTATAGATTGTGGAAGTATTTGTTCTTATTTTGCATATTTAGTGGCTACAGCAACATTTGAAGAATATAACCTTATTTCATTTGATCTGGAGGGTAGCATTTCTATATAATAAGAATGATTTCTTTAAAGAACTTACATCAGACTTGGAAATGTTTTGGATGTTTTACATATTTTGTGATGAAAAACACAAGTTTGTCATTTTGTATCTGAAGTCAGCCTTCAGGTACAGCAACAGTTTTGATCATGGAAATGACACTAATAGATATCTCACAGCATGTATTGAAGTGTGATTTATGAAAATAAATAAATGCATAGATTTGAAAATATTATAAAGATAGATTTTAAAATGTATTTCATATGATCCCATCATTTGCTATATGATATGAAATACTACATGTTTTTTTTCTGAGAGTTAGGACAAAACTAAACCACAAGAAAAAGCATACCAAAGGGATATTTTACAGACACATTTATTTTTTCTTAAAAAGCTAAAAGGAATACATTGTTAGAGGAAGTTACTGGGTTCCAAAACAAATAAGAGTGTTAAAAAACAATGAGACTTCCCCTTTAGCAGTTTTCTTCAGTAAACTACTGAGACAATTATTATTCTGATTTAGTTTTCCTTAATGGAAGCAAAGCCTCTCTTTACAATACTTAAAAAAATTCAGCACTGGTATAAATACTTTGTTTTAAAATACACAGGTGATAAAATGGCCTACATACACACCAATTACTTATTTCTGATAATGATTTTGAAGTGTATAAACATTAGAATAAAGTCATAGAAATACTGTTCCTAGAAAGAATTTGAAGAAATATATTCTGTGGTAAATACCTTCTCCGTTTTTCTTTGACAGTGCAAGACATATGCCTGTGTTTTGGAGAGTCATCTTATGGGACTTACCATAGACTTTAACATGGGCTTTGTCTGTTTTGATGCTGCCACAAAGGTAAAGTTCTAAAGCTTTTTTCCATCACAGTGTTATTATTCCTCATTATTTCTTATATTTTGGGATAAGTAATAAATCCTTAAAATGCACTTTTTTTTTTTTTATCACAACAGATCATCTCATGTCAAACCTCTTGTGCTGTGCTTCTAACTTGCAAGTGATTTCTGAATGATAGGTGAAGTTCTATTCTGTTATGTGCTTGTTATTGAAAAATCGATACCAGTATCAATCTGAAACAAGTATTAAGTCTTCTTTCTTTAATTTTACATGAAAGCATAGACTGATTCAGTTTGATGTTTCTTTAGCTGGTGTATTTTTAGTTTTGAGAGGAAATAATACTGTTGATTTCAAGCTGATCTGTGAGCTTTGAAGAGAACCTGCCTTTCTCTTCTCCTGCTTCATAGGTGGGAGCCTGTTATTCAACAATTCTCAGCTTGTGTTACAGGTATTTTTGTTCAAGTATCTGCAAAAAGAGAAATCAGACATGGTCTGTATGTCTCAAGCTTTTCCCATCAGCCTTAAAAAAGGTCAGCACAACTGGTGAAATAGTTTGCTATATCAAGTGAATAAATTTCCAGATTATATCAATGAAAGTCCAAACTGCTGTAAAATAATCAAGATCCTACATGTGTTTGCATTTGTACTAATTGTTAACAAGTACTAAAATGTTAGCAGGTTTTATTGCTCTTACTTCGCACTGCTGCTACAGAAGAATGTGAAATAATTTTTCAGAGTTTCACTTCTATTCAATACCTGTTTACCTTTGAGATACTGCAACATTGCCACTGGCAATTACTGAAAATGCCTTTTTATCTCCAGAATATTCTCCTCTCCTCTATCATGGTTTATTGTTGGACTGGATGATATTAAACGTGTTTTTCAACCTTAACAATTTTGTGATTCTGTAATTCTGTGATTCTTAAATCAACTGGTCCAACCACATTACTCCACTGATTGGAACACTTTTACTTTTCTCACGCCATTCTAGTGTTTGTTTGCACAAGGTGTGGCAAATTTGAAATTCAAATATTTGTATATGCATACTTCTTTTTGTTAAGCAAGTAGTCTTGTATGATTCATCAGTGAAATACATGGCTGTCAACTTAGGATTTATTACACAAAAAATCAATGCAAGAGAATTAAAATGCAGTGTCTCAGAAAAAAATGTGTGGATTTCCTCCCACCTTCCAAAAATATTGTAGCAATGCTTTTGTATCAAGGTAATTTGAATCTCCTTCAAAGGTCTTGCATGTCTCTGATTCTCAGAGTACTTAAGGCTCTTTCAAAGCCATTACCTGTAGTACAAGCAACAAAATATCAGACAGCAAAGCACAAACACAAATTCCATCGGAAATATGGAATTTTGGTATGTCCTTAGAACATGTACAGCAGATTTCCAGATATAGAAAAACCTTTAGTAGAGATATACATTCACTGTCTTGCTTTCTCAAATAAGTCGTTGTACCTTTCCAGTTGTACAAAATCTCTGGAGACATCATCTTGGGAACCTATATTACTTATATAACAGATTCTTCTTGGCCTTCACATATAGATTTTTTTCTTTGTAGCAAAGAGCAGGAAAATATTTCAAGTATGAAAACTGACTACGGAAACACTAAGGCAATTGTTAGCATTGCTGTTAGGTTTACTTTCAGCTTTTCCTGCTGCCCCATATTCCCTACTGGATCACGTAGGTTAGTGCTAAAAATACATGATAAACTCTAACAGTAAAACAAGTGCAGCAAAAAATTAATGTCTAAATTCCATTTCAAGCCACCTGACTGTGTAGATTAGGAATCTACTCAAACTCAAACCACACTGCACAATCAAGTAGCAGATGATCTACTATGCAAGACCATTGGAGTGAAGCATTACGGTTAGTAATGAAAGCCAGAAGAAAGCCAAGAAGGAATTTTTCCATCTTCCAGGTCTTCCAAGCTTGAGAAGGTCCATAAAGCATTCTAAGAGTACAAGGCAATTTTACTTTCTCATCTCACCTTCATCTGTAAATCCATGGAAACATGGAATGAGCCTATTCCTTATGGGGTGACATCTAGCCCCAGCATCCAAAGAAATGCTGATATTATAAGCCAATCATTAATAGTGGCTAGGGATCTCGATGATCTAAATACTAATACTGAGGACGTATTCACAGAACCTTAAAGTTTTCAACTGTGAAAGGATAGCAGATGTGTGAAAGGATTTCCTTCAGGAAGAGCTTCATAGGCATTATTTGGACAGAAAAGGCAAGTGTAGAATTCCTCATTAACTGGAGGAAAGACATTTTAATTGCAGTGAATAAACTAGTTGTAACTAGAGCAAGCATAGTACGTTTTGTGTAATCTGCAACTGACATGCAGAAACCTACCTGCAGTGTTTCACATCAATTAGTTTGTATGTTAAAATACAGTATAGCACCAGAGGTAAAAAAGAGGACATATTGTTTTGTTAGGTAGTCAAGTGTTAGTGTGAGATGATAAGGATGGCTCTAATGCAACTGCATTCAAAGAGAAGAGAAACGATGCTGTGTAATGCAACATAATCTGTTGTCGAATGACTGCTATAGTTGAAATCATCATCAAACAAGCCATAGGATGAAAACTTGTGTCATATTTGCCATAAATGTGTCAGTCATATTTTAATGAGAACTTAAATAGGAAAAACATTAGCTGTTCTCCATCATTTTATGGAAAGATAAAAGTTGTGTTTCTCTTAGCCAAAAATTTATTCAGATATCTTCATTATGATGATGGCAGGTGTATGTTGCTTCTATACTGGTAATGCTCAAAAATATTGATATACTCACATAAGCAGAAGTACTATCTAGAAGTTTAGTCACATACATTAATAAGGCACGTAAGTATTATTTCTTCACCTAATGAAGTTTATATGAAGCAAGAGTTCAAAATCTCCTCTCCAAGAAAAATCTGAGAAAACAATGAAAAATGAAAACAGTTTCTAGGACAAGGAAAAGATGAATAAGATTTAAATTAATTTACCTGTATCTTATTGATAATTACATATACATTTGTGCATTAAGACTACACAAAAGTCCTAGCAACTGTCACATGGATTAACAAACTCAGTACTAAAGAAAAAGACTCTATTTAAAATTTCATTCTTTTCATCTAAAAAACATTTATGTCTAATTGTTTACAAATTATATCAATTTCTACAATCAGCATTTGAAAAATCAGTACAAACTATTATCTTCCCAATTCCAGCGACAGGATATCCACAACTTCTCAGGGAAACCTGTTCCAGTGTCTCACCATTCTCATAATAAAAAATATCTTCTTTATGTCCAATTTGAATCTACCCTCTCTTAGTTTAAAAACATTCCCCTTTGTCCTGTCACTGTAGGCCTTCGGAAAAATGTCTTTCTCCAACTTTTGTATAAGCCCTTTTTAAATACTGAAAGACTGGTATAAGATCTCCCTAGATCCTTCTTTTCTCCAGGCTGAACAACCTCAACTGTCCCAGCCTTTCTTCGCAGTAGATGTGTTCCATTCCTCTGATCATTTTGTGGTCCTCTTCTGGACCTGTCTGTGTCTTTCTTATACATGTTCACATGTGTTATTTTGCCACTACTCATACTAAATTCAACCACTCTTTTTTGGATAAACCTTAACTTGAAGCCATGTACTATAGACTTCAGAACTCAGTGTCAGATAATTCATTCATTCCATCTCTCACTTCTCCCAGAATAATGCTGCAGATGCAAAATCTTTTAATGAATTCAAAGAAGGTCTTGGGCAAATACTCAGAGGACACGTATAATGAATATAACTATATTTTTTATTATTATTATTTAATTTTGCCATTTTCAAATTTCCCAGAACATATAGCTCACACAGGAGTTTCTGAGGATGCCCAAGAAATCTTGTCTTATATTTGCAGTCTTCAGTAAATCATCAGGCAATTTCTATTTTGCACTTCACAGTGTGCTCATAGTATTTTAAGTTTTCTTTCTTGATGACTACTAAATTGACTGTGAACTATTTTTAATAGTGAATAATCACTAATAAACTGAAGCCAAGCCAAGTTCTTTAATTCATGAGTTTAACAGTTGTACAGCTATTTCAATATTTAATTATTTCAAATTAATAGATTTTTTTTTCCAACTCAAACTCACTACCAATGCTCATGAATGGGTTTATAGAGGGTAACAACTCCCATTATGCTTATGGTTTCCAGACAAAAGCTATACAACTCTGTGGCTTGTTTCCTTGCTTACTGTCATTAAATCTTTATATAATACTTATATAGGTAAATTGAAATTAGTGGTTAAAAGCTGTCATCTGTGCTAAATGTATTTCAAGACAAACACATCATAGTTCAATAAAAACTTTGTTTCAGTGTTTGCACAGACATATGGTAAATATGAGTAAACGAAGTATTAAACAGAGTTCGTCAGCTCAAATCCATACTGTGATGTGATTAAAACAGCACTGGTATAAATCAGAAATTTTTGCTGTGTATCTCCTTAATTCTCTTACTGATTTTCTGATTGATAGTTCCTAGAGCCAACAGCAGCTTATAATTTAGAGCATTTGGTATATTGCTTTAAAAAAAACCCATTGTGATTTCCTAAAAGGAGTAGAACAGTTTCTAAGACTGCCTACTTAAATCACGTTGTTCCAGCATTTGAGAAAATAATTTCATAATTCAGCTAAACAGCTTGTAAACTGCCAAATGTGACTACGAACACATAAGCATTTCTCTCCCTGCACATTAAAAAATAGTATCATATATACTTGTGCATTTGTTCTTCTGAAGGTCATCCTAGAACCAACACTGCTGTGCAAGATATCATCTTGTTTTTCTTATTGACAATGTATAGTTTGAAAGAGAACTGTGACATGCAGTAGTGATACACCTGGACTGAAAAGGGCATCTGCCTCTTGTGTTGGCAGGCATGTAAGTTTTGATCGGATCATTAGTGAGTGTCCCTACAACATCTCTCCCACTGGGAACTTCTTCAAAAAATGGCCACGAGCTTTAAAGCAATTTCATATGCATTATTTGAAGTAGAGGATGACAAATAGCATCCTCTTACTGCACTCTTTCTTCCTTGCTGGTATTCTGCTAAAACTGAATTTAATTAATCTTTGTGAATAACATTTGGATATTCTCCTGTCTCTTGGCTGCTTATTCAAGTTTTCCAAATTCTGTTTAGTTCTTGCACTATGAAGTGACTTAGTATGTACCATTTTCTCTAGAAAGATTTTTCCTTTTGAGATGCTTTACATGCTGAACATTATTTTTTTTAAATGATGCAAATTCTAAAAGGGTGCAAAAAATTCTGTTTCAGGTGTTATAAGTTATAAACCATATTTTACCCTAAATAATTTTTTTAGTATTGTGTATCACTGCTGACTGAGGGAAACATTTTTCCCAAGCCCTGCAAAATGACAACACATCAAATCAGGTCCTACATTTGTCTGACATTAGCTAGTACACAGACATCAATGTTTTAATGAGTAAATATAACTCTTTTGTGGATGATTTATGTTAGATATGGACATATACAGATACTATGTTAAATGTTCATAAATAAGGTTTTGCAACTAGTGTAGCTACCTTAAGAATTAAGGATAGAGACTGATAGATTTAAAAGCATGACAAGATGTATACAGAAATTCATCTAACTACTATTCTGAAGATGATCAAATGTATTAAACTTCTTACTCAAGTGGCAGTCAATAATTTACTTGTAACAAAAAAAATTGTTTACCCTTAAAGTGTAGATGTGTATGGGTGTGTGTACATAGAAATATGCATGTTATATGCATTTCTGTTTATAATGACATACTCATTAAAATGTTTTTCTATAATGTGCATATTGCATCGTAGGTTGTACAAATAATGTATCTAAGTGTTTGTGTGAGTGTACATAGCAATATACCTACCTGTGCTAAGTGCTGTGTCTGTACTCCATCACATTCACTGCTCATTAAAGCAGCAGTCAAAAACATGTATCCATCAGAAGAGAAAAAAAAACATTCCTCATAGGACTGAAAATAAATCAAAGTGCTGCTGTATTACATGGTGATACTAGAACAAAGTAACAAAAGGCTCCATAATGGCCCACTAGGTGCATATCAACGAAGTTCAATGTACCTGCCATCTGTTCTTCTGCAAACTCTTTGCACACTTCATAAAAAAAGAAAATAAATTGTCAACAATTAATATATAATTGCAAATAACTTTCATTTGTTTTTCATACTGAGAGACTACAAAATAAAACAGAACAGTGTTTCTCTTAATTTCTTTAGGAAAAAGCTCCATATTTTCTTGGAATACATAGCTTAAGATCTGTCTCTTCAACCCTCTTCAACCAGTTCATACACATACAGCATATTGAAATAAAACAGCATATAAAAAAAACCCTCTATGTCCAAAGTTCAGTAAGAGAGAAAGCAGAAGGAAACCAGGCTCACCTCGGAATGGAGATTTAATAGCATAACTCTTCTGAATAAATATTCATTCCATTCTTAGAGATTGAAATGCTGATTAAATAGGTGCTATAACTAAGCTCTCAATCGTGGTTCCTACAGTCTTATGTACGGTGGCTGGAAACAAACAAATGCTGGTTGGTCATCCATCAGTACTAAGCACATAAGCGGTGGTCTTTAAACATTCATTGTAACTTCAGTAATGGGCAAGAACAGTAATTTTATTAGGGCTGGCATTCTTGCTTTTTTCCTTTGTCTCATTTTTATTCTTTATCCTCTGTGTCCTCCCCTGTCTTTCCCTTTACAGTTATATAGCCGCAGCAGTTGACAAAGGAAATTGCCTTGGACCATAATTCTTTTGTAGTAAGACACTCTCTGGAGACTGGTAACACAGTAGAACTGAGCATGAACAAGATCTTAATCCTACTCAGTTCCCTACTGCTGCTATCAATATGGACAAAGTGTCACTTTGCAAGAATGCAATCTTTCCCGATTAGGTATAAGTCAAGCAGCAAAATTAATGTGTACCCCAGGTGCCCAAAGACCCAATTACTTTTATTCTTGAAAATAAGGACCCACAGAGCATCCACACTTTATTTAGTTTGATTTGTAGAACTATCCCTTATTTAAGTCAGATGACGAGCAATATTAGCTTAAAAGGTGTTTGTTCATTGAAATTTAGCATAATTCAGTAATATATCTATTCTGTAATATATAAAAAGATAAACAGAAGAATAATTTAATCTTTCAGAATATCGATAAAAAAGGAGGTAGTAGTGGAAAAGTACAGCTTTACCTTTTTGAAGATGCAAAGGAAAACAAAGTGCTTTGCTGAAACTAATTGAAAAGTGACCTTTGACATTCTTCCCTTAAAGATGATTTCTTTACTCGACCAAGTAAATAAAAGCTGTATGACTCATGTAAATTAAAAACAAAGAAAAGAAGAATATTTGGTGATGTGCACTGGTAGGTGAAATGATAACATTGCAGATTGTGGTACAAAGAGTTTTACGAGTTTGTTAAATGATGATGGTCTTTTTGCAAGAATATAATTGGTCCATAGTGGTCAATGCAATATGGAATAGGCAATAATGTTTAATAATATATAGAAGGTAGTTCATCACTGAAGCCATAGAACACAAATTAATTCTGTTCTGGTTGGAGACTGTCACGTTGACAAAATGCAGCTTTTCTTTCCTAGTGCCAATGCAAAATGCCTTGTATATCCTTGCTACATCATATAGCTATCACACAGCCATGGACTAGTCACTCTTATTTCTATGCATATTCCTTAGAGTATGTTAAATAAAAATACAGAGAGACCTATTTATTCTTTATTTGGTAATTGAGTCTCTATTTAGGGTAAATGAAGCTCCTTTACCCAAAACAAACAAAAACCCTAAACAATGCTTCTGATTGTATCCAAAATATCCCCTAAGATAAGCTAAGTGTGTTACCACTTTTCTGATACCATTATCTAAGTAGGAAGTGATTTTGTTTTTATTGTAGTATCAGAAAATATGGTATCTAATCAAAATTGTATGTAGTTTAGTCCAGGATTCTGAAATGATTGGAATGAGTAGCAAACTGACATGTGATGTGAAAGTGAAAATATATTCTAAGGCCCTTGCAGAAGAGGTGTTCTAGATTTAGCACTAGTGCTAAGAATAGAAGCAATATTATTTTCTTCATTTGTATGACTGCAGGGAACATCAGGAAAGTATTACAGGTACTGAAGTCAATAGCTTTTCTTCCATGTGCCATTTATGTATTGCATTTATGCCCCATCTATGAAATAAAAATACACAGGCAGAGAACATCCTTGGGTAATTATAGCACACTAGCAGAAGATAATAGTCAGTAATTTGGTTACAAAGATGAGTACAAATGACTACTAGATGATTACTTATAAATAAAATATTTCTCATTAAAAAGTAGTGGTGGAGAATCTTGGTCCCAGATATGTCAAAGGAAAGAAAAACTATTAATTTCAGTGAAGATAGGACTTCACTTCTTGCTGATTTCTTATTACAGTAACTTAATAGTGTCTCAGGAGAAGTCTAAAATCAAGTTTGTCAGCTTGTTTGCACTGTTTATGTGTTCGCATTGCATTCTGGTATTCTTTGAAGTTAGTTTTATTAAATGGTATATGCAGCCTAACCAATCTATGAATAATAATTGTGAAAAGCTTTTATAACTTATTGCTATTTTTTTCCAATGTTATGCGTGATACATAGAGTATTTCTTCAATTAAATTGTCTTCTTACAGTACATTTCTGCAAATGTGGATTGCCTATATCAGATTTTCCATGAACACCCTGGAAGTATGCAAATTGTGACTCTGGTGGTATTTTCAGTATGTGCTATTACCTTGGTCCTCAGTTTCTGAATTGGACTGCTTGCTGTTATTCACAAGTTTTGTTTCTACTCATGGATTGGGAGTTCCCCTTTAAAGGGTATAAATAGCGCTTACTGAATTCTCATCTTAGTCGTCCATCAAGGCATGATAATGTTGTGTGCGTCAACTTGAGAAGTGTCTCAGAGTTCTCACAAACAGCTGATGCCAACATCCACCACACAAACTTTTCGAATTGCATTGCAGTTTGTGCTTTAAAAGGAATGGCTATCTGGTCCATCTGTCAAAACTATTTTAGGGTGAATTAAAATGTATCACTTCCTCAAAATTTTATATATAGTCCCATAAAATATTCTCAGAGATGTTGATTACACAGAGCTACTGACAATTATACAGTGAAAGCACTTGAAGAGAACAGGCTGGTTTTATTAACTAAAAGAAACCGTATCAGAATGCCTTTTGAACTGAATAGCACTGCACCTTCAAACTAGGAAGTACTTTTTCTACAAATAATTCATAAAAACTGTTTAGGAATAATTTATATGACACTCATTTAGGTTTTTGGCACTTTGTTGAAAAGCCAGCATGTTTTACAAAATTACTTAATGTATAGAAGTTGATCTATACATGAACTCTGAAACTATGTGCTTAGGCAAGTAGATCTTGCTTCTCCTTTTTACCTTAGCACTATGAGGTAGTCATTGAAAAAGGATAGGCCTGGTCCCTGTTCATTGCTCATGCATTTTTCAGTAATGAAAAAAGAGAGTATAAAAACCCCATGAAGGACATATGAAAATACAAGAGGAAATAACCCAGGGATCTCTGTCGTGTTAAAAAGGCAAAGCCTCTGACATATGGCTAAGGAAGCCCTTCTGTTGATGTCATGAGATTTAAGTAAATCTGCCCGTTACAGGAAGGTCCAAGTGCAGCTGCATCCACGCTTAGGCCCAGACGTGGACAACAATTTATGTCTAAGGAATATGTATGCAAACACATATTACAGATTTATTAAGACATTGTTTTTGATAAAAGCACTCACTGTGTTAAAACTATTTATTTGAAAGAGAGACAGCTAGTATATGTGGTGTATATGCGTATGTAGCAGCAAGCATGTAACTCGAGCGAAGACAGAATTTTTCTTATCAAGAGAAGCATCCTTTCCATGGAAGTGGAGAAAAGCAAGATCCATCAAAATCGCCCAATGAATTGATTGGAGATTCTCCACTCAAGTGTCGTCAGGAGATGATACTTATAGTCCCAATTATTTGAATGATTCTTGGCGAGATGGGAACAAAGTCAAATATCATACCCTGTTTGGCTCTTAATACAAAATTTGCATGCATGATCTTGATCTTACCAAAGCTGCTTGTGTCAGAACTGAAGAGTACATGAGTGCAAGAAGTGAGGTGAAGGGAGTGGGGTAAGAAGAGGGCAGGAGGTAGAAAAAAGGAGGGGGGGTATGGGTGAGATCACTGTGGATATAGAGACATGAACATTTCCATTATGCTAAGACAACACCAACTGTCTTTCCAGCTTCATTGCTTCGGTGCTAGGCTGCAAGACCTTCAGCTCACCCCAGATCCTGTAGAGCTACCAGATTTGGCAAACACACAGCCAGTGGTTAACCATTGTATATTGTTGCTTTAGCAACTTATCAGCACTTACCAGCACTTATCCAGGTTGAAGCAGACATATCTCTGTTCCATAAAATATCTTGGGCCTGTCTTGTGGTTCTTGGAGTTTTGACACAACCAGCCTGGTACTGGTAGCTCTCTGCTGACATACAACAGGCTGCAATAACCTTCTACCTTCTGAAAAGTTGTTAGAACTATCTGATTTACTATTATACTTATCAATAGATACTTTCATAATCCCCAAGTAAAGACTGGTCTGCCTGCTGGGTCACAATGTTTTGCAGCATCTTGTAAATCTGCTGTGCATACAAAACATGCAGTTCTGGCCGCATGGGATACCACTTGAGCTTCTTCAGTAGTGGACAAAGAATTAAAAGGGCCTTAGGGGGCGTACGCTTAACTAATTTAAGCTATCTAGGATTTGGACATCTAGTTCAAGTTAGTTGTTACATTTCTAATGTCTTGTGGTCTCACAGTGAACCAGTATTCATTCCAGTTTAAACCAGGGTGAAGGAACTGCTATTCACAAATTCTCTACAACAAAAGCTGTTGCCAGGATGACTAGCTTAAATATTTTAAATACTTTATATTCCTCACTTAATATCTTAAAATTCTCAACATTCTCTTATTTTTGCAAAAAGAGCTCTCCTTAAGGTAGACACCTTTGGGAAAAAATGTGTGCAATTTGTAGACGATGCCTCTAGAAAAACAGATAGCTATTTCATTTGGGAGTAATTTCATGCATTGTCAATGGCATTTTTATTCCTTACACTTTAGACTAAGAGTGTTTAATACTCTCTGTGCAGTACACTGTCAGTTCTAGGAACTTGTTTTGGTATCCTAATGGAAGAAATGCATTCTTGTTGGGATTGGTCTCAAGAAGGATTTTGTTCACTCCATACTAGTGACCTGATCTTCCAATGTACTTAAGTAAGAGCCATTTCTAAGTAGGGCTTTCCAAAACTGATGTTATGCATTAACTAAAACGTATTCTTGAATCATGCCTGTGGTTTGGTTGACTGTCATTCTCTTTCTTCTGAGTGGGAATGAAGTGACTTGTGAAATGGGAAATGCTAAAGTACTGCAGTTCTGTACATCATTCATCTTCATTCAAATTTGATCCGATTAGGAATAAGGCCAGATATCCTGGGATTTTTCTTGCCTTTCTATGAGTCCCTGTTACTACTACACCTCTATCCTGTCCTTCTCAAGCACTGTTAGAGAAGAAAAAGATGATATCTTTTTTCTTTGATTGTTATTCTCCTGAG
Organism: Phaenicophaeus curvirostris; assembly: GCF_032191515.1. NCBI lineage: Eukaryota > Metazoa > Chordata > Aves > Cuculiformes > Cuculidae > Phaenicophaeus > Phaenicophaeus curvirostris. The sequence continues at coordinate 56,672,717 of NC_091394.1, forward strand.
ATAAAGAGGCCATCGATGTCCTTTACTTTTCTCATCTAGGAGATTACATACTTAAAGAGATTTGCTGTTCTTGCTGAAAGACAAATATGTTGATCCCTCTCCAGCTCTATTCAGTTTCATAGGTCTGTAAAATAGGAAGATTTCAATGTAGGTAGGAAGTATGGCCACCTGAATGGTATACTGGGTTAGTTTGCTTTTTAAATCACTATCTACAGGACATAAGTAAACATCATTGATGAAACAAGGTGCAAGAAATTACACATTCATAGAGATGAGAGAAGCTATTCTATTTTCTGCAGCACAGATTGGTGCACTCAGGAGGACAGCATTTCAACCAAATAGGATACACTTTCACATAAATTGCCATATTCCTGTAATTCACCTGAAACTGAGTATACTTAACCCCGTTTATGGGAGCTCACCTATTACATACACTCAGAGAACGAAAGTGGTGCTGAGATTAAGGTTTTTTTATTTGGAAGTGCAAAATTAAAGAATTTTTGTTGTATACAATTCAAGACTACTGGAAAATAAAGCTAGCACTTGCTCTGTGAACTGTGCATAGCTAAGATACTGATTTTTTTTTTTCTTGTTCAAGTTACCAAGACTATTATAAACGCAGCTAACTATAATTAGCTTGGTGTAGGTTAGAGATTTTTGCCAGCTCATTAACATATACTCAACACACCCTGAAGCAAGACTTAGGACAGTTAGAAGTTTGACCTCCCTCATATTCTGTTTAATTTCAGCTATATACTAAATCATTCATAGATAGAGACAAAGGATGCAGAAGAAAATGTCATCCTAAGCCACTGAAAAGAATTAATTTACGAAGTCTTTGACAAAAGGAAATGGAACAGCACTTCTTACCTTAAGTTTCCATGTTGTATGATGTGTATGAAATCAAAGTTTCCTCAAAGTTAACAGCACAGTGTGAGTGAGGATGTCCGCATAATTGAAACACTACTGAAATCACAATGAAACATGTTAGTGCTTCAAAATAGTGGCCCAGGGAGAGGATATCGTTAAATGAGGCTGAAAAGAATTACAATAAAAACCAGCTTTTTTCCATTTTTACACAAAGTGGAGTTTGAAATATAGTTTTTCTATATGAATCCGAATTAGATATGTAGAGAAAAAAAAACACAGATGAGTTTTTCTAGGCAGCTGTAAATTGTATTAATTGCATGTTTTTTCTGTAGAACAATCTATTTTTTTTTCTCAACAAGACATATTATTCGTAATGTAATTACTTCAATGGCCACTAATATGCGTAGAATTAATGATCTCAAAATCTTTTTTAGAGCTCTCAGAAGTAAACTCAAAATAAGTTCTTATTACAGGGTTTCCTTTTGTTATTTTTATCTTGTAGAAATAGATCATTGTTTTTGATTAGATATGCCCTTTATTTCAATACAACTGGATTTTTTTAATGTGGGAAGAAAAAGAGGACTTCTATGACAAATTTTCACTTCAGATGGTGTAACGAATCAAGAGATCATCAGTGGAAAAAAAATCTTTGTTTTTTGGCATGACAATGAATTTCCTAACCCTTTCTTCTTTGTTTAATCATTATTAGATATAGATAAAGGAATTTCAGAGTAAATTTCATTTAGGTGTCTAACCGATCTGAATTAGGAACTACCAAAGTCTAAGACATTCTTAGGGTCAAAGGGACAACAGATGACATAACAGTAAATTGGTTTAATTATGTATCATTGAGGGGTTACAAATTTTCTTGGAAGCAGATCAGCTATTTCTAATAAAAGTTACAGTGATAACTACACTTATTTGCTTTTGTATGTTTTTATATGTTTCTTCTTTTGTCCTTTAGGCTGTACTTTGGAGGTACAAGTTTTCCCAGCTCAAAGGTTCTTCAGATGATGGGAAGAGCAAAATCAAATTTTTGTTCCAAAACCAAGATACTAAACAAATCGAAGCAAAGGTAAAACCAGTACACTGTTTGTTTTATAAAGGGAAAGTACATTAAAAGCAGTCGTCAAACAGCTAGGGGCACAAAGGAGTAAATTAAACTAAATTACTTTGAAATATTAGATTAATGCACAAAAACAAAGGATGCAAAAAACCCCTAGGAAATTCCGATTAAAAAAATGAATTGATTGCTTGGATTTTTGCTAGCTTAAAGTCTTTTCAATAGTGTAATTCCATTAATAAATAATTTTAAAAGGATTTGCTATATATGGTTTTAGGTACATTTGCCAATTCTCCTCTTTGTCATTTTGATAAAGCTGGCTGAGCGTTTGAGTGCCCTGTTTTCACCCTAAACTCGTATCATGAAGAAATGGTGCAAAATATATCCTTAAGTCAAACTGGGAACAAGACCTAGCAAAGATCTAAAATCTGTTTTTATTTCTCTGAGAAAAAAAAAGTGTGGGATCAACACATATTCCCTTACAAGATTGAAGCTTTGTGTCTAATGCAAAATCAGAAAAGTTGTGTTTTCAGTTATGCCTTTGATTAAAAAATTAATTGATGAAAATAGTAACCCTGAGATTTATGCTTAGTTTGATTTATATCTTTTGAGAACAGAGAATTTACTGTCCCAATGTGTGTTCCTACTGGAACTGGCTTAAGTCCCCATCAAAGGTTGTCTTTACTAGAATTCAAATTTTGGTGTAAACCGAAAGACTATTTCCCTGGCCACCTTTAAGCCTTGTTTTTGAAGCATTTGCTATGCTATTTTTCCTGACTGTGTCAGAGAGAAAATTGTTGGATGTATGTGAAAATAATAATGCTCTATAAGGAAAAAGTAAATGGTTAAATTGTTGTCTAAAAGAGCCAAATATTCCCAGGATAATAATGTATGTAAAAAAGAACGTTATTGTATTTGGGCAGTTCAGAGTTTAAATGAAAATGACTATATTAAGTAGCTATTTTTCCTTCATGCATGCCTCTCTGTGTTCGGTATTAATTCTTTTCTATGTAACAGCTACTTACTTGATTTTGAATGTTGTACTCAATACAATAAAGGTATGTAAAATCTCTCATTAATTTGAAAGCAGTGACATGTGGTGGACTACAGCCTTTAACACCTTTCCTCCTTATGAATTCCTTCAGAAATTGTCTTAGTAGTACATAATTCTCTTCATCTCTATTAAGAAAACATAACTGTACAACTTAATGTCATATGAGTGAATGTCTTTTAGGCAAATAATTTGAAACTTATATCATTCACCTAAGTACAGCTGAAGGATGAAACATCATTGTTTTTCTAATATCTCTCTGCTTTTGCCATTATATTAACACATGATTTTAGGACTAAAGAAATATCATAGGAATCCAAAATGGAACAGTGTTTCTTTATTTTCAGTTAAACTACGATATATTTATAATTCTAAAATAAATTTTAAAAAAAATTACAAACCAAGAGGGAAATCTAGATTTTTAAGAAGAAAATATTTTCATCAAAATGTTTCATGTTTTAAATTAAATCATTTTATTAGCCTTGGAGATGTACTGTTAACTTAACCGTAACTATTTTTATTACTTTTCAGACTGAATACAGCTTTATTTCTAGGAAATTTCATCTTTCTACCTTTTTCAAGGCAGAAATTCTACCTTCTACCTCATGAAGGCAGAATATTACACAAAATTATTAGCATGCTTATAATACACTATAATATTCTCTGATTAATTCTCTATTATAAATTTAAACCTTTACACTGATCAATTTGGAAATAAATATTTGTAACTTTTAATTCATTTTCTTGGTTATCAAAGCATACCAATTCTATCCTGATCAAAGAATGTCAGATTATGTTGTCTTTACTAGGCATGACAGCATTTACAGGGACTCCTTCTATTACAACTTGCTTGCACATGAAGTATGTTGCTTAATCTAAGAGACATTGATACACGTGGCTATAAAATGAATATGAATATCCTTGGGTCATAGTTTTTCACCTTTAGTCAGTTTAGAATTCTATGGATAGGCTTTAAATGGATTTAAAGTACTATTCGGCATGAAACAAGGAAGAATAATCTAATCTCTATTTTTTGAACTTTACCAGCATTACAGAGTTAGAGGTATAGCTATTTCGGGAACTCTTGAGTCATTAGGAAATGTTAATCAGATTTTCAGTAATGCTTGTAATGCCAGGTTTCATGCATACTGTATGTAGGCTTCATTTGGAATCAGATGACAGGAATTTTGTAAAACATCTGTTAAAGGTTGTGATGAATATTCATGGCCACAGCTATCATCACAGGTTAAAAAGCAGTTGTGTGCTTCAGGTGGCCTCGAGACTAACCACTGTAAGGGGAAATACAGCTTAACATTTTCTTTACATAAAGATTTTTTCTTTTTGCTGGTTATGTTACACAGGGAATAATCAGCATATAGAGAAAAAACAGCTCACAGCTGGGAATAAAATAAAATATATGAAGAGCCATTGCCCCAACATATTAGGGCTCTTCACTCCTGCATTCCCAAGCAGTCCTATGGAAGCAGGGCATGGAATGTAACTTTGAAATGGCTTAAGACAGTCACTAGGAACTGGGAGTGCTTTCTTCCCCCTTCATTGTTGACAGTAACACTCTCTCTGCAGAACCTGCTATGGCATGTGCATACCTTATCTGAGACTCCTGCTTTTCTTGCCTGCAAGATTTTTTCCCCCCATCTCTGAATTTCAGCAGTGGCACTGACGGAATGTGTATTTCATACACTACGATTCAGTTACTCTCTGCAAATGTGAGGTGGTCTATCTGTAAGGTTTTGTTGTTGTTGTTGTTGTTGTTGTTTAAATAATATTCTTTTCACCGTGGTCATCATTTGGCTGAATATGAGCCAAATATGAATGTGCCCAAATGGCAAGAAGACCGATAACATCCTGGCTTGTATCAGGAACAGTGTGAACCACAGGACTAGGGAAGTGTCCTGTACTGGGGACTAGTGAACCTTGAATATTGGTTTTGGCCCCTTACTATATGAAAGCTATTGAGCTGCTGGTTCACATCCAAAGAAGAGCAACAAAGCTGGTAAAGGGGCTGGAGAACAAGTCTTACGAGAAATGGCTGAAGGAACTGAGGTTGTTTAGCCTGGAGAAAAGGAAGCTCAGGGAAGACCTTATCAATCTCTAAAACTACTTGAAAGAAGGTTGTAGTGAAGTGGATGCTGGTCTATTCTCCCAAGCAACAAGTGAGATAAAATGGTCTGAAGTTGTGCTAAGGCATATTTTGGACAGTAGGAAAACTTTCTTCATTGCAATGGTTGAGAAAGGCTCCCAGGGAAGTGGTTGAGTTACTGGAGGTATTTAAGAAATCTGTAGATGTGACACTTAGGGATGTGGTTTCTTGGTGGAGTTGGCAGAGTTAGGTTATGGGTGGATCTTGATGATCTTAAAGGTCTTTTCCAACCTAAATGGTTCTATTATTCTATACAATTAATATAGTATAAAAATCCAAATCCTTCCTGTCTTTCTACATTTACAATGTTGCAGATTTTGTGTATCTCATGCTATCCTATATGTGTGTGATTATTGCATGTTGTATCTGTGCAGTAATATCCTTTAACTTTAGAACACTTGTTCACAATCAAGAGAATTAAGAGTGTCAGAGTGCTTAGCTTTTGGGTTTTGATCCCAAACTTAGGTACATTTGTTATTATTCTAGAAATACATTCAGACTTTTACATGGACATTGCTTCAAAAAAATGTGTCAGCATTTTAGTTTTCTTAGCCATACTGTCTTCATAATTGTTCAGCATCTCCTCTGTATCCTACTGGGATGTACAGAAGTATCACCGCTAATTGCAGTCTGAAAAATGTGAACACCAGTAACCATAGGTCACACCAACGGTTCCATGGCTGGGTGCCTGGCTGGAAACACCTAACTTTGAAGGTCTTTAAGGCAAGGTCTAAGTGGTTTCTGAGAAGAAAACCACTTAGGGGCAACATTAATCACTGATACGCTTTAGACATTCCAATCTGTAGGTTATTTCCCAGCTGTCACTCAGTGGGAGATATTGCACAAGTTTGCACAGTCAGACAGAATTTCTCTGACTGAAAGATATGAAATAGAGCTGTCAGCTTGGCAGAATACGGAGCGTATATGTCCCACTTCTTCGTTCTTACTGAGCTATTGGCCTTGTGTTGGAAAAAAAAAAGCACAGAAGGACAAAGCTTTCTTCTCATCTATAAGACACAAAGAGATTCATATAGGTAGCTTCCTATCTATTCACCTATTTGTTTTGCTATAATTTAGTGTCTCCAGTATTGCAACAGCTTCCAGAGGCTAATGAAATCTTAAGACTGTAATAAACTCATAGCGCTGTGCTTTTCAGTTTTACTTGGCTAAGTTTTGGACCATTGAAACAGAAACTCCTTTGTATTTTTTCTGCCAAAACTGAAGAGTTTCTTAGATCTATGAGACATCCTTTTTCTATATTTAGGTTTTCAATCATAGGATTATGTAATGTATCTAACAATCAGCATCAGCACTGTTTTTCTTATTAATTGCAATTTCCATTTGAATTTTGTAAGTAAACGTACCAGTGGTTTCTGGGAACCAAGAGGTTTTGTGCCTTGTAAAACATGCATAACTTAAAATCAACACTTTAATCTGTGCTTTCACCTTTCTCAACCTGCAGAACTTCTTCACAGCTTGACAGTTTGGTCAAAAAAAAATTGAGTGAAGTCATGCAGTTCTGCTGCTTCAGGTTGGCTTTTGTTCACAGAATAGCTGAACTCTAAGCTGAATGCTACAAAAGCAAGCTGAGTACAAAAATCAGCATATGGAGATGAAGATCCAGGAAATTTTCTTTGCCTGTTTGAATGTGGAGAACAGAATAGGACAGAAATATGGTTATCAGCAAAGCAAGGAGTGTAGCTTCAAGGATTTAGCATTATTACTTATTGATTAATTAATACTACTTTAAGAGCAGTTAATGCAAATTAATTTGTACTTGAAATTATCTTGTATAGAAATCTATTCTAAAATAAAATAAGTAGCCTGCTGTAATGTGAACAAAATACTTGCTTTCACGTGTGTTACAAGGTCTCTTGATGGATGCTTGCACCATTTTCCAGACTGACATTGCTCTTCATTTCAAGTAGATTCTTCAAAATACAATTTTCAATTAATCCTTGTTCTTAGCTTTCAGGGATTTTTTTTCTGTGAGCATCACAGTGCACTTCAAATATAGAATATCATCGGTTTTAAATATACATCCTTAGTATTTTTTCAGAGTGATTGCTCAATTACAGTGACAGCGTTCTGAGTTCAGATTTCTGACCTGTGTAGGTTTGAATGATTCAGTTTTTGATTTCCCCGTACCTTGCACATGGATCGTCTGTTTAACATCTATTTTAAATTTGATTCTATACTAACATAGGCAGTTCATGTAACTGATGAAAAAACAAATATCTTCTCCTATCAGCAGTTTATGTATAGATGAAAGTAAATGCTTTTTTTTAACCATATCATGAATACTTGCAAAAATTGCTTGATTTTGTAGATATATTGTTCATGTAGTTGTATCATTAATATAGTGCAATAACACCAGGGTTTGTTGTTTTGGTTTGGTTTAGTTTTTTTCATCTGAGGGCACTCTTTATATTTCTCTTTCCATCTCTGTCCTTTCAGTCCAGACTTTCTTTGTGAAGGTGACCAGAATTCCCATACACTTCTGACCATCATCAATGACTGTGTCTTTCTCACATACCTTTCTGCCCACTTACATTGTGCCCAGCAGAGATGTGAATATTCTCGTTAATAATCTGAGAACATCTGATGTAATGATAGCGATGTAGGGTGAGAGTAGTTTGATCAAGAGAAGACTTAGAAAGACAGTTTGAAGACCAGAAAGTACACTGATATTCGTAGGAGAGTGGAATCTTAGGTGATGTGTAAAGACAACAGTCTGGGCATTGGACTAATAGTAAATTGTATATTTGTGCTTGACAAGTAGATGTGGCTTCAGTTTGAATTTCTTTGATTTTGGGGGGATTTGTTTTTTCTCTACTGATAGCAACTTTAAGGACTTCACTACATATTTCTTCAGATTTCTTAAGGGTTGCCTGTCTGCTTACTTGAAACTTCTTCTGAAGCTGAGTGTGCAGTACACAATACTCTGCCTAGGTGAAAGTGTAATCAGACAAGAGGATGACTGACAGTAAAATATATATACAAGCAAGCAAGGATGGTTAGGCACACACAAAATCTTGTGGGTTCACCTCCATCTGCTGACAGTAGAGCAGACCTGTGGGCAGCTAAAAGCACAAGCTCTCAGCAGAAGTGAGGGAACATTTTGTCTGTCACCAGCTTTATGTGAAGTTTTATCTATTCATTAAGCTTTCTTGTGATTAGGCTAATCTGCCAGAAAAGTATTGTCCCTGACAGATCTCGTTGCCATCAATCAGACTCCTCTGAATTGAGCTGCAGCCATTAATCAGGCCTGTATGTACTCACCACATACCAGACAGCCTACTGTGCTTCACATTGGTTTAATTCCCAGTTAAATATGCTTGTCTACATTGAAATAGAAATAACGTTTCATGGCAAATAATAATCTAGCATTTGCTGAGTTCTTAGTGCTCATCTTTGCAGTCAAGGTAATATCTGTGTGATGCTATAACTAACAATAATAGTAATCCAATGGGACCTTCAGAGACTGTTCTGTTGCCTCTCCCATTTTCCTTGAAGGTCCATTGAGCAATGGATCTTCCAATGTGTTACTGTTGCAGAAACATCTGTGATGACTGTGTTAGTAATTGTACTAATCAACTGTGAAAAATCAGAGTCCAGAAGCTGTAATTATGATAGTAAGGGCATTCAGCTAGTAAGGTTACCTAGCTGAATCAAACAATTCATAGAATCATAGTATAGTTAGGGTTGGAAGGGACCTTAAAGATCATCTAGTTCTAACCCCTCTGCCATGGGCAGGGACATCCCATTAGATCAGGTTACGCAAGGCCCTGTCAAACCTGGCCTTGAACACCTCCAGAGATGGGGCATCCACAACTTCCCTGGGCAACCTGTTCCAGTGTCTCACCACTCTCATGGTGAAGAAATTCTTCCTAAGTCTAGTCTGAATCTGCCCCTCTCCAGTTTATACCCATTCCCCCTCATGCTATCACCGCAAGGATTTATGAATAGTCCCTCCCCAGCTTTCTTGTAGGGCCTCTTCAGGTACTGGAAGGTTGCTATAAGATCTCCTCAGAGCCTTCTCTTCTCCAGGCTGAAAAAGCCCAACTCTCTCAGCCTGTGAGAGAGTTGGGCTCAGAATGTGATTATTTTAATAGGCTTATCCTGTTGAGACATAGGACCAAATGTAGTCTTTGTACAGATAACATGCAGTCAACATAAGCTTCAGTTTTATTTTTATAATACAAGAAGGATAAATATACTAATAAAAAGGAGATAGCTGAAGAGTAACTTAATTTGAATGACTGATAGTTTTTAATCTCAAATAGCTTCTGTAATTCCTTGTTTCCTTATCTTTGAATTTCCATTGTTTTCCTATCTATGCTACATTTCCTTATTCTGAAATTCAAGGGAGGAAAAAAAATTGGCATAGTGTTAAAATTGACTTTCTCCCAATGTTTAAAAATGACCGTGTCTCTAAACAGATTTTTTTAAAAATGGACACAGATGGCAAGTTTGTGAATCTTGGCATAAACTTCATCTTTTTTATTGAGAATTGGTAGTTAAGGAAGTTTAAAGATGCTCAAGGGATGTTATAAATTCATTTCTCAGCATGTCTGAAGAACATCTACGTAGATGGTAAGAGAGCTGAACAAAGCTTTGACCATTTGTTACATCACTGGACACTGCACATGCAGCTATCTGCTTTCAAGCAGTTGTTCCCCCCTCACACATGAGGAATTTCTGAATGTCTCCATGTGAAGCACTACCCTCTGGGAAATCTCGAGGCAAAAAAATGCAGTTTTTCAGCAGTTTTTGTTGAATTTACAACTTTATCAATATTCTTCTGAATAAAAAAGTAAAACCCTTTGCTCTATATAGCCTTTAAATATCGGTGCTGAACAGAAAGACGAATAGAATATACCACGAGCATTTATATTACTGGCTGCATTTTACAGTGAAGAAATCTGTTTAGGCAGTAAATCAAAGTAGAAAGATGGCAACTCTGCAAGACCATCCCACCACTTACATGATTTCAAATAGCTCAGCTTCTGCTTTCAAGTACAACAGATATTTATTGATTAAATGCCATCAAAACCACATTTAAGAAAAACTTAAAAAATATAAAGCAGCAAGTTTTTATATATAAAACAATGTAGTGTTTACTTATTTTCTCTATAGTGGCACCTAAGGAAGTCCTAGCTAGTCTAATCACATAGTGAAGAGCTATAGAGATGTAAATTAAAGTAGAAAAAGACAGACTTTGTCTAATATTACTAATAAATTTAAAACATAGACTCTGTTCCCTGTTTCGGCCCAATGACAGTAACCCTCTCAATGACAGAAGAGCCAGATTATCCTTGTGCAATAGTAGAACCTTTTCAAAATATGCTTTTTGTGTATTTTTTTAATTAAAGAATCAGCATAGGTAAGATAATAGCTACCAGTGTGAGATGACATGTAGGAAAAATGTAACGTGTGGAACTCAACATTATTGATCTTTGTGGGTGCACTAGGATGTAGTTATGTAGACTATTATAGTGTAGTCATTCAATCGCTGTCTAAATTAACTTGCAAAAAGAGCAGGTTAATTTAAATAGAAATTTGCATTAACAATCTAAGGGAAATAAACTGTCATATGATGTTCACTTTCCTTCCTCTTTAGCAGGTAGGACCTTGTATTTCTATGGAGGTACTTAACTCAGAAATTCATCTTTATTAGCCTCCAAACTATTATTTTTGAATGGATAGCTCAATGTCTAAGTCCCTATAATGGAGAATTGTCAGACGTAATAGCAGAATTATATGAAACTATTAAAATTATTTGTGTTTGAATAGCAGTTTGTTCCTGAGTATACATTTGTGAGATGTTCTTTTGTTTAATCTTTTTTTTTTTTCACTTCTAGGAGCTGGAGTTTTCCAACCTGTTTGCAGTCCTTCACTGTATCCACTCATTCTTTGCAGCCAAAGTGGCTTGTTTGGACCCTCTATATGTAGGCAGTCAAGCCACAGCTTCTGCTGCTCCCACAACTTCTGGTACTGGCAAATTAAAGTATACTACTTGACGGCTCACATTACAGCACTGCCACTTATCAACGAGATATAACAATGTATAAATATTCATAAGATATAGACCTTTGGTAAACCATGTACATGGAAACCAGTAATGGAGTCAAGACATCTTGCAGCATCAGCAGATAAATGGTCACGTGGGATCATAAATTCATCTCTGTTCTGCAAGACATCAGTAAATAATCCTAGTTGAAACCCCAGAATAGGATGGATATGCTTTTAGTATGATCTATTTGTACTTACATAGTGCTTTAAGCAACACTGGAAGCAAAGAAATAAATGACAAAATGAAACACTTCAGTATTTAATAAAATTTTCAAATTGCTCTAAAAATACACTAATAGAATTGCCATATTCCTGTTTTCAGATGTTTTTATGACAATATGCTAAACTCTGAGTATGAATTTAATACCCTCTCATTATATTACAAATGACGTGAGCAAGCAACAAGCTTATAGTATATATGGTGATGGGAGATAAGCATGGAAAGGCCTTTATGTAAGTATCTCCTCAAGTAAGAAAGCACTTTAAGCACTGTTGTAAATCCACACTTGTGTCCATACATGGAATCATGCTACTTTTTCTATTTTGTTCTTTTATTCTAACTATAACAATAATAAAGATATAGCCATATTGGACTGATACAAAAGATATCACAAAAAGCAAAACATCTTTACATGAATAAGTCCCTCTTCTTCAAGTAAAAATAATTTGATATTAATTTAATTTTAATTACAAATTAAGTGCAAGTGCATAAAATGTGGTCTGCTATTTACTTTCTCCCTTTATTTTTGCAAATAATTAAATTGTGTAAATCTAATAGTCTTTGTTCACAAAACTTAGCTCTTGAATTTGTTTTGGAGACAATCGACCTAATACATTGTTTCCATATTTAACTTTGATTTCACATCATAAGGAGATGTTTCTGTTCCACTCAACTCTCAACAAAATAGATATTCTATATTATGCTGGAAAAACGAGTCCACCATTTGAATTCTTAATAATTTCTTTTTTCATAAATTGTTAGTAAAAACAGGTACAAATTAAATAACCTGTAAAAAATAGATGACAGGACGTGTAATATATCTGTATGTTAAGAATATTGCATCACTCCGGACCACGTGCAATTTCCAGAGTATCATTTAATGATGAAATTTGAGGGAGTTGTATATCTAAAATGAATAATTTTATTTAAATATCATTTTGAAAAGTAATTTAATTTTATGCTATTACACACATCAGTGAAGATGGAAAAATGATGGGAGCATGTGTAGGACATAGCTGAAGCAAGAGAAAAGGTGAAGGATATTTTTTGCCAGACAAGGTAAGGGAATCTAAAAAAATGCAGGAAGAACAGTTAGTGCAGCAACAGTGTATGCTTAACACTTCAAATAGTACTTTCTGTGGTTTCAGATTATTATTGAAATCAAAACTTCCTTCTTTTTTTCATGCTTAGACTTCTTGTAAAAGCAGAGAGTAGATCAGGGTTATGGACACCATCTGCCTTGTTAGCAGAAAGACTAATTCTGTCAGATCACTTTATATATACTGAGATAACTAAAACTTCAAAAGTGAAGCCAGAGAAAAGCTTTTTTTAAAGTGAGAACAATACAAAATGCAAAGCAGGGACAAAAGGTGAATGAACTATAGGGACAAATCATGTCTCTGTTTGTTTGTTTGCTTTTCATTAGAAGTATTTGGATGTATGCGTGTGAGAGCATCCTTACCATTAAATATGGCTGATCCTAGTTGATTGTAGTTCCAAATACTCTGAAAATGTGTTTTCTGAGAGCTCTTTCATTGCTTTCAAATGACTTTCAATATGTGCTTATTTCTTATTATTACACATTTTTCCATGCTAAATACAATAGAATGATATCATAATCCAGTTATTAAATGCTTTCAATGTCATCAAAATCCAACATTTTCACATTCACCATCATACATTTTTTTATATGAATGATCTATAAACAAGGCGATCAAATTCTGGTCTCTGAACGACATGTAAAACTGCTGTGGCTGTCCATGAGATCTCAGGTTTGATCCTCAGAGAGTACAAAACCTGTGTATTTTGAATCCAAAGCTATCACAGCCTAAGGTGTTTAATGAGGGTAACTCAGGCACTGTCCTTGTCAAGAAAGAATATATTGGAAACAAAAGTGTTGACAGAGCACTTATAATGCTGAAAACAGAGGCCTGGTATCTGTTAATGACGGTTTTCCTCTGTGCTCCAGAATCATCTCCTTCCTTTTAGTGTGTTGCTGTGGCGTGCAGCTATCACAGTGTTGGCATGTGCTAACATCTCAGTAAATACTCTGCTGGTAGTAGCAGAACCTAAAACTAATCAGCTGCCAGTTGTATGTTTTTCATTCAACTCTTCATGTTATGTGCACGGTTTTACCACTGAAACTAAGAGTTGTATAAGGGACATTGTCTAGTGTGTTTAAATCAACATAATGTTTATCCAATTATGCAGAAAGTATGTAACTGCAAATTGCTGAGAAGAAGGGATTCCATGATATGAAAGTCCATCCCCCTCCAACCCCCCCATTTTTTTTTTTTAAACGATCCTTTTACAGAACTGAATTAATGACATGAACTTCTTGGATTCCACTAGAGCATCTTAAAGATCTCTGTCACATATTCGGTTTGTAGAACTGCTGTATTCATCAATGAGACTTTTGTAACTGAGCATTAAATACACAACATTTAAGAGACCAAACATTAGACTCTAAATTGATTTTTTTTCTGTTTTTCTAAAACCTGCATTTCAAAGAGCTAAGCTGGTGGAGCTTAATCAATTCCTTGATTTTCTGGAAGATAAAAGTGATGTTGTGAGTATGTAAAATGCCATAGCTTTGACTGCAGATCATCATTGATTTGTAAATGCAGCAGGGGTTTGTGCACTGACCTCACAGAGTATTCAGAGGTGACTCTGCATTCAGGCTTGCCTGTTTAGAGCAAGTAGGTTGGAAATTCGTTCTTGAACCAAAGAGAGAAAATTTTGAGCTCCATATTATAGCTCATCCTGAAATAGCAAAATATAACTTACTAACTTATTTGCTATATTTTTCATTTAAATACCTACAGGAGATTCTCATTTAAAGCATAGTGAACTTCATATACATATGTCAAAAGCCAGGCTTTATGTTGCAGCTTCTCATTTCTCACGTAACATATAATTAATACAAGTATTTTCTAAGTCAACACATCCAGTGACAATGAAAAAAATAATTATTGCAATGAGCTACCAGTTTTTGCTAAAAATCTGTATGCAAGTGAAAGTAAATATTGTAATGAAGAAAGAGCAAACCAACCAGTCCATAGTGTAAAATATAATTTGTTCTCTTTATGTCATGATAGTCATAAATAAGTTTAATTAATAATATTTTATAGTACTATACTTATTGAAGTGATGTTGTGCAGTATACCAAAAATACATACTCCTGATTTACTTTGCTTTATGATGGAAATATTAGATGATCTGACCTTCACAGAACTAACCATATGATAGGTTAGTATACTTTTATTATGAAAGTTATATGAATACATATTATGGTCGATTTTGTCCATGAATGAATGTTTCATTTCCTAGATCTGATTGAAAATATAGTTCCAGATTTTCAAAAGAGCTTTGCATTCCATTAGCATGAAAGAACCTTCAAAATAAAAATCAGGATATTTTTAAATCTGGGCCATTTTATTTTGTTAAGTACGGCAAGAAGTTTGAGAAGACAAACTAGTTGTTAATGGGTTATTTCTTGCTTAAAACCAGATATTTGTAGTTTTGTCTAGCCAAACTAGAATTCATAAGAATGCAAAAAAAAAGAGGATGCAGTATCAATATGCTTTGGGATGACAATTATGAAAAAATATTATTATTTTCCAAATTAGTCCTTAATTCCAGAAAATTATATTTATTTACTTGTGCACGTAGACTACGTCAGTACAGATCAAAGAGGACAGTTAAACATGAGTAGATGTCCATGCTGCAGCCTCTTACTGCAATTTTTTTTTTAAAATACCTCAAGTTATTTCTTACATCAAGCAAAGTATTGAAAAGGCTGAGGATTTTTTGAATGTACAGTTGCTTCCCTTAGAAATTCAGTAGCTTTACTACATGTTGTCTTAAGTACCCTTGTGTCCTCCCTATGCAAAAAAGAAAGAGCAGTTTTCATTCTAATATGCAATACACTAGTCCTTGTATTACACTTCTCAAAGTTTTTTCTTTCCTTGCAACGTCTGAACTCTGAAAAAGTATCATGTCTGAAAAAAAAGTTTAAGCTCATTTTAAAACTTTAACCTTGAGCAATTATGAGCCTACTTTCAACTCGCACCTTTGACCAGTTCGACATGATGGGAAACATGAGAGACTCACTTAAGCTCCTGAAATTTAAGTACTGGTCTTAGATATCTAAGGTAGGACTTGAGGGTCTCAAACAAATAAAATACAAGGCAGGAATGTAGCTTAGGATCTCTAAAGGTTCCTGCACGCGTGTGTCTGTTTAAGGACCTAGAGGTGCTTCTATGTTACTGTTTCATTTTTTCAGAAATGTGCTTTTGAAGCCAGGCTCCTGCCTGCTGCCAGTCACTGTGCTATTCTTCAAATTGCAGAGCTGTCTTTAGGTATATTAATTGGGTTTTTAGGAAGAAACTAAACAAGCATCACACCTATGAGAGTTCCAGGTCCTTTCAGACCATGTGTCCCAACTGAAAAGAGTTCAGAGGAAAAATCCTCTGAGACAGCAACAGCAAGGCTGCCAGCTCCTCTTGCCAGAAGTTCCTCACTCTCTGCAGCAGCTGCTGCTCATGCCCCATGGGTTCTTGAAGGACCCTGGAAAGCTGAGCTTCACAGTGTATCCCAACGGAGCTTAGTTCCTGAGAGAGGATGCTGCACTGCAGCAAGAGGCAAAACAAAGCTGAAGGCCGATGGGTGCCCAGGGCAGATTATCCGCATCACCTTTTTCCTTCACTACACCGGGACAGTACTGACTGCAAGCAGGCTACCCTGTGCTGCTCAGCCCTCTACCTGCTGCATCTTTCTCCTTGACTACAGCAAATACACACCTGAATATTTTCTCTGAGGTCCTCAAACACCCTTCCCTGTCCTCTCCCTCTGTTCAGACAGATGGCAAAGTTGTTGTCTCAGCTAACAGAACCTCAAAACTTCTTATACAGTCAAGGGACAGTATTCAGAATTATGGCAAGGCCATCCATGTACCAGTAAGAGTACTTAAGTGTTTGATTAACATTCAGGTTAAAGCAAATAAAGTTATAGCTGAGCTTAAGTTCTTTCCTGACATGGAGAGTTCTTAAGTGCAATTTTAGTGTTTTCCTCGAATAAGGTCTCTAAAATCAACACATTTCTACTTGCTTGGCTTCATTTGCTCATTTTCAGGAAGTTCAGTGGAGATAGTGGTTGGTATTCTGTTGGAACCATAGACAAAAGCATAGGAATACTGGAATAAAAAAAAAAAAAGAAAGAATTCCTGTTTGGAAACTGTATGTTATTACAGTGCATTACATAATCTATTAAAATACATTGAACAATGTAAAAGTAAACACTTTCATTTGCGTAACCTAGTCAGTTTTCATTATGGTAGACATGCCTTCCAGTTTCAACAGCTTTCTCCACAAGAATCCCAGCTATATATTATACAAATTCTTTTATTATTCAGTATATACTAATATATAATGCTGTGTGTTTGTGTGTGTGCGCGCGTGTATATGTGTGTGCGCGTGTGTGTGTGTATATTAGTATATACTAATGGAAGATATTCAGCATATATTAATGAAAGTTACATATTAGGCACAACTATAAAACAGGAGCGTAAATCCATGAGCTTTACATTTAATGACTTAATCTTATAATACTATAAAAAATATGTATATTAGTTGAAGAAATGGCTATTTTTGCAGTATATGCACAATCGGGATATATGATAATAAATTGATAAAAATGACGTGATTTACTATTTCATACCTCCAGGAACTTTGATTTTTTAATTATTCTTATCCCTTTAGCATATTTGCAATATATGTCATAAGTTTTAATTTGTTATGGAAAAAAAGACTGAAAAAATGTAATAGAAAGTGCTATATATTTTATAAATATTAAAAATTTAAGAAAAACTATTCAAATTATTTATTTCATTTTTAGTTATGGTTTTGTGGTTGTTTATAATATGTATTTGTGACAAACTTAAGTCACCTAGATGTTTAAGCTCATTAATGTACCACTAATAAAATGCTATCTTCTGTTTTGGTTTTGTTATGTTTTGTTTTGTTTCCTTTTGTAATGGAATATAACAGAAAAAAAAATAGAAAATAAATACTTTTTTTAACTAAACTTTTGCATTTAGTCATAGAGTGTATGAGTTTTATATCACTGAAGGCCCAATCTGAGAGATCAGGAAAATACTTGAAGAACCTAGGGTATAAAGGTATTTCCCAACACCATATTCAGCTATTTAACAGAAATGATGATGATTTTTACATTTATGATCATTTCTGAAAGGCATGTCACCCACTTAAAGTATGACTATGATTTCAGAAATATCCACCTTTCCTCTGCCTATGACACTCACCTACAACAAGATTATTGTACCCCAGAACTGCCAGATTATTTTACCGTAGGCGTTTAATGTCTTAGTGTTATTGGAATGAACTTGGCCCTGATATTGCAGTGCTAGAAGGTTTTTTTTGGTACATCTTTTTAATCAACTTTCAAATGGCGCTGTGTCTACTAGAATAAAAACAGCTTTATGAGTTACATTTTGTTTGGATTTTTTACCTGATTTAAGGAAGAGATGCTGGAAGTAGAGTAGCCTCTGCTTTTGTTTAGGAGCCTTTGTACCTTTCCAACAATTTAAAGTAACGCTCTACAGGCCATCTTCAGGGCTTTCTTGGACCTCAAGCTGGGGTTGCTGAGCAGAGAGGAATCCAATATGTATTCTCCCTTCAAACAAACTATAGCACCTTTATGAAAGTGTTAGCAGGTTATTAGGGACAGTTACTTTCTTTTTCTTTTTTTTTTTTTTTCCGCATTCACTTGGTGAATGCATTTATGTCAACAAAGTAACTGCAGTATTAGACACTTTAGGCAACGATCTGTAAAGAATAATCAGAGGTTTTCAGGGGACTGTCTAAGCATGGGACACATACTTGGCACAGATGAGCCTGTGCAGATTCTGCTCCCAAAGTGGAGGCTGCCCAGTGTACTGAACCATAACTGTGCCACTGCGGAGCCTCCCTTAGAGTGCTTGTCCAAGGTTTGCATCGTGGTCCTTTTGTCATTGTACAGCTAAGTTCTGGAAATCAACCAAGATACAACTGCAAAACTGACAGGTGTAGGTCAGGTCCTGTTGTCCAGGGGTCCCAGGATGTGAAAGGAAGGAGGCTGCGCTACAACCTCAGTTTCATAAAGCACTGAATACAGCATTGTGAGCATGAAAATTTTGAGTACCTCCGATGTAAGAAAGGGGAAACTGTGGAAAAGGGAGTATGTTTCACTGTCCTTCAATAATATCCTGTGAATCACAAGATAAATGTAGCTCATTACTAGAAGATTGAGGAAATAAAACTGATTTCAGAGAGAGCTGATGAACTTCAGAACATTTACACTGGCATCACTTATATCATGGAAAGGAAGCACTGGCTGACTCAAGCAATTTTGGTAGCAGTTATGTGTTATCAGTCTGGACATAATTTAAAACTCAACAGGACATAAACAAAGATTTGTTCTTTTTCTTAAAGGTTATAACATAGAAACAGTAGCTGCTGGAGGAGGATGAGTGGCAGCGCTGCCCCTCCAAATTCCCTGACTTAGACTTGTAGAATTGTGCACTTTGAAGACAAACTTGCTTTCTAATTTTTTTGACTACCTAAGGTTCAACCTGAACCTTCTTCAGACTCCTGCTGCAGGGTGGAAGTCTAGAAAAAATTTTACTAGATACTGAGATAGTCATCTGAAGATATCTCTAGAAACAGGTTTTTAAAAAGGCAAAACCCTCTGTTAAGTACCATAAGCTTCAGTGAAAAGGCAAGAGAGAAACAACTTATGCAACAGATCCAAACTCTTACCTGTCACTTTTGAACAAATACAAAAAGATTTTCTTCCCACTTCCATTTTGCTTCAAGAGGCTAGTGAGGGAAGAAAAATGCTCCCAGAAAGGTCAAAACCCTTCAGTGAAGCAAGGGACCCTGGGCTGTTTGGCTGCAGTATTTTTACTGCAACATCTCCAAGTGCAGCAGAGGCTCAGATCAGGACAACGTGACAACCTACTTGCACTCTGTTCGCACCAGAAGACAGAAGTGCACAAGAAGCATGACATTAAGGCCTTCCACCATTTCACAAGAAGAATGTCAGACTCCAGTTCAAATGGAAACTCAAAGTAAAAGGGAGTTTGTATTTGTGGCATTCATGTGGCTGAGAGCAGTTTCACAGAAGGGACTTTTCCCTGTTAGTGAACTTGAAAGCCCCAGTGTTGCTATAGTGTAAGAGAGATCCAAGCTGTCTGAGTGGATTAGGGAAGCCTAGTGACCTACTGTGAAGAACCAAGGGGCTTGTGAGATGGTGTGAAAATGTTCAGAAGAATATAAATTTAAGAAGAACATCCTGAATCACTGACACTTATCCAACTTCCTCAGGCAGTCATGTCATATAACCCCTTTCACAAATGTTTCAAATTCATCTTAAAAGCAATTAGACTTTTTGGCCTTCTTCCTCTCGTTAGAAAGTCTTCCAGAATGTCACTGCTCTGATAGTTCAAAACTGTCTCCTAATTTTCAGCCTAAATCTATTTGTTACTAGTTTATATGTTTGATTTGGTGCCAGCATTATCCTCTAATTTAAATAGTTCTTTTCCAGCCCTGATGTCAGTCTACTCTTTCCTTTCCTCTCCTCGATGTATTTATAGCAAGTAATCATATGCCCTGACAGCTTTCATTTTGCCTGAATGCACAAGCCAAGCTCATACAGATGTCTATGCAGTGCAGTGAAATTTGGTGCAGAGATTCCTGAGCTATTGCTGACGCCAGCTGATATGTCTACCTGTTGTGTTGCAGCAATACCAGCTCAGGGCCAGAAGCAGCTCATCCACTTTAATGCAGTTTAAAGTAATAAATACAGTCCATCAGCACCACACTGTGATATACTGCTTCCAAAGCAGATAAAATCCATGGAAGCTCAGGGCTTTCTACACCACTTTTCATTGCTCAGTGCAGACATTCGCTAATCAGGTTCCCTGGCTTGTTTCCATACCATCATAATGGGATGCCATCTTACTCTAAATCTGTCCCAGTGTGACATTTTTCACTGACTGTGACTAATTTTGCACCCTATGCCACACTCCAGATATGATCTCCCTTATGTCCTGCCCTGTGGCTACTATATTTGTCAACTGTCTGCAAAGGCTGTGACTGGTTGCATTGAGTTATTTCTGTGGTTCCATCACACTGGTGAGTCATAGGCATCTTGTGAAAAGCTAGTGTATAATGGACCTACTGGTTCTTCCAGTAGTGTGATCAGCTCTCAGTTTATCAATAATGAGAGCAGGGTACAGGAACAGAACAGTTTATCACCTAGAAGATAAACTAGAAGCCTTTCTCTTTTTCACCCCTACATTATGGGGAAGCAGAGGCAGAGAGAAATGAGCCATCATTTTAAGAATTAGCTCTCAGTGAGACAACTCCAGCTGGTATCAGGATAAAGATGAGGATTTAGATGCAAATATTTTTTTTGTGGGGGGCAGGTTAGAGGATTTATATGCCAATCCTCTTTCTATATCTTTTGGCTTCCAGCCAATGAATGGAAGAAAATAAAAAGCCCTGTAAAGGGCAAGGGAGAAAGAATGAGAGGCTTGTAGGAAACTTTGTTTTTATGGTCTTCCAGAGATAGAATATCTCTAGTACTTATCAAGTCTTGTTCCATCTTTGCAATGAGACAGTTTATTTCTGAGTGATTTATCTATTTTTTAAGCCATGCAGATAGGTTATATTGCAGCCTTGGTTGGGGCAGAACTCAAATGACAAAATCGGGGCTATATTCTACATACTTCTTTCTGTTAGGGTGAGAGATATCACATTTTTCAAATCCCATTCTCACTTCAGGTGTGCAGAGGTTTTAGAATAGATATATAACACAATGAAGAATTTCAGAAAAAAGTTTCAATGAGTGGAGTATTCTTTTCTTTGGTTCTGTTTTGTTTTCTTTCTAAATATGAGCAATAGAAGCTCAGTGAATTTATGGAATTACCTTTTTAACTCCTATAAGTCCATTTATTTTGACAGTTGTATGATCAGTCTCAAGGACATTTAAAAACAGAAGTGCAGATTAATACAAAATCAACAAAAAATTGATTTGCAAGGATTTTTCTAGGAGTCTGGGGAATTATACAAAGTTATTAATAGCTTGTGAAAAAAAAATTATTTTAATGAACAGGAACATTAGATTTTAAATGTATATGTATATTCAGCATTAGTATGATCTATGAGATATTTCTGTAGAGAGAAAATAACTTCTGATACATAATATGTCAGACTGCCTCATAGTAAATACATAAACTTTGCTAAACTTAAATCAAATGCAGTGGGGTAGCTGTATTGTGAAATGATAAATGGCTGTTTAAAGCAGTGTTACTTTCCTGCCATTTGGCCCCTGAGAGGAATTGCAGCTGAGTCCATGAGTAGACTCATGAGACATCTAATGAGTCCATTGTCACAAGCCAGTACCATCAGCTTCTTAGCGTAAGGCTGTCCTACTCCTGTGTCCTTCACAAAATGGCCTGTGGCAGTCTTATCCTTTTTAATCTCAGTGAGGGAGACTTCTGGTCTTCCCTTTCATTATATTATGGTAAAAAACACTGGACTCACAAAACTGAGCCAAACATGAGAGACAATTCATAGAATCATAGAATCACCAGGTTGGAAAAGACCCACCAGATCAGCAAGTCCAACCATTCCTTTCAATCACTAAACCATGTCCCTCAGTACCTCGTCCACCAGGCCCTTAAAGACCTCTTCATAAGCTAGTTCAGGAAAGCATCTACTGCCACCTCTCATGCTCCCAAATGAAACTATACTGGAGCATTATGTCCAATTTTTTTTTCTTAATCCTAAAGTTATTTTTATAGTTGTCCATCTTTATGATAGATCGACCTACCCTTGGTTTTAGGAACCTTAGCAAATTTCAGTCCATTGCTATGTAAGAGGGATAGAAAAAGATTTTATTATCACTCTGCTGTTAAATACTAAACTTGAATAACATGATTTCTATCTCTATGACATGAATAAGATATGCTACATTTTATTATATACTCACTTTTCATAAGAATAATTTAATTTATTATATTGCTGTCATGATTCTCATGCATTTTGCCCTCATATATCTGTCTGCTTCCACATCTAAAAAAGAGTTTTTGTTGCTTTCATTCCTGTTGCTCTTAATTTAGTTATAGTAGCTTCTGGATTTCTAGTGTTTCCATTTACTTTTTTGTAAATGCATTCGGCTTAGCTTTGTTTAGTTACACTGATAGATTCTGAACAGTGTTTGAAAAGTGGTGAGACATAAGGTGTGTTTTATTAAGAAGAGATAAAATGATTGCTGCTTTCTATGAAATTATAAATAAATTTCTTTATTTTTTACCTTAGAAAACATAAAAAAAATAAGATTGTCAGTGGTATTGTAGTTTCAATTCTGAGCTCTAATCCTTTTTCGTATATATTAAAACAATAACTGTGTGTCTTTTCTTTAGGGCTACAAGTGTATTTATTTATTTGTTTGTTTGTTTGTTTGTTTATGTTGAAGCAATCCTGTAAATTATTTACCTTTATGTGCACATTACTGAGGCTGAAGTATTATTCTGAGACTATGTGTGAAAGCTTGGGAATAAATGAAGCCACAAAATTATTATTCTTCACCTTATATACTTTCTACTTTGTTTCAGTTATGACATTTTGTGAGAACATGTGATCAGAAAAATGCTTCTGGTACATAAAAGAGAATTTAAGATATGTGCTTTCACATGTTTTGTTGAATTCCAGTAGTGTAATGGCCAGAGGAAGCTCTCAAGTTCCGGAAGAAAAAAAGCTACAAATCTTTTACTTTCAGAATCTCCTCAAGAATCTCTCTGGTTTGCATTGTGCTTTCTCAAACAGTCCCTGGGCCCAGGCAGCTAAGTGGTGTTCTTCTCATTAAACCATTTACCTACAGCTGTTGATGCTGATAACTCTATTTGCTAGGAGTATTTTTAGCAATATTGTTACCCAGAACTTTAATTTCTCTTGGCACTTTTCTGATATATTTTCTCCTAATGGCTTGCTCTGTTCAATAGGCAACTTATTGGAATTTCTTAACCAAGGATCCCAGGACAGATACCCATTTTCAGTGGAAACAGATTGCTTTAAAAAAACGTATAGTCAATAGATTGTGAAGTGTCATAGGTTTATACTCTAAAATCCTCTACATAATCCTATTCACATGTTTAGAATTGATCTGTCAAGCACCTTTGAGACAACAGAAGAAAGTTTCCAGACTTATTTCAGATAAAGACCTTTAGTCTTTTCATGAACCACTCAAGAAGCAACAGACTAAATTATTCCTTTTATTTTAGATTATTTTAAACCAAATGGCAAAAAGCCATTGTATATAAAGATGGTTCACTTTAAAACACTAAAGACACTTATTTTCTTTCTCCTTTTTTATCTTCTCTCAGCTCTTTGAAGATCACAATAAAAAACCTTCCACTAGCAGATTTCGCTACATATCAATAACAGATTATTTTGAGCCTCTAAGGGATAATCTTTAAGGACAAGAAATTAGAGATGATATTTAGAGATATTCCACACTACTGCACCATCCAGAAATGCTGTATTGGTGACGACTGAAGACACATCCATGCTTTGCTTAGTAATCTTTTTAGACTTGTTGCCCATAAAGTTACCTAATCCCTTTTAAAAATGTCAATAATATATGCTCCTACAAAGTCTTGTAACACTGAATTCCAGAAGCTCATTACATGAAAAATTACCTTCTTTTGCATTTTTTACACTACCTTAATTTTAGTTTGATCAAAAGTATGTGTTTTAGCCCAGCTGGATTTGGTGAATAACAGTAGTACTTCAATGACCTTGTCCATCACCCCCATGACTTTGTAAACCTCAGTCATATTTCCCACCTTGCTCCTGTCCGAACTGAAGAGACACAGCTTCTTTAGTCTCTCCTCAGACAGAAGCTACTCCATCCCCCTCATTGTTTTAGATGTTCTCTGTATTTTATCTAACCTGATTATGTCATTTCTGAGATGTGAAGACCAGAACTATATACAATGCCGTGATCTGGGACAGCAAGATTTCATTTAGGATCAAAATATCATCCTCTGTCTTCCTCTCCATATTCATCCTGAGCATTTTGTGTTCCGGTACCTTTTGCTTCTGCTGATGCAGCTGTAGCCAGTTATCTAGCAAACTTTCAATCATGATCTTCCTTAAGTTCCAGTTCCAAATTCAGCCTCACAGAGTCACTATTTAGACTATTTTCCCCTAGGCAAATTATTTCATATGTTGATGTCCACTGAAGCTTGACTACAAGTCATTAGGCCAGTAATTTATCTGATGAGTCCTTTTTCAGTTGTTTGTTGCTAGTATGGCATTTGACTGCTTGCAAAAGGTTAATACAATCTGCAGATTTTTAGATGCACTGCATAGACCTTCTTCGTGTCCTGAAAAGTTGAATAATACTGGTCACAGGGAAAATCCACTGCTGACTCTTCTCCAGCTTGGCAAAACATTATTAAGTTCTAGCCTTTGCTCCCTATCTTTAAAACATTCTTTTCTCCATCCTTGTGACAACTCTTTGTTTAATAGTCTTGAATGTGTAACATAATCAGAAGTTTTTTAAAAATCTGATTACGTAGTTTCCATGGTCTCTCCCTTATCCATGGGCTAAGTACAACAGTCCAGCAAGTCAGTGAAGCACCGTCTCCCTTCTCAGATGACTTTAACTCATCCTCAGCATACTATTCTATGCTCATACTCACTGAGGTCATTCTTTATAATAGACTCATTTTCCTTAGTAGTGAGTGAGATTCAGTGCTCTGTAGTTCCCTGGATCCCCTCTGGAGCCCTTTTTTGTAGGTGCAAATATAGAAGAGATGAGCTATGTGCTGGTGTTTGTCTCACTGACAATGTGTAATGTCATCCACCTTTACAATAGTCCTTCTGTTTTACAGGTGAGTTCCTTGAGTGATTGCTATCTTGTCCTGGTGACATCTCCTCCTTGTTTTCACACCTACCCTATGCCGTTCTGATTGCTATTGCTCCTATAACCTATCTCCTACCAGCACCACTCTAGGCATGGAAATCTCCACCGCATCCCCAGATAGACTCAAAACTTTTATTTATTGAGCTTCTCTCTTACACCTGAAAGTAATATTTATTACTATAGAAATATGAATTAAAAAATATTGGTATTAATAATATTTGAATAAAGTATATTAGATATACAACCATAGTATATTTTATTAATCTAGAGAGGCATTGTGTTAATACAAATAAATAAATTAAATACATTATTGCAAAAAATCTGGACTTATTTTTTATATATGTTATTACTTAACTTTTAACCACAGCCTGAAATATTTCCTGACATTTTAAACACACGTACAGAAAAACTTCTATGCTTGTTAGCTATAAAAATGTAATCCATTTTAAATTGAAGCAGGGAAATAAAGGATACCATGTACTACAAATTGTCGCTATTTTTTGCAACTCTTAAATGGTAGAAATTCAGTGCAAGGGGTGGGGGTTGGGAAGCGTACATAAAAACATTTCTATTTTTCCTTGTCTTTGAATTCTCCCCTGCAGGAGATAAAGTCATGCCATGGTGCCAAGTTCACAGTTTGATATCTGCTACTTTACACTTAAAGAAATAGGAGGTGTAAAGAAAGAAGAAGAGATGCTTCTTTGGAAGCAGTCAGTAGTTTATTACAAAGTCTCTTGCTTTATCCATAATACTTGATGTATTCTCTGTAGGAATAAATTAAAACTGAAGAATTCAAGAAATGAGAATTAGATTTTTCTGAAAAAAATGTTTTTATCCTTCTCACAATAGTCAGCTTTATAGTCATCTTTTCCATTGTGAGCTTAGGAAAACAGGAATGTGTTCTTCAATTTTTGTAACCTGTTTGCTATTGGAAAGTTGTTTACCTGCCTTATGCCTTAGTTTTCTCACCAGAAAAATGATCATACTGGTTTAGAATATTTTGAGATCTATTCTAGAAGAGTGATGGTGCTTTCTTAAAGAATGGACATATAGTTCATCAAGTAAGTCTATCACATCAATGTTATGTAAGTGAGAGAAAGATATAAAATTATCCCTCTATGCTTTAACGGTAACATGATTTTTATAACAATTGTTAAATTTTTATATTTTGAAATTAAAAAATTAAAATGCTGATGTTTTCACAATTAATAAAAACATTCCTGTGAATGAAATACATAGAAATATTCTGCCCTGCATAAACTTGCTCATGCTTGTGTTCATAAAGATATTTCAGCAATCTCAGAGGTTTGGAAACCAAATGATCTTGAAAAAGAAGAAAACAGTTTTTCTGTCAATGTCTTCCACTTATAAAGAATAAAGGAAAAAAATAATACCACTCCAATTTAAGTTTTTTAAAAGCTCTTTGTATGTTGGTTTATATATTAATTACTATTGATATGTATTACGAGTGTAGACACTAATACAGTCTTCCTACCAAGTAAAAGGAGAAGTATCTTTACTTAGAAGTGGAAGATATTGAATCATTCTCCTAAGCTGCATTGTCATAAAATGAATATCTGTTTTTGAAATAATATAATAAGCTAATCTGTATTAGAAACTTTTATAGGAATGCAAATTGAAATGTAATTTTAAATTAAAAATAACATTAGCTTTTAAAATTCCACAGTTTTGTCAAGTTCAATTCTCAGTTGGAACTTTGAGATTTTACCTAACTTCAATGTGTCAGTAATGATATCAGCAATATTGGAGTATCAATAATTATAAAATTAAGTATTTATCTTCATAATTCAATCAGAACAAGAAAGTAGTTTTATCTCAATTAGCCTAGTCAAAATAACGTGCATGCAAACTATCAGCCTTTTGAGAATTCAATTTCTTTCACATCACCTTATCCTACTTAGCACTCAGCAAGTCACCACAGATCACTACATTATAACCCAGAATGGTTATTTTTGGTTGATTTCTACCATCACCTATGGTAGAAATTGCATGGTTAAGGTTGTTTTTTAGCTAAACTAGTAACCATCTTAATAAGTGTAAAAGGAGTAAAATTTGGAAAGATCAGTAACCTGAGAGCCCGAAATGTATTTAGACGTTTCTAAATCTAGTCCTTCTGGATTCCTTAGATGGAATTGTGAGGGCAGGAAAAAACAAGGAAGAAGTTTTGAGTAAATTTGGTGGATATTTCTGCCTTATATTGGTGGTCAACAGTTTACATATGCACTTCTGATTTCCCTACAAGCTTCTACCAAGCATTTTCTGTTGTGGTTCTTTGATCTAATATGAACAGATGTACCACATGCTAAAACTTTTTAAAATATGTTAGTAAAGAGGCTTTTACATGTTTTATATTTCAGGTCATCATTTTCACGAGTGCCCCAAAGCAGCAAAATTTGCTGGTGTTTACTGTGTTTCTGTAAATGTGATACTGGAGGTATGGATAGATAATGACATGAAAAGGCTTGGTGCAAGTTAGGCAATAAATATTCCTATGGCTTTTCCTTCATGGACCTGTATAAATTTTCTGCATGTCTTTTTTTTTCCTTCTCAAGTAGCTCAGCTCTCCCCTTGCCATTATAACTTGAATTGGAGTAGAAGATAAATCAAGAAAAAAAATGCTTAGAAGGCACATAGAAAAGAGAAATCTTTGAAAGGAAACATAAAGGGATATCATTAGTGAGGGAAGGGCTTACTCTCACTCTGGGAACATGACAGTTTTCTAAATATAAGAAAATCTAAAGTCAAACAGGTTCCTCTAAGAAGGGTGTAATATTCTGTTGACTTGTATATGAGTTGAAGGTGACTGGCAATTACATTCAAGAGGGATGTGAAAAAGAGATTTAGGGACCATGACTTTTACTTTTATGGGAAGTCAAAGTCTTTGAAGTTGGCAGAGGAAACAATAATAATGATTGATATTTTCTTGTGCTTCAATGAGAATATTAGGGAGAGAAATAGCAGATGTACTACAAAAACAGATCCTGTTCTTTCTGTGGATAATCTAAAATGAATTTCTTAGCTGTATCATAATTTTATGGCTATATTTTTTTCCTAGTGTTGTGGAATGCACCAGTCTCAAAATTAGGAGCATTTTCTTGGGCTGGAAGAATCTTATTTATTTTGTGTAAGACTACATCCTGCTGTGTTTTTATTTTTTCCCTTATGATCCTGTGTCTGCTGAGGTAAACCAACATCATTCTTAAACCAGAGTGCTGCTATTGTGATGCTGCAAAAAAGCTTTATAAAAAGTAGGCATTATAAACTATCAAGTAATTTGTATGCCTGTTTTCTTATTACATGCCTTTTCAAATGACAATGATGCTTCAAGCTGTGAGAAGGCCTAACTAATACACAGACTCTACTAAGCTCCTGTGTGTATCTGGACAGATTCTTTACAGTCTGACTATCAAGTTGTAGCCCACAACAGTGTCACTTTGAATAACACAAAAGTGTCTCCATTATTTCATTTGTGTTGGCAGGCTTTTATACCCCCTCAGGCAAAACCAATTCCATTAATGTCAGAGGCCAGAAACTTCAAATCAAATAGTTCTGGCATTATGTCTTAATGACTATTTTGTGGGCTATCCTGAGTCATCTCTTATTTTATGCTTAGCCATATAAGACAATTCCAAGTAAGAGGCACTTCAGTCCACATATTTGTATAGATTCCACTTGGGCAGCCTACTGCATTGTCAAATTATTTCAGAGCAACTCTAGATGAGTCAAAGCAGCAACAATGCATTAATGAATCATGGAGAAATCAATAGCTCCCTGAATCTGCCCAGCAATCTCTATAAATTGTCAGTATAGACGCTAGAACTGGGGTCAAAATTCAAAATCATATATGAAGAATTACTTTAATCTTATATTTGATCTTCAAGATGTAATAGTTCATCAATATTTTAGAAGTCAGTGAGAGTCAAGCAAGGATAGTAAGTATGGGACGAGGTCCTAAAAGATAGTTTAGCATATAGCAGTCATCTCAATGACCAAGATGGCTTTTTGTCTAATATAAGGGACCGTTTCAGGAATGGTTGAAACAATGGTTTGGAACCCTCTTTTTCTCCTCAGAAAAAGTTAACTCTACATTTTGGAACCCGCAAAACTTCAAGAATACATTAAACTTGTTGCTTCACAGCCAAAAAGAAAGAAAGGCTTCCTGAGGTGTGGAGGAAAGTCTCCCATGATGTCAAAAGCAGGCATTTACTGTTTTCCAGTTCTTTCCAGTATGCATATTGCCAAGTAAATCTCTGTAATGTTATAAGTGAACTTTCACTCTACTACAATAGCAAACAGCACTGTACAACAACATCTTATCACATTTTTCAGGACATATGTAACTGCATATATTATAACAACAGAGAATGATAACAAATATTGATTTTTAATATTGTTTTTAATTGTAGATCAGTGACAAACAACGTAAATTAGCAAGAAAATTTCTGTAGTCTACTTCACAAAGGCTGTGAAAGTTGGCCCCAAAAAAATAGGTTCCTGAGCTAAGGATCTTGGCTCCCACTTTAAGAAACGTATGTAAGAATATAAACCAGTAATCAATTGTATTTTATTTTGGAGAAAATCAGTTTAATAAGCTTAATATGTCATGAGGTCACATAGCGGTTACATAGGAATGCAAATAACTTATTTTTCTGTAAGTGGATCCATTACTGGAAAATGCTGGGAGACTACTTTTTTAACAATAAAAATGGTTTTGCCAATTTCATAAGCTAGTGCTGGCTATACTCTCTCTCTCTCTCTTTTTTTTTTTTTTAATAAATGTATGTATATCTATACAACAGAATTTCATGGTAATATATTTGACATATTCATGTCATATCACAATGTTTGAAAGCAAACCAGACATTTGATGTGACTTCATATATTGTCGCATCCACCTTGTAAAATGATAGTTCTTATGACTTTAAGGGAATATGGTTCCCTTCATGTTTTCAGTACTTTGAATAAATACCACCACTTTATCTCACCTTTACTATGAAGTGATAGAGAATCACATATCTAGTATAAATTACAAAGTGGTCAGCCAACAAATAGAAAGTTTCTTATCAAAAGTGGCGCTGGTGATGTAAGCAAAGTGGTGCTGGGGAAACATTCCTGGGTACTGGAACTGAACTGCTTTCACCGTTCAATTGTTATGGTCTTATATTCCTACTTAAGTTATTAAATGATTGATTAAAATGATCTTTGGCACATACTTGGCCCAGGCTGTCTCCAAAACAATTCCATGTAGGTTACAGTGGGCAGTGAGCAGAATCATTCAACTTAAAGAGATTGACTGTCATCGTCCTCTTCTGGAAGGTAAGAAAGCGCATCAGCATTAGGGCTACTCCATGCCAGCTTGTCTCCATGCCAGAAAATAAGATTGGTCACATTTAATACAGTAGGATACATCTAGCCTTGAAGGCCTTTTCTTGTGTATAAACAGAAAATCACTTTGGAAATCAAGGGCTTAATTAAAACCAAGTCACTAGCTTAATTCATCTCTGTTGACTTATATTTTAAAGTGTTTATTCAGAAAATGCATTGGCCATTGTTTTGCATTTGAAATGACTGGTACTGTCAAAGCTTACAGTATGTCTTCTATTGTGAAAACATTGAGTCAGACTTCTTATGCTAAATTATGTAATTTTGATTTTTTTCTCTTCTGCTTCTCAAGAGGCACAGAAACATTATATTCATTTGGATATATGAAATGTGCTTTGAAGTAGAGTATGCAGAGAAGGAATGGACCCAGGACTTTATATTAGAAGGCTCTATTGCACCCTTCTGGCAGAAGCAGCCTGTATAGTCTACTTGGGAGCAAAGCTTCAGAGAAAGCTTCTTATCCCACAGGAAAAGAAGATAATAATAGTGATGGTTCTGATAACTATGCTATCTTACCAGACGTCAGATATGATATAACAATAATGCAGTCACAGTAGACTTTATATGCAAAATTGTTTCCTGCTCACATTGGATTGTTATTGAAGTATTTTAATTACTCATCTTGGGAGATAAGTCCATTTACTGGAAATATGAAGCAAAACTCAATCACAGTAAATTTCTTCAGAGTATAAAATGACCTTATGGCTCTTGCAGTAGAATTAAAACTGTTATTATCAACTATACTGTGGTTAAAGTAGTTAAAAATATCCAATAATTTAACGGCTTTCTGCAAGACAACTAGTAAGTACAACTAGTAGAAGAAAAGTAAAAGATGATCAACAGCAGCTGTGTGTTTCCAGCAGATAATCTATTTCTGACTAACAAGAAAACTATTACTGTTTCTCAGAGATATTGTCACAATGTATTGTTGTGTTCCACATCCTTGTATGTGTATTTAAAATGTATTTTCCTGAAATAATATTTCCCTGAAGATATCATAAGGAAAACCATGTCAGCTATGATCATGATCATCTGACATGAGCAAATATATATTAGGAAATTTTTACATAAAGTGGTTTGAAAATCTGTAATAGAGTTATCAAAAAATATGACAGCAGCTAGTAGTTAGAGCTCTCTCATCTGAAACAAATTTCCATGGATTAACATCTACCATCATCTTTTGTTTACATTTAGACAGTATATTTCAGCCTTCTGCAAGCTTACTGTGGAAGGGGAGCTAGTACCTCAATCTCCTCATGCTCTCCTCATGCCACTGGCATACAGTGTGTTACAGTACATTTTCATTTGAGAATGGCTGAGAACAGCTCTAACAACACAGCAGGCATGTGGCTAAATTAATACATCAAGTTATTTGAAATCTGAGCGGCAAGTTATAAGCTCCAAGCTATCATTTTGTCCTAACTCAACTACTTTTTGGGTGTTGGAAGTAAACCTGAAGGGGAACAGTTACTCAAGTGAATAGCGGAGCCTTCATGATTGAAATTTTAAATGAGCACAACTGAAAAATAAACCAGCATGTGCTGTGAGTAGAGAGTATGCTAGTAATTCTGACTTAACTTTGAATGCTAGTCTCAGAGTTTATAAACTCAGCTACTTTCAAGCAGTATTTGGTCTTTTAATATCTACTTGCTTTCTTGGAGAGAGATACCCACTGCTTGTGGAAAAACATAAAGATAAAAAATAAAAATAAAACCAATGGGCTAGGGAAATTAGGCTTCTACACAGTAGACTGTTTTAAAGTGTTTATACTGCTCACAATAGGCTCAAGCTCTCATCTAGGGCAATTTTGCAACCAGTCCCCATAAGTAGCAATAGTGGAAGTATTAAAGGAGAATGGCTTTTGGCAGCAGCAGCCTGCTGAGACTTTGCCTTTCCATGGAGCCTCAAATGCCAACAAGTTGAAGCAAAGAAAATAATCTTCTGCCACTTTGCAATTCAAAGTCTCTTTTGATGCTACCTGTGACTTACAGATAGATACCAGGGAATGGGGACCTGACATAACCTGTGTCACTATTTCCCACATTTCCAAGGCAGATTGAAAAGCAGTGAGTGTTGATTAGCACACATTCCAAGCTCACTTAGAGTGATAGATAGCTGGAAAGTCAGATTCTGTCTGCTGTTATTATAGGAGATAACGTTTTTATTAGTATTCTTCACTAAGAACTTGTATTGCTTTTTTCTCCTTTCTATTCCTAAGCCACTTTGCTAAGGAACTAAATCACACGTTCGTCATTTATGGAACCTGGATTTGTAGCAACTAAGGCAGAAAATCCTTAGTGTTTGAGCTGTGAAATAAAAGAGGATGGAACAAGTAACTAAATTTACTTGTGCTTCTATTTTCTGCGGTGCAATCTATTTTATACTCTTAACTAGACAATAGGTGTACTTTCCTTATGTGAAACATACATCTACCTGAAATATACAATAAAATTTATCTGCTTTTTTCCCAAATATCTGCTCTGTAACCTATATGTGAAAAGCACTGTGACAGTTCCATCATGAAAATTTGAAGTGCTATTTCAAGTGTTTAATTATATTATATTAATGGATAACATGAACTTCTTGACAGTTTCAAAGTTGTGTCTGAAAATTCCAGTAACAGCTTGACTTTTATCATGTGCTTACTTCATTTGCAGCAACTGAACATTCTTAGTGACACTTTGTATACTCACATAAATATCACCTTCTATAAATTAAATTGACGCTACCCTTGATCTTAGGCAAAAAGACAAGGAGCAATGGTACCAGCAAGGAAACTTCAGTGGAACACCTAAAGGCAAGTCAGAGGCTTCATCATCTTCCACTAAGCCTATCTTAAACGCCTCTACACAAAACGCAAGCAGCTTGGGTAACAAACAGGAGGAACCGGAAGCTACCCTGTTGCTAGAAAGCTATGATCGAGTTGCCATTACTAAAACTTGGTGGGATGAATCCCATGACTGGAGTGTGGCTATTGATGGCTATAGACTATTCGGAAGGGACAGACCGGGAAGAAGAGTTGGAGGCTATGCCCTCTATATAGAGAACTGGATAAAGTGTGAAGAGCTGTTTCTTGAAGAGTTCCATAAGCTTTCCACGAACAGGTGGAAAGCTTATGGAACAGAATAAAAGACCAAGGTAACGAAAGGAACTTTGTGGTTGGTGTATACTACAGGCCACGGGATCAAAGAGAGACTACTAGTGATGCCTTTTCCCTCCAGCTACGGAAGTCTTCATGCTCACAAGGCCTCACCTGACTGAGGGACTTTAACCACCCTGACATATGCTGGAAAAGTAACACATCAAGCTGTAGGCAATCCAAGAGGGTCCTGGAGTGCATTAAAGACAATTTCTTAACCCAGTTAATAGGCAGCCCTACCC
The DNA here is from genome assembly GCF_032191515.1 of Phaenicophaeus curvirostris. Taxonomy (NCBI): domain Eukaryota; kingdom Metazoa; phylum Chordata; class Aves; order Cuculiformes; family Cuculidae; genus Phaenicophaeus; species Phaenicophaeus curvirostris. Next base: position 56,706,936 of record NC_091394.1, read on the forward strand.
TAGGGGATACAATATGGGACCTGGTGATCACCAATACAAGTCAGCCCACCAGTGCCGTCAAGATCAAGGGCAGCCTGGGCTGCAGCGATCATGAACTGGTGGAGTTCAAGGTCCTGAGAGATATGGGACAGGTGAGAAGTATAGTTAGGACTCTACATTTCAGGAAAGCAAACTTCCAGCTCCTCAAACAGTTAGTCAGTAGAACTCCCTGGAATACAGCCCTCAGGGATAAGGGAGCATAAGAGAGCTTGAAAATACTAAAGGATGTTTCTCATAAAACACAAGAGTGCTCAGTCCCCAGATGTAGGAAATCAGGCAAGGAAGGGAAGAGACCAGTGTGAGTGAGTTGAGACCTGCTGGTCAAGGGAAAGAGGGAACTGCACAAGCAGTGCAAGCAAGGACAGGGAAACTGGAAAGTGTGTAGGGACTCTGCCCAGTTGTGGAGGGATAAGGTCAGGAAGGCCAAGGTTCAACTGGAACTGAACATGGCAAGGGAAATGAAGACTAACAAAAAGGGCTTCTACAGGTATGCCAATCAGAAAAAGGAAGGTTAAAGAAAGCCTCCCCCAACTGATGAATGAAGACGATGACTTCGCATCAACAGACGAGGGGAAGGCTGAGGTACTCAACAACATTTTTGCCTCACTCTTCACCAACAACCACCCTCCTCACCCCTTCTGGGTCAATGGACAACAAGAAGGGCATTGGGGGGGTATAGCCCTTCCCACTATAGGGGAAGATCAAGTTCTTGACCTCCTGAGGAACCTGAACCTATATAAGTCTATGAGACCTGATGAGATGCATCCCAGAGTCCTGAGCGAATTGGCTGCTGTGATGTGATTGAAAAGTCATGGCAATCAGAAATCCCTGGTGACTGGAAGAAGGGTAACATGCCCATTTTTAAAAAGGGTAGAAAAGATGACCCTGGGAACTACTGATCTATCAGCCTCACCTCAGTGCCTGGGAAGATCATGGAATAGGTCCTATTAGAAGCTATGCTGAAGTTCATGGAGGATGGGGAGGTGGTTAGAGGTAGTCAGCATGGCTTCACCAAGGGCAAGTCCTATCTGACCGATCTAGTGGCTTTCTACGATGGAGTAGCCACACCAGTGGACACAGGAAAACCAACAGATGTAGTCTATCTGGACTTATCTAAAGCCTTTCACGTGGTCCTCCACAACATACTTTTCTCTAAACTGGAGAGATGGATTTGATGGGTGGAATGTCCATCGGATAAGAAATAGGTTGGACAGTCACATTCAGAGAGTAGTGGTCAACGGCTCAATGTCCAGATGGAGATCTGTGACAAGTGGTGTCCCTCAGGGATCTGTATTGCGACCAGTGCAGTTTAATATCCTCATGAATGATTTAGACAGGAAGATTGAATGCACTCTCAACAAGTTTGCAAATGACATCAAACTGAGTGGTAGAGTTATCATGCCAGAAGGATAGTTGTTGTCCAAAGGGACCTGGACAAGCTGGAGAATTGGACCTGTGTGAACCTCATGAGCTTTAAGAAGGCCAAGTGCAAGGTCCTACACTTGGGACGGGGCAATCCATTGTTGAGAAGCTTGACATGAGCCACAATATGCACTCACAGCCCAGAAGGCTGACTGTGTCCTGAGCTGCACCAAAAGAAGCATAGCCAGCAGGTTGAGGGTGGTTGTTCTGCCCCTCTTCTCTGCTCTTGTGAGATCCCACTTGGAGTATCGTGTCCAGTTCTGGAATCTTCAGTATCAGAAGGATGTGGAACTGTTGGAATAGGTCCAGAGGAGGGCGACAACGATGATCAGAAGGCTGGAGCACCTCTGCTATGAGGACAAGCTGAGAGAGTTGGGCTAGTTCAGCCAGGAGAAGAGAAGGCTCTGAGGAGATCTTATAGCTACCTTCCAATACCAGAAGGAGGCCTACAAGAAAGCTTGGGAGGGACCTTTTACAAGGGCTTGTAGTGATAGGATGAGGGGCAATGGTTATAAATTGAAGGGGGAAGATTTAGACTTGACATTAGGAAGAAATTCTTCACAATGAGGATGGTGAGCCACTGGAACAGGTTGCTCAGGTAAGTTGTGGATGTAAAAACGACATGTTCTTTTTAGTCCAAAATAAATATAGAAGAATAGAATTTACATAGATGTGAAAAATAGGACCTCAATGTCACACATTTCTGCTCATTCTCTTGTGCAATTGTTCGTTGTTCAGAATTTTTAAAAAAGACATAATTTAGTACACTTAAATTTCATTGATAGCTGCCTTCTGTTTAAAGTTTGAGACAGTAAAAGCTCCCACTTTATCCTGTCTGCTTCATATTGCTTTATGTATTTTCAAGTTTTTCCTCCTTCTTCGTCACCTTTGTAGGTGACAATCACAAGTTTCCATACCTCAAAACTACAGAAAATTACTCTCCAGAACCCTCCTGTTAAAAGAGCAGAATAGATCTTGCAGTATTAAGTACACTTAAATTCTGGTCTCTTTAATTATGTTATCACCTATTGCTTGGTTACAGAGGTGTCTTGTGTTATTCAAAGCACAAAATGAATAGTTTTTAATGAACAACTATTCAATATTCTGATTTTTACTCATCATTCAAAGTCTGGTTCATGCCTTGTTTACAGCACAATATTAAAATCCCCTCTGAAGAGCAAATTATTAAATCATGTTTTTTCCTATGGAACTCATCATTATAATATTTGAACACTGCTGAAATAGTAACAGATTTACTTTCACAAGGTCTTGAAAAGTCTCTAGCCATTTTGCTTGTTTGCAGGCAGGGAACTGAAGACAGAATGATTAGAAAAAAAATTGTCCATTCACATTTGATGTCAGTCTTTCATGATGGCTTGGTAGTCCACAAATCCGCAAGTGCTCAGTGCAGAACTCTCTTGCATGAGTATGCATACTTAGGAATTCAGAGACATGTTATTCAGAACTCATGTCAGAAATCCAGGAAGCAAGTTGCACATAATACAGAAATGGGTTGTTTGAGTTTCAGTAGCTTCAAAGGAATGGTATCAAAGACAGAAAGAAATCAATTTTCTGTCATAATTCATTTTCTTCAAAGATAAGACAATCCTTTCTTTACCAGAAAGATTATCTAATTTGTGCCATTTGGTTCCATGTCTAGAGCACAAGAAGCATCAAACTGTCAAGAGATAGCATTATTTTCTAAACAGCACTGTTATAACCCCACAGGGTGAAGCCTACAAGAAAGCATTGCTCAGTAAGTGAGATCTTGACTGCATCTGCACAGCTCTAACTTATTAGATGATTCCAGTAAGTTCTGGGAAAACAAAGTGAGCAGAGATAATTGTCATGGGAGAATCTTCCCTGAAAAAGCTGGATTATATCTGCTCTGCTTTAATGGTTTTGATTTTCATAGAAAAAAACCAAAGAAGCATAGATGACCCTTGACGGGGAGCCAGGTAACAGCAGTTCATTGGATTTAGATACAGAGAAAATCAAGGAGATTGGCCTGCGGTGACAAGACAAACAAATGCTATAATAAGAAGCACTTTTTTTTCTGACATTAATTATTCTGAGTGCACTTCTGAAAAGGACAACTTCCTCTGAATGTCATCTCACATAGCAGTACTGTCTGAAATAATATGAGTAATTATGAGATTCAAAGGTTCATATAGCTACATTAAATTTTTGTCTGTATTATTCTCTGACCTATTCATTTTGCATTTTGTTAAATCCTTTTTTTTACAATTTTAACTTCATTTTCCATTTTTCACTTAGTTGTCTATTGCAATATCCAAGATTAGCCCTTGAGAATTATTTTAGAAACACCCTTCTAAACAGGATATTCTCTTTTCCCTTTTCTGAAACCTCTTGCTGGCAATTTTGCTGCCTAGAAGGCATTTCTTTCTTCTTTTCTAATAGATGCAAGGGCTCTGACCGTGAATTCCCAGATCTCTTTGCTCTCCTTTATAGCTGCGTATCATTAGAACATCTATTCCCACCTCCTGAGCATTCTTCTGTCTTGTCCAAAGATTATAATTTCTTACTGACTGGCCAGAATTTTGAATTAGGGTCAATTTGCCTGGGAATATGTAAAATAGGTTTCCTTAGACTTTTTTTCACTTTTTCATTTTTTTAGCATCTCTGAAATCACTGAAAATTATGTGCTGTTCTATAAATAAACCCTAAAATTAGAGACAGTATTGTGACTTTTACATCACCTCAGGAGCAGTTGGTGCAGAAATGGAAACCTCTGAGAGTGCACTGAGGAGAATATCTGAAGCAGGAACAGCAAATACTACCATCTACTACTATCATTAAAGTATACAATTATGGACATAAAGATTTTAATATCTTCATGCTATGCAAAGTCTCAAATACTCATCTTCCTGTACCTTGGAATAGTGAAAATGGCGAAGCACTCCTACTTCCAAGCTGTGGATCTCAGTATTACAAAATTCTTTAATTCAGAGCTATTGGAAAATATCTTAGTTTGGGCATTTTGATTACAAACACATCCCTATTGCTCATTAAATTCTCTGGATCCTGGAATTTTTACTACATACTCAAGCTGTAGGACTCCTCAGGGCTTCACAGCTTCCAGGAAAGATATCAGACTTCAGGTGTAGCTTAATTATATCCAGACTGTATGATGGAACTGGTCAAGATGTATCATCTATCCCCATCTGTTCCCACCTTCTCTTTCCTGATGCCCTAGTTTCGACTGGAAGCAAATCAAGGCATATCAGGGAAAGAAGGGTGTTCTAGCAGATCCCTACTCAAGGTAATAAGAAAGCAGGAATGAACATTTCACTTAAACAATAACATTAAGTACATTTGGGTGGAGAAATTTGGTAGATAACTTCAAATTTAGCACTCCACTTGGCATCAGAGCACTTTAGCTGAACTGAACCTATAGAATTTCAGTACTGAGCAATCTGGTACTCTGCTCTCTCTTGCCCTGGCACAGTTGATGTCCTCTGGGCTCTTATTTACATACAGGAGCATGTAAAGAAGGTTGAACTCTAAAGATTTTCATGCTATTCTTAATTCAGACTTAAATATATTATAACATTTCCTTTTTAGTTTGAGATTCTATAAGAAACAATATCAATTTCTGTATGAATACAAGGACACAAAAGAAGACTTCTCAGGACTTTATGGGGAAAATATGCCTCTTAGGAGGTGATAAAGTGGAAAATCTTGAACAAGACTAGAATATCTCAAGATGTACGTTCCTGAGAAATGGCTTTTTGATGACCTGCATTTCTTTCTATCTCCTGAAAAATTTTCCTTGTTTCCATGGAAACAAAAAGAAAGCAAAAGTACCAGGTAAATTTGATAGATGGCAAGAAGCCTGTTTGTGTGGCAGCTCTATAAATACAGTAGAAGGAAAGCTTGAAGCAAGCAACAAAGAAATTAATTAATTTTATAATGACAGGCAATATTAATTATGGCCCCATAATAATATAGACAATTTAAACTTCAAATACAGTAGAATAGTTCAGTTAGAAGGCACCTGTAACAATCATCTAGTCCAACTGCTTGAACACCTCAAGGCTGATCAAAAACTGAAGCATGTTATTAAGGAAGAGCATTGTCCAAATGCCTCTTAAATACTGAAAGGCATGAGGCATCGACCACCATGGAGAGTAATGACCCTCAGCTTCCTTTTCTCTAAACCAGACAGACTCAAAGGCCTTAGTCAACACTCACAGAACACATCTTCTAGCCCTTTTACTAGCTTTGTTTCCCTCCTCTGGACCCATTCAGGTAACTTAATATCCTACCAATATTGTGGGGCCTAGAACTGGACACAGTACTCAAGGTGAAGCCACACCAACCCTTTTTTGATCTGCTGCTTATACTGTGTTTGATGCATCCCAAGATGCGGTTTGACCTCCTGCCTGCCAGGGCACACTGCTGACTCATATTTAGCCTGCTGTAGACTAGCATCCCCAGATCCCTTTCTGCAGGACTGCTCACCAGCCTCTCCTCTCCCAGTTTTCACTTGTGCCCAGCATTACTCTATCCCAGGCACAGAATCCAACATTTGTTCTTGCAAAATTTCATGCCATTGTTGATTGCCCAGTGCTCTAATCTATCTAAATCATTCTGCAAGTCTTCTAATCCTCAAGAAAGTCAACAGAACCTCCCAGTCTAGCATTATCAATAAACTTGCTAATGGGACATTCAACTCCTACATCCAGATGATAAAAATAACTAACAGAACTGACCCTAGAACTAAGCCCTGACGAACACCGCTAGTGACTGGTCACTTGCCAAATGTATCCACATTCACTACAATCCTTTGAACTCTGTCCTTTGGCCACTTTTTAACCCAGGACATCCACCTGCTCATCCCACAGTTGAACAACTTGTTCAGAGAGGTGCTATGAGGGACACCCATATTTATATTGACATTTCTGTGAGAAGATAGTTATTTCTAATATATGGAGACTGGCAGCTTGTTTTCTCTATATGTGATTTAAATAGAAAATCATAGAATCACAGAATGTTTAAGGTTTGAAAAGACCCTTAAGACGATCAAGTCAAACTATCAAGATAATACCAACATGCCTGCTAAACCATGACCTGGAGCACCACATCTAGATGTTCTTTTAACATCTCCGGGGATGGTGACTCCACCGCTTCCCTGGGGAGCCTGTTCCAATGCTTTACCACTCTTTCAGTAAAATACTTATCTTAATATCCACTCTAAACTTCCCCCAGAGAGGGACACCCACACCCCTGTACACCCATACATTGCTTTGTTGTCAGTCAAGCAACCATCAAATTTCATAGATGTCCACTCTCTCTCACAGTTGTTACAGGAGATGAAGTAAAATTCTCAGAAAGAGTGCCACAGCAGTGCAGGCCAAAGCTACTGAGATGAAGACATGGAAAGAATAACACATAATTCAAGTGTCTGATTCAGCAGAGGCATCTCTCTGACATTTTCCTGCAGGACATGATAACCCAGTAAATCACAGAATCATAGAATCATTTGGCTAGAAAAGACCTTTGAGATCATCAAGTCTAACCATACCTGTCCACAACTAAACCTGAGCACCTCATCTACCTGTATTTTAAATACCTCCAGAGATGGTGACTCAACCACCTCCCTGGGCAGCATCTGTCTGTGCCTGATAACCCTTTCCAGGAAGAGATTTTTCCTGATGCCCAATCTGAACCTGAAATGTTATGAAAGATCAGAAAAGGCAGTGTTTAATTTGGTAGATCCCCTTGAGATAGCTGGTAATGATACGGTAAGTTTATGTCAATAACAACCATGGAGGCTAAAATAGGACTCTGACAATACTTGACTCTTACAAGACTCTCGACAGCTTTCCCTAGAGGCAGGTTTTTATTCCTATTAGTGTGAAATTATGCTTTGGTAAAACCTAGCTACTCTGCCAAGTTGCCTTCCTAGTGTACACTGCCATGCAGTGCTACTGTGTGTTAAATGGCTTTCACACTTGGAAAGGTAGAGTTTAACTTCCCTTTTAAGCTGATCTGATAATTTACAGTTTGGCACGTGGAAAATTCCATGCATATGTTATACATGGGCTAAGTTTGTGAAATAATTTAGTCTTTTTTTCTAGCACAAATTTAACATTTAGAAAGTTACAGGCAAGCTGTTGTAGTATTAAACAAGGATAAGAGCCCTTCTGATACGTCTCAAGAACTCTGACAAGTAAGTATTCACCTATCTTTATTTTATTTTATTTTATTTTATTTTATTTTATTTTATTTTATTTTATTTTATTTTATTTTATTTTATTTTATTTTATTTTATTTATAATTAGAGGGATGCATTTAAATGAAGATGCACCATAAATCTCTTTTTACATTTTTTTTGTAGATGATAGACTTTTCTAGTAGAAGAAGCAGTGTTTTCTCGCCATCTTTTCAGTCAAAGGAAATTATATTGTGTTATAGAATTGATATATTTTATATACTCGCTGCTATCCAGGAGTCATCCTCATTTTAGTCCATTCATAAATACATGTTCTTGCATGCTCTCTGGGTACTAAAAAAAGATTTTCCTCCTAGATATTGGAATTGACAGGTTTCAAGGGCAATAATTGTATAACTTGCAAGAAATTGTCAGTTCTTTGAAAATAAAATGCAATTCTCAGTCAGTGAAGCTGAGACAGAAAAGTAAAATCCCTGGAAAATTATATTTTGCAGCAGTTTATTTTCTTATTGTATTATTCAACAACACAAAAGGAAGTTATCAGCATAATGTCTTATATCTACATAATCTATGCTCCCTGACAAGTACTTTCCACACTTCTGAAATGCATTTAGCAGTAATTACATTACTTATTCTCAAAGCATATTTCATTGTCAAATATACTTAAAAAAAATGTAAACAATGCTTTCCAGCATTAGTTCTTCCAGCTCAACATTTTAATTGAATTAGCTGATGAACATGCCATTCCATATATCTGTTTGGCAAAAAATGTTTCTTTGGTTTTACAGCAGAGTTCAGAAGACTGCTAAAAAATTACCTACCCTGTCTGCCTGAATTCCTATCATAAACAAAGGAATAATAAAATCAGAAATATGTGTATTTAACAATTAAATGTGATAAATCTCAAGGTACTTATCTGACACTGAGTTTTTAATTTTTCTGGACATATTAACTCTTTTAAGTTCTCTAGTGGCTGAAGCATAGTCAGACGTAGAGTGAATCATGGGGGTGGAGGAAGGAAAACAAAAGTGAATAGATGATAAGAGGAAGCAAAGCCAAATTCCTTTCTCTCGATCCTAACCGAGTCACATAATTTTACGGTAGGCAGCAAACAAACAAACAATCAACAAGTCCTGGAAGCTGATCTGAAAGTTGTGTATCTCATTTTGAGTATTCATCTGAACTGTAAGTTGTGTTTCTCATTCTGCCAATGAAGCTGGTAGAATAACTTTACCATCAGTCTAGTTTGCTTAGCATAGTGGCAGCTTCAATAGAAAATATTCCTTTTGTGGGTTTTGGTTTTTTTTTTTTTCATCTGAGAGAAGGTTTAAAGGCATTTCCTAAAGAAATTAAGGATACAAGTTTGGACATATGTGGACAGAAGACCTTAATTCGGGTCATCAAATTTACTTGACAAGTGCATATTCTTAGCCAGCAGAAATTATACAAACAATGTATTGTTTTCTTCAGATCAACTATTCCAGAATTATACATCAAGACTATCTCAACATGATACTGTGAAGTCATTTAATCCATGTAGTCCTTGTAGGTTGTGTGAGATCAACAGATTGAGTTCAGCAACTGTAGTAGTCAAAATTAAAATACTCAAAAGTACACTAAGAAGATTTTATGCAAACTGCATTTAGACACCTAAATGGAATTTTCCTGATTAGTGTCCCTGATGTAAGACAAACAAATAGCTGTTGAAGAGCACTTCAAAATAGCTAATTATTCTTTGAAATCACAATTGCATGTGATTTAACATTCCTACAATGTCACATCTTTGTTTTTTACTTCACCAAACAAATATCTGAAAATGAATTGTTGTAAAGAGTGATTTGCCTCCATCTAGTTCAGGATGTGAGTTGCCTGATTTAACCTCTGTGCATTTCCTTGTAGGATTACTAGATTTGTGAAAAATTATGCACTGCTAAATGGAAATCACCACAGCTTAAACAAAGTGCCACAAGTAGCCAGGAATGGTGGAAGAAAGTGCATGAAAAGTCTCACTTCCATTATTGATCTAGGCACCTATAGAGAGCCAGTAGCTGTTTTCCACAACTTGTACTTATAGCTCGTAAACTGTTCTGGGCTTAAGTAAGTAAAAGTCATCCCTTTAAGATATATCACAAAGATTGTTAAATTGACCTCTGAAGAAATTTACAGTCAAGTATTTTTAAATATTTAAGTACTGGAGTTCTAGCCATCAGAAGCCTATATTTCAATATTTCTAATGAGAAGACAGTGAGAACTCCATTTCAATAAATGTCATCACCCTCTTCATCAGTGTTGAACATGTTGATTAATTACAATGGTATCTTAATATCTTAGGTGATATGCTATCTAAAAAAGGAAGAAAAGAAAGAAGAGAACTGAAAGGGTTTTTTTTATAATAAAACCACTAAATTTAGTAAAGTTTTTATTCATATGTGGTGACAGATCACTGCTGAGATCACACTTCCATTGCTGAAGATAGAAATACAGACCTGTCCATTTTCACTACATCTTTGCACCTTTCCCTGTCCAGACATACCCATTAAGTAGGTGTCAGAGTGAATTCTTGCATCATGAATGCCTAGCTCCACACCTGGCTCCACCAGAAACCTTGCCAGGCTTACCAGTCATCTGCCTCTGTTGCAAACAGATAGATAAAGATTAAATTTCATTTTTTCTGCCTTCTTTGTATTACTGTTCTTCAAGAACATAGTGACTGGACTGACACATGGCTTTTCACAAGTGAATAATCTCACACAAATATTGGCAGACAGCAAAAGAATTTAGGGTTTATTTTGGGTTTAGGTTTTTTTTTTTGGTTTTTTTTTTTTTCTGGAAGTTGACACTTCTTTGGGGAGAGTCGCTAATGATCTGTCTGTGCTTGCTATCTGTCTCAGTGACCATACATTGACAGTTTTCAAAGTAACAACCAAATATAAAGTAATAAATTTTCCCATTATGTTTTCTGAGTAATGACAGATCATTGTTGCTTTGGAGAGGCTATCTGAATGATACAGATAACAAGCGGTAAATAGTTGCAATTCTTAATTTTAGGCAAGCAGTATTTATTTACTGCAGGCTCTGCTGCAGGCTCTTGCATAATACTATGCTGAAGTCAAAAGCAGAAATATGATTGAAATCTTATTGAGGCAGCGTCAACCTATATGAATCAGATGTGACAATTATCTGGAAAGAGGCAGGTCAGAAAGGAATTGCGTAAACAACTGCTCAGGTATACAGTTCTGACAATGCTGTTGATGTAAATGTCCTTGATTTAGGTAATAAATTGTGTTATGACAGTGTTATATCTTGGTTGCCTGTACAAGAATACTCTTACTTGTAAAACAGTTGTGATGGTTTAGCCCCAGCCAGCAGTTAAGTATCATGCAGCTGCTCACTCACTACCCCTGCCCTTGTGGGACAGAAAGCTGGTAAATCAAGTAAAACTCGTCGGTATAGATAAAAATGGTTTAGTGGGACAACAAAGGTAGAAGTGATGATGACGATGGTAGTCATCAGCTGCAGCATTATACAAAACTAGTAATACACAATTCAATGTGATTTCTCACCACTTGAAAACCTGATGACTGACTGCACAGCCCAACACAAACAGTGAGCTCTGGCCCCCAGCCAACTTCCCAGTCATGTACTGAGCATGATGTTATATGGCATCAAATATCTCTTTGGCCAGCTTGGGCCAACTGCCCAGCTGCACTCCTCCCAGCTTCCATGCACCTGTACATTTGCAAAACATAAGGAGCTGAAAATACTTTGATTTATTAGCAACAACCAAACCCATCAGTATGTTATCAACATTATTGTCAATACTAAATCCAAAAGAAAGCTGCTACTGGGAAGAAAATTAATTCTATGCCAGCCAAACCCAGGACAATGGGGATTGTCTTTCTGTGCATACACACACACACACACGTTCAGTGCATAGTTAACAATTAGTAAAGTACTCAAGTTGTGCTCTAATTGACAACAAAAAAACAGACAAAGAAACTTGAGTAAAAGTAATTATGAAATAAAAGAGGTCATAATCTTTAAGAAAGGAAGAAATAATAACAGGAAAATTAAACAATAGATTTCAAGAAGGTAGACTTACATAAACTTCAGTAAACTGGCAACCTCTCAGTCGAAAATCTATTTGAAGGCAAAAAGAGAACTGGCAAGTTCTTAAAGAAATGATAGCAAGGTCACAAGTGCACACTGTCGCAGTGTAGAACAAAACCGGAAGGTAGATAAGAGATAAATTGCACTAAATCATTAACTCTTGTTTGACTTCAGAGAAAGAACATATTGAAGCAGTAAGATGCAAAGAACGGAAAGTAGATTACGTTCAAATGTGAATGTACAGCACGCAAATATAGAGAAAATATAAAGTACTTGAATATTCATGATCATGTCAGTGGGAACAATTCATGGGAATGGTATACTATCTAAAGGTGATATTGAGGAAGTTTAATGATTTTTTTTACATTAATATTTAATAAAATGCTCAGTTTTGATCCGTTGACTTATAGAATGAATTCCCACAATAGAAGGGTAAAAGCTCAGTCTTCAGTAAGGACTCTGTAGCATATCGGGTGCTTAGGTAAGATGCTTTCAAATCAGAAAAGGTTAGAAGAACTTCATCCAAGGCTATGTAAGAAATAGCTAGAATCCTTATGCGTTATCTTTGAGATTCTCATAGGTCAGGCACAAGGAGAATGGAAGAGCATTTCTTTCCTTATTTGAAAAGAGGAAAAGAAGGAAATACAGGCCAGTCAACCTTCAGTGCTGCCTCAAATGAGTAAAAACCTATTTTTAATTCCCTGGAAGCAGCAAGTAAGTGAGTAGCAGCCAAAAAGGATTTGTAAAGAACAACACATGTCAAACCAATTTAATTTCTTTCCATGATAGGGCAGCAGAACTTTATGGACAGGGAATAGCCCATAGCTGTCATATATCTTGAATTTAGTAGACCTTTTGACACAACTTCATGACATCATTATAATCAAGCCATTTGATCTATGGAAAAAAAATTTGGAAAACTGTTCTTAGAGAGTCACAGAATCACAGAATCATTGAGGTTCAAACAGAATTCTTGAGATCAACTTGTGTCTTCCTTGTTCCTCTGCTGCCACACTCACTCCATGCTCAAACAGGATTACCTAGAATAGGTAGCCCAGGACTATATCTAGTCAAATTTTTCACATCTCCACAGGTAGACACTATACAAACTCCTTGGGAAACCTTTTCCATTGTCTGAGGTCCCTCACAGTAAAAAATTTTTCTTTTATTGTGATGGAGTTTCATGTCTCTTAATTTGTACCCATTGCTTCTTGTCCTCTCAATGTGTTCTACCAAGAAGAGTCTGGTTTCATTTTCTTCGTACTGCTCCCATCAGATCTATAAACACAGCAATAAGCTCACCCTGGGCCTTTTCTTATCAAGGATGTAAAAAGAAAGTGACAGAAGCTCCAGTCTTTTCACCATCTTTGCCATTCTTTACCAGACTCACTTGCGTATTTCCCTGCCTTCCTGTGCTGGGATGTCCAGAACTTGACACAGCACTCCAGATGTGACCTTGTCAGCACAAAATAGAGAGGGAGGACCACTTGTTGGCAATGCTCTGCCAAGGGCAGCTTAGGAGACAGTTCACCTTCTTTCCCGTGAAGGTGCCCTACTGGCTCATGGTTATCTAAGTGACTACCAGGGCGCCAAGGTATGTCTCAGCAAAGCTGATGTCCAGACTGTCAAAATATTTTGATGCATGGGGGTATTCCTCCACAGATGCAAGAATTTTCATTTCCCCTTTTTTAACTCTATGGGACTCCTTTCTATCCGACTTCTGGCCTGTCAAGTACTGTCTGAATGACAGAAAGCACATCTGGTAAATCAGCCACTTCTCCCAGCTTTGTATCACCTCCAAACCTGCTGATAATGCAGTTTATCCCATTGTCCAGGTCTCATGGTATTTTGCCCTAGTGATGACTCTTGGGATATATCTCTGGTATTGTATTGTATTTCCAGCAGATATCTGGTAGGTTGATGTCCCCAAACAGAACAATGTCAAGCCATCGCAAGGCTTCTCCCAGCTTCTTATAGAATATTTCTTTTGCCTCTTCAACATGATTGGGTGGTCTGTAACAGTCTACTACCATGATATCTGCCTTGTTTGTCTTCCTCCTCATTCTTATACATAAACACTCAACACTATCATCACTGTCATTAAGTTCCAGACAATCAAAAAGCTCCCTAACATACAAGGCTAACCCACTGCCTCTTCTTCCTTTCCTAGCCCTTCTGAAAGAGTTTATAGCAATGCGTTGCAGTACTGCATTTGTGTGAGTCATGGTACCATATTTCTGTGATGGCAACTATATCACAGTTTTTCTCATGCACAATGGTTTCCAGCTACTTTGTTTGTTGCCCATGCTGCATGCATTGGTGTAGACGCACTTCAACTAGGGTAATGATCCTGCAGTGTTTTTAAGGGGGAGAAACCCTAATTCCTACATGACCATCCTCAGACATTTCTGTGTTTTCTAAAACATAATTTATCCTTGCTTCTTTACTGCTACATGGATATCCATCTCCTGCCTCCAAAGGACCTCACAAGCACACAATGTCTCAAATGTTGGCATGCTGTCTCAAAACTTACCACCAGCACATCTGGTTTTCTCTCTTCCCCATTTCATATCTAGTTTAAAGCACTTTCAACGAGCTGTGCTAACTCCTGTGCAAAGATCCTTTTCCACCTTTGAGAATGGTGTAGCCCATCTGTCATCAGCAGAACTAGTGTTGTGTAGACAGACCTGTGATCAAAAAAACGAAAATTCCACTGATGACACCAGGCTTGGAGCCATGAATTGATCTACTGGCTCTTCCTGTTTCTTCCTTTGTCATTCCCTGCAACTAGAGGGATAGATGGAAACACTATTTATGTTCCTGATCCCTTAAACAGTCATTCAAAAGCCCTGAGATCTCTCTTAATTGCCCTTAGATTTTTTGTTGCAACTTCGTCATTGGTTATTTGAAGTGTATTATAAGTAACTGCAGCATGGTTTCTTGGTGTCAATTGCACTTTCTCTGTCAGAAGATGCGATTTTATTGAAAAAAAAGGGACAATATATTCTTAGAGATTAGGAGAATTTAGGATTAAGGTGCATAGGTCAAGTTTCTAAGAGCTTTTATTGGCAAAACAGAACCATTTTCAGACATTACTTGAGCACTACGTTATCTGTATCTCATTAAAAATTAATGGCAACTAAGAGTCAAAGGACAACAGCTGAACTGAACATAGCAGTTACATCATTTTCAAAAGTTTTGCCTCTTCATGGGTCATTTTAAAATGTAATTTAGACATTATAGGGATTCTTGCTGATTAACAAAGGTAAGCACAGGACAACTTACAAACTGAAGTGTATGTTAAGAATCTTTTTCCCTGTCTGTCTGAGTACTATAGCATACTCAGTACTTAATAGGCTCAATGAAAAAAAAATAGGGTTTAATCCTGTTTAGCACCATGAAAAAAAATAAACTGCCTAATTTCTAAACAATGTTATTAATTTTCACAAATTCTATGTTTTTCTCCTTTTCTTATTCCCTAGTTTTATATGTTATCTTTTCCCAGAAAAAAATGCTTACTTTAGAGATTACACTGATGCCAAATTATGCTTTATTTGAAGGAATAATGATTCAAATTTAAGGTTAGAATTGAAAAAAATCAGTGTCAATATTTACATTATTCCCATTGTACTAGTGGAAAAGACAAGGAAAAAAATATGTACACTTATTCTTTTGCTTTATTTTCTCAAATGCTGAATCTTTTCAAAAGTAAATCATTAAATGATACAAAGTAACATACATATTTCATGAAAATGTACCGCCTTTAGGAGATATATGCATATTTTGAGGATTTCCCAATCAACTGAATCATTTAGTTCACTCAGAGCAGAGATAAAACAAATGACAAAGAAAAGGTATATTAAGATCTTTGTTTTTGAGGCACTTTGTAAATGAGTCCCCTTTGTGTACTGTTTTGACAATTGGCCAGCTGTTCGCATGTCAAGCTCTCATCCTGGGGGTGGACTTCAATGACCATGACATATGCTGTAAAAGTAGCAGAGCAAGCCGTAGGCAATGCAAGAGGGTCCTAAATGAAGACAATTTCTTAACAGAGGTAATAGGCAAACCTACCTGAGGGGATGCAATACTGGACCTGAATATCATCAATGAAAGTAAGCTCCTCAGTGATATCCAGATCAGAGGCAGCCTGGGCTGCAGTGATAATGCACTGGTGGAGTTCAAGGTCCTTAGGGATATGGGACAGGTGAGGAGTATAGTCAGGACCCTAAATTCCAGGAAAGCAAACTACTAGCTCCTCAAACAGTTAGTCAGTAGAACTCCCTGGAATACAGCCCTCAGGGACAAGAGAGCAGAACAGAGCTGGCAAATATTTAAGGATGCTTTCCATAAAACACAAGAGTGCTCAGTCCCCAGATGTAGGAATTCAGGCAAGGAAGGGAAGAGAGCAGTATGGCTGAGTCAAGCAAACTGAAGAGCAAGAGGGACCTGCACAACAGGGCCAGGTAGCCTAGGAAGGGTACAGAGCCGCTGCCCAGTAATGTAGGTATGGGGTCAGGGAGGCCAAGGGGCAACTGGAGCTGAACTTGGCAAGGGAAGTGAAGACTAACAAAAAGGTATGCCAATCAGAAAGGGAAGGTTAAAAAATGTCCTCTGACTGGTGAATGAAAATGATGCTCTCGCATCAACAGACGAGGGGAAGGCTGAGGTACTCAACAACATTTTTGCCTCACTCTTCACCAACAACCATTCTCCTTATCTGTCATGTGTCGATTGACAACAGGAAGGTGACCAGTGCAATATAACCCCTCCCACTGTAGGGGAAGATCACTTTTGTGACCTCCTGAGGAACCTGAACATATATGTCTATGGGACCTGATGAGATGCATCATAGAGTCCTGAGGGAACTGGCTGATGTGGTGGCCAAGCCACTCTCCATGACATCTGAAAAGTCATGGCAGTCAGAAAAAGTCCCTGGTGACTGGAAGAAGGTAACATTTTGCCCATTTTTAAAAAGGCTAGAAAAAATGACCCTGGGAACCACTGATCAGTCAGCCTCACCTCAGTGCCTGGGAAGATCATGGAACAGGTCTTCCTAGGATCTATGCTAAAGCACATGCAGGATGGGGAGGTGATTAGAGGCAGCCAGCATGACTTCCCCTAGGGCAAGTCCTGACTGACAGTGGCTTTCTATGATAGGGTAACCACATCACTGGACATGGGAAAACCAACAGATGTAGTCTATCTGGACTTATCTAAAGCCTTTCACATGGTCCCCCACACCATCTTTCTCTCTAAATTGGAGAAAGATGGATTTGATGGGTGGAATGTTCATTGGATAAGAAATAGGTTGGACAGTCACATTCAGAGAGTAGTGGTCAACGGCTCAATGTCCAGATGGAGATCTGTGACAAGTGGTGTCCCTCAGGGATCTGTACTAGGAACAGTGCTGTTTAATATCTTCATCAATGATTTAGATGGGAAGATTGAATGCACTCTCAGCAAGTTTGCAAATGACATCATGCTGAGTGGTACAGTCATCATGCCAGAAGAGTGGGTTGTCAATGTAATTGAGAGCAGCCCTGTGGAGAAGGACTTGGGGTTCACATTGTTGAGAAGCTTGACATGAGCCAGCAATATGCACTCACAGCCCAGAAGGCTGACTGTCTCCTGAGCTGCATCAAAAGAAGCATAGCCAGCAAGTTGAGGGTGGTGGTTCTGCCTCTCTTCTCTGCTCTTGTGAGATTCCACTTGGAGTATCATGTCCAGTTCTGGAATCTTCAATATCAGAAGGACATGGAACTGTTGGAATGGGTCCAGAGGAGGGTGACAAAGATGATCAGAGGACTGGAGCACCTTTGCTATGAGGACAAGCTGAGAGAGTTGGGCTAGTTCAGCCAGGAGAATAGAAGGTTCTGAGGAGACCTTATAGAGGCCTTCCAGTACCAGAAGGAAGCCTACAAGAAAGTTGAGGAGGGAGTTTTTACAAAGGCATGTATTGACAGGCCAAAGGGCAATGGCTTTAAACTGGAGAGGAGAAGATTTAGACTAGACTTTAGGAAGAAATTCTTCACAATGAGGGTGGTGAGCTACTGGAACAAATTGCCCAGGGAAGTTATGGATGCCCCTTCCCTGGTAGCATTCAAGGCCAATTTGGGTAGCCTGTTCTAGTGGGAGGTGTCCCTACCCATGGCAGGGGCGTTGGAACTAGATGATCTTTAAAGTCCTTTCCAACTCAAACCATTCTATGACTCTGTGATAAGGCATGCACCCACCATCCATTCAAATTCATTTCTACCTTTGCAGATAAGAACAGCATGGCTGTTTCCATATGGCACTGAAACAGTGTTTTTTAATGCAAAGAGATCTACTGTTGTAGAGACTATTCAACACTAATTAACAGTTTACACTGAGAACAAAACTACACAGTTCAGTGGCTATCCATAGAAATACAAGAATTAGCTTTAAAATATTCTTAACTTCAGGAACCAGTACAGTGTAGTAATTTAGGACTCAGGTAGGGCAGTTCTCCGCTAAGAAACAAAGATAACTTCTGTACACATGCATCTAAAGTGCTGATAAGATTTCAGAGCCATATCTTTCTCACTTATGTATCTCTGCTTTGAAAATCTGTGACTTCTGACAGGCATTGGCTAAATGTTCAGAACAACTTTGTCTTCGATAACATATTTCTTTTCTGATGATGCAAAACGTTACAACTGAACTCAACATTACTATGTTTATTGGCACCATGGAGGGCCTTTCACAGTCTCCTAGTCATTTTCAGAAAGTTGTTTTTTAAAAGAGGAAGGCAATTAAATAATGACACGAATGGATTCTAACAGAAAGTGGGCAGATCTGTGAACATGCACAGAGTCAGACTGTAAACCGTGTAACAGTTGTAACTAGATGCATAACTGCAATTGAACTTTACTGACCTATCTGATATTGTTGCAAGTTCACCAAACAAATAGTTATTGAATAATTGAATGTCTGTAGTGGTCAGACAGATTGATTAAGTTTATAGAGATTTTGGCTCTTGTTTTGCTATGAGTCTAACTCAGTATGATTTTACAGGATTTAGTTCTTATTTTATTAAATATGAGAGAGTCTTCAGATCTCACGTAGCCTATATATTAAGCTGTGAATGTAACAAGCTGTAAAGAAAACATTCATATGTAGAAAATCATTTATGCTGGTTATTTCAGATTTTGATGATCGAAGTGTGCTTCTAGTTTTGTACTAGTAATTTTTTAGAGTAACATTTCTCCCTTCCGTTTCTATTATCAGTCCTTACCTTCATATTCTCCCCTTCTGTTTTACTTCACTTAGTGTTTGCCCTTAGTGCATGGTCCCACACAAAATTAAGATTTGTTATACAAAAAGATGAATTAACAATTTGCACCTCAAATACTGTGTTTGTTTCTGGGCCCCTTGCTACAAGAAGGATGTTGAGGCTCTGGAGCGAGTCCAGAGAAGAGCAACAAAGCTGGTGAAGGGGCTGGAGAACAAGTCTTATGAGGAGTGGCTGAGAGAGCTGGGGTTGTTTAGCCTTGAGGCTGAGGGTAAACCTTATTGCTCTCTACAAAGGAGATTTCAGAGAGGAGAGGGTTGGCCTCTTCTCCCAGGTAACTGGGGACAGGACAAGGGGGAATGACCTCAAGTTCCACCAGTGGAGGTTCAGGCTGGACATCAAAAAAAAATTTTTTATGGAAAGAGTCATTGGGCACTGGAACAGGCTGCTCAGGGAGGTGGTTGAGTCACCTTCCCTGGAGGTGTTTAAAAGACAGGTAGATGAGGTGCTCAGGGACATGGTTTAGTGGCAGATCGGAATGGTTGGACTCGATGAACCTGGAGGTCTTTTGCAACCTAGTGATTCTGTGATTCTGTGCGATTCTGTAACAAGAAAAATACAATTAGTGCTGTGAATTTATTACTAGGCTAACTCAAGCAGTGTGCCTGCTATTTCATACAGAACAAAAACTAATTTTCCTTCTAAATAAAAGAGTAAAGAAGATCAATCTGCTGGAAACATCTACAAAATGTTAGCTTTTCCCTAAAATAAGCAATAATGGCTGCTGCTGTGTTTTCCATTCACAATGGGCAAGCATGTATTTAGAGACCAGATTACTGCTATTTTAGATCACATAAAACAATAAAGAAAGAATGAATAAATTTGTGAAGAAAATACCTCCAAGTATACATGGGCGGAATGTCTTTGCTCCATTGTGTGAGTATTAAGAGTGAAAATAATACTGATTTTTTTTTAACTCAGGAATTGATAGGCCTTTTTTTTTTGCTGCAGTGACGGCATTGCTCTGTTTTTTATCTGCTTGTCTTAGAAAGGAAAAGAAGGAAACAAAAGGGGAATGGATAATTATCTTTAAAAAAAATCCCTTAAAATGCTCCTTCAGTGATTTATCTACAAGGATGCTTTAATTTGATCCCCATTTTTTAAAATATACATATAAAAATATTTGGTTTTATACTATGTCTCCAGGAAAAGAATAAATCTTATGTTTTTAAAAGATTGTATGATTAATACCTGATTAAATAGATCTTGATACTTCTGATGTAATAGTACTTTATGTTATGGTACTTTAGGATTATTGTTATAAAGTCTGTTCGTAGCTTTATATTACTGGAAGTGTGACAGTGGAAGCTAAACTGAAAATACTCTTGTATTTATTTGAAAAGACAAAAGAACTACACAGAGAAAAAAACTCCTGCAGTATTGTCAATAAAGACACGGTATCTAGTTTCACAATTTAGTGCTCTTTTGTAATTAATATAAAAGATAATTACCTCAGTTCAAACACTGAAACTAAAGAAAAAAATAAACCAGTAGACACAAGAAAAGAAAATCTTACTTTTACTCATTTGTTTAGCTTGTCCAGTGAACATCAAGAAGATCTTTAAAATCGAGCACTCTAGGGTCATAAGCACATGTAACTCAACAGGACAAGCATTGGTTTTCTTTTGGTGGTTAATGGCCTGGGTGACAGCAGGCTGTGAAGTGAAACATGTTTAAATATGACTATTTCCATGTATAAAAAGCTGTTTATAAACTTTTTCAAAGACTTAAAAAACATTTTTTTTTTAATGAGTATTTCTTTGGTTTTGCAGTTGTGTAATAGAATAATAGCATGCATATAAAGGTGAATTATTTATTAATACGGAAATTCATTAGCACAAAACTGTAAGCTTGAATTGTAAGTGCTGAAGGATGATTCTGGAGTCCATAACTTTTTGTCTCTAAGCTTTAAATCCAGGCAACATCAAAGTGATTGGAAACTGCTTGATGTATGAGGTCCGACACAAAAAACCCCAAGAGTAACCCAGTAGCTCAGGAATCTAAGACAAAGAGATGGTTATGGAACATGTTCTAACCTGTCACAGTGAGACAAGGCTCAGCTCTATTGCTTCACTCAGTATGATTGGATGTATGTTCAAATATAGATTTTTTTTACCCTCAGTCAGAAAATGTCAGTGTGTGCCAGCCCACAAGGCTTTGTCTGTGAAGCAGTTATTAGCTAATAGCATCACTGTGCTTGAGCACCCATTCTATTTGTCAGACTTGTCTCACTCTTCCCAAAGATCAAGTCGGTGCTCAAAGGAACACATTTTTTTGTTGGTAGAAGATGTGAAAGAAAAGAAATGATGGATGTTCAAATGCTTTGAACATTGGCAGCATTGTATTCAGCTGTGTTTCAACTCAGAAGGGAACTATTTTGAAAGTAATTGTAATCGGTTTTTTTTTAATCTGTTAAATAAAATCATAGTCTTGGGACTTTTTTGTGTCAGACCTTGCACATTGTGAGTTGTTGATGATTATCTCAGGCCATGAGTAGTTATTTAGGTATTCACTAATAAATCATCCATCTCATGCAACTGATCACCTCAGCTAAGGAGGAGTTAAAAAAAAAAAAGATCAAATTCATTAATGCGTTAGCACTGAAGAAGAAACAATGGGACATAAGGTTCATTTCAGTTTTTGTATTAGTCACATACAGCAAGACCGGTAAGTGTTTATTTGCTACTACAGGGGTTTTGTCTTAACAGCCCACTGCTAATTAGAGGAGTTCTGTTAAAAATCTTCGTCTAGGTAGCCTTACTAAAAAATAAAACCTGGCAGGTGGTCTAGTTTTGCTCTGCATGTTCAAAAGATAAAGATTATGATAAAGCTTATGTTGCTATAAAGCACTGTATAGGTGGTGAACAAGATAGTTAGGTATTAATCAGTCTAATTCATCAGTCTATTAATTCTAATAGCAATATAAATTAGCAGGTTATAAAGGAAAACAATTCTCTTCCATTAATAAGTTCAGTTTTCCATGACAAAGAAATAAAAATTTACATAGAAAGAAGACTATTAACTGATAGCAAGTAGTTAAATGTGATTTTATTTCTTTTATTATATTTAAATAACAATGACATGACGTGTACACAAAGAATCTGGGCATCTTATGTAACTGAATGCACAGTTCAATGATGCTCATAGTGCAATTTCCTGGTACAAAAATAGCTTCTACAGAAGCAATGTGTTTAAATGCACATCTGAATTAGGGTTGTTTGGCAGATAGTATACCACAGACACCTTCTCAAAAGTGAGAAGGAAACATGAATAGAGAAGAGTAAAGCAATAAAGCGGGAAAGTTGTAGAGACCATTGGGACTGTGACAGCCACAGAAGTAAATGAAAGCAGAGATATAAACCAAGATATGTGAAAATTGTGAAGATAAGGATGCCCTAGAAACCACAATATCTTACACTGAGAGAATAGCCAACCGTGATGAGATTTCAAGATGAATAATGGCCCTAAAGAAAGGAAGACAGATTATGTGGAATTTTGAGAACAGAAGCTGACATATTTGGAAGTCAAAGGGAAAACAATGTTAATTAAACTATGATGTAATTGTGATGTGTATTTTAGAAGATGTATTATCAGAGCGACCTAAGTAGTAAATGCATAGTAAAGATAAAGATGTGGAAACTGGAAGTGGCAGTGAAGATTGCAAATAGGTATCTTCCCATATGGATTTACCTTGGAAGGAGTTCCATGCTTTTAGTACTCAAACTTGCTGTATTCCTCATGTAGCATATAAGAAGCTTCTAGATTACATATGCAGATTTATTTTAAGACATTTCAGAAAAACACCAGATCAGCTCTATATTATGCTATCAAGCCAGATTTTAAAATGTGGACCTGGATCCCAAGAAGCACTACAGCATAATTACAAATGAGAATCCACCAAAAAGCCTACTGAGTGGGAAGTTAACATTTTAAGAAGAATTTTTTTTTAGGTGTAAAACTTCAGTGAGCAGAAAAATCTTAAGAGGAAAAGCTAAATATTTTTTTGGAATTAATGATGGAATAATCTAGGAGAATCAGAGTTTATAATTTTTCTGAGTGATCTAATATTTATGCTACTTTTAAAATCCTAAATGTTTCTCAAAGAACTTCTTTGATAAATAATTACAAAGAACACATATGCATGGCTATATACCTACAGACCAAATTTTGGTCAATGAGAAAGACTATCTTGGTGCAGTACTCTCCAGGATCTGTTTCCAGGATACCACTGAGAACTGCCCAAGGGCTTGGGAGTTTTTGGAAGAAGGAGACAGGATAGAAGCTGATCAAATGTAGGGTCGGGGTGAGCCCCAGGCCTTCCTTTCATAGTTCATTTTTTGATTGCAGTATTAACTCAAAATGTGGAAAACTTTCTAGAAATAAATTTTCCATAAGTCATTCCATACTCGAGGAGGGGAGTGACTCAGCCCTAACAGGGATATTAACCCATTCTACAACTAACATCCAGGTTTAAGCCTTAAATTGCATTCAACTGAGATTTGTAAGAAGCAATTTGATGAAACATATTCAGTAATTCATTGTGTAGAAGAATTTTCCATAAAAATTAATAAGTGAACTCTGGCCTGTTTCCCTTGGCTATTTTACTTAGAGGGCTCATTTACTTCAAAATATGCAGAACAACCCATGAAAACTACATGTTACTGAACACTTGCTTTTTAATGTTCTGATTTCCTATTTTGCTCTGCATAGAATTCAAATTACTTCTGACCTCAAGTGCATTCTCAGAATTTATCAGTGTTGGAAAACTTAACTGTGGACTTTGGAACGGGTTTTGGATCCTCAGTATAGAACTATGCTACATTGTATGATTCAAGATTAGCCCTATTGCAGCTCTTATGACATTTGATCTGACTGTATTATGAGACTCCTCCATACAGTAATCCTCAGGGATTCTTTGATCATGCCACATCATCTTTGCACAATTTTGGCCAGTTTTGGTCATCATAGTTACTATAATTATGTTTTTGTTTTAATGTGATTGATGTACATTCACCAAATCATGTTGCAAGTAAGTGTCACAATTTTTGTTTTCAAATGCATAGATCAGCAGTTCAGCAAATACAACATTAAAAGGAGTCCAGCCAATAGATTGTCCTATTTATGTTTATTTGCAACAGCAAACTTATAAGTACCCTTGACTGAGGATGTATGTGTTTTGGATTTGAAGATATTGACGACTTTTCAGGCAGCTAAATTTACATAGGATCATAAAAATTTACATAAGATCATCAAATTTACATAAGATTATCATCATGTGCAGATCACCTCCACTTGAGAAGTCAAAGATCACGAGTCAGAAAGTTTTTATGCAAGTTTTGATTCTGCTCATGACAGTTTTTCCTAGATTTTCTATTCAACAAAATTTGTATCACTTAGAGCATACCAAGAAGAGAAGGCTGACTGATTTTCTGTTCAGGTCTCTGCAGATTCATCAGTCACACAGGTCAGAATAACTTTGGCTTGTACCTTTCCAAGCAGTTGTCGGTAAACGAATGGCTTGATGAATATCGTATGATGACTGATTTAATTTCCTTGCTCACAGATAGAAACAGAAAACATCTTTGAAATCTTTTTCCTAGACTCTTCAAGTAGAGAATATCGAAATTTCTCACCAGCTTGTGCAAATCAGATGCTTTGACATGTGCTATTTATTTGTTAGCTTCTACAACTGCAGAGATACTCAGTGATCTTTATAACTGATCAGCTGTTGCACACAGTTTGTAATTACCTTGCACTCATTGTATACCAAATGAGCATTATGTTTATTATGTTGATGACCCATTTCTCTAGAATCATTGTGTGACAGTTAATAGAATTCACTTGCTGACATTGTAGTAGGAATTTCATTTTCTGACTACAGACCTTACGTAGCTTTCAATTAATCAGAAACAAATTTAAAGCTCTTTTTTGTCAGCAACAGCTGAAAGCTGGACCTCTTCCTGTGGCTTTTTTACTAGTTTTCTTTCATAAAGTTTTATTTAGAATAAAGATGTTTTCCTTGCCCTGCAGACAAGTTAGATTCTGGTTGTTTGGATTGTTCAGCCTTTCCCAATTCTGGGCAGAAAATCTGAAGACTGGTTGGTAACTATGGATTATCTGTACAGAGATGTGACAGATCTGGCAGAAATGTTATGAAAAACAATAAAAACATTCTGTTTAACTTGATTTTTTTTTATTTGGTTTCAATTTTCCCCACTTGCTTTGTCAAAACTACTGTAAAAACTAAAAACAAACCAAAACAAACCCAAACTACATTTGACCCACTTTTACTGTGCTGTCTAAAATCCTAGTTAGTAATTTAATTTTTAACTCTAATATTTGGAAGATATATTAAAGTATTTGCCACCCAAAACCAATAGTATCTTTCTTAATTCATGGCAGTAAGCAGTGGAAGTTATTAAAACCTTTTTGGACCTCTCTTTTGTCATTTTTTATAGGATAACCATGCAGCCTATTAAGAGTGTTAAACAGTTTAGAAGCTGAAAAATTCTTTAGAAAAGTTAAGTAAATGTAAAAGCAATTATATTAGAATGAGCAAGAAATATAGGAACATATTGTTTAATGAAGTAACACATTTGGTCTGTTTGGGTTTTTTTAAAATTAATTTCTGGTTTCTAACTGATAGAAAAAGAGATGCAAACTGTAGGTCAAACAGAAAGCATTTTAGCTATTGGCCCTGTTTCTACAAATAGTTACACACACTTTGACTTTTGAACACTTGGAGTATACCCATTGTCAATTTCAGTTGTGCCTATGTCTTGGTAAATTCAAAACTATTTTTTATAGATATTTCCACTATTGATGGGGCCAAAGTGGGGAGGAGCAGGGGTAGGACATCACTAGAGTTTCCCAATTTATATATATATATGTATGTATGTATGTATGTGTGTATATATATATAATTACACACATCGTCTTAAATTTGTAACAATATATTAAAATTTTCTGTTTATTTTCACATCCATCCTTCAAGAATTGCAATGATGTTTAGGGGAAAGACAGTGAGTCATACATTCAAGTTTCCTCTTTACAATATTCCAACCTCAAAGGTTAGTTAGCTCAAACCTAACACTAAGAATTTGCAGTAGTGTGTGTGGAAGTAATATGAAGTGATATACTCTGAAGAGTATCTCATTTGCAGGAAGATTCTATTTATTACCAAACTTGCTCTCACTTACATGAAATAAACTCTCATTGTACATCTTGTTTTTAAAGGGAAAATCTAGTCCTGAGGCAAATTCTTGAGCAAGAAGAGGTGTATTACGTACTTCATCCAAAGTGTAGCTCTAGGAAATCATGACTGGTAGGCAATCTTCAAAGCACAGTTCCTTCCTTGCATCTTTCTTCTCATCAAGAGAGGGAACTCCTGGGAATCTGTACCATCATGCTACCTATCCAAATATCAGCAATGCAATGGGCAAATATAAGCGAACTAAGCAGTGAATGACTGTTTATTCTTATGTGTCTGATACCATGCTCTGGTCATCCTGTGCAGAGTTCACAGGGTCCTTCCATCTGTTCTCATCCTGATGAGTAACTGAACTCTCACTCTAGGGGAGCAGCTTCTAGAGAACTTAGTTTTACAAATGTAGACAAAGAATGAATAATGCTTAGATTTAAAGCAGTGTCATCTATTTGCTTGTATTTTATACTTCCAAATCTATGCAAATTAACTCTATTCCAGGGCTGTTTCTAATCCAGAGGAAAAATGCAAAGGTTCAGTGTACATAAGAACCAATGAGAAAACAACTGTCATTTGCAAAAAGACTGTATTACTTGCAGAGACTCTTTTAATTTAATTCCATCTGAGAATTTAATTTAATTTAATTTCATTTCATTTCATTTCATTTCATTTCATTTCATTTCATTTCATTATATATATTTCAAACTGTAGAAATAACACTACTTTGAAGCTGTCATATATTCTTTCCTCATTTCAAATCCTCTACAATTAACCACCTTTTAAGGGCAACAGGATTCAATCCTGTGCAGTGTTGAGCTTTGTAAACTTCCATTTAATTTGCTGATAATTTAAAATACTCCAGACCCTATAAAATTGAGTTTGTAACATTTCTATAGCTTTGCCTTAATTTTGTTCTTTCTAATTGGGGTGATCTCACCACTAGCAAATTAAATGGTTATTCTTCTTAATTGTTTGGAAATCCAGA
The DNA here is from genome assembly GCF_032191515.1 of Phaenicophaeus curvirostris. NCBI lineage: Eukaryota > Metazoa > Chordata > Aves > Cuculiformes > Cuculidae > Phaenicophaeus > Phaenicophaeus curvirostris. The sequence goes on from NC_091394.1 coordinate 56,734,207, forward strand.
AAATCACATGTTAAATTGAAGCTTTCAGGCCAGTCTCCACTTGAAAGTCAGTTTGCACATTTTCAAAATAATTCATGCTTCATCATTCACTTCCCTAAACAGCAATTATTGGAATACTATTTCTTCTATATTCTGCATTATTGATATTGTATTTGTGTTTTAACAGGTAAGCAATATTATGCAATTATTATTATTTTTCTCTCCAGGAAGGGAGTATATGATTAGCATTTTTTGGTATTTGGAACCCATATAACAACATAATATCCTTAAGATACAGGATTTGCTGTCGGGACTACCTTTTTGAAGCTTTTTAAAAGATTTTCCGTTTAAATTCCTAGGTTTTGTTGCTTTTTATGGTGTGATTTTAAAACAAGAAAACGAATTGAAAAGCAAACATTTTAGAGGAGTATTGCAGTTAGTAAAGCCAAGCTGGTAAGAAGTATCTTTCCAACAAACAATCTGACACAGTTGTAGAGATTGACATCTTTCAGCCACACTAGCTTTCAACAGGTCTGGCACAGACAGTTCAAATAAGAAGCTAGGTGTAAGTTGAGTATTCATCCTCTGCACAACAAAGAGAGAGACAAGGGTTGACATCTCCTTGACAACCAGGAGTGAGATGTCAGAGGTGGAGAGATATTTCTGTGAAAACTTTTCTTTCACTAGTAACTGTGTGGTTTAACTTCTACAGACTGTCCGTTAAAAATTTATTGTGATATATAGCAAATTTTCTGGTACAATCTCTGTTTTGTTAATTAAACTTTTTTGAAAGAAAAGAATACAATTGTGTAGGATCCATGAAAATGAGTAAGTGTATCCTGCCATGCACAAATCCCTCCAGCCACTGCCATTGATGAACTCACACAATCAGTTTATAAAGGACAGTAGCACACAAGGAGCAATCAAAGAATGTTTTTAATGTGACAGCTGTGCTACCAACACAGCCTTCAAAATTTGAATCTTTAAGGGAAATCTGCAGAGCAGCTTCAATAGATGAGACAGAGAGTAAAATTCTATGAAATGTTAAAAACTTTGGACATAATGTAAATGATGCTGAGACTGGAGATATTGAAAGACCACAACAGTTGCCCCATTCCTCATCCACTGCTAGCTAAATGTTCATTCTTTCACAAATGCAAAGTGTTTGTTTATACTCGTGCTGATCCTATTGGTTTTTCCTTGTTTGTATCCCACTATAACTAACATGCACTAACAAACTTATTTTCTACCTCAAAGTGTATAATGGATTAACATAATTCACAAGTTATTGTTCTCAGCCTGGTCTTGAATTGGCTTGATTATTTCTCTGCCTGTCAGAATCAGTGTGTGGATAATCATGATATTTTGTCCTTGGAAAATCTGGAAGATTGAGTAATTTCTAAATATTTCTGGAATTTCCAGCAGACTGCTTGAGTGACAGAGCAGTAAAGGGCAAGTTTTTAGAGGAATCTACATAGATAGAAAACACTTGTATATATTAGATTCATAAACTGAAATCAATGAGCTATAAATAAACCAGTGTTACTTCAAGAGCTTGATGAAAAAAGTTGGCCCAATCATCTTCAGGAAAAAAGAATGTGAATGCTAGGAATTAGTTCATATGCAAATAAAAAGGAAAATTCCATTACACTGTTGTATAGCCTTAGATTATACCCACTCATGAGTATTTGTGCGCTGTCACTCTACTGCAGAACGTGAAAGGGTTTGTAAACGTTTGTAAGGGGAAATGAGATGACACCTCTACTGGGAGACATTGTATAGGCTATGACACTTCATCTCAGAAGAGAAAGGACCAGGAGGAGACATTATGGAGGTTTCAAGAGGTGGGATGAACGCAAATAGAGAATGATCATTATTTTCTAACCATACAAGAACACATGAGACAAAATGATCTGGCAACATGTTAGAAACAAAAAAAAGTTTTTCAAGCAGTAAGCAGTCAGTAGCTGAAGTCCTTACCAAGATGTTAACAATCCAGAAGCATAAATAATTTCATAAAAATTTAGATAAATATACGGAAAAAATACCCCTAGAAATAGCTATTAAGCACAGATCCTCTGGCTGATTCAGTCGCTAAGCTGCAAATTGCCAAAAACTTTCATTACTCTGCTGTTAAAAGGAGGTTTTCCCTAATCAATGCTGACCCCATTTAGAGTCTGGATTCTGGGAAAGATGGATCTTTCATCTGACCTAAGGCACCTGTACATTTGTACTTACACTGTCCTGAAAAACTCCAGCTCATTTTGAAATCATGATTCCAGTAAGTACTTTGATGTACTGCCAAGTTCTAAACATTTTGCTAATGTACTACGTTTCACGGTAATATTTCACTTTTTGTATTGCATAGTATATTCCCTTTTCCATCTTGATTTTTGATTGAGCCACAGCTTGTTCTAAAGCAGAGGTTATAGCTCCACTAACACATAGGTCAGTTTTATTTAAATGACCGCATTGAATCATGACAGGCAAGTAGCGTGTGGTAACTGTGTCCTTCTACTCAGGAGGATATACACTTCAGTTGAAACTTATCGGTAAGTGTCATCATATCAAATAAGTAAGCATGACATCTAGCAGCCACCCTCATTAAATGAAAAAAAAAAAAAAAAAGTTATCGAAAATAAGTGGACAGCTTCTCCACTGCAGGATTTAATAAAGTGAGCAGCACTATTGAATGAGGGGGGCAGGGAGAAGCTGTCAGTCATTGTCTTTTCATACATATGTAAAAAGAACATCTCATATTCTGCAGAAGGGGACTATTTGAGTTATAAATTAAATGTTCTCACATAGGAGACAGTATTTTACCAACTTCTAGCAAAAGATTACTGAAATGAGTGTCTTGAAGTTCAGCCTAAGCTGAGAGACAGCATGCAGCTTTCTTCCATTCCCCTTCTTTTTCATTTCTTCAAAATCTCTACCTTTACTTTAAGATATCTGTTATGTACTGGTAGTGAATATAGTAAGCTGTTACTATGTTTAATATACTTACTTCCAGCTGAATTGAAGCAGAATGTGCAAGTGACCAGATATTGTCCACTTCTGTGTGAGACAGTACGCTCTGGTAGATGTCCATCTCTCTCTCTGACTTGACAGGGGCTTTCTGTTCACTGAATTTTGGGATAATTGATTGTGCTCAAATCAATCACCACAATTTGACTGAAGATAAATAATTGAAGAGACAAAGGGAGCCAGGTGCTGAGAACTGGAATGCAAATCCCAGAGTGTATCACTTCTGAAACGGTACATGGGCTGTTTGGAGACACAGGTACTTTTCACAGTTTGACCAGTGTATATTTTACTGGTGTATAAATATGAAGAAGTGTATTACACTAACCAGGTACTTTTCTCTGAAATATAAACCCTTCCTTCATAAGGAAGAACTGTCAATGGTGCTGCCATCTGGAGGGTCATGTTTAATGCAGCTGCCTTGGTTCAAACTTCATTTTCTTCAAAGGGCTTTTGTTTAAAATTGAGCATCCCTCACTGGGCACCTATTAGCAAACTGATTCAAGCATGGAATTCCAGCACTAGTTGCTAACAAATAGATGGTTTTGCAAGTAATAGTTGACTGATTTCTTGACAGTTCATTTTGGCATCTATACAGAGGGCATGCTATGATGTTTCTGTGATATCGAGATAATTGTGTTGGTAACATTATTGCACTAATCAATGCTATGTTACCTGGGATAATGAGGAAAGTAAGGATAACAAGGATTAAGAAAACCATGGATTAAAAAAAAAATTATAAATTAACTTATAAAACCATAAAATGAGAGAAGGACATAAACTACAAAAAGCATACTGTAATCAAGTACAGTCTGAATCTATAAGGTCTCAGAGTACAGTAGAGTTTATACTGTAAGGATATAAGGACTTGATCTGAAGTTAGGCTTTATAAAGTGGTTTTGAAATTATTTTGCAGTCCATGTATATGAATATGAACAGTATAATTAAAAAAGGGCATCTTTCACTCAGGTTGTACATATTTATTACTTCAGTGATATTCTTACAAAATGGTCTAAACAGTTTCGGTAACTAAAAAAATGTATGGATTAAAAATATTTATCTCTGTTCTTGCAATTGAAATGGAAAATCAGCAGTTCTTATACTCTGCTAGTCTGATTTTCATACGATCTCTTCTCATTATTCTGATAAGCACTTATAAAAGACTTGATTTAAATCTGAGGAGAAATAATCTGCTACAAACTGTTGGAGGAAAAAAGCATTCTATAAATCAGGTTATGCCTTATTTATCCTGAACAGGTAAATATGCAAAAGAAATTAGTGGTTTGATGTGAAGCTTTATTTTGGAAACAGGTGCAGATTAATTTTACCCTTATGTTTTACAAGTGCTTCCTGCCCAAGCAGTAATGTTTTGAATGTTGCTATAAAATTGACACCTATCGCTCATTTTGCTGAAATAGTTCAGAAACAACACTCTTCAAGTTTATCGGGATAGTTGTACCACGAAGTGAAACAATCTGTCACTACTGCTGCATCATTTGACAGGCATACCCTCTGCTGGGTAAAAAAACCGGGATGGATGGCCAGGCCCAGGGAGTTGTGGTAGATGAACCAGTTGGAGATCAGTCACAAATGGTGTTCCCCAAGGCTCAGTGCTGGGTCCAGTTCTGCTCAATATGTTTATCAATGACCTGCATGAAGGTATTGAATGTAACCTTCGTAAGTTCGTGGATGACATTGAGCTGGGAGTAATTTTTGGTCTGCTGAAGGGTAAAGAGGTTCCACAAAGGGATCTGAACAGACTGGATCGATAAGCTGACACCAATGGTTTGAGTTTTAACAAAGCCAAGTGCTGAGTCCAGCACTAGGGACATAATTACCCTGTGCAGTGCTACAGGCTTGGGGAAGAGGGTTTAGAAAGCTGCCTGGTGGAGAAGGACCTGGGGGTACTGGGTGACAGCTGACTTAGTACGAGTCAGCACTGTGCCCAGATAGCCAATAAGGCCAATGGCATCTTGACCTGTCTCAGAAACAGTGTGGGCAGCAGGACTAGGGAAGTGATTCTGTCCTTGTACTCAGGACTGATAAGGCTGCACCTTGAATACAAGGTTCAGTTTCAGACCCCTCACTACAAGGAAGACATTGACATTCTGCAGTGTATCCAGAAAAGAGCAATGAAGCTAGTGAAGGGGCTGGAGAACAAGTCTTATGAGGAATGGCTGAGGGAACTGGGGAAGTTAAGCCTAGAGAAAACGAGGCTGACGGAAGACCTTATCACCACCTATAACTACCTGGAAGGAGATTGTAGTGAGATTGGCTTTGGTCTCTTCTCTCAAGTGATAGGCGATAGGATGAGAGGGAATGGCCTCAAGTTGTGCCAGGGGTGGTTCAGGTTAGACATTGGGAAAAATATCTTCACTGAAGGGATTATCAGACACTGGAACAGGCTGCCCAGGCAGATTCTTGTGTTATCATCCCTGGAGTTATTTAAAAGATAGGTAGATGAAGTGCTTAGGTATATGATTTAGTAGTGGAAAGGTATGATTGGACTCAACAGCCTCAAAGGTACTTTCCAAACTAGTGATTCTATGATTCTATGACTTATGAAAGCAAACTTTAACAAGGTAGTCTATAATTATCATATGTTGCTCAAGTCTCAGATTTTAAAACAGTGTTAATTTGCAACCTTTTTTTTACTTCCTGTTTTCTTATAAAGCTATGAAAATCAGCATACATATATCTACCAAATGCATTCACTGAGTAATATAGCAGAAGATAATTTTCTGTGTGAAGCTGGGGAAAATTAGTGCACAAGGCTTTCATTCTACCTTGTTATACTCTTTTGTATACTATGCAACTTTTGTTTACATGATTATTAACATCACATGTTTTTCTAATATATTTCATATTGGCATAGAATGGCAGTCTGTACAAACTCAAGTTTCAGTTGACTGGTTGCAAAATGATTGTCAATAAAGTAAATCCATACCTATTGAAATAACACAGCTCCAACAGCATGCAAAATAACATACTTCCCTTGTTGTTTTTAAAGACACAAATATTTTTACCTATGAAAATATACAAACAAGTTGTGAGGGATTAGAACATTTTTTCTGGGTTTTTTTTTTTTGGTAAATATCATTTTATGCAGGCAACATTGCCACTCTGGATAACATTTCCCTCTCTACTTACAGAAAAATTGCTGTTCAGGTACTGAGTGTGGTTATACTGAGTATAACCTAATGAAGAGGTAAGTAGTCAGCAGGTATTTCTGTACTGTTACACTAGTGGAACCCAAGAGTAAGTTTACAGAGGTACCTCTCTAACTGGTATAGCATAAATTAAACTTTTTTATGAACAATTTCTTTGACTTGACTTCAGTCAAAAGTAGATATATTTCTAATGTACTCTGAACTTTGACCTATATTCTAAGTGAGGTCATATTCTGACATGCCATTGCCCATGATGAAGCTTTGTCTTTGAATTTCACTTGCTTTTAAGACTTCTATTTACCCTCTTCTTTCATAACTCTTATTATCTTTCTCCTTCCCTTTCCTGTACCTCTTACTCTCCTAAATTCATTGAAACAATTATAAATAGAAAAAGTGACAGAGAGTATTCCTTTAGGAAGAACATCTTCAGAGAGTGAGCTACTCTGGCAACAAGAGTTCTTTCCTGTCAACCATGGTTAAGAGTCCTAGTATGAAAGGAAATAATCTAAAGGAGGTCAGTGACTGTGCCTTTGAAGCACGCAGACTGACATTTCATATTAGAGGTTGTGATCCAATGCACTAAGGTAGTTGATTACCAGTGTAGTGTAATTGACTAAGAACCTCATGTGCCACTGGGACGAAATATCATTCTGGTTGATATCGCAGAAGAAACTACTGCCCCCATGGTTGTTTTTCTTGTACTCTTTTCTCCGCTCAGCATATAGCTCTTGTTCTAAGTATCTTTTAAGTAGGAGTTGCCCTAATGTAATGATTTTCCAAAACATTGGACCTGTGGCAAAATCTGCACTGTTGTCTATGTCCCATACTCTCTGGTACGGCAGGAATAAGAAAAGTCTTGTTAAGAGTTTGCGTCTTGAGTTAAGCTTTAGGTTGGGAACACAGCACTAGCAGAAGCTTTTCCTCATGAATAATTAATTTCTGCAGGTACTGTGGTAGCTTGCCCAGAAGGCATGCAGTAAATGCCAGGCAAAACAGTTGTGTAGTTCATGAGAGTAGAAGAAATGGATATTATAGCCCAACAGCTGAAAATCTGCGACAGGGCTTGGCAAGAGAGTTGTTCATTATGTGACTGGCTGTTGGCTGCCTTCAGTCTTGGTCTATCTGTTCTTTCTTACACCTTCCTCTTGTGAGCCCTATGTCTTCAACGGCAGCTCCCACTGTCTTCAATGGCAGTCGATTATGGGTGCTTGATGGCAAAGCAGTTTTAAAGAGACTATGTAAAAATGATGTCGGAATCTGAGATAATGAAAAGTACATTGTAGTACTGATATTTCTCTAGAAGATGCAAATCAGACAGCCTCTTTCTTGTAGTGGTCTGCATTACTTCCAGTTATATGCAGATGCACTATACTTTTTTATTTATTACATCCCCACCGAAAAAAACCGGATGATCTATGAGTAATTCAGAGAGTCAACCTCTAGTATTCAGCTGCTGATCATTTCAAGTAAGTCATGGCATTTTCAATATCCATCAATGAAAAGCAAGGTTAGTAGAAAGACATCAAAATTTTTGAACCTCTTCCTTTTTCTTGTTACTTTCACTAAATAAAGCAAAATTTAACTGCTATGATCAAGGACTCTATTTGCTTCTCAGCAGGAATGGTATTTGTTACAAAGTCTTTTTTTTTTTTTGGATCTTACTCAGTCTGAGGAAGGCTGAAAGGACCTAGAAAAAAGAAAAGCTCTTATGCACTCAATTAATGTTTCTTGTCAAATTTATGCAGGTAAAATTAAGTAACTGTTCTTCTGATTCTTTATAGGCTTATAGGTAGGAAATGTGAATTAAAACAGAAAATGTAAGACAAGTGTCTTTGAACATGCACTAACATGTTTTAAATGTTCTGCTTGTTTACCAAGTTTTATGCTTATGAAGGCTTTCCACCTATTATTTATTTCACAAACATGCATCTAAAGATAGAATCTGCCAGAGATCAGTTACTTATTATTAAAATATATTAACTTAAAATCTTGTCTCTCTAGTAATCTTTAGGCATTTTCTCAGTGTGATCTTCTCCTTAACCCTTATTATAAGCCTGTAAAAAGAGCCGCTAAACTGTGATGGAGTTGATTTTCAGTGTACGCTGAAAATGAGAGCAAGTGTTATGCACAAGATACTTGTGATTGGGGTCATCCCTACAATTATTTTATCAACATAATTAAGTCTCAATCATATGCAGTCACTAAGCACTGTAGTAAACACCGGAGCACAAATAACTGCTGAAAGTAATTTACGTAATACTTCTTGCTAAATACTTGCTTTGAAAACTATTTTACTCTTTCTGCTCCTCAACTACAGTAAATTTAAACCTCACCTGTGACTAGTTAAGCTCCTTGAGTGCTTGTAAGATAGTTTTTTTTTGGGTTAACACCAGAAGTCAATGAAAAGGCAAGCATACTCAAAGCACAAAATTAAAAATAATTGACTTCTCAAGCCAACATTTTTTCAAGTGTTTGTTTCAGAGACTGCCTCTCAAACACCTCTCTTTTCAGTCCTTCTCTCATATGTCTGCATGAAGCTGATCAGAAGTTTGAAATTCGGCCTTCAAGAATATCTCACAGCAGGAAGATTTTAGCGTTTGATCTTTTCCTCTTCAATGCTGTGAGGAAAGTGTTTCATTTTACAAAATAAAAAGGTATTTATATGGTGAAAATCTGTCTTTAATATCAGAGAAAAAAAACCCAACAAAATCCACCCCAAAATTCCAAAACAAACAAAGCGATAAAGCAAACAAAAAAAAAGCCCAAAACAACATTGAAATTTAGCCAGGAAGGAAAAAGGATTTACCTTTTCTTTTGACAATTCCCCCACTCTCTTTTTTCATAAGACTATTTTCACTAAATGAATTATCATATCATAGCATATTGGATTAAAATATAGAACTTCTTTGATGTATTTTTCTGTAAACATCATTTTCCACATTTGGTTACATTATCAAAACTGTTGTATGCATACATATATAAGTTTAGGAGATATATATCTGAATAAGAGTGAAAGATCATCAATAAATATCACTATAATTTTCATTATTTTTATATTTTAATTATCTTTTATGTTCTTCTTTCCAAACATGAAATAAAGCTGGTTTGCTTTTTAGAATAATTAGTTCAGGCATCCATTTCATCCATTGTCAATCTAACAGTAGAGGTGGGGAGTCTGTTCGGCTCTAGTGATAATATCATGACTTACAGAGTCAGTGTTTTCTTCCAAAATTGTATCCTGTTTGAATGGAAAAAGCAGATGTTTTATACGGTGCTATTACATTTATGATTCTGCATTGTGACTTACAACCTGAAAGCAAAATGTCCTTGTATATTAGTTAGTCAATATTATCATATTTGCCAATATTGAAACAATTAAATTTAATGTGGATGCAGAGAGATCAAAACCATAAATGTGGCAGGACAGCATTCTTCAGAGTAAAGATGAAGTGTTCACAGCGGGGATTGAAGTATGTCTGTTTGGGTACTTAGTTTTGGTTTTACACCTTTGACTTTCATCTGCAGCTGAGTTTCTTCTGCTTTAGAGCCAAATATGTGTGATGAAGAAAGTCAAAGTTTTATCCTGTGGCTGAAAACAAAAAATGTTCTCTGTTTTAGCGGAATATTAAGCTGTTCATTCATAGCTGATAACAGATTTTTTGCCACTAGAAATTTCAGAATGAAACATGAGCAGAAGCGTGTGTGAAAGGAGACTTGTTATTGAAAAAAACAAGTCAGAAATTAACAGAAAAGTGATGTGCTTCTTGATAATTTTGTCTTACTGTATCTCATTAGTTAGAAGAACTTTCCTCCCTTTCTTCTCCCAAATGGTTTGTCAAGGGAACGTGATATTAATTGGAAATTCTTCTTTCCCTTCAGGTATCCAAATGGTCATATGGCAGAATTAATCCTTCCTGTTAATATGATTACTAATAAAGAATTACAGATTTTATTTATTGCTCAGCTTAATAATTTATTTCCCCCATCTGCTATTTGACAGCGTTTGACTACACTGAGATGGGAATTGTGAATATTAAAGGCTGTTGGTTCTTTGCCAATTTATGCCAGAGTAAAATTGGTCCTGTGCACAAGCGCTGTCCCATTTTTGCTGGGAATACTACTACCCTATGTAAACAGTAGAAAGTAAGACACATGTTCCTGTCTCATAAAAAAATTACCAAAAGTAATACTGGAAATCAACTGAAATGGAGTTCATACAGAAATAATTTACGTTACCATTTTTTTCATGAACTTATCAAACAACTTAGATGTCTACTTTATCAGTTCATACTCTGAATGACCTATTCCTTACTGCTAATTGTAAAGAAGCTCATCTCTACTGAAAGAAGAAAATTAGGTCAGTTGAACTGAGAACAATATCTCTGCTCTAGGGAAAATGTACACATATGACTTTATGAATAGATACAGACTTTATGGATAGATATAGGTTTAATTCCATGTCTATAGAAGATATACAGACACAGAGTTATATGTATGTGTATATGCATATGCATACATAACAAAATTATGTGTACTTATTTCTACAAAGACACAAGGTCCTTAGTTTTCACCTTGTACCTCTAGGGTACCTTATAAATGATAGGAAACATTATTTCAGTTAATAGTAGATGTTCCTTTTGAATTTGAGGTTACTTTCAAATTCAAAACTAACTTTAACTTTGCCAAAACGCAAATGAAGCAATACAGTATGCCAGCTTTCTCGCAATCCACACAGTGTAAATATGTAAAAGATGTTTGTTACATTACCATTAAATAAATATACCAAAATGAAGTCCAAATTGGTACCAATATTCCAAATTGGTATAAATATATCTATATTTATTCAAAAGTAGAAAATTAGTTAATCTGGTATAAACACAGCTAGTAACAACTAAACTTTATCCAAAGAACTTTCATTGTGATGAACAAATTAAAATACAGCTCAAAATCAAAGGCCAAAATTAAATGTTTTACTACTGATTCTGGTCTAGATCATGAGAAGAGGCTGTAGTAACACTGCTGGAATAGTTTTCATGGTTGTCTTTGACATTTCAGAAAATTGAGAGTTTTATATTTGATGCTTATACTTTTTTTTTTTTTCCCCATATAGCAACTTACCTCTTTCCTCTCCCAGAAAAGAAAGGGATAAAGGAGGTAGGAAGAATATAGCCAACACGTTTGCACCAAGAGATTATGTCTTATGAAAAATGAAAAAAACCCAAACCTTGGCTAGTTTATTCAGGTTTCATTTAGCTTACTAAATATATTCTAACTGCTGAAGTAGTTTTTGAAGCACAAAATACTACACTCACAGGAAAAGGTTTGAAAGAAGGCTTTCAATTAAATTGTATGTGTTCAGTGGAGGAGTGCAAATTTCCTATCTGTATATTATGCCTCCACAACTGACAAGAAGTTGTTTATCATCCTTTTGTGGCAGTATATTTAATCATGATTACCTCCAACATAGTGGCTGATTACATTAATTTCACTGCAAATTTGTCTGCATGGGTTTGGGTTTTTTTTTTAAGTATATGAATTCTACTCAGAATCAGAGATGAAGTCTCATTGGCTTAAATGTAGTAGGAAAGCTAGAAGAAACTGACATGGCATGTTGGATACTGTCTTTGACACTAAACTGACAGGAAAGTTTTAAAATGTTCTGGTGGCATGCATGAAGGAACAGAAAGATTTGTTTAGACAGCAAATAATTTGAGGATCTGATAATAGCATTACTTATTTGCTATGATTTTAAAAACATAGTCTGTGCATCAGCCACTCTTCCTGGCATGTCATGGGACATTTGTTAGTCACATTCTATAAAAGCATGAAATAAGACAGTAAATAATTGTACACAAAAAAGATGCTGGTAAGTGCTAACAGTGGTTTAAGATAAATCTATTGACAGTTCAAACTAAAACTGACCATGCATAACATCCAAATTGAGCAGCAAATGAGCACAAAAAGAAAGTCTAGGTAATGAGTAATGCTTATGAAAAACAAGTCAGATTGAGTGCAATAATAAAAGGTAAGCTACACCTGCACTGATTTCGGTGTTTCCTACACTGATATTGCATGTAGAATATGAGAAATGGATAAAAGAGAAAGCAAATTATAATACTTCAGATGACTGAATGTATTTAATGCTTGCATTTGCACTTGAAAAACTATATAGCATTTTTCTCTTGCATAATTTCAGAAATTAATGTGGGAAATAGGCAAAAATAGATCAGAGTTTACTTGACAGTAGAGGTTGAATGTAGGCTTCTTTTAGAGCAATTTCATAAAATATTGTGATGATCAAGTATTCATTTGTCAATGGCTGCCTCAGCTTTCATCTCTTCTCTGTTCTCCACTCCAGTGGAGTATTTGCATGTCCCAGATATATCGCTGGAAAACCCAGCCTATAGGTGTCCTATACCCTAATGGGGAGCAGAAGCGCAGCAGTGTTCTTCTATATTTTAGTTAAAAATTTATGTTTGCCATGAAATTAAATAATTTCAAAGGAAAGTATCCCCTACCTAAAATATTTAATTCCCATATCTAGAGACCTTTTTAGTTTCTCTTGATAACTGATTCATTTAACCTACAAAGTTAAAAGTGGTAACTAGTACTATCACATGCGCAATGCTCAAAGACATATAGGAACTTTCTGTGCAATACTAGAAGTTAATCAGTTCCAAGAAAAATAGAAACAAATATCTAAATTAGGAAAGTTAATTACAAATGCGTGATGGTAAGGGAGATACGGGCACTCTGGCGCTAGCTACTCCAGTTACCAGGCAATTGGGAATGAACTCTGTTCACTCTAAGAGGGCTGAAGGCTCAGCAGCTCAGCTGAAGTACATTTACACCAATGCACGTAGCATGGGGAATAAGAAGGAAGAGCTGGAAGCTGTCATAGGGCAGGGAGCCTATGATGTCATTGCCATCACGGAAACGTGGTGGGATGACTCGTATCTATGGTGGGGTACAAACTCTTCAGGCGGGATAGGAAGGGTAGGAGAGGAGGCGGGGTAGCCCTCTTTGTAAGGGAGGACTTGGACACCATTGAGATGGGTTGTGGCGATGAGGAGATCAAGTGCCTGTGGGTTAAAATCGGAGGAGCCCACCAGAAGGTAGATTTTGTGATGGGAGTCTGTTACAGACCACCCAGCCAAGGAGAAGCAGCTGATGAGCTCTTCTATAATCAGCTGGGGTTAATCTCTAGATCAACATGTCTTGTTCTTGTGGGAGACTTCAATCTTCCTGATATCTGCTGGAAGTACAATAGAGCAGAAAAGAAGCAGTCTAGGAGGTTCCTGGAGTGCGTGGAAGACAACTTCCTTGCACAGCTGGTGAATGAACCAACAAGGGAGGGTGCCCTCCTGGACCTGCTGTTTGCGAACAGAGAAGGCCTTGTGGGGGATGTGGCAGTAAGTGGACACCTAGGACAAAGTGATCATGAGATGACAGGGTTTTCTGTTCTAGGTGAAGTGAAGAGGGTGGTTAGCAGGACAGTAGCATTAAATTTCCAGAGGGCAGCCTTTGAACTCTTCAGAAGGCTGGTTGGTGAAGTCTCATGGGAGACAGTACTTAGGGCAAGGGAGCCCATGAGGGCTGGGAGCTCTTCAAAAAGGAAATCCTAGCAGCTCAGGAGAAAGCTGTCCCCATGTTCCGGAAAAAGAGCCAACAGGGGAAAAAACCAACTTAGTTGAACAGAGAGATCTTGAGTGATATTAAGAGAAAAGAAATGTTTCTATAAATATATAAATAATAAAAGGAGGACTAGGGAGACCATACAGTCCCTATTGGACGCAGAAGGAACAACAGTGACAGGGAATAAGGAAAAGGCTGAGGTACTTAATGCCTTCTTTGCCTCAGTCTTTAATTTTAAAGAAAGTTGTTCCATCTCTGTACAAACCCAGGAGCTAGAGGAGTGAAATGAGGCTCCCATGATCCAAGAGGAGGTGGTCAGAGCCTTGCTAGCCCGACTAGACACCCACAAGTCTATGGGGCCGGATGGGATTCACCCAAGGGTATTAAAGGAGCTGGCGGATGTGCTGGCCAAACCCCTTTCCATCATCTTCCAACAGTCCTGGAAGACTGGGGAAGTCCCACTGGACTGGAGGCTGGCTGATGTGCCCACCGACAAAAAGGGCCGCAGGGAGGACCCAGGAAACTACAGGCCTGTCAGTCTGACCTCAGTGCCAGGGAAAGTCATGGAACAGGTGATCTTGAGTGCTATCATGAAGCACATGCAGGAGAACAGGGTGATCAGGCCCAGTCAACATGGGTTCACAAAAGGCAGGTCTTGCCAGACTAACCTGATCGTCTTCTATGACAAAGTGACTCGGCTGCTGGATGAGGGAAAGGCTGTGGATGTGGTCTTCCTGGACTTCAGTAAAGCCTTTGACAGTTTCTCACAGCATTCTGCTTGAGAAACTGCCAGCCTCTGGCCTGGACAGGCTCACACTCTCCTGGGTGGAAAACTGGTTGGATGGCCGGGCCCAGAGAGTGGTGGGAAATGGTGTTAAATCCAGCTGGAGGCCAGTGACAAGTGGGGTTCCCCAGGGCTCAGTGCTGGGTCCAGCCCTGTTCAATGTCTTTATCAATGACCTGGATGAAGGCATTGAGTGCACCCTTAGCAAGTTTGCGGATGACACTAAGCTGGGTGGAAGTGTTGATCTGCTGGAGGGTCGGGAGGCTCTGCAAAGGGATCTGAACAGGCTGGACTGCTGGGCAGAGTCCAATGACATGAGGTTTAATAAGGTCAAATGCCGGGTCCTGCACTTGGGGCACAACAACTCTGTTGTTGCTACAGACTAGGAGAAGTCTGTCTAGAAAGCTGCCTGGAGGAGAGGGACCTGGGGGTGTTGGTTGACAGCCGACTGAACATGAGCCAGCAGTGTGCCCAGGTGGCCAAGAAGGCCAATGGCATCTTGGCTTGTATCAGAAACGGCGTGACCAGCAGGTCCAGGGAGGTTATTCTCCCTCTGTACTCGGCACTGGTGAGACTGCTCCTTGAATCCTGTGTTCAGTTCTGGGCCCCTCACCATAAGAAGAATGTTGAGGCTCTGGGGCGAGTCCAGAGAAGAGCAACAAAGCTGGGGAAGGGGCTGGAGAACAGGCCTTATGAGGAATGGCTGAGAGAGCTGGGGTTGTTTAGCCTGGAGAAGAGGAGGCTGAGGGGAGACCTCATTGCTCTCTACAACTACCTGAAAGGACGTTGTAGAGAGGAGGGTGCTGGCCTCTTCTCCCAAGTGATGGGGGACAGGACAAGAGGGAATGGCCTCAAGCTCTGCCAGGGGAGGTTTAGGCTGGACATTAGGAAAAAATTTTTCACAGAAAGGGTCATTGGGCACTGGAACGGGCTATGCAGGGAGGTGGTTGAGTCACCTTCCCTGGAGGTGTTTAAGGCACGGGTGGACGAGGTGCTAAGGGGCATTGTTTAGTGTTTGATAGGAATGGTTGGACTCGATGATCCAGTGGGTCCTTTCCAACCTGGTTATTCTATGATTCTATGATTCTATGAAAATATATCCTTATGTATGCGTATGTACAATCCTATATAGAATATTAGAAAGGTTTGGGTTGGAAGGGACCTTAAAGGTCAGCCAGTTCCAATCTCCCCACCATGGCCAGGGACACCTCCCACTACATCAGGCTGCTCAAGGCACCATCTAACCTGCCGTTGAGCACTACAAGGGAGGAGGCATCCACAACTTCCCTGGGCGACCTGCGCCAGTGTCTCACCACCCTCATGGTGAAGAATTTCTTCCTTATGTCTAGTCTAAATCTCCTCCCCTGCAATTTAAAGTCATTCTCCCTTGTTCTATCACTAAAAAGGCCCTCCCCAGCTTTCTTGTAGGCCCACTCCAGGTACTGGAAAGTTGCTATAAGTTGCCCTTGGAGCCCTCTCTTCTCCAGCCTGAACAACTCCAACTCTTTGTAGCATTCCTCTGGACCCATTCCAACAGTTCCACTTCCCTCTTATGCTGAGATTCCAGAGCTGGATATAGTACTCCAGAAAGCAGAGTACAGGGGGATTGGTGTCAAATATTTCATATTATTTAGCTATCTTAAAGCTTAAGTTTTAGATTTATTTTTTATTATTCATTTGTACTTTTACAGATGGATATATAAGATGTAAGCCCAAAAGGAAGCCTGGTCTGTGCTGTTAAATTTGGATAGGTTGGAAAATTAGATGAGACTAGACTAGACTAGACTAGAATAGAATGTTATATTCTCAGTTGGAAGAGTCCTATGATGATCATCTAGTTCAACTGCCTGACCGCATGAGGGCTGATCAGAAGATAAATCATGTAATTAAGGGAATTGTCCTAATAACTCTTAAATGCTGACAGGCTTCAGGCATCAGCCAAATCCCTAGGAGGTCTTTTCCATATTTTAACCACCCTCTCAGGAAAGTAATGATTCCTAATGACTGCCCCTCTGTTCCTCTCGTGTGAGACCTCACCTGGAGTATTGGAATCCTCAACATAAGAAGAATTTAGAATTGTTGGAACAGGTCCAGAGCAGGGTTACAAGGATGATCAGAGGGCTAGAGCACCTCTACTATGAGGACAGGCTGAAAGAACTGGAGTTGTTCAGCCTGGAGAAAAGACTCCAAGGAGACCTTATAGTGACCTTCCAGTACCTGAAGGAGGCCTACAAGAAAGCTGGAGAGGGACTTTTCACAAAGGTGTGTAGTGATAAGACTAGGGGGAATGTTTATAAACTGGAGAGGGCCAGATTTGGACTACACATAAGGAGGAATTTTTTCGCCATGAGTGTGGTGAGCCACTTGAACATGCTGCCCAAGGAAGTTGTGGGTGCCTCCTCTCTGGTACCATTCAAGGCCAGCCTGGTTACAGCCTTGAGCAGCCTTATTTAGTGGGACATGTCCCTGCCCATGGCAGGAGCGTTGGAACTAGGTGATCTTTAAGGTCCGTTCCAACCCAAACCATTCCATGATTCTCTGATTCTATAATTCTATGATAGAGATAGGTTGTTCAGTTTTACTGACTAGGAAAGTCTTTTCATTTGACTCGATGTAATGTAGTACTTCAGAAGATGCTACAATGTTGATCCTTCCCCATTACTGACCTCTTTAATACCTCTGACTATATGTTTTTAAATATTTTATTATTGCAAGGCTGGTGTAGAGTAGGTTTTGCTGACCCCCGCTTGTGGCTTCCATTAAAAGCATTATTCAAAATTATTATTCTCTGACTTTTCAATTATATACTATGGTTAGAAAGCCTGAAGTGAAATCTAGTGAAAACAAGCAACTGCTTGTATACTAAAGGACATTTACAAACAAGGTCATGAAACCAGATACAGCAGGATTTCTGTGAATTTACACTGGTTACCATGACTTTATTGTGAATTTATGTAAACACATGAATTTTTATCAACATGTCTGTCTACAGAGGATGTGAGCAACCTTCGTCTTCATTAAAAGTCAATAAGCATTTTTATCTGATTTCATCGCTATTGGGGAAGAAGTTTATATGACCCAAGCAGTATCTCATGTGTAACCTTTTCTAATACACAGCTTTCAGCACAGCTGACTATATGACATTTCATAATGTCTCAGGAGTCAATTGTTGGTTTTTATAAATGATGATCAAGTTGACTTCTAATCTCAACTCCATGCTTCCATTTACATTATTGCCATCTGCTCTTTTGGTCCATTATTCATTCTAAGGCAATGTGATGAAGTTTCACACTAATGTTGCAAAAGCAATAATAAAGAGATTGTACTGTAGTTAAATTTTTGGCTTCCTGTTGCTCATCTTGTATTCTTTACATGTGCAAAGCTTCTGCTAAAGTCAGGAGAAGTCTGAATGCCTGAAGAATGGCAATCAGCCTTTTTGTCTGCATGAAGCAAGTGGATCTTGACCACTGAGTGACAGCTGCAGCATGCTGCATGTAGTTTCCTCATTATCAGTTTCTGACTGTAGTTTTAGATTTAGAGATATTTTGTATTTTGTACGCATTGCTCTTCTCTTGAATGAATAGTATACACTGGGATCCATTGGAGAATTCAGGAATGAAAAAAAAAGGGAAGCAATCATTTCATATCCTATACGTTTTTCATAACAAAGATACTGGGGATTTTATGGTGATTACTCCTAAGAAAAAGCTCCTATAAATACTTGAAGCAAGACAGTAACACTGTGTATTAAGCTGCTGGGCCTCCTTTGGAATGAGGCCTTCAAAATGTTAAAAAAAAAATAAAAAATTGAGATCTTCAAGAAATGTATCCTATTCATATTAATAACTAATGGCAACAAAAATTCATGCTCTTGATCTCTTTCAGCTTATGCATTGTAAGGAACAATTTGCATAATTAAAATTCTCTGAGGTCTGGGAATGATTTTCTTTAAATACCTGATTTTCTAATATTGTTGAAGTTAACCTATAATTTTCAATACTTATGTAAAGAAAAAAAGTGAAACATAAAATTGTAACTGGATCATGTAATTGTAGTCCCTTTAAGGAAAAAAAAAACCAGAGTATCAAATTATCAATTTAAACTCTTAACTATTTGTTAGTACCAGCATTGTACTTAAGGAATATAGGTGAGAAGGAGTAAAACGTAAAGAAAAAGTGTAATGAAGGCAATCTAAATCACATATCCAATTCCTGTAATGGAAGGTGCTCCTCAAAATAGAGCAATAGGGCTCTGTCTTGTGGACTGGCTTTGCTGCTTCATCCTGCAAAATCCCCCCTTTTTTTTTCGCTGTCTGCTCTCACAACCAAGATACTGCTAAAGCTTCTGGGAATGGGTGAGAGGATTTTGTGACTGGATCTACAGACCATTTCCATTCAAACAGCCACCCCTTGCATTCTGCTCCATAGAGAGACCCCTTCTAGCAAGAACTAGTCAACAGTATTTGTTCCTGGAGCACCCTTCCTGTGAGGAAAGGCTCAGAGGTGTGACAGTTCAAACAAAGCTCAGAGGGGTCCTCATCTATGTGCATACATACCTAAAGGCACTTAAGTGCAAATAAGATGGAGTCAGACTCTCCTCAGTGGTGCCTGGTGAGAGGACCAAAGGCAATTGGCACAAAGTGAAAAGCATAACGTTCCCTCTGAACATCAGTAAACGCCTTTACTGTTGGGGTGACTGAACACTGGCACAGGCTGCCCAGAGGTTATAGAGTCTCCTTCCTTGAACATAATCAAAAGCCATCTGGATATAGCCCTGGGAAATGCGCTCAAAGTGACCCTGCTAGAGGAGAGGGGGTTGAATCAAGTGAGGTCCATATGTCCTTTCCTCAGCCATTCTGGGACTGATTCCATAATTCAGCAAGTTGAGTTTATTTGATCTGATGACAACTAGCACAGAAATACAACTTCAATACCTACTGGGACAAGAAGCCCCCAGAATCTGTGCATAGTTTTGAAGATATTTTGGGAAAACCTACAACCTATCAAAGAAAAATGCATTTTACTTTTCCAACCAGTATCCCTGGAAAAGATATTGAGTTTGTTGTATGATTCCATATGATATTACTGCATCATGTTATCCAGCCTGAAGTCCTTTTACAAGTTAATAAATATTCCAATATCTAACAAACCAATACATTAACTCCACAGAACAGACTTGAAAACAACACATTTCATAAAACCAAGTCCTGTAATTGTGATCCAAAACAAAAAATACAGCAACTACTTACACAAGTATGGAAAGTGCAAGGAGTAAACAGGTGAAAGAGTTGTAGAGGTCCCTTTTGTGGAACTGAAGATACAAATACTGAACTGTGAAAAGATATCTTGATCAAAAACATTCTGTAGAACTATGTATTTGCAGTTGCAAAATTTTTAACCAATCCATTAATTTGACAGATTTTAGTACTTGGAAAAAATAAGACTTATTGATCTATGCAAAATATGTTCTTAACTAAGATTATGAAGACATAAGTGCCTATCACTTTCTGCAGTACCTAAATACAAAGTTGAGATGCTCAAATCTACTTTAAACTACTGTATAAGGTTTCATTAATTCTTATAGTGTCTTATTGCCAGTCCTTTAGACTCCTGCATTTCTGTAAGTTAGAAAAGAAAATTTTAAAAAGGATATAGTAATACACTGTGCAATATTCACGTACACCAACAGCAAGAGTGTAAGAGTTATACCATACTGAGAAAAGGGCACTCAAACTATTTCTGTGATCTGTATACTTTAGAAGTGGGAATGCTACTGAAAATATTTTAGAGATTCAGTAAACTCTTTTTTTACAATCATGAATGACAACAGCAAATATACTAACAACTAAGGAAATGTGACCTAATGACAGATGATGAAATAAAATAATATCCAACTGAAATATTTGTGATATAATTGTCAGACAAGACAAAGTAAAACAAACAAATACCAGTACCGTTATTGGCAAAATGAGTGCAGACAGATTCATAGTAGTCAAAACTAGTATCAGAACAAAGAAAAGCTGCATTGTAATAAAGCAAACGTATGAATAGAGTAGAAAGCTGTATGTAGATCATGCAAAAACTAATTTTGGTAGCAAAGCAAGATGCGACTGTTGTTTAAGTTTTAAGAAAAGTTTAGAGAGAACACAGCATGCTTCCCCTACCTATAAATACAGCAGGAGGGAAAGGACCCACTTTTACTGAAATGGGAAGAACAACTTAAGTGAAGAACTAAAGTGGGATGTGAACTGGTGGGTATAAACTAGCCATAGAAAGAGGTTTTATGGAGATCAGGGAACTAGTAACTATTTTTAAAATAATTTTTTTTACTAATTGATCAAATGAAATTGCTATTCACTGTAGCAAAAGTAAGCTAGTTCACAAGTTCCTTCTAAAGTCATATTCTCCACAATTTGTTGACTAACAAAACCAGGGTGAAATTACAGAAACCAATAGGCTATACTTTTTTCATTTTCTTAAGGAAGGATTCATTATAACAGCAATTTAGTTATAGACTTACTTTTCTGAGACATCAAGGAAATATCATAATAGTGTGTGAAAAGGGGTCTAAAGCATTAAAAAGGCCACTTTTTTAATGGAGTAGACTGCATGGAGAGACAGAAAAATATGGTATCAAGAAGAAATAGTTTTGAGAAGGCACCGTTGCATTACTTTGGGGACAGTTAATTAAGGTGCTAAGCATGTCTGGAATACATCTATTTTCTTAATAAATAAGTATCTAAATTTTGGAGAACCAAGGCATACCATTTTATAATCCAGAATGCAAAACTTGGATAATAATCTAATAATACCACCTAAATAGACTGATGTCTAACCGGTTAACATTCTTTCTTTTTTTTTCTTGCAGAAATTTCATAAGTAATATTTGACTATGATAGCAGAAAGAAGCTATGAATTCTGTTAAGCTATTTGTTACATTGATTATTGAAAGGTATGAAGGCCTGACTTTTTTAGTCTTCGTTTCATTTTGCTCATCGTCTTGCTGGTATAAATTTTAAGTCAGTAAAGTTGTGTGTTAAGTTAGTAATGATTCCAAATATTATTGTCATAGTGTTATGTTCTCAGTTACACATATGTATTCACTGTTATGAAGAACTTCTTATATAGCAATTAGAGGATAAGGTTCTCTGTGATTTATAATGCAGAACATCACACCAAACTTGGTGGTTCAGCTCTCACATCAGAAGGACAAGATGTCATCCAGAGGGACCTGGACAAGCTGGAGGACTGGACCTGTGTGAACCTCATGAGGTTCAACAAGGCCTAGTGCAAGGTCCTATAACTGGAACGGGGCAATCTGCAGTTTCGGCACTGAATGGGGGACAATGTGATTGAAAGCAGCCCTGTGGAGAAGGACTTCGGGGTGCTGGTTGATGAGAAGCTTGACATGAGTGCCAGCAATATGTACTCATAGCCCAGAAGGCCAACCGTATCCTGGGCTGCATGAAATGAGTGCGGTGAGCCACTGGAACAGGGTGTCCAGGGAAGTTGTGGATGACTCCTCTCTGGCAGTGTTAAAGGCCAGCTTGGTTGCATACTCGAGCAGCCTGATCTAGTGGGAGGTGTCCCTGCCCATGACATGGAGGTTGGAACTAGATGATCTTTGAGGTCCGTTCCAACCCAAACCATTCTATGATTCTATGATTCTATGATAGGAGTTTGAGACCCTTAGTTCTTGCAATCTGATAGACTGTAGCAAAATCTCATTAAGTAATCCACAACCTTATAAAAGGTTACAAAATTTACAAAATTTCTAACAAAAGGTGAATTCCACATAACTAAATATCAGATACTATTTTTTTTTCATTTTTTGGATTCTAGTTTATTTGTCAGTAAATGTATCTTCATTCACCCCAAAAGAATGTTCTAAATCCCACTTAAACAAAATTCCCCTAATAATGTCCATTGAAGAAGAGGGATTATTTGTTTTTCTTTTCTTTTTTTTCTTCTAGAAAAAATAGATAATAGGGAAAGAAACATTGTATAATTCCCTTTACAGAAAAGGACAATGAAGAAATGAAGATTTAACAAGATTTTTACCTCAGGCAATTCCTCACACAATATCGAAGTTTTTAAGTGATACCTGAGATTCTACCTCTTCATATCTTGCTTCTTGTGATTTACTGGTATTATTTGAAATCCTTATTTTTAATCATTCTAAGCATACTTTACCTGCTAAATATAATAACCATTCAGAATTTGATCACATTATTCAATGTGAATGCAACTTGAAATAGATTTAGTGTATGTAGGCTTTAAAGAAGTTAAAGAGAGAAATTAGGAAAAGATTCTTAAAGTGAATCTTACTGTAGCCATTTTGATCAAAGGCTGTGTATCCACATAGTGAGTAAGAATATTGCTGTCCAAGTTATTGAGGGGTATCCTTTCGTGAGTCACCAGTAACAAATGAAGAGATATCTGGAATTAATAATCTAGAAATAACATACAGACTTTGAGAGAGAATTAAATATCTTCAGAGGATTTCAAATCTTACATAGTAACTATCTGTTGCAATATCCCAAACTAATAGTTTTCTGGAGACATTCCGTTTTCTCTCACTCCTAATTGCCCAAGGTGTAAACAATCTTACACAGAAGTAAATGTTTGACTTATTTTTTCGCTCAATTTTATCACTCTTCTTTGCTGTTATGAGGTAGCAAATGAAATGATGTTTTAAAAACCTAAATGGTTTACATCCAATGTTTAATTATTAGTCATATCGCGTACTTATGTACCATAGTAATTTCAATTGTTGAATTTAATTATTTAAAAATAAAAAATAAAAAGTTTGAATACCTATTTGTTAAAAATTTGTGAGCAATAACATTTCACAAACAATATTTAGAAACAACTCATAAAGTTATGCCAACTAAGCAATGTTCTGCCTACTCTAACTTCATTTTCTCACTTAAAAATTGATTAAATAAGCAAACTGTCAGTTAGATTTTGGGAAGCCAGCGTCATAAGGATGCCTGCCCCTTCCTGCTTATTAGCAGTGAACTTCTTATAAGTGAGAAAGGAGTGGTATCTAAGCTTATGCACAATATTAAGCATTTTAAGTATCCTTGCTTAATCCTTTGAGTTTCTTTCATTATGTATTTAAACAGCACTTTTTTCCCCAGGGAGATCCGGAAACAGCCCACAGCTGGGCAAAAAGTTACAACTGTATTCAGTTTTTAGCCTGTTAATCAGGCAAACCAGGTAAGTACAGGGAGGGCTATGTAAGAAGCGGCCTATGCTTAGGTTAAATATGAAAAAAAAAAAAAAATCACTGTCTTTTGTCCTTCTAAGAGATTTTTTTTTAGTCTTCATTTTTTTCCTTCAGTGACAGATTTACACCAGTTTTATAGCTGATTTCCCTAGATCTTCTGCTGTTTTACAGTGTACCATCATCAAAAAGAAAAATTGAAGTCACAGACTGCAACACCAAAAATGTTACTTTTCTGGTTTTGGTTGTTAAACAAAAAAAGATGTTTTTTCCTAGATGTAATAGTTAAACAATAATTATAGGATCATAATAGTCATTGAACCCATAATTATTGTTCTAACACTGTGCTAGTGCAATGCACTTAGATTTGTAGTGCATTTCTGAGCTACAGGTCTGCTTACTGATTCCATCTTGGGCTGGAAGCCAGACACGCACTATTCTTTCTCCTTTTCTGCCTGTGGGAAAAATCAAGTACTGAGGCCAAGCAGGAGACAAAAGATTTGTCTACATTAATTATTAAGAGTGCATCAAGAGCTGTTTTTACCACTGAGTTTATTTTGCCTGAAGTAAAGTATCCTTGCAAGAAAACTAAGCTTGAAGTTGCAGACTAGGTACCATTGGAAACACCCCACGTTAAAGGGGACTCAAAATGCTTCATTCCAAGGCAAAATACATTTTCTCAGCAGTTCTCCAGTATCTTGGCTCTACAGGTGCAAGCTTCTGTTAGTAATAGCAAGAGAAGCTGAATTATTGGGACAAAAATCTATTTCATATTCCCTGTGTACAGACAGAGGGTAGAAACCTAGGTAGGACACCTGGAACAAACTTTGTTTCCAGTAAAAAAGTAATAGGGACAGATGATCCCAGAAGCACAACAGATTTCATCAAATTGGGTCCTGGTCCTTCCTTCTTAAACTGCATAGATTGCTGTTGTACATACAGCCATAATGTAGTAGATCTGGGTCCCACACATGCAAGTAAGTCACAGGGCATTTCAGCAAATGCATGCCAGTTATAGTTTCATTTTGACTATGTGAGAAATTACATGCTGATGTTAAGATTCTGTATCTAGTCTGTTTCTTTGTGTCTAAGATTATACTTCTAGAAGACGCCTCCCTCTGTAACTTCTCTAAACTACCTCTCAGTTCATTTCTAATTATATACTTTTTAGTAACATAAATAATCCTTTTGTCAGTAAAATAATTACAATGGAAAGAAATTCCTTTCTAACAAACTTCTGATATTGGTGGCAATTTGAATCTAGATTAATTTTTACTTAATGAATATGAATTTGTGGCTGTCAACAGTAATTAGAGGTAGCTTGACAAATGAATGCTCTGTTATGCCTTAGTTTACACTCAGCCATACATTTCTTATTGACTGACAATTAGGAAAACAAAAGGCCTACAGCCAGGGTTTTCTGCTGGTTACATTTACTAAGTCCTCTAACTGTAAATTTGTTAAATTTGTAAATTTGGAAATTTCTTCTGGAAATGTATGTCTGCTCCTTGTTATGCTTGAAGGAACATGTTTGAACTTAACAACCAGTTAAATTCATATAGCTAGTATTCATATGTGGGTAAATAATTGCATAACAATAAAATCAAAGTATTAAAGTGGAAGCAGAACTACTGCCAGCAGATTGTTTGAGGGGCATGGATAAGGGAGACACAGTGAGCAGAATCTCACTGGACAATTTCCAGTATAAGAATGCAAGCAGGCACAGTAGATAATAAATGCAAGCAGCCTTCTATAGTTTTCCGATGCAGAATAAAATGACTGAAGTAATTGTAACAAATAAGAGCCCTTACATTTGAAGAGATCTGCAAAATTATTAACTCCTTTGAGATTCATACATTTATCATTTGTTTTGATAGGAATGGCGATAAAGTCGAGAGTTTTCTTGGGCATACAGAGTTATGTATCTTCTCCATGTCTCTTGAAATACTGAAACTATTTGATCTGTGTAGTCTGGAGAATCTGTTTAGTCTGGAGAAGAGGAGGCTGAGGGGACATGTTATTACTCTCAACAGCTACCTGAAAGGAAGTAAGCGTTAGTCTCTTCTCCCAAGTGACTAGCAACAGGATAAGAGGAAATGGCCTCAAGTTGTATCAGGGGAGGTTTAGATTGGATATTAGGAAAAAATTATTTGCTGAAAGTTGAATTAACCAAAAAGGACCTTTCAACAAAATTTCTGGTTCTTTAGTGAATTGAAATAAAATTTAGGGAGACAGTAAGTTTTATGGGAATGGTAACTCAACACCCAAAACTGATACTGTCTGTAAAAAGCCATGTGAAAAGTAGAACACTGGTTCAGTTCTTTTAGAATTTTGAGGTGGCACCAAGATTAGGGTGAGCTATAGATGTTTCTATGATTTTGTGTTGTATGATATGCTTTTGTTTTTCAGGTAATTCTCACAGAAAACTGTATTACCCATATTTAGTACTTCCTACCCAGAACACATTTCTCCTAGTCGTCTCCTTTTTACCCAGGAATGAGTTTAAAGAGCTGCAGATTAACAGCTATATAAACTCTGTAGACATCAGGGCTGATCTCTATTCAAGCATGTCTATCTTCATGAGGGTTTATTATTGAAAATGTAGCACTAAGCTGGCGTTGACAAAAGAGGAAAGCATTGGTGTGGCAAAGCCAACTAGAGGAGCATTAACAATCAGCTACAACTAAGCTGCCTCTAAATGGAGACACACATGAGGACATACTTTAATAATTTTACTAGCAAGCTTTCACTATCTTAGATGCCTCAGTCTTTTCTTATCCAGGATAATAGGGCTTCATTTTGTTTTGTAATATGTGGAGTATAATTTCTGTGGGTTTTGGTCTTTATCTGCTTTGTTTCCTCTTTATTCCCTTTATTATAGTTACCCGACAACCATCAGTATAAACCAACACAACAATTTGTGAGATCGTACACTAGGGAGCTGTTAATCACTGTTATCAAAAATGTTCTATCTGCCAGTCCTATTCTCTATTGCTTAATCTGCAGATTTTAAGACTTCCCAGACTCCATTCCCCAGAGGAGACTCTTTCTTGAGACTTAACTGTCACCTGTACAGTACCTAAGAATGTTTGAAACAGTTTTGGTCAGAGGGGCAAAGGGACCTTCGTGATAAACACAATCAAGCTATTTTGAAGTGAAGGTTTCTCTGTGCATACAATAAGCCATGATATGGAATTCTTTTAATTTTATACCAAAAGTAAAATATAGCAACAGTGGTAAGCATAGTTGAGTCACATATGATGTATCCAGTTTCATAAGGGAAAAGAAAAATGTTTTGCATTTTCAGGCAAAAATGTGTTTATGAAGTCATTCATTTGTGACCCCTTCAGTTTCATCTGTAGTCCAAAAATCCTAGGTTTATACCCTGACAACACAGGAATAGCAGTGAACTTATAACATACAATACATATTAAAAAGATTTCTGTTAACTCCATTATCTCTGGGTATTTTAAAGAAATGACTGAGAATGTCCTTTTCAGTCACATGATGTGACCTTTTCAGGTCCCATAGGTTTATATATGTTCAGGTTCCTCGGGTAGTCAAGAACTTGACCTTCCCCTAGTGTAGGAGGGGCTATACCCCCTTGGTATCTTCTTGTTGTCCATTGACCCAGGAGTGGTGAGGACAGCAGTTGCTGGTGAAGGCTGAGGTAAAAAAGTTGTTGAGCACCTCAGCCTTCTCCTCAACTGTTGATGCAAGTTTAACGTTTTAATTTATCAGTTGAGGGACATTTTCTTTAGCCTTCCTTTTCTGATTGACATACTGGTAGAAGCCCTTCTGATTAGTCTTCACTTTCCTTGCCAAGTTCAGCTCCAGCTGCCCCTTGGCCTTTCTGACCCCATCCCTACACAACTGGGCAGCACCCCTATACTTTTCCCAGGTTACCTGTCCCTGCTTGCACTGCCTGTGCAGTTCCCTCTTGCTCTTCAGTTTGACCAGCAGGTCTCAACTCAGTCACACTGGTCTCTTCCCTTCCTTGCCCGATTTCCTAAATCTGAGGACTGAGCACTCTTGAACTTTATAGAAAGCATCCTTAAGTATTTTCCAGCTCTGTTCTGCTCCTTTGTCACTGAGGGCCATATCCCAGGGGAGTTCTAGTGACTAACTCCTTGAAGAGCTGGAAGTTTGCCTGTCCATATCCCTCAGGGCCTTGAACTCCACCAAATTTAAGGAATATGCCTGTTGCACCTGAATATTAACTGTAATTCAGACAGCACAAGCTCATATTCCACAGAACAGATTAGTGTCCAAGAAAGACAACAAAATACACTTTATCCAAGTTTTCCATTCTGTGAAGTTTTCTGTAAGTAGAGTCTTTTTGGAGCTCACGTGGGCTTCATATACCTTGTGTTCCCAGTGAAATTAAGACAAATAATTAAGGAGGATTGAAGTTTCACATATTGGCAATAAAATGGCTGCAAAATAAAATCTTAGCTGTGAAATGGTCTTGAAAGAGAAAATGTTATGTATTACCCACAAGTGTTATAGGACTATGGGGCAAAAGCAAGGAATGTGTTCATGCAAACAGGGCCATTGTAATCTTTAAGTTACGTTGCTTCAATTCTTCTGCTTCCCATGTGTCATCTTTTCTTTCTTTACTTCTTGGGTTTGTTTTAATAGCAGATTGTCTTATTTCTTCCCAGGGTCTCTGCTTCTTTCATATGTAGAAACCAGCTTGTTTTTACACAGACATCAGGTTACTTAATGAGAGTATTTCTGATAACACTCTTTCCATGCCCATCTAATATGAGTGGCAGGAAGACCGTCATCCAAGCACTCAACCAAAGTGACAGATGTGCAATGGCGGGAGCTGGCGCGGCCCATCATTCTATCAGAATACGGCATTTGACAACCAGTATTTCCAGGTATATTTGTAGAAGTAACTTCTGCTCTCTGTCATTCCAAACAGATTCAAGGGTTTACCAGAAGGCACAGAAAATTCCTCAGTTGTCAAAAAACTTGACATAGCAAGAACCTAAAAACTGAGACAGTGAAGGTTTTTTCTCTCTCAATTGTGAGCTGAAAACTGCCTTATGACTTGGCCCTTCTGACAAACCACCTCTTGCTATGCTGGTATTTCTGTTGCATTCTCTCAAGGCTCTCTGTGACACTACTATGCAACAACCACTGTAAGTAGATATTAACTTTCCCCCTTTAAAACTGGCAGACGAAAACTTGCTGTCTGAGACTCCTACTGATTGTAATGAAAGTCAAGGCTTTTTTTGAGTTTTGCTCTTGAATGGTGACTGCAGTTTTGAGCACATCATTTTTATGAGGGAAGATGTTAAGAGATTCTATTCAGAAAAGTCCAGTTATTAATATTAATATATATATTAATATTATATATATAAAATATATTATTGATATTATTATTACTATTTAAGACTATGCAATTAACTGAGCACAAATAACTAAATTTTAATTCCTTTAGTTTGCTTGAAACAGTGTCTGATCAGAATTCTACATCATCATCTGTACACTCTGTCACATAAATAATCAGGAAAAAATGAAATGATGGTTAAATTTACACTCTTGCATATTTAACAAATGCTAATTATTAATTTATGTTCTGAGTACATTAGAAATAGGACCAGTAATGCAGGTGGACAGGCACCTCATATGTTTTAATTGCTGAAGAATATTAAGAGGATATCTTCCTAATTCAGTACACTTGTCAGTAACAATACTCATTTATGACATTTAAATTAATTGACTTGTCAGCAGCCATATGTCAAATCACTGACATGTGTGAGAGACCTTCATATTTATATAATATTTCTGATTGGTCCAACATTTTGTGCTAATGAATACATAGGCAAATATAACTGCAACAGGAGATGGATGTGTGTACACCTTCTGCTAACTCTCCAGGTACACTTTAGGCTTCACTTGAAGTGAATACTTTTGATATCTCAGAATAAAGGAAATTTTATAATTTGGCACATACTGAAGTTAAAAAAAAAATAAAAGAAAGATAAACCAAATATACAGCTGAAATTGCTATCCAATGATCAGATCCTCACTACTGGATTCACTGGAAATGCCCAGCATCTAGAGTTAGATAATGAGTAAAAGATTCCATCTTCTCATATCAAACAGGCTTTCAGATCTACAAAACTTTTACAATTGTTTATTGTAACCTAACTGCTATGCGTTCTGATTAAAAAAAGCAGATGTCACATATTTAATCCTCAACAAGATCTGCTTATGAGTAACATTTAATATGCAAAACTTGTTTTCCATTCCATCATTTGTGTGATTGAATACTGTACAAAAAAATGTAATCACATTTGTTCACTTAATATATTTGTGTCCATATTATACAAGCAAAAATAAATCAGTCCTCCATATTAAAAATAACAGAATACAGGTTTTCTTTGTGTGTTAACTTTCAAGATGAAAAAATATGTATGTGAGGATTTATACATAAATTCTGAAACAATTAAAGTTTACTGAAATTTGCCAGTCCAAATCTCTGGAAACAACAGTTTACCAACCTGCATTAGATAATAGAAGATAAAGCATAGTTTAGAGCTTTGCGTTCTGAACACTTGCAATGTAAAGGACTGGAGGGATTTGGCACTGCACAAGAAAGAATAGCTGTCTCCACATCACTGCATACAGAATTAGATGTATAAATCGTTTTTTGATTCATAGCTTAAAAATGTGTTGTTAGTGATGTTTTTTTTTAAAAAATGGACATTGCTGAGGCTGATAAAAGCAAGAAATGCTTTTTTACCATGTCATGTTGTGACTGCAGGAGGAAAGGCCACAATTTGCTTCCCCAGAGTGATATCTGGCACAGTACCCTTTAGTATTAAAAGCAAAAATCAAGCTTCTTACTTGATATGAAAATTTACTCTAACATGACAACTAGATGTGCCTATCACTGTGAAAATTATGTGCAACTTTACACACCCAGTATTAAAAAAGGAGGAAAGTAGTATTCATCATTATGGATTTGCTTTATTAAATAAAGAAGAAAATATTGATTTTCTTTACAGAATGAATGGTAAAAAAAAGTTTTAACACTGTTTCCAGACTTTTGGAAAATGGCTGGGAGGAGAGCTCAGGGGCACAGTTCTGACACAGCAAATGTAAGTGCCAGAATCTGGTTTGCCAGAGCTCAGCAGGAAACAAATGTACGAACCTTGCAGCTGCTTGGCATGTGTCAATTTACCATTTTTCCTCCTTTGTTGTAGGTGTGCAACCTTCCAAATTTTACTCTGTCTACACTAGGACCTCATCCTGTGTCCTGACAATTCCACATACAGCAGTTTTGACCAGAAAGAAGAATAGCCATATGTACTGGGGTAGGTACCTGAGTTAATTGCCCATCCGGCAGAGAGCAGGCAGGTGCCTGGATTTGGACATTAAGTGACTTGTGCAGAATGAGTCTGGTTGTCTCTGTATTCTAGCATATCTGTCTGTGCCCTATTGATGTCTCTGCAAATTTAAAAGTACTGGTTTCAAATAGAATTATTATTTGGAAATGGAGTGAACATCTACTGATTTATAGGTACAGAAATTTGGTCTACGGATTTTTGCAGACTTGTAAATTACTAAATGAAGATATGAATAGAGGCAGAAAGGAATGAAGTCACACATTGTCCTTTCAAGTTTCTACAGTTAGGACACTCACAAGCCAAAAGCATCCTGTGTCCATTCCAGAAACACAGATAGACAATGTAATATTCAAAGATTAATGCGTAGAAATACTGACATTTGAGAACAAAGTAAAAATTGTCGTCAGTTGAAGTCAACTGCAGGTGTCTGGCACTAAAATAAAAAATTCTCCCCATGAAACTTAACCATTTCTCATCTAACAAATAAGATAAAAAATAGGGGGCATGGCCTCAAAGTAAGGAAGCACAGCTCCACTGACTAAGCCAATTTAAACCATCTGAGGCTAGCGTTCTGTGAAGCTGAAATTATTCACTTGATTAATGGACCAACTGTCCAGCTCTTGTCTAACCTGGACTGCAACCAGAGTCTCATTTGCTGTCAAATGCCAGCACGGAGCCCACAACCATGAGTGTCTGTAATTTAACATTTAATGAGCTGAGAGACAGTACCATAATTTTTGCAACCTTGATATATGACTTAGCTGTGTAATTCAATGCAGGGATTGTTTTCTGAGTTTTAAATAATGTAGAAACACTAGGCTGAAGAATAAGAAATGAAAGAACTGTGTAATCTGTTAACAGCATCTGTGTTCAGAACACTGACAGCAAATGGAGGAGCAAAACACTGATGCTATTTCAGTACTAAGTACAACGCTCTAGTTGAATGGGGAATTCAGGGAGATAAATGATAATCTTTGATGGTATACGCTTCTGAACTAACGTGACTACAAATTCTACAATAATGTATAAAGGGATTTACTTACACTTAGATAACTGCTTATAATAATAAATTCCTAGATTGCTAGTTTTTATTTGGTAGTATGAGGGTTTGCCCCCTTACCTCCTCCTGGTGCTTACTAGTGCTAGTAGTTATGCAGTAGTTCAAATACATTACAGCTATTTTCAGTTTCCATTAAGGTAGTTACTGACTAATTTAATGCATGTCTGATGAATTCCACTAATGAATAACAAAATCGTAAAAGTGGTCTATTTCTAAATCACAGAATCACAGAATCACAGAATAACCAGGTTGGAAGAGACCCACCGGATCATCGAGTCCAACCGTTCCCATCAAACACTAAACCATATCCCTCAGCACCTCATCCACCCGTGCCTTAAACACCTCCAGGGAAGGTGACTCAACCACCTCCCTGGGCAGCCTGTTCCAGTGCCCAATAAATAACACCATCCATCTTTCCCAAGCAACCTGTGACACCTTTTGTATGACTTCTTAATTATTTTGTAGGCGTCTATGGATTTCTCATGAGCTTTAGACAATCTTACTGTATATAAATTCATACCAAAGTGTCACCAGGACTGCAAGTGAGAATTCTGTTGCTTTTCAGCAGCTGTACTATTTTGAGAATCCAGAAATTGTTCCAGTTCCCAGTAGATTCTACCCTCAGTTACTTACCTGCTATCATCGTTTCATCCACTTATCTCACTAGCAGCAAAATATATTTTAGAAGATGGTTTCTACTGGCAAAATTGCTTTGACAGATGTCTATTGCCTGCCTTTCCTGAGTGAATGATCCCAAATTCCAGAAGTACCGGTAAGCTCATTTTCCAACTATGCAGTCTAGCACAAAGTACAAAAAACTTTGTCTCCAGGTTAGCAATTCATGTTAAATTCACCGTTATCTCAAACCAGCATACAGAACAAGACACCTCTTTAATTTGTTGTGCTTTCTCTTCCATGTTAGTCAAGTCAAGATACAACTGTTTTAGAAAAAAACTTTGTTAGTTGTCAACTTTAACTAGCTCTGATAAACACTTATAAAATATCAATGAATTAGTTTCCACAAAACACATATTTATTGATAGTTTTGAGATATAGGGAACGAATAGTTTGGATTCTCTTTGTGTTCTCATAGCTACTGGATAGTTAGCCTTAATCAAGATTTTTCGCTAATCAAGCAGTCATCAAGAAGTTACATATCAAAAAAGAAAACTTTACTTCTCAGATAATAATCCAATTTCATCAGCTGAAGCAGACAGAGAAGTATAAAACTCAGTAAAATTATATACTCAATACTCATCCAAACATCCCAAAGTAAGAAACTGCAACACATTGTCAGAGAACTCTAGCAATATTTAGGGTGTTTAGAATTCAATATGCTGGCATTTGCTCAGAGCAAATAGGATGATGACAGACCTGAAAGACAACTCTCTTTCCTCACCCATGTCTACTGGGAATCTCTAATGGATGAAAAGATGACTTTTACGATATCACAATAATGCAAAAATATTAACTCCGACAAGTCGTCTAATGCTATTTCTGTAACCAGTAGGTCAAATGAAATTCCTTATGCAATATTTTCATTGGATTCACAAATAATGAAATGAAACTGTATAGCCCTGTTAAACCTCAACCCCAAAGGAGATGTTCAACAATCTTACCTCTCAGTCTCCTTACCTAGGAATGTAATTTCTGTGGACCTGGAGCAGAGAAAAATCCCCTAGCACTTTAGAATAGAAGTCTTATCCTAAGGATTTACTTTAGGGAGAAACGCAGTGACTAGTTTGTGAAATTATGCAGATCCTGTCTCGCTTAGTTTTCTTAGGAATTTCACTCATGCTTTTCACTAAATATCAACTGCTTAACAGACTTTTAAAATCACAGCACTGAACTGAAAGTGTCTGGATGTTACCTGGAAATTCAAATGTGAACATACATTACAATCTTATTGTATATAGTACTAAATGAAAGACAGTGTTTTCTGTTGCTCAAATATTTAATATAAAGAACTGAAGAGATGATTCAGATTACTCAAAACTACTAACATTTACATATTGACCAGTTTTTTTTAGTCTTTCATCAAATTGGTGATCTGCTATACAGTGTTACCATTAATGATTAAAAACACACCTGTCAAATACGAGAAGTTATGCTTTGTTTAGTATATTATTCTTTAATCTTTGTCTGTTTGGTGATCTCTGTCAGTCTCAGCTAGCATGAATAAAATTTGGTCTAATAGAAAAGTAGCTAAATTCTAAATTCAAATACAGGGGCATTCATTCTTCTAGGGTTACAAATATGCTCATAGCCTTATACTTTCATTAGGAAAGAAAGTGATTCTTCTTGTATAAAATTGTAAAGCCAGGTTTTCTGAAAGCTTAAATCAAAGGAAATCGAGACAATCCAAGGGCTTTTGTATCTAAGATTGCTACCAACAATTTCTTTTAAAAAGCTACAGAAAGAATTACTCCCATCACACACCTCTACGCAAACACAAAACCCCTGAAAGTCTTTATTCCAAGCATTTTCAAGCCTTAAATTAAGAGCCATCATGGAATAAGTAGAGACCAGCCATAAGGTATTTTGAGGTGAATCCATGAATCTTGCTGAGTAATAAAATGGCTCATGAATTTCAAAGATGGTAAATGTGAGACAACACTTATGGAGAAAACAAAGTCCTAACTTTACATAAGAAATGCTAGGCTCTGATCAGAACATTGCAATCCAGACTGTTATGTTGGATTATCCCAAAGATTTTGCTGGAAAGATCAGACCGGTAGCAGTTCCAAAATGGGTTATACAGACAGAAATGGAAAATAAAACAGACAGCGTTATTTTATACAAACAGGAATGGTGAACAAAACAGTATTAAACTGTTGTATAAACATGTAACTAGTTTGTGTGGTTTTGATCCTCTCATCTCAAGATACTTTTTTGGATTCCTAGTGTGGCTAAGAAAAGCTCAAGGAAAGATGGAAAAGCCAGAAGACAACCTCAGAATGATGAAAGACTAAGAAGCTCAGGCTGGAGGAGAGAGAGAAAAAATATTAAAAACTAGATTAATTAATTTTAATTACTTAAATATTAGTAATTAATAAAATTCAAGATTATGGAAATTAGAACTGTGTAGCATCTTTCAAAGTGCCTAGTTCTTAATAGGTCATAAAACGGAAATATTAGATGGCAGGTTGAGAACAAATGGAGTTGAATCTTCACACACACTAGAGCTGAGCTGTATATGTCCTTGCGACAAGAGAATGTGAATAAACCAAATTCATGCTGTCCAGCTGATGCAAAAGTATTGCTGGTGGTTTAGGAAATTCCTGGGGCATAAATTGTTGGAAGAGTGGGGAATGTTCTGAGGAAATATCACTGTAGGCTGGTCCTGAGCTCTTTCCTAGGTGTATGATTAAACAGATCTTTGTCCTTATTCCAAAATATTGCTCTTATGTTCCATTGAAATCAAAGCATTAGGAGGTGGTAACACCAGGCTCTTTACTGACAAGCATAACAGAATAGTGAGAAACAGTTGTCAAGCACTGATACAGGAGAAAGTTCTGACAGGATATAACAGAAGAAATATGCAACCAAAAGGATAACTAAGCATTGGAGAAATTGCCCAGAGAGGCTAGGAAATCTCTGTCCTTGAGGATTTACAAGAACCAGAGAGTCAATATTGTAAGCAGCTTAGTGCAAGTTCAGTATAGACTCTGCTTTGTGCAGGGATGTTGGACTGGGTTCCTTCTGATGTCCAGTTCAACCTCAACGAGACTGTGATGCTATGAAATATTGAGAAACCCATCTTTTTTTTTTAATCGACCTTAGAAAATATCTTTATTAATGAAAAGAAAAAGAAACGGGCTTCTTTTTCTATTTCATCTCATCCAAGAATTCAGGGCAAAATGTAGAACTGGTGTATAAAAAAAGAAGTATCTGCCAAAATGTGTGATCCTGTCCAACTAAGAATCCAGCAGAGGGGTCCTCCAAGAGAAGTGAGGCAACAGCAGACAGTAAGCAGGGCAGGAGACTGTCACAGCTGTTAGGGCAAACAGTGTATGGACCCAGCATGGAGTGGGTTAATGGCTCAAAAGTGGGGGAGCCCCCCACCCTCAGTGGCAAGAGCAGATGTACTGGAGAGCATGTTGTGTCTGGACTTGCCTTGTGGGGGGCATGCCCAGGTGTATTATCTGCTCTATCACTTGATACAGGTCAGAGGTAGGGACAGAAATCTTAAAAATCCCTGTGAAAGCCTACAACCTTGTGTTGTGTTGGACACACACCATCTTCTGTACCCGCTGGACAAAGAAACACATGTTGCAACAGTCCCTGAAGTGGTGACTATCAGGTTTCCTATTTCTCTTGTCACTATTTCTCTCCTTTCTCCTTTCCTTTCTTTCTCTCTTTTCTTTCTTTCTTTCTCTACCTTTTCTCTTAGCAATACCTCCAGCTGCAGCAGGCTGTAGCTGGCAGTTTTGTTTTGATTTTGGTTTTGACTCTGGAGGTTGGGTTAAGCAGATTGCTAAAATGTTGTCAGTCATTGCTGAGTGATGGGTTGTTCCAGTAACTTTGGCTGCTTGAAATAAAAATTATGTATTTTTTAAAATGCAGCACAGCTGAGAACAGGAGCAAACCTGTTTCCTATTCATTTCATCTCAATGCTGCCAGTTTTCAAATGGATGATCTTGGTCAGTATATGAAAATTAAAACACATGCACATATTCTAAACTGTCAAGGCTAAAAAAACCTTGACATTTTGTACAACGTTATTTTTCAGTGTGCACCATCTGCTCAGTTGAACTGCAGCTCACAGAAATTGTTTCAGTAAAATAAGAAAAAAATCTATTTTTTCAAATTTCATTATCCAGTTGAAAATCATTACAATGATGTTTTTATATAGTTAACCAGGCTTTATGAGTGAGATTAGATTTACAAGTCACATAGCAATAGGAATATTTTATCATTCCTTCTCTTATGGCAGTCCAAGAGACAGAAGAGCCTGTTCCTTTAATACATGTCTAGTAAGCATGTAAAGATCACTTTGGTTGAAGGTCAGGAGCAAGTTTGATTACATGAATGCTGACTTATGTTAATTATCTCCAAAATTTGCTTCATGAACTGATTTAAAAAAAAAACAACCAAACTTGGTAAACTCTTCAGAGTCCTTTAACTTTCAATAATGTACAGTGCAAAATTATTGTTTTACAATAATTGATATTTATATGTTTTCCATCCTTTCCTATTTTATAACTGAATAACCCTTTCACATGCTGCATATAATAATTATTTAAAATCTGTGGTATATCAACAATGATTAATAACATGCAACATTTTCAGTCCAACTGAATTTCATTTGATCAAAAAGCAGATTTCCATATTGCTTTCCAGCCCTGCTCAGATTGGGCTTTATGTGGCTTTAACAGGATATGATGGTCAAAAATACAAACCTGCAGGATCACTTTCACTGAATGGTTTCAGATACAATGTTTAACATATCTAGTATGCCTCCACAGGGCAGCCCCTAACACTCCCAAGTAAACATCCTCAACATCTCCTACTCTATCTCCCTGGCAACATCTACTCTGCTCTTGTCAAAGCCATTGTTGCTTTCCTTTCTTCTCAGTCTGTTGGATTGTCCCTAAGAAAAGATGCAAGAGCAGTGATGAGATTTGGATCATTAAGCAATACTTAGTTAATAGCACTCTTAATAAATTAAATTTTCATGTAAGAGATTTCTATTCAGGTTTCCTTTCTGGTTTTTTTTCTGTTGTGAAGTCCAGGTAACATTTATTTCTTCTCAATTACTCTTTTTATATAAGTATCCTTTCAGGTACAAACAGCTGTTTGCTATCTCTAGTAAAACTCTATTCAAAGCACAATGTGTTATGAAGTCCCATGTAAAATATGGCCAGGTCTTAAATTTGAAGATATCCATATGACGTCTTAAATGTTGTTATTTCATTTTACTGTTGTTATTTCATTTTATCATTTAAAATATAATTTTAGATGTATTTTCTTCCTGAATTTTTGTTCAAAGGTCAACTGGAGATTTTGAAACTGCTCCATGCATTGTAGACAAAGTAATAAACACATCATGAAAGTGTACACAATCTCTACACAACCAATTCAGGAAGTCTTGCTTCCAGAACAAACGTGTTTGCAATTTCCTTCAAGTTAACTCAAAAAAATTCTCAAAATATATACACAAGTTGCATAAATATCTAATCTATGCAATGAAGCATGGATACTGGAGGCATTTTATGTTAACTGCTGTCAGAGAGCTTGACAAGACACTACCACCTCCTGACAAAGCAGATAAACTGAAAAGTCACAACTGATAAACACAGATGATCTTTAAGGTCCCTTCAAACCCAAACCATTCTATGATTCTAAATAATTTATGATCACAAGAATTTATTCAAGTATGTGTTACCAGGGAATTAACTTTGTAATCAATTTAGGAAATACTACTGATAGTTCAGGGGTGTTAGCCTGGGATTAGACATGGATATTATGCACAGATGAACTTCGAGGACAACTCACAGAAAGTACCTACTCCCAAAGAGAATAATCAACTATATTCATTAAATAAAACACACATTTTAAATGCTTCCCTTAAAAATGTTCTCCTCCTTATATGTTTTTTTTGAGTTTTAGTTCGTTTTTTGGTTTTGGTTTGGTTTGGTTTTCCTTTTAGCTGAGATCTTTTGAGAAAATGAAACCATCAAAACCATTTACCTCCACTATTGAAGTGGATAATACCTTTTATAGTGTGACAATTAAGACAATCATCTGGATTAATGATGATCTGCATCTTCCTGGTGAATTGGTGAGAAAAGACTGGATAGGTGTCTTTTCTTCTACCAAAATTTTCAAAGAGGACTGAAAAATACTTCCAGTTAATATTGGTAATAATAATAATAATAATAAAAATCAACTAACCTTTTAATAAAAATATTTGTTAAACAAATCCTTGTTTTCTGAAGTTTTACTGTAAATTACATCACAAAAAGATGCCTAAATATATCTACTTGCAAGTATAAAACTGAAATATATTTTTTCCAAGGATAAAGACAGCATTATCCTGGAGAAAGGTACTCTGAATTAGTAAAGATGCCTTGTGCATATTATTTTCCCCAAGTTTATTTTTAATATTACAATGACAATTGAAACTGCAAGTCTGCAATATCAGTAGCACATGGCACATGATTGCTAGCTGCTACAATGGTTTATAAGATTCCCCATAAGCTTAGCAACTATGATAGTTACTTTAACATATGAAATGTTTACACCACCTCAGCTGAATATGTACAGTGTTCATCTCTCCAGCAGTTCTGATCATGTTCTCTAAAGAAATTTATGCTTTCTTCCATCTTAGACCTCATTTCTGCCTAAGGCCTGCTTTGGAATAAAAGACCCTAGTAGTTGGCTGTTAAGTTGTATTCTAAGCACTTGTGCCTTTAAGACGTCTTTGAAATACTTGTATTCTAAGCATGTGTGCCTTTAAGATGTCTTTGACATACTTTCTTAAGCACCCGTGTTTATTTTTTCTCAGTCCTCTTTGATATAATGCCTTTGTCATCAGAGTACTGCTCAACCAAAATCCCTGATTCTTCTGGCTGATGTGCATTCCAAATGCTACAGGACTTGTTGCTGGTCATCTGGCATCCCATCTGACTCAGAACAGATTTAGTTGTGATCTTCATTGGCGTGCTTCCAGCTTCATACAA
Source organism: Phaenicophaeus curvirostris (assembly GCF_032191515.1). NCBI lineage: Eukaryota > Metazoa > Chordata > Aves > Cuculiformes > Cuculidae > Phaenicophaeus > Phaenicophaeus curvirostris. Next base: position 56,774,139 of record NC_091394.1, read on the forward strand.
AATAAAGTTTTCACATTTGTGCAGTAGTATGATAAGCCTAGAAAGGTTTTAATTCTTTTTGTTTGATTGAACGTTTGATTTACATTTCTTCCATGAATTAAACAAGTGGAATTTTAGTTTTCTCGAAGCTATCTCAACAAGTTTGCTGTTAGAATTATTCAAAATTTTTCAAGGTGAAAGAGTGTATAAACAAACAGAGCTCAAGTTGTGTGAATAGATTTAGAAGAGGTAATACGCTCTTCTCTAGGGACTAATTCATATCTTCCCTCTTTGTTAGTCCAAGGTTGTCTGCAAACTAGCAAATAAGTTTACTGAAAAGCTCCTAGATCTCTCTTGTTTTGAGAGGGTGCGTTACTTAATCTTTGGAATCAATAATCTTGGAGAGTCAGTTGGGTGACTATAGAGATTTAAAAGGAAAACCAAACTAAATCCCTAGTGAAACATATTTAATTGGGGAGAACACCTAATAGTCTCACCTTTCGGAGTCAGAGAAGGGATTCCTATGATGATATGTGTGTTTTGTCTTTGTGCAAAATGGAAAAAATGTATAAATTCCCACAAGAATAATCTTAAATATGAGAAATGCTGATGAAAGCACTCACCCATTACAGATTTCAACAGGCATCTTTCACAGATCTTATTGCACTGTTTAGTTCATATATGATTGGACATACTGCCAAGCAATAATGATCTGAGTGTAAGACCTAGCACTGACGTGCCTTGCATTCCTGTCTCTATATTAGCACTTGCATGTGATTTAGCTGTAGTTTTAAGGGAATTTAAAAGAAAAATATATGCTGGGAGCCAAACCAGGGTTTTGATATCCTGGGATGTTTAACAAAGTCCTGTAGCCCTTCAATGATGTAATGAGTAAGATGGCAGTGATGAAGTACTTTTTCCTATAAAATTCCCTTTTTGTTCAGTTCTGTCTAGTCACCAACTAATGCAACATTCATGCAACATTCATCTACATTTTGAAACCTGCTATAGAAGAGAATTTTCCAAAGCCCATACACCTTTATCTTTTCAGGTTGCTAGCATACATAAACAATAGAAATATGAATCTCTTAGAGTGGGAATCATTTTATTTCTGCTTCTACCTGTATGAAGGTGTAGCAGGATAGTGATCATCCACATTCTCTAGCATAAGTAATAATTTGTAAATGACTGGAGAAAGAAGGTCTAGCAGGGCAAATAGTTTAGAGGGGGGTGAAGAAAAGATGATTTCGTACTGGCTTTCATACTAAAAGGAAACAAAAATCAGAACTCTGCAGGATATTTTTAAGCTGCTTTAAGGCAGCTGTGTGTGACATTTGCAGCTATTCTTCTGAAGAGCTTGAGTCATACATGTATAAGTTCTGACTTGAATGAGTGCAAAGTTCTCCCTTCATGCACATTCTAGGGTATATTAGTATACCAGTGGTGCTTATATTACATTTTATGTAATTTCTAACCTTTAAAGGGTAACAGAAGAGATTTATGTGGTACAACAGCAGAGTATTTTATTCCCATAATTCTTTATGTCCTGACACTCTTACAAAAAAAGTAGGATCTAGTTAAAATTCAATATTAGTCCTTGAAAATTTCCTTTTGTGAAGCACAAGAAATAGGAGTGCTATATAACTTCAGTAGCTATTGTGACTTTTTTCTCTGGGATGAGCTGTGCATTGACTTAAAGTGATCTGTATACCCATAGTTTGGAAATACTGAAGACCCAAAGGACACACTTGTAAACAGATTTGAAGGGTTCATTCACTAGGGGATTTTATGGTTGTAAGACAATGTAAACACCAAAGTCACTTTTGATGAAGAAGTCGAGGGAAGCAGATGTGACCTTAATGAAGGTTTGCAGTAGAAAGCCAGACATGCTGACCACATGTCAACCTAGCAACTAGTTCCAAACCCTGGTTTAATCAGAACAGAAATTGTTCTACACAGTTTTAATTAAATATTGTATTAAACTGTAGATAACAATGTGACTATATGAGTAGACAAAAATAGGTATGAACAACTCTGGGCAAGTTTTCCAATAGGTTGAGTTAAATCTTTATCTGCTAGTAAAGGAAGAATGTTGGTAAAGCTTATGGTATAACAACCAAAATTAAAAAATAAACCTATTGTGAAATAAAAAATATTCAGAATTCACAAGAAGTATTTCCAATCAAGATTCATTATATTTTACAGTGGAGTACATATTCACGTATATTATATGTGTATGCATAGTGAGAACAAAGGAGCAATTAAACATTGTCTGAAAGTACTTTTAGCTTAATATTCAACAAGAAAAAATAATTAGGATCTTTTCTTCTTGATAAATAATCATACCATGTACATTTACGTATTGAAAATATTTTGTTTGAAGTGTCTAGAAAATCCTAGAGCAAAATATAAGCAAATAATTATATAGCAAGGACATATAATAAGCCTTAAAGTTCTTAAACCAGTCATTCCTTCACTACTGAAGGGGCTAGTCTTATTGGTGAGTACATTAGTACATTACAAAATTTAGCTCTAAGCTTTGCTTTAAATTTACTACAGGAAACATAGAGCTTGCATAGCACAGAAAGAGTAGCAAGTTTCAGGGAGGGCAGGTAAGATGAGAAACAGCATCAGTGAGGTCTTAATCACTGTCAGGCTTTTCAAAGGAGATTCAGCTTTAAAAAGAATGAGAGTCACTGAACTATGCAACTTGCAATTATTCCTAAAACATTTTTAAAAATACAGGAGTGAAACTGATCCGGCTTTTTGAGTTCAATCTCAGATTAACATAGTAATTATCATCCAATAATTTAAAATATGAATCTAGCTCCTAGTCAAGCAGAAAAATAATGTATTATTGTTACAGAACTGCCATAGAGTGACACTGTTATTTACAATTATCTTCCAAGTTCTTTCAATAAACAAAAGGCAACTCTAGGAAGACATGGAAACCTTTAATAAATGAGATTGTTGATGAAAATGAGCTTCTTTTAAGATGAACTTCATGCAATAGAGGACATTGATGTCTCCTTAATCCCCAATAAGTCAGGCCTCGAAGCAAAGTAGTTCCCTGAAAGACAGGATGAAATTCCTAAGAAAAGTCTTTTTGCATCAATATTATCTTCTTTTTCTACATGAAAGGCAACAAAGCAAATGGTTGAAGAGTTTGCATCAGGGAACTGCAGCCTAATAAGCTTAGAGCCTCATTTTATCTAGCCTAGATGTAATGGCACAGATTCGCTTCCATTCTTTCATATCATGCACTTGAGGTAGTGCTGGTTTGCAGAGAACAGGTTGCTAATGTAGAATCACAGGGCAGAGAGGATTCATAGAACTTCACTGTGTAAGAATGACTTAAAATAACAGTGGAAAGCATAAGATGGTGTCCTCCTGGGTAATGGCATGGTGTTAAGCAGTCTGATACCACAAATCCAATTAGATTTGCTGGTAATCTCTATTACTGATAAGTTGACTTTGTTCCCATGAAAAGCAAACCTATAGGCTCGTAGCGTGTGATGATGCAATATCGCTTTTAGTTATACTGATCAAGCTCCTGAATTCCTGTGGATCATGCTAGTACTAATTTCACCACAGAGACAACTCTGCTATTATGGAAATAAATCTGTATTTTCTTATGTCTGCTTTTAATTTCTATTTTTTTTTTGTTTGAATTTTAAACATTGTTACTCTAACCAAGGCAGAAAATTGCTTAAATACTTGTCTACGTTTCTTATTTCTTTTTATCCTTCCTAAATGTGGAGTTAGAGTAATTGTGGTGAATTAAGAATGTTTTTTGTCCTTTTTTGTTGTTTGGTTTTTTTTTTAATTAAAGCATTAGACTCTGCACTCTTAGAGTGAAAAACATTTGCCATCTTTCCCTTCACTGACAACTACAGCACTGCAGTCCTTCACATTTTGCAGCATTCTTATTTCTGACTTTCACTCAGTCAAGACTAGTGGAATGCTTTTCTGACATACACAGATTTTAAATATGGAATCTGTCATGTGGTAAACTTCTCTGGATGAGGTGCAGTGGCATAGCATGACCTTATTTTGAAATCAAGCATCTCATCCTTCTCAATACTTCAGTTTCCCTCTGCAAGAACAATATGTTTCTATGTTACTCAAGAATGACTTCATAACATTCAAAATACAGTATTGTTTTTATTATTCTGTATTCTCGACAGTGACCAAAATTTGATGAGACAGTGAGAACAGCCAGTAGATCAGAAGTAGAACTGAGTAGTAGTCTTTATTCTTTCTGCTTTAACAGAACAATAGAACAGTTGACTAACATCTGCAATTTCTGCTCATTTTTCTCAAGAAGAGGAAAAGTGTTAGCAGATAAAAATGGATATAGATGGCTTTCAGACCAAAAATAAATAATATCTTTTTTAATTGACAAGCAGAAAAACAACATCTGTCACAGAATGCACATAAGAAGGTGGAATATTCTTGGGAGCTTTGCAATTTTGGTGTTTCATTATTTCCCTTCTTTAAAGAATGGTTGAGAAACCATACACCCAATACTATAATATAATACTTCTGTTTGACAAAGGAGTAGTAGCTGCTGTACCCCAGGACCTGTGTTCCAAGTTTTGGACTTGGCTACACCCATGTTTTGATCTCTGTCATGCAGATGAAAAGATATGATCTTGAAATAGTTCCTTTTTAGTTCCCTATGTACACATGATGTATCACATAAGCACTGTATGTACATATATATATATAAACTCAAAATTTTATAGATTTGTATGCCATATTAAATCATTCACCAAGACCTTATTTCCAACACATTTAGAAAGTTGGCAAGATACAAAGACCATAAAGGGCTTGATTTCAAGGTGTTCGGTGTAGCAGCATAAAAGATACCTTTGCAAGTTTTGTATCCCATCAGCTAACCAACATCTATTGACTTAAAGCTGCATTAGAAAAAGAATTAATCCTGCAGGCATGACTGGAAGTGGTAACAGCTGTTACTTGCTGATCACAGCCTGTTCAAATAATTTTTTACATGAATTTGTGTTTGTACTTCTTACATTGAAACAGTGTATGAACACCAACTTCAATCACAGCATGGCATAATGTAAACCTATTTAAAGTATCGCACACTAAAAAAGAAATATTTATACCTATGGAATGCAATATAAAAGCTAAACTAGAAGGCAACATTTATCACAGTTCCTGTATAATGTAAAATGCAATGATCAGGATATAAATAGCGATAACACTTCTTGAGAGATGGGGGGAGAAATATTTAATAAAAGAAAATGTGATACCTTAAGTTTCCTTCAGACAGTATCCCAGATTCTTTTATCAATCACTGTTTACCAGGTTAAAAAGCATGCAAAAAAAAAATATTAAGAGCTATAGTATATCATTGGCCCTTTGAAAAGGATATGGAAGTATCATAGGCAAGATATCAAATGAAAGATTGGCCCACTGATCCAGAAATAATGGACAGCAGTGATCAGCAGTGATTGCTCTAGTTGTGTGAGAAAATACCACATACTGGCACCATTATGGTTACATATGTTCCTGTTATACAAGACCCTCAATTGCCTTTCTTATTAGCATGTGAACAACAGTTATATAAAAATAGTTGTGCCAATTTCAGTTGCATAAGCTGCTGGCAAGAGAAATTTGCAAGCAGAAAGAGACGCACTCAAGCTGCACTACTGATTGTTCTTAAAAGAATTTTCACTTACTACTTTTGTGTGTATAAGCGATTTCTAATGGGAGATTCCCAAACTTTTTTTTGACCTCATGAAAAGTTTGTATTGCACTGTATCAGTTTCTCTTTCTCAGAAAAGCTGTAAGACCTTTTAAAAAATCATAAAATATAGTTAATTCTACTAGGTTTTATACCAGTTTTAAATTAGTATCATTCATATTTCACAATAAGATCAGAGTAATGACTCTGAGGTATTTATTTGCTGAAGTGAGATATGATCCAGTTCTTCAACCTCTTTTTCTGAGTGGCTGTAGTAATACTAAAACCTCAGTAAATTCACAGATTCACCAAGTTTGAGGACAGAAAGGATCATCAGGTCAGGTTAAGCCTGCATAGAACTAACCATTACAGTCTATCAAGTTAAAATTCTGATTCCTAATTATACCTTACCACAAATTGCCCGTACTAAATGACTCCAGAAATCATCAGTCACAACAATACTGGAATCTGCATATTGCATTTAAATGGTCACTGTGTTAGTATTAGAGCTGAGATTTCAGGGCAGCAACATACTTTCAGTAGATCTGCAGGACTTACTTCGTCTCCCTAAAAATTGACCATCAGACTATTGGAAACTATTTTTCTGTTTATTAAGATTAACAAGGTCCTGGGGGCCACACTATTAAAATACAAAGCCTTTATCCCTGTGAAGTTCGGACCTAGATTGAAGAAAAGGAAGCAGGTTGAAACAACTGGATGCTGCATGATATGCAAGACTTCATACACTTAGGTATTTTGTTAATTGTTCTGTCTTGTTTGGTAATCAGCTTTTCATATGTCAAGAATAACCTGTCTTAAATAAAATTGCCTCATGTCCATGAAGGCATGTTTTCTTCACTGGCATAAAAATTTCCATTTCAGTTAAGAAGAAAGCCAATGTAACTTTCACTGAGGTGGATATAAGATGATGTTAATTTGGGTGTATTACTGTGGGAGCAAATTTAGTATTCCATTAAAATTTTAATGAGAGTATTGCCATGTATGTGGGAATCCTTCTGACTAGGTCATCCTTTACGAAAATGCAAGTTCAACCAGACTCCAATCCTAGGATTTATATGCTTCATGAGATGCTAGCTTTTTATTTCTTACCATGTACTATATATGTAAGAAATGAGTTAGTCTTTATTATGGAAAAATATTCTCACTGCTACCATTGTTGGGTTTTTTTCTGGATTTTTTTGGTTTTTTTTGAGGTTGATAACCGACTGATATTAACTTAATATACTCTTCTAATGCTTTTCAAAAGGCAAGTTTAGACTAAGCTTTTACCAATGAAATGCATCCTCTCTGCTGTCCTTTAAAGTCTATTTATGTGTTCTAAGAGAACATATTTTTTCTCTCTTTTAGAAGTGGTAAATATCATGACTTTGTGTCAAGTAATTTGAAGATGAAGATAGAATACCAAAAGAAATATTCTCACAAAGCTGCTTCTCTTCTTTTCATCCAGAGAGAATAATGAAAACTGTCATTTCACTTAAGTAACTTAAGGAAAACATTCAGGAAGACGGAATTTAAAAATTCAGATTATAATTTGCTTTCTCTAAATCAAAAAAATATGCTGAATCAGTAACATGCACTATTAGGTGTGACTGCATGAAATTAAATAACCAGTCGATGACTACAAGATTTTAACCATCAAAAAAAACCCAAACAAACCACATTGTGAGACAAGAAGTAGAAGACACTGTTAATTTTGAATGTTTCTGAAGTAAGTCATTCACATACAGGAACAGAACCATTTTAATACCAGTACGGTGAACCTCTTAAAAAAGTATTCTCACTTGACATAAGGTTAACGCACCAAACCTGTGCTAAATAAGTGCTAACTAATTTCTCTTTTTAATCTGAAACAAGCAATGCTCAGTCTTTGTAGTTAGGAAAGTTATGTGTTGAGCAAGCATCTCTTATATCTTGCAATTAGCTTAAATTTACTCTCCATGTACCAAAGAGTAATCTGTGTACTCATATTATTACCAGTATTTCCAGGCACTCCACAAGCAACACTGAAAAAAAAAAAAAGAAGAAAGGGTATCTTACAGTCAGAATTTTCTACCACTAGAACAAGACCTCTGGCCTATGACTCAGTTCTAAGGGCTCCTCTGGATAGAGATAGTTATGATGAGATAGTTAAAATCGTCCCAGTACCCATTAAGGACAGATCTTCAAGTGTTGTTCACTCCCTGTAACTGAAGTACTAGCTGATTGCTAACCAGACTGTTTAATAAATTTTATAAATTAAATTATAATAGCAGATAAAGCTGTTTATAAGATCCACAAGCAAGTAATGTGAAAAAAGGAAGCTCTTATTCACTTCCTGCCTCAGTTATAGAATATTTCACGTGTTCTGAAGATGTTGTGGCCCATGGATAAGGCCATGCTGGGTTAGGTGCACTGCAAAACGACTGTGGCTGTAGTAAGCCTATACTACAGCAGGTATACCCCTGAAGACACTGTAGCTCATAGACAAGTCTCCACTTGGAGCAGGTGCACCCATAAGGGACTGTGATCTGTGGATAAGTCCAAGCCAGAGCCGGGGCAGGGGGAGGAGTTGATTACAATGTTAAACTCTACAGTCATGTCCAAAGGGACTAGGGCTGGAGATCACAATGGAAATAACTTTAAACTGATGTAACATGGGATTTGTGTTGCAGGTCATGTGAACTACTATAGCATGAACCACCTGAATCAATACAGAGCAAGCCCTACAATAGCAATGCAAAGTACAGCAGTGACCCAACGTGAGCTGACTTCAGTGCCCAGTAACTCCACCCAACACACCACCTCTCCTTTCCTGAAGGACTACCATAACAGGTGGAGCCCAAAGTCATGGGTGTTGATGTTGTTTTGCATAATGTAGTACCTAAGCATGACTTAAATATTATGGAATAAGAGGTGGAGAATTTGCTGGTTTTGCCTGGGATAGAGTCAATTTTCTTCATAATAGCTTTTATGGGGCTTTGTTCTGTGTTTGCGCTGGAAACGTTGTTTATAATACAGAAATATTTTCAGTATTGCTGAGCATTGCTTACACAGAGTCAAGGCTTTTTCTGCTTCTTCCCTCATCCCGCTGTCTAGTAGGTTGGAGATGAGCAAGACGCTGGGAGGGGAAACAGTCAGGACAGCTGAATGCAACTGACCAAATGGATTTCTCATACCATATGATGTCATGCTCAGAATATAAAATTAGGGAAGAAGGAGGAAGAGAGGAACATTAAGAGTTATGCCATTTACCTTCCCACATAACCATTATGCCTGATGAAGCCCTGTTTTCCAGAAGATGGCTGAGCACCTGCATGCTGATGGGAAGTAGTGAAAGAATCTCTTGTTCTGCTTTGCTTGTGCACATGGCTTTTGCTTTACTGATTAAACCATCTTCATCTCAACCCATGAGATTTCTCACTTTTACTTTTCTGACTCTCTCATCTCATCTCATTGAGGCAGGGTGAGCAAGTGCCTATGAGGTGCTTAGTTGCCAGCTGGAGTTAAACCATGACAGATCCTTTAAGTTCTGTATTTTTAATTATTTAATTATTTATTAAAGAACATGTATTTATGCTGGTCAGCAGTTTTGGTTGTCACCTTTCATATAAGTAAAAGGGAATAATTTCAGCCAACCAGAGCTGAGGCTGAAGTGTGTGTGTATATGTTTCATTTTATATTCTGCATCTTCTGTCATGTTTGATTCCACAGAGTATTTCCGCAACAGATCCACTACTACATGTTTTACTTTCTTTAGGTATGCCATGAGTAAAATGGTTAGTAAAAGTTTTTAAAAATCAAACGTACATGTACTAACACAAATCCTGCCCCATCAATTCTGCTTCCTACAAATAGGAAAGGACTGTCTCAACAATGAGAAGTCAGTGTGAGATGTGAAAGAGGCAAACACATGACGTAAAAATTCCCTTTTCTATGTGCTGCAGAGTTATATTCAACAGAAAGAGTGGGTCTCCCTGACTGCACAAAATATTTCTGTTAATGTATTTGTTTTTTTCCGAAGTAATGCACATGGCATAGATACCATAGTTGCTTTGTTCTTATGAAATAGAACTAATAAGAGAGTCTTAGCATGTTCACCTTCACGAAAAAAGTGATATTTATAATTTGAGATAAGTTCAGTATGCAGATAAGTTAAGAATGCAACAAAGGGGACAAATTAAATCCACAATTTTTCAAATCACATTTAAATCTTGGGATGCCAGGTCATTGTAGTAAAACACAAATGTTGTACATAATGATGCATACATATACAAAGACCTTGTATGAATTAACTTTGCTATAGTGTAAACCAATATTCTCTTACATAAATATAAAAATTCAGTTATATATACTCTAGTTCCAAAAATGCGATCAGAATTATGCTACGCAAAATCCCTTCACACAAATGTTTTGGAGAAGAGTGGACACTTGTTAATCACAAGATTGCTTCAACAGATGATGTCTTTACTCAGTTTTATGATAGGCCCTATATAGCCAGTATTAATTGTAATTCAGGTATTTGATCATTCTGAAATGAATTTCCATCTCTCATTCATGTAAAACTCATATATAGTCTTCGGCGACTTATTCCTAATTTTGCTTAATAGGCTCAGATCTGCCAATCCCAGTTACAGGACTTGATACTCTGGGATAATTCAACTTTCATAATTTTTACTTCCAGAAGGGAAGCAGTGTTTAATCAGCTGGAATCAGATCTTTCATGCCCTTTATGAAACTAATTGCACTCCTCAGTTTGGAAGACGAATATTATCTTAACATCATTATTCATTTGAAAAGACAAAGCAAATTCTATGGTCTTAATTCAATGTCCTGCTGTTAATACAGTTCTGCCAAGCTCTGTTACGGAAACATTTGAAGCTATCTATTGAGCTTTCTGATCTAGTTTGGAAGAATGACAGTCCCAAAGACTTTCTGGTTCCCTACTTCCCTGACCTCCTAGTTATTTCACATAGCTGAAAATCCAGCAAAAGGGAACGCTGTAAGGGGGCAAGGGTGGAAGAACCTGCTCAACTTAAGATCTCTAAGATTATTCCAGAGTAATATTTAGTGTTTGAATTCATTGTTTAAAATTAAGTCTTTTAATCTTGTTTTTAATTTATTTTAAATCCAATAGACTAGCCAAACTCCAATGCTTTCTTTCCCCAAATATGCTTATGCTTTCCTGAGTTTCATGTCCCATCTGTTTTCCTGAACTACCTCGACCCTGTCTTTATTCCGTTCAGAACAAAGGAAATGTGATTAAGAGGCAGAAAAAAAGCAGCTTTGTTTACAGAAAGCAGGTGCAGAGAATTCCTGAGCTACAAAGTAAACTTTGAACATCACTAGGGTAATTATCTCTATTTCTCTTTAGCACTGATGCCAGAACACTTTGGCAAGCAACATTTTTTGCATGCACACCACAGAAACCATTTATCATGGAAATAAAAAGGAATATCACAAGAAGTTTAGTTTGGAATTCAGAGCTGGATCACTTAATGATACTTTCTGTGTCTCAAGCTACTCCTTCAAATACAGGAATAATTTCCCCACACTATTGCAAAGCTTCTTGACAGCAAAAGACTTGTCTCTGAGTTTATTCTACACGTTGCCAGTTTCAAAGAAAGTGACTTTTTCTCATATATATTAAAAAAAACCCAAAACAACAAAGCGCTAACACCCTGCCCCCCCACTCAACCTTTTAGGATATTAAAGACCGTCTCAAATTCAGTAAGCAAAAATGTAACACTTCCCACAATTAATACACTACTATTAATTAGATTACATTGTGAGAACTAAGAAGGGCATATCTCTCCTATACCTGTTTCTATCAGCTTTGTTTAAATAACATATTATATTACATAGCTCATCAATTAAGACTAGTGAAGATGAAGGATCACAAGATTTTCCTTTTTAGGTGATTCCTTTCTCCTGTTTTCAAAATTCTCTTGTGATGATTCACATTTAGACTAAACAAAACAATATAGAAATGCTCAAAAAAATATTACTTTTCTTTATATTTGTTTGGTTTTTTCCTCTCACTGACCTAAAAATCCTGATTTTACAGAGCAGCCATGATAGAAACAACTGAAACTAAACAAGAATAACTAACTGGGTGAACAGATTCCTAAATTTTTAAAACATGAAACTCCTCATATGAGGAAGAAAAACTGGAAGTATATGCTGGATCAAAATTTGTGCTAGATTCTTCTGCTGTTAATATCTATCCATATTTTGATCATTATATGACTAATTTTAAAATCAAGCATACAATTTTTTTTAGTTGGATGTTGATATACAAGAAACAGTATTTTTATATATTAGCAATACTCTACATGCAAAATCCTGTAATTTTGTACATGGAATAATAATGATATTATAAAAAACCTGGGAATTTAGTATTCCATCAAAAAAATTCAAAACCTGAATTTGTTGCTAAGAATGTATGTAATATCCATTCTCATTGTACCTAACAAGGCTTCTACTATGTTTAATTCCTGATTTTTATTCAACATAGTCTAATTCAATTTCATTTAATCCAGGTCAGAATATATATATCCTGATATTCTTTGGGATGAGCAAAAAAGAAATTATGGCTTTATTGTTTTCTTTTTAACACTTTCCAAAAGAGTAATTGCACTTTAAAACATAGACCTTCATGCTGTATTCAAATATCATGAGAACACTGTAAGGGCTCACAAGCCATTATGCCTTTCTTGGCATATTCTTTTATATTAGAAACATGATATTACCATAAAAAGAGTCTGAGAGCTACAGTTTTAAAACTTCAGCGTTTGAGACATTTGGAATCGTGTTATAAATTTAACTCTAACATTTCTATTCTGTCCCTCCTGTTCTGTGTGTAAGGTTTGCAGTGCAAAGAAGGTGTTTTATTCATTGGATCTTGATATATATCTTTTCTGTTTTGCTGATTCCTCGAGCACTTCTTCTGAGATGTCTCAGCTAATCACAGATCCTAATTATGATTTAAGATATGCATTTTATGAGACTTAGCTATTTAAAATGAATGTCATCTAGTAGAACACTTACTTTCTCATTAGCAGAGATAAATATGTATGATTCTAAGTGTTTTATATTCAGGTTATATACTCAAAACTTGGCCCTAAAGGCTGCCCTTAATGGAAGTTCTTTTTGGATCACCAGTGTTACAGATAAAAAGGTAATGTTTCACATTTATACTTTCTTGTCTTCTCATTTTCTACCATATGTGTCCAGAAACTTATGTTTTGTTTTACATTTTCAGATTTCAGCTAGACTTTCAGAAATTAGTGCGAGTCTATTAAGTTAGAACGGAATAAAACTGTGTCCTTGGGATTGACCTGTTCAGTTTACCAGTATGGCTTTATGTAATGTTCACAACCACAGCAGGTAGTATGGATTTCTTAAAAGAAATCTAATGTCCAAATTCTAGGTCTTGTGTTTTCCCTGCATAATATAATTTTGCTCATTATCTGTTCTGGGTGAAAGTGGTAGGTATTAGCTGTATTGGATAATAAAGAACTAGGTAAGGTATCACAGTGAAGTAGCCATATAGTTCCATGTAAAGGCCTGGGAAAAACAGCTTAGAAAGACTTTCCTTCTAGTCTCATAATGCCTTCTGCAGTTCAGAAATCAAGCACTGATTAGAGGAGGCCAGCTGTCCTACCATGCTTATTATTTCAACGGTGCTAACACTCAACTCCCTCTGTCAGCCCACACATCTGTACAGCAAGGTCTGTAAAAGATCTTGTGGCTGTTTTCAGCACCCGCACTTGTACATATACCAGCAATATACATCGAAAGTAACATCATAGAGATGCCAATGGAGGAAATCTTACAGGTTCAAGTTTATCAAAGATGTAAGATCTACCCTAGCTTTCCAAAGGTGGTGTGAATCTTAAATTCTCTTCTGGCAGCATTTAATGTCTTCTTGCCCCTTTTTTTTTCTTTCAGCGTTTTCTTCTTTGATGTCTATCTCAGAGACATGACATTCATTTTATTCTTGATCCTGCATTTGGATTTCATGGCAAATTGCATGATGTTGGGTACTGTTAATTTTCAGGACTGCCAAGAAATATTCTGTTGACATATTCTATGAGTAAACATCAATGAGGTTTAAACAAATAGAGTAAGTTACTAAAAAGCTCATTTTCAGTTTGCAAACTCCTTTAGTTTTTAATCTGCATCTACACCTTGTGCTTATCCCTGATTTGAAGATAATAGGAGTTTTGTTACTTTTTAACAGACATGGAACCAATCCTCCTTTCAGATTAATATGAATACATATTCTTTTTTATCTTTTCTTAAACATAGAAAAGTAAAACTCCTTTCCTACAAAAAAATATAACTGGAATAAGGTCTGATTTTTATTCAGGGATATGTAAGGAATGTCAGTAAGAAAGAAGCAAGAACTGTAAAATTACTGTAACAGTAAAGTGATCTTGGGAGGTCTCATGCTTGAGTGTAACTTCAGTGTTTGCCATTCAATCAAATCACCTTTACTGCATTAATGCTTTTAGATCACAAACTAAATATCTAATAAGAAATATAAATAGATATTTTTTAAATAGTATGACTTGATAAAACTTCTTGGTTCTTTTGTCTGTTTTGTTCACTTATATTTTTATTGTTAGAAAGGAAAGACTGGTACTCAAAACTGCCTGCTCCAGATACACTTGGCAAATACTCAAAATATTTGTTTTATGACATTGTAACCCACACTATCTATGCTAACAGAGAAGTTGTAAATTACCATCCAGTAATTACAATATTGTTTTTTCTCCCTCATCGACTCATTCAGAAAAGTTTCTTGAGAAATTAAAGCAGCAGAGAAGTGCCACTCCAGGTAAAGTAACGATCATCAAATTTCAGAGGTAATATATAGAGAACAATAAACTCACAGTGTTCAGCCTGTTTCAACAAGAGTAAATATGTTTGTAAACTAAACACCAGTTCTGCATCTTGTGCAAGGGGAAAAAGCAATGAATGTAGACTTCATTACATGTTTAGAAAGTTTAATTATACTTTTTCCAAGACTGAAATCTACTTTCAGCAAAATAATTCTGGCTTGTCAATTGTCCTTTCTTCTTTCCCTAATAATGTAGTAAAAATCAAACAGGCATACCACTTGTACAGAAATTATGTTTTTAAAAAAAAATAAAGTAAAAAAAAAATCAAACCAGTCAATCAATTCATCAAAAAACAAAACAAGAACCAGAAATAAAGTGAAAGAAAATGGGTTGTTACTATTACAGCTAACTACAACAGGCTGAATAGTTTGAATGTAAGATTCTCTAGTCCATATTTTGTGAATGTTAACCACAGAATAATTTCCACTGATTTCAACTTAATCATTCGAGGTAAGTTCAGCCTTGATTCTTCCTACCACTCCACTCTGGTAATCTTATAATTAATGTATAATTAATTTTGTATAAAGCACATCAAGGTGCATCCCTGTCCTTTAAGAACAGTTTAAAAGTGTAAAAACAGAAGGGAAAAAAATAAAAAAGGTTATAATAAGGGGACTGCCTGTCATTGAGTATGTATTTTTGTGTCCAGGATGCTTACAAAGAGTAATATTGACTGTGAGAGTGACACGGAAGATTGGATAAAAAAGATTGTGTGTTTTGCAAGGCTTCTTACCCCCTATATCACTTCTGAGAAAGATGACAATTTCTCTTTTGAGTCCTGGTACCTGAATACACCTGCTGCTTGGGACTTTCCACCTGGCAGATTTAAAGAATTTCTAACCTATTCAGTCCCAGTTTGTTATGGATGTGCAAGTAGTGCTGTTAAGTGCTGTTAGCATCATGTTAGAGTCACTAACATATCCAGTACATAGCTGAGGACTCTATTTCAGGATCCAAAATAAAAGTGTTCTTGCAAAAGTTTTATGTACTATATATTATTAAGCCATAATCTTGAGGCATGGACATTTGGTACACAAAACATACCTCATGATGAAGTAATGAAAAACTGTGCACATACAGGAAGAAGAAATAACATGTCTTCACATTTTTTTTCTGAATGATAAATGAATTCACCTTCCTACTAAAATTTCTGAAAAATGGATTTTATTAGGGTTTTCTTAAGAAATTGAAATTTGTTATTATATGTAATTTTATTGATGGTTGAAATTTTAATATGTATGTGTGCATATGTGTGTCTGTTCTGGTATCTTTTTAAGTGTAGATCCTTGATATACGATTGCAAAAAAAAAAAAATCATGTGTGCTGAATCTTCTCTAGTTTTTTTTCTCAATTCTTTAATAAATAATAAATAATTTTCACTCTGGGAAATGTTATCATCAGCAACATGTTCATTTATTTATAGTTTTGTGTTGTGTTGATGTAACTTGTTTTGGTTTGTGCTGCTTTGTCACAGTGAACACCTGGAGAAAAAAAAAACAAACAACATACTTTGACAGGAAAATCATGGAAATTAAGACAATTAGTGAATTGAGACATGGCGCAAAAAATAAAATTCATATATATATTGAATTACTGCATCATGAAATTTCACGTTATTTTCACCTCTTGCACTATTTGGAATATTGGCTAACTTAAAACCTTTATGAAATAGATATTTAGAAAGATTGTTTTATCTGTCCTTGGCAGACAGTCAAGAGCTGTTTCTGCTTCAGCATTTGCCCTTCTGCTAAAGATAGATTTTATACCAGAATTGATTTTTCTTTTGGAGGAGGGAATTTTCACTTACTATTATTTTAGAATGCTCCATCCTCAATTAAACATCTTTTCCTTAAGTACTACCTTACATTATTTTAAGAATTATTTATTTATATATTTATTTATTTATTTATTTAATTATCGTGGAGGAGAAAGAAAAAGTGAATACTTTGACTTTCCAAGGACAATGACTTACTGAATGTAATAGCACGTGTTCAGCCAGAAAATGCTTTATTGCAGATAGGTCAAAGAATAAGTGTTATCAAAGGTATCTTCTGCAGCACAAATAAAAACAAGCATTGAACCAACTCATGATGAATCTCACCCATTGTCCATACACACAGAGATATGCACACATATATTTATGAAAGGAGTAAATATTTTATAAGTGGATAGATTTTATAAAGTGCAAAATGGCAGAAATCAGCATTTTGCATCAAAGGACCTATTTTTTTTTTTGCATAGTGACATTCATTGCTCACACATAAGTGAAATGCATTTAATTCTTCCTTCGTGAAACTGTTAACAGGTAACAATAGATTTTATGGTATATTAATATGCCTTAGTCTTCTCAGGAGATTTGTGATGAACCACAACTAGTGGGTTTAGTATTTTACCAGCTGGTATGTAGAAAAGCTAGCACCAGAAAAATAGGCATTTATAGTGTTTGATTAAATATCTATAGATCTTGTAAAAATAGAACTCTACGGATCTGTCTTCTCAGTCTTTTAGGATTGTAATATAAAACAAGTAAATATGAAGTGGATAATAGCATTAATTATTAAGTTTATGTACAGGTTTGTCAAGAGGGAGAGGAAAAGCAGAGGAGAACCATGAGAAAGAATTTTAGTTTTCTTGTTAGTATCACCCAAAGCAACACATTCTCACAAATAGACCTCTCCATTTTGATCACTCTGTATTCTTATGGAGTCAACCAATTGTAAAATTCATCAAAGAGCTTAATACTTGTCAAACTCTTGGGGCCAAACTTAGATTCACTACATTTTTGGTACATTAAAGACATGATCAGATATCTTTACAAAAGTGTGAACAGGTGAAGAAGAGGCATGGCTGCATACTGCCTCAAGGCTGTATTTGTTGAGTCTAATCTTGAATTGTGTGACATCTCTGAATAAAATAGATGAGTAGAAGTGATTTTAGATAAAGATCTTAGTAGCTAACTTCTTTAATTAAAGATGTTTCAAAAGACAGAAGAATCAGGAAGAAAGAAGAGAAAAATGTTCTGTGTGAATTATCAGGTATCTGTTTCCAAGGTAAACTTGTAAATTTTTTAAGAAGCTGAATAAAAAATTATTCACTTGATTTTATTTTGTTTGAGTTTTTATTCTGCAGGTGTGATTAGGTAATACATGACGTTTGCTCTAGACTGTTATTTTTAGTGATTTAAATCTCAAGTAAGGCGTATACAAAAATGAAAAAGATCAGTGTTTAAAGTTTTCCAGCAGAAACCATAATTCCATCTACATCAACATCAAGCAATAAACAGACTCTAAACCTAGTAAGTTTGTGATTGTTCTCCTCTGGTTGTAAAATGTCTAAGGAACAGAACAAAAAACGAGCACAACCAAGAATAAGACTAATAAAGATGTTGATGTTTAGAATGTGATTTTGGAAATGGTTACAAGTCTGCAATGAAATGCCAGTCCTGAAATGCAGAAGAGCATTACAGAAGAATTCCTTTGCTGGAAGCTCTTGCCTGTAGTAGTATTGGAAAAGAAGAATACTTGTCATTACCATTGACATTCCTGGAAGGGAAATCAGTGAATTTTTCATTCTCAGGAACAACAGAATGAAGAATACTGAAATAAATTCAATAGACATCATGAAAGAAGATTGTGTGGTAGTCACAATTCTTAGTTTAAGATATGCCAAGGGATAAGCTGGAGTGGGGTGGTGGGGGAAGGAAAGAATTAAATTAACTGGTTTTCTCTTGAAGAATGGACAAGGTTTTAAGTACAGACTGCCCTAGTGGCATAGTAAGGGAAAGGGCACTGACTATTTAATCGGCTAAATTACATAGACCACAAATTCTACCATGCCAGGCATGAATGATTGCACAGAAAATAGAGGAAGATCGAGACAATCAGGAGAGTAGACAAGCTTGCAAGAGCATTTAAGTCCAATGATATGAAAATCTGAGACTCAGGATGAAGTTCAAGAGGTAAAAGAGAGAAAATATAGTGAAAATATTTTATAAGTAGCCTAAAAGAATGGCAGAGTGAAGGTAAGCCCTCTGACTTCTTGGGAGGAACATAAATCTGACAATTAGAGGGCCAATGTCTGTAAGATTTTTTTCATAGAATCATAGAACGGTTTGACTTGGAAGGGACCTTAAAGATGATCTAATTCCAACCCCTCTGCCATGGGTAGAGACATCTCAGACTATATCAGGCTGTCCAAGGCCCCATCGAATCTGGCCTTGAGCACTTCCAGGGATGGGACACTGACAGCTTCCCTTGTTGTTGAAGTTATTGCTCTGTGTAGGAGTAGCAGACAATAACTCCACCAGTTATTGCATGAACTTAAGGTTAGATTAAAAGTTTTTTAATTAATCCAGATTACAGAAATTTACCTCAGGCTGTTCTGAGAACTGGCTTAACCTGTGAAACTGTCAGGAGTTCCCTTGGAGCCTCTGCAGGACAGGTGGGCTTGCAGAAGACTGAAACAACTGAGCAAATCTATTACTGTTTATTAAAAAGTCTTCAGAGATCATAGACTAGTTAGATTAACGTAAATTCTTAAAATATGGCAGAAATACAGTTAAGTATCTACTATGAAAGAACAGACAAAAAGTATTCATAAGTTTCATTAAATTAGAAAAGAATTACATTTTATATACACTTTAGCATATATATTTTCTTGTAAGGACATCTTTTTCTGTTAGGAATCGGAAACACTACGACAAAGTGATTTACCAGCTGAAGGAAATGCTAAATTCAGGAAGTAATTAGTAATAGTCAGTTATCAAAGTGGACATATATGTCAGATCCATTGAAACCTTCTGCAGGAGAGACAAGAAACAAAACCTGCATTTCATTTCAGGATTCAGAAAATATACCAGATCAAGCAACAGCGCACAGTTTCTTGTTTAGTTGCCTCATTTTGGTATTACTCAGTGTTGCATTTATCATTAATTTTCAGAATGAAACTAGGAAAGGGGAGCCTGAAGTACACTGATGGTCAGAATAAAAATGTAAATAAAGTTGCTGATTTGGACACTTCTAGAGGTACACAAAACCTAGCAAGTTTCTAATTTATGGACAGTTATGTCTATGCATTAGATAGTACTAATAGCAGCATATTTTCAAATAACCTGCTGCTAAAAATTGATTTAGATCTCACTTCAATGCTTTGTGTTTAAAAACATTGTCTGCAGTTTAAGGAATATGTATCTTAAAACACTTTCTTTTGGATCTTAATTTAATTTAAAGTACTTTATGGAAACATAAGGCAGTTCAGACAACTTATCTAGAAATTTGCAGTAACTTATAGTTAAAAAAAGCAGTTTAAGTTCTCTGCAGAGTAATACTATATCTCATTTCCAGTACACTTTATCTGATCCTAGAACATCAGTTTACTTTTCCGTAACAGATGCTGAAGTCTGAGTGGTTTGAATGTAGGCACAAAAGGTGAGGAGTATGAATAAAATGGATGTAAACGTATGTCTGGTTTTTTTTCCTATTGTCCTATCTAGAGGATGTCAGACCTGACTAACAGAAAAGCAATGGAGTGAACATAAGTGAAACTCCTCCCCCTGCTCTCACACCTCACAGATCTGTCCCCTCTACCCCTGAATTGTAGGGTAGATATCATGATTGAAGCACAATATTTAACTTCTGACACTTTGGTCAGCTCATATATTTTTTGGTATCTGAAAGTCCAACATTATATGGATGGAGAAGGAATCAGTTCTACAATATGAAAGATTGCAGACGACAGCAAGGAAAGAGGTACACTTTAGCCAAAAAATATCAAAGTTGTTCTGAAGCCTGTGCCTACTGTATCTACTAAGCAACAAAGAGAATGGCTTTTCAGGAACTTTGAGCACTGTAACTCAGTGAATTTAGTGTGAAAAAAGAGCATCTGGCTCCTCTAGCAATAATGATACTGATGGCAGATCTTAAGTATAACGCTGAATCTAGGATGTAACTAGAATTTCCATTCCTAGAATGGAAATGACTAGCCTTAGTGCTACAAAAACAAAGGGAAAACAAGAAATTATTCTTGAGAATACTTCAAATTTCCACAGTATCTTTAATAAGTGGATAATAGACTCTAACAATTCTCTTATAGTTTAATAGGCCTTCCTAACAACCTTGTTTGTCTCTTACAAGCTGAAAGCCATTCTAATTTTTGCATAGCTAACATCAGTCATATAACAAATATAACTGTGTTCTTGTACATACTTATGAATATAATTTTCATTGTGTTATTAGATTATGTTTATCAGAGATTCAAGATTTTTAAAAAGTTGATTGAAAGCACTACAACAATTCATATTATCTCATGCTGTGATTTTCTAGTATCATTAAATAATTTTTGTAAGTCTCTATGATTTGCTTTATTAAGACTGACACAAAAATTTTGATTAAAGTTAACTAGATGGCATAGCTTTTGCTGCATTGGGTTTGTCTCTGTTCTGTATTGTATCATATAAGACTATGACTCATAGTAATAGTTTGAGAAAATTATATTTGCTACTCTAAACTTGATGTCTTCATGTAATCCATTCTAAGACCTGCCCTGTCACAGAAGCATAATATTTCATAACAATAACTGAACAATACGTGAATAAAAGTTTCTGCTGGTAAATTCTTGGAATGGGATACAGTGAATATAATTTTCAAAAAATGAAATACATGATCAATGCTGCCATTTGAAATACATGTGGGCTATGAATACCATATGAACACCAGTGAACTTGAGCAAATTGCATTATTCAACAAACTTCAGATGGAAACTGTCTTGCAGTCAACTCTTTTTCACACCTCGCAACAAGTATTACTTGCCAGCTTTCAAATTGCCCAGTTAACACTGTAGAAAGTAACTGACAGTATCCTAAAGCTTTTCCTGATTGTAACCTGTGTATCATTTCAACTGCCATTATCATTTGATCTAAGTGCTTCATTACCTTGACCTAGCAATGCTGAGAAGTTTTATCTACTTTTTTGATCAGAATAATTGCCTTGTTGTGTTAGCTGACTGCTTTCTAAGTCTTTCATTAATTAGAAACAAGGTGTTGGTCACTGACAATATTTTTATCACTACATATTCACATACATCGGTATGAAGAGGAATAAATAAGAAAAATAGTTACATACAAGTTATAAAAAAAAAACACCAAGAAACAAAACACATAAAAAAACCACCAAAAGGCAAAAAATGCTTGCAATCCACACAGTTTCTTAGTCTTAAGCGATTCAGTAAGGTCATGCATTCTCTGAACACCACTACAACCGTACCATTTCTTACCTCTCTTGAATTTTGCTTTTGGTTTAGGAGCAGCAAATTGTGGAATAGTGTTTCATGTGTAGGCTTGAAGAATTGTTTCTTGATGTACAACAGAGAAGCAACTTCTGGTAAAGGAAATCTAATTACTCAAACTGGGCTTTGACCACTGTGGTGGGTTAACACTGTCTGAAGGCTAGACTCCCATATGTTGGCTCACTCACTCTCACTCTTCAATGGGATAAGGGGAGAGAACAAGAAAGAGAAATTGCTTACCAATTACTGTCACAGGAAAAATAGACTCAGCTGGGGGAAAATTAATTTATTATTAAAATAGATTCAGGTAGTAAGAAATGGATAAAAACCACCTTAAAGCAACACATTTCTTCCTGGCTCTTCCAAGTTCAAATTCACTCTGGATTCATCCACCTACCCCCCTATCAAGTGGTATGGAGTCAGGGTGCCTTGTGGTCAGTACACACCAGTTTCTCTCTCTACTCCTCCTTCCTCCCACTTTTCACCATCTCCAGTCTGAGCCTCTCCTTCCCTTCCTTCTTTTCTCACCTTGTCCCTCAGGGTTGCTTTTCACTCTTTTTGCAATTTTTCTCCTCCCCTGCGCCCCTAGCATTTTCTGCCATATCTTGTATATGTTTTTGCAGAGACACCACCACCTTGCTTTCTGGTTTCAGCTGTGCCCTATAGTGGGTCTGTTGGAACCAGCTGTGTATGGCACAGGCCCATTTTCTGCTCCTGGAGGCCACCCCTCCAGAACCCTACTGCCAGTGCTTAGACACCTGCACTCAGCACAGACAGAACCCCCCCATTTCCTATGGGCCCCTAACTCTAGAAATAAGTGGATTTGGAGTGGGTTTGTGCACAGAAAATGATGTTTCTGTTCAGCATTCCCTCTGAAGAACAATTATGCCCTATAATTTATACTTAATATCCCATAAGAAAATAAATTCCAAGCAGATAAAACAATCAATAAACTGTTTTCTGTTTACTGTTGTAAAGTATCATGCTGGTACATCTCATTTTATATCAAGAGCATACTGATATTTATCTTTTGAAATAAACATGTATAATTTAACCACCTTTTCTGTCTGCTACAAAAATGCAATTATTTTTTATTTCACAATAATGCCTTTCCATGAAGAATAGTAGCCTTTTGGCCTGGTAATACTCTTAATCTCCATTTTTCATAATAGCAAATGGTAAGAGCCTCCTGACAAGTGGATGATGCAATTAAGGCTACATTTCTTCACTACAGTCTGTGGTTTTATTCACAGTAGACATACACATTTTATGTCACTGAAGATTAAGTATTATAGTCTTTTCCAATGACATTTGTAGCTAAGCACATTAATATTAAAGGTCAATGTCCCTTTAAGTGGATCGATAGGAAACTCGACAGTATAATATATTATTATAGTTTCTTAGCATACCAGGCTTTGTAGGGTTTGATGTTCTAAGGAAAGCAATGCAGAATTGTGGTCATTGTCTTCTATGGAGAGAATACATTGGACTTTACTGTCTTCTAGAGGTACATGGGTGTCTGGAGGTGTACAAACAAAAGAAATGTAATTCCTTGACTGAGGCATCATCATTTAACCTTCTTTATCTGTAATAAAGGAGGAGGAAAAAAGAAAAGTTTTCATTAAATACTACAATATTTTTTCTAATAATGAGTGCACTCAAAGTGATTGTGAACCTTCATCCTTGGAGGTACTCAAAACAGATGTCAAGAAGGGCTTGATGAATCTGATTTAACTTTAAAGTTAGATCTAACTTTAAAGCTAGATCTAACTTTAAAGCTGGCCTTGGTCTGACACGTAGATTGCATTGGAGGACCTCCAGAGACACCTGACAATCTAAATTCATCTGTGAGCCTATGATTTTAACAGATTATATCCATGACATCATTTTGTTAACATATGTAACATGTAACAGAAGAACAAGTTTTCATACTACAAAAAACACTTGAATAGTTGTCTGAGAAAAATGAAACAAGGAACTAAGTCAACACATAGGCAAAATAGTAAAGGCTTTGCCATAGAATGTTTCTCTGTTTCTATCATATAGTTGTAACATATAATAGTTTTTGAATGATTTTCTACATCTTTGAAAGACTTTTCAAAACAGAATATTATTTTATATTCATTCTTACTTCCTCTTTAATTAAGGATGAAGTACAGGAGTTCAGCTGATGTGATTTTTTTCACCCTTAATCTGAAAACTATAGTTACTCATAATAACTGGAGAGCAGAATTTTAAATTTCTTGTGAAGTTTATTGTGTATTCTTTTAAGTAGTAGGGTTCAAAATATGTTTTAACAAACACCTGATACTGCTGTCTTTATCAAAAGTTTATGTGTCTTTGTGTAGCTGAGTAAAATGCCTTGAGTATAATCTGTTGGAATGCCTATTATTCCAAAATATAGGAAGATATTGCCACCATTTAGTAAGCTTCTTACCTCAGGTCCAAAACCCTATCTCATTTCTTCAAAGAATCACATAAAACTACATTGTGATGCGGTTGCAGAGCCCTTCACTGGAAGCCAAAATATACAGGATCAGGGTCTTGGAACTAAGGTCTCATCACAGTGGGTGGGACTGGCTGAAGCCAGTCATTAAAAAACCAATACTTTTAAGAAGACTTGTAATGGGTGAAGGAAGCAGCAGAATCCATCACTTTGCAGGGTCAGCACTTTGGCATTCAGGGTTCCTGCCTGCCCAAATGGGAAATGGTCTGGAGTGGCAATATGTACCTGATTTTGAGGGGAAAAATTTCTCTCCTGGAAAAAGCTCTCCTGATGGTTCAAAAGCAGAGAAACTTGTGGTTTGCATTTTATGACACACACACTTTTTTACAGCAGACATGTAGGAGACATTCAAGTCAAACTCCTTTTTTATTAGAAATACTGATTATTCCATACAAAGATGGATTAATCCAGGTAACTATTGTACAAAAGTAGTTTGACCACTGATAGTGATAAAAGTGAGAAACAGTCAATCAGCCACTACTTTTAAATGATGCCATTAAAATTGATTTTGTTGTGAATATATGTGACAATTAATTTTCATACTCCTTTCGTCAAACTTTCTTAATGGCTCTTAGGAATTGTATCTGTTGAATGTGAGGATTGAAAGAAACTAATATAACTTTTAGAAGGTTTACAATGGTACCAGATCGGAGCATAACAGATTTGATGTTGCAGGAGACACTGAAGTCAGAACTGATGGTAGCAAAGGAGCAGACAAGGATAGTGGTGTTTATGTATTTCTTATTGCTGTAAATTATTTCAGTGGTAAAACTGCATCCTTGCTGTATTTTGAGAAGAGAAAATGAGTCAACTATTCTACTGCTTCTTATGTCCCTTTCTCCTTCTATTTTTCTGTGTCTTTCCAGAAAGGACTTAAGACCCCCGTGAAGAATTAATATGTACAGAATATGTTAATTTAAAGAAAGAGTATTTTTCAAGTGGTAAAATCATCTGACTCTGTCAACCTCATTAAAGAAACACAGCAATTTAAACCAATGTTCGTGGTGATTTTGAGTGGATTAGTACTTCCAATAAGGGCATGCTTATGATTTCCAGCTCATTAAAGGTTCTCCTCTGCTGATCACAGAGACCCTTCAGAAACAATTGCAGAAGCACAATCCAAACATTTACTCAGACTAGAAAAAATACTAGGTACTGAGAAAACAGCACCCTTCTATTTGTGATTAAGGCAAGTGTCAAACTTATTGTACCATTAAGATGGTATTTGCAGGGAATGTATACTCGGTAGCTACTAGCTGCTGTTGTAATTCTTTTATCAATAATCCCAGTAGATTCTTGGAAGCTGCTTAAACAAGAATAATATGCCTTACACCAATACATGGCTTCACAAAATACAGAAAGGTGGCCTTGGGAGCATATGGATGGGCCATAATACAATGGTGACACATACTATGAACCAATTACATTGAGAGGTAAAATAACAGCAACACGCCATAAATCCATGTTCACTGCAGATTTAAATAACAAAGATAACTTCTTGTAAGTGTTGCTTCTTGTAATTTGTAATTCCCTGATGTGTAAGTGAATGAAGTATTTATCAGGAAAAAAAGTAATTTGACATTAAAAAAATAATTTCTGAAAGAACAGAAAAAATATTTTCAAATTTACTCTTGTCATCCAAAATCTAACCTTAAATAATTGTGAACTATCCATCCTTTGAAGGAAGAAGAAGGGCTGGGAAAATTCAAAGCTGTTATTTAAGGAATGTGGGAATGCCAATCCTTTTACTTAGCACAGTAGACCACAATTCCGGGAGTAAGCATTTAATCCATTTACAAAATTTGTTTCGGGATCCAAATTTATCTAGTGCATTAAACAGTTAATGCTACCTTAGTCTGTCAAATTACTTTATGCCACTAAGTAGAGTAGCAAGTGCTGGTAGACATTTTCAAGTTAATATTTAGAAAGGATTCAGGGAGGCTAGTTATTTTTTAAAAAATATCTTCTGTCATGAAATTGCACTTTATTTTGATATATAAAATCAGAAAGAGTACTTATAGTTAAAGAACATAATAAGGAATTAAGGAATTTAATAAGGAATTAAGAGTTTATTCTAGTCTTATATTGCTTTAGTAATCATCTCTTGCCTAAGCAAGGACACTTGAAGGAGAAGGTAATATACATATGATTTTCATGTGAAACATTGATATGAACAGGGCAACTATTTTTATATCAAAAAAACATTCTTAGTTTTCTTTATTAATAGATTTATTTTCAACATATTATATGTTTTTTCAAAGTCATCTTAATTTTAAAATATATCAAATTTGTGAGGTGCAGAATGTATAAGGAAACATAAGGACATTGAGGAAGGTGATTTTAGTCTTGGTAGCAAAAAGGATCACTATATATTAGGAAACAACAAGAAAGGAGAAGAAAATTTAAACAAAGGAATAAGGAGTTAACGTGAATGAAAATCAGTGCAATACAAGAGAGTCTTTCTCTTGTCTTTTGAAACTGTGAAATAATAAAATGTCTTTGTTTAAATGAGTCACTTTCCACTCTGAGTTCGTCATACTGGGTTTGACATTCAGTTACACAACTTCAAAATGCACATGTAAAGACTCTATGCACATAAATATTTGTTTGTTTCTAACCTTATTCCTTCACTCAGATACCTATTCTTATTCAAAATCTTCTGGATGCAGTAATTTTCAAAAGCAAATTGTTCCACCCAAGATAATATGCTAAATTCAATAACATGATGTCCGAAAAGAATCTCATAAATTATGTCAGTGTGTGTTCAGTGGAAGCATGGCACAATATCTTTTTTTTTTTTTAATCTTTAGTATATGTTATGGAATATTTGGTGTTTATATGAAGTTCCCAGTAAGAGAATGTTATGAATTTAATGAGGTCATTATAAAATGACTTTATTTTTATGAATAATTTGAAAAGTTTAAGTACTTTTGTCTTTAGAAGACACTGTAGGAGAAACCAGGAAGGTAAGAAGAGGAAAATATCGTTACCAAAAAAATTTTGAGTCATTGAGGAAGGAAGTGATGACCAACTCATTTGTATTATAATACCATGTGTTGTTCTCATCACTTAGAACATATCGTATAGTTAAGTACATAATTAATCATCTCATCTTGGCTGAGGACAGTCAAGAAATACAGAGGTTTACTCCAGACTTTCCTATTGTCTTCTTGGAGGAGCAGCCAACTGAAAGAAGGAGGAGGAGAAATGAAATGGAGAATTTTTTTTCTTTTTAGTGCAGGGTAGGATTTTTTTTCTTCTTTCTACTTGCTTTGTGGTGAATCTAAAAGGTCTGACTTTTTAGCCATTAGATATGAGAGTTTTTAGGATCAGATACGGGAGCCATTCACTGAGCTAGAGGAGACTGGCCGTAAGTAAAATAACTGAAATTGCCAAAAGATGGAGAAGGCTCTTGGCAAGAAAAAAAGATCAGGAATACAGTGAGATTTATGAATCACCAAGTACCAAGAACACAATGCTGTGCAAACAACATCAAGCAGCTTCTGAGGGTTTCAGTGGTTGGAAATACCTTTATCTCACTTGCAAATTGTTTCTCTCCTCTATCTTTTATAAAACCAAAATATAATTAACTATGTATGTTAGTAAAGGCTTCAGGCCTTGGGGGTTTGGATTTTGAATTTTTTATTTATTGTTTAACACTATTACCATTTAGAGAACAAAAGATACTACTAGCTTTGAGAGCTTGAAAAATTAAAGGGAAGAGTAATACTTCAGTGGGAAAAGTCTGCAGATTGTCTGACATGATGCAGGGAAAAAAAATCTGTACTTTAAAATGAGACCCTGTCTAGAAAACAGTTTATCACGCACAAAGACGCAGGAAAGTCACTCAGAAAAGTCAGGTAAAAAATAACTTATAAAAGAAAGTTATATAGACAATGATTCTAAAAGAGAATTGTACATACAATATGGGATCTATTGTGTGATGCAATTGCTGGCAGTGATCACTGTGTGTAGGAAAGGAGGAAAGACAACCTAAAAATGAATGCTGGTCCATTGACTATCTGTCCAGACAACTGATCTGAACAGAAAAATACATGATGAAACAATTATTCACAGAAAATTTCAAGCACTATGGTAGAATCAAAATTAGAAAAAATAGCCCCATCTGAGTCTAATCCACAAAAAACTATATTTATGTGAAGATTTTAGTTTTATGCAGTAAGGCAAGTGGAATTTGCAAAGTTTCATGATCTTTTAAAATTATTTTTATAAAAAGTCTAAACAAAGATGTTGATGCAAGCGCCTATAACTGTTCTGAATGTGAACTAAGGGATGAAAGGGTATCTGCCTGATGCAGTGCACTTTTGTGTCTAAAAACACAATAGAAGGAGAAATGCATTATATCAATTTACATGAGGGAAGGTAAAGGAAAAAATAGTTTGTTTTTGCCAAAAATGAAGCTTGAGGTTTTATTTTAGGTTCTTGGAATCTCAGAAAATCCTGACAAGAAGAAAGGGATAAAATAATTTTTTTCTATGCGTAGGAGTACTTAGCAAAGCAAATTTATAGACCTAGTAGTTTTTTGACTGCTACAGTCCAGACACTGTCTCAGTAAACTAGTCTTTTTTATTCTTAGACACTTTAAAAAATGAGATACTGGTCTCATTACCATTGTAAAAACAATGAGTAAAAAGTACAGGTCAAATGCTATTAACTATTGGTTTCTTTCCTGAATTATGTACTTTACACAGTATCTGGGAAAAACACTTGATGTTTGAATCATAGTGCAAAAACACTTACCTCTTCAAGCAGTCAAACACAGTAAGTGGTTGCTGTAGCCAGAACTCTGAATCTTAAACCTTCTTTTGAAATTGATATCTGGAGGCATCTAACATCAAGTACAACAGAGAGGCTGGCAGCTCATTTAAATATTTTTGTGGTTATCATGCTATGCATTCCATTTCTGCCTAGAAAATATTTGGCTGAAATTTAGTCTGAGAATGCTGATTTGTCAAAAAAATGTTAATGTGGCATGAAGTATTTCCCCTTGTATTGACACTATCACTAGATTTGGCACAAACAAATTTTGTAGATATAGGACTCTGCCAGTGAATTAGCCTGTAAGCAATCCCATTTGCCTTCTTCTGGTCCTTTTAAAAGCAGCTAAACTTGCATAAGATAACGAGTTAGTGTATCAACAAACAGCTTCCTATTGAATTTACCCTGACAGGGACAGCTTCCAAACTCTTGAATCTCTTCAGTTCTCCACAAGAGATAATTTATTTTTGTAACAGAAACTAAGCATTTTGTGATGGTCATAGAAGGTGGTAGACAAATTTTGACCACCCAAGGAAAAGTTCCCAAGGTAGGCTCAGAACTAATAATTTTAACAGGAAAAGATGACAGATTGCATAGATTGGTTGTCCTTGGAGATCAATATGCTGTTGGGTAAAAAGAAAAATAAATCCATTTTCACATAATGGGGTCTCTTTCATGTGTGTAGCTGGTACAAATCTACAGTTCGCACTTGAGTGGCTTGCTGTATGAAAAGAGTGGCAATTTTTCTAGTGGAGGAAATGGACTAAGGGGTAGCTCTCCTAAATATAAAGCCCTCAAAACACAGAAAAATATAATGTGAGTGAGAAAAAGTGAGAGACAGAGAGAAGCTATATATAGATAATATGGGAGACCCAACATTTGAAGGAATGTGACTGAATGGGGTTTTTTTTCAGTAACTTTGAGACATGCTAAAAAGATTAGACATGTTAACAATGCTAGTCCAATTCCTTATATCAGGCTCCCTTCAAAGCAATGACTAATTTTGGAAAATTTTGGAATAGACAACAATGCTTAAGAATTTCAATTGCCCACTCAATTACAAAGATATAATAATCAGGTGGGTATTTCTTTGATAATCAGAATAAAGACATAAAGAAATAGAATAAAATAAGAATGAAAGTAAAAGCATGAAAAGAGAAAACAGAATAAATCAGATTATGTAAAATTTAAGGGAAACAAAAAAAGTATTTATTTCTCTTCTTTAAACTTACTATTTTTTTCTCCTACAGAATGGAAAACTGGTTTTCCCCATTAAAATTAACTTAGTTCATTGGAACCAGGTATATATCTAACAGTGCAATAACAGTGAGTACAAAGAAATAAATATTTTAAATTTACTCTTGTCATCAGATACTACAAAAAAAAAACAACTCAAAAAACCAGTAGAAATTTAACTGCTTTTCAGGCAGACAGGAAAAAGCTAGTGATGATTTCAGATAAGATATAAGTTTTTCATCAGCCTGCCATCTGAAAAGTGGCTGTGGCATATTTTTGCCTATGGATTATCTAAATGCAAATCAGAATATTAGACTAAGTTTAGGGTGTTTGTTTCAAACTTTAGTAGAAAAAGGATTGATTAGGCAACTAATTTTCACTCTTCTATGTCACTTACAGCTGTAAGCATGGGTGGTGCTGTAGGAAAATTATGAACATGAATAGTTCTGTCCCATATTTCTACGCATACTCTTCGTTCTATGAAGAAAAATTGTTCGACAAATCAATCTTCTTCTCTCTTTAACAGACAGTCTTTCTTCCAGTCTGGTTATGAATAAATGAAAATGTTCCCAGACTGTTTCAAAATATTCTCTGAATACTCTGAGCTGCTGTAAGTTTCAAGAAGAGAAGAAAAAGAGGGATTTGATGGAGCAGCCTCCAAAAAAAATAATCATAAAAAAGAAAAAACAGCAAAGGAAAGTAATGTACCCATAGCTGTACATATGCAACGAACAACACGATTCAAGAATACGGCACAAAGTTTAAATTGTAAAAGGCCAAAATTTGCAGAAGAGAATGTTTACTCATACCTATTCATGTTATACTTTTGGGGTGAGACTACCTGGCCAAGAGCAAACACCCATGAAACTGTTCATGCGCTTCCCCTCTCTGATGGGACGGGGTGGGGAAAGAGAAGGAAGGCAAAAAGATTTGTAGATCGAGATAATAACCACTTAATAAGGAAAGAAAAAGTTGTTCACGTAAGCACAAATACTACTCCAATAGTATAAAATATCCCTTTGGTCATTTTGGATCAGTCTTAGCTACACACACTGAGGAAAGAATATCTGTTGTTAGAATGTAGCAATCCAGAGCACTTGGGTGCTCCTGCAGTGTTCTTGGGGTCCTCTGTGCCTAGGAAGGCACCTTGTTATTGCCTGAGGAAGAGATTCACCATCAGTCATGCCCCCCTGGACATCTGATACCTGGATCATGGCCCAAGTGGCATGGCATGATGTAGCTAGGGGAAAGTTCTACTAGTATGATATCTATCAAGTGCAGCTACAGTGAATATTAAAGCATCAAAATGAATATTCAAGTATCCAAGAAAAGTTGAATATCTCAAAACCCTATAAGTATGTGATTGCCTAGAAGGCCCTTTGAGCTCCTCTGGACAACAGCAGACTGAGATCAGTAATCTTCCCCTGAGTCGGGATATCTCTCAGGTGCAGTGCACAATCTGAGTCAATGATTTATACTTTCAATGGTGATATTAAAAAGAAGTGGCACACTCCACATTTTCAAATATTCATAAAGCTTTAAATGATCAGGCAATACTTACTTTTTCTTGAGTGTACTACTGGCAGACCTTCAGTTCTGCTTTGTCCAGTGGCTAGGCATGTAAAATGCAGAAAGGAAATAAATTTTTTTAACTATTCAGTTCACTCACAGTGGATATAAAGTCAACCTTCTGCATATTTTAATATCTGAGGTATTGTCAGGTACTCTTGATTCCATTTTACATTTTTCAGAAGAATAAAAAATTGTCCTCAAGCAATATGGATGCTTAACATGAAAGGAAACTAAAACTAAATAATCAAAGGATTGTTTGAGGTTAGCATGAAATATTTCCATTCAGTGTTAAAGATGCCATCACAAAAGTCAAACAATTTGAACAATGCAAGATCAACAAAGGTCAAGAATGAAGGATCAGCAAGTAAGAAAAGTGGAATAGATGGAAAGACAGGGCAGGCAGCCCAGTAAATAATAATTAAAAAAAGACAATAGAAGAGAAGAATGAAAAAGGAGAATTGTGAAAAAGAATGAAATGCAAAAAACTATTTAAATAAAAAACTTGGAACATTTAAAGAAGCTTATTTTCAGAGGAAAGCAGCTGATTTAAGTTCATCACATAGAAGATAAGAATTTTTAAAAAAGAAAACCAAAAACCAACCTCATAAAAAACATACATGGAGCACTTTGAAGATCTTGACCTACAGGCTGATCTACACTTTCATCACCCCTCTGTTGTGTTCTTAAGAATTGCATCAGAAATCCAAATGTTGAACTACATAGTAATCACAAAATAATAAGGATGATCCTTCTGTTTATTTTCTTGAACTAAGAATATTTGAATGAGATAACTTTAAAGCTGTTTCAGCAGAAGAAACAGAATCTTCCAGAATATTGAGTAAATTACAAAAAGAAACAAACATTGTGTTCAGAACAAGGAAATCAAAGCAGATACAGAATTGGAGTAGATATTTAAGTGCAAATTCAATATTCAAAAAGGTTCAGATCTATCTTTTGAAGGACAAAATATTCTACCTTGTCCTTCCTTAAGCTTACATCTTAAATGTTATTTCGTTTTTTCAAATTTTGTGCGTGTTTCTTTGGTAAATAACAAAAGGCAGAAAGTCCATAAGGTTTTAAATCTTACATACTTAGTGTGTTTGCAGCATTGCGCCTTTCAGTTTGATTAGACTCATAGCTCTCTGTTAGAATGTTAGAATCCAATCTCTGCTCATTAACATAGCAACAGGCTGTCAGTTCTAAGATAAGACAGGAAGTCTACAACATTATCAGGAGGAAATATCTTGTTCTACACATAACATGAGGTTGTACCTGCCAGTCTCTGCTATTCAATGAAATTTGTATGGCTGAAATGTAGGGTGAGAATCTCTTATAAGTAGTCCACAGCTTTTCAGAAAAACCTATGCTTATCTCAGAGATCATACTGGAAAATTAACAAATAGCTTTAGGTTTTGCAATGATTATATTTCTGAAGATAAACCACATAATAAAGAAAAATCTGATCCTTGGAAAAAATTAAAATATAACCTGTATTTTGAAGTTATGGATTGAAGATTTAATTAATTTTGCTGTAGAGTTAAATGTAAATTGAGAAGTAACTGCTTGGAAAAAAAATAATATTAGTGAAACCAAACCTTTCTGTACAGTCAGCCTCCATGAAGAAGTACCTGTGTTCTTAAAGAATTCCACATTGATTCATCAGGTACTTTGAACATAACAAAAGTAGACAAACACATAACAGTGTCTAGAGCTACTTTTCCTAGAATCATAGAACCACTAGGTTGGAAAGGACCCACTGGACCATCAAGTCCAACCATTCCTATCAATCACTAAGCCATGCCCATCAGCAACACATTCACC
Source organism: Phaenicophaeus curvirostris (assembly GCF_032191515.1). Lineage (NCBI taxonomy): Eukaryota > Metazoa > Chordata > Aves > Cuculiformes > Cuculidae > Phaenicophaeus > Phaenicophaeus curvirostris. The sequence continues at coordinate 56,807,932 of NC_091394.1, forward strand.
TGTCTTTTAAACACCTCCAGGGAAGGTGAATCAACCACCTTCCTGGGCAGCCTGCTCCAGTGCCCAATGACCCTTTCTGTGAAAATTTTTTTCCTGATGTCAAGCCTGAACCTCCGCTGGTGGAGCTTGAGTCCATTCCCTCTTGCCCGGTCCCCCGTCACTTGGGAGAAGAGGCCAGCACCCTCCTCTCTACAACCTCCTTTCAGGTAGTTGTAGAGAGCAATAAGGTCTCCTCTTCTCCAGGCTAAACAACCCCAGCTCTCTCAGCCATTCCTCATAAGACTCGTTCTCCAGGCCCCTCAGCAGCTTCGTTGCTCTTCTCTGGACTTGCTCCAGAGCCTCAACATCCTTCTTGTGGTGAGAGGCCCAGAACTGAACACAGGATTCAAGGAGCAGTCTCACCAGTGCCAAGTACAGAGGGAGAATAACCTCCCTGGACCTGCTGGTCACACCGTTTCTGATACAAGCCAAGATGCCATTGGCCTTCTTGGCCACCTGGGCACACTGCTGGCTCATGTTCAGTCGGCTGTCAACCAACACCCCCAGGTCCCTCTCCTCCAGGCAGCTTCTAGACAGACTTCTCCCAGTCTGTAGCACTGCATAGGGTTGTTGTGCCCCAAGTGCAGGACCCGGCATTTGACCTTATTAAACCTCATGTCATTGGTCTCAGCTCAGTTGTTCAGCCTGTTCAGATCCCTTTGCAGAGCCTCCCAACCCTCCAGCAGATCCACACTTCCACCCAGCTTAGTGTCATCCGCAAACTTGCTAAGGGTGCACTCAATGCCTTCATCCAGGTCATTGATAAAGACATTGAACAGGGCTGGACGTAGCATTGAGCCCTGGGGAACCCCACTTCTCACTGGCCTCCAGCTGGATTTAATGCCATTTCCCACCACACTCTGGGCCCGGCCATCCAACCAGTTTTCCACCCAGGAGAGTGTGCACCTGTCCAGTCCATCCTTTGTATTCCAACTGCAATATATTATGACTGATTTTCATTCCTTATAAATAACAAAGTAAACTGCTTCTATGATTTTTTTCCAGGACAATATGGAACTGGTATGAGATAATAAACAGGTAATTCTTGCTAGAATATAAACTACATTTCTGAAACTTCTTTCTAGGCTGTTTAAATTCCATCCCTCAGAATATTTTTTTGCTATTGTCTAACTTGTCTGGTCTCAATATAGTTTCCATGACTAGAATAAACACTAAATAAAAATAACCAATCAAAACTACATTTATGTGCAAATATGAAAGATATCTTATCTTCTAATGTCTACAATGCACAGGTAGATAATACTTGTTTAAATATATGAAAATAAGTGCTATATACTCAAGTATTCAAAAAGAGAAATTCTCATATTCAGGATTTAGAGATAATACACTGCATTTCCAATACCATGTGAGCTACAGATGAAAGACTGTCCTCTTGATCATCTAGTCAATTTGAGGCAAACATATTTTTTCAGCCTCAAATAGAAGCCTATTTGCTAATGTGTTTGCCCTAGATTGTCTCTAAGCAAGATTTTTTAACTCTAAAATGTAATAATTCTTGTGTTCAACCACAATGGATACAAGCATACTGAAGAAATTTTAACAGGTACATATTTCCTCTTATACAACCCACATCGTCTTACTCTGGTTGACAGGGTGTAGGCTGTCAGCTTTTCCTAACTGTTTTTATGTGTTACACCTTGTCTTGACTGGTAAACTCATTGTTTATGCTCTTAAGAGTAGGACATTCTTCCATGTGTTTTATATTCTGTTCTTACTACTAAATTCTGCACAATTCAGAAGTAATGTATTTTTTGTGTTTAATCAAGGTTTACCTATTTACGTCATTCATTCTTTTCCTGACCATCCTTACAGGATTTCTTGTGACATTGTAGGTTCTTGTTCTCCCCTGACCCTCTAATAAATTTGGCAACATATTCCACTATGTGCACTAGCAGAAGCATGGAAGGCTTTGAGAAGCCCCAATGTTATTACAAACAGCACTGCTGTGTCATCTCTTGGCTTCTTGGCTTTACAGTTTAATATACTAGAAGATTCGTGGCTGGTTATCATGGCAGCCATAAAGGTTATACTAGAAGAATGGGTGGAATTTTAAACTATATGCATGACAGGGCTGAAATATCATCCTGCAATATTTATTTCAATACAAAATTTATTTTGTTGATTAATCAATATAATTTTGTTTTTAAAGGATCAGTATGAATACAAATGAGAATACCCTTTAATTCCCCACATACTACTGAGAATTATCTGACATGGAAGATAATGTAAAAGAAAATAGTCTCATAATAAGGTGAGTATATGTGTATTTTACGTTCCTTGCAGTAGGATAAGTAGCAATATGCTTTAACTGAAAAATGATATAAGAATGATGGCAAAACATCATGTATTCTGATTCAAAACAATATCAAAATTATAGTGTTTTCTGAATCAGCACAAGTAGCAACCTGGTTCAGCCAAAACAGATTATTTTCCCAGGAAATAAGGACTTCAAGAACTAATAATCATATTATAGTTAATTTTAATTCTCTACTTTTTGTGGGCTCAATTCACTAAAAGAAAGACAGCAATACATCTTCAAGATAATGATCATTTATAGATTATTTATTCTTTATTAATCAAAGGGTAGCAGTGATCATCATACTATTGAAAGAATAATAAAACTAGTCTCCTATTCAGTTTTAGTGTATTATTCAGTTTAAAATTTCCAGATATTCAAGTCAACCTAAAGTTATTTCTCTTCTGTATAAAGATATAAATGTCAAAACTTCTGTAACAACAGACTATAAAACTGCCTAACCAAAGCTGGTAGCATAACATATGGTGTAGTTAATCAAGCTAATAAAGGTCATGTTTAAGGAAGCAAGGTAAGCAGCATTAGCAATAATCAACATAAATTTAACAGTTAGGAAAACACAATAAAGCAGCTTACCCTATTTCTCTCAAATCCCTTTCGCTAGAAGCTGCTTTACTGCTTTTGTGGTTTATTAAAATTTAAAATATTGAACCTTGATGAAAAATAGCAATACAGGACTCTTTCAAGGCCCTGTAATTAGAATGGTCGCACTTTAAATCCTTGAATGAGGATCCATTGGAGGGCAAGTCTGGTGGCAGCAGTTGTGCTAATTCCAGCTCCAACAGCACATCTTTGAGTCGCTGCAGTTAAAAAGCTCACGGTTAAACCTTGCACTCGAGCTTGTGGTCCGCCACAAGGCGAGCCACTGCCTGTCCCACAGGGCCTCTTGGCACCCCCTCAGTGCTCTTACCTGAGTGACCCACAGGGCCCAAAGCATTTAATTTGAGAAAATTAGAGTGCTCCAAGCAGGCTGGCCACCTGCTTACTGTAGCTAGGGATAATGGAATGGGTTTTCAGAAACAGGGCCATGATTAAGAGGGGCAGCTAGGGGCACTCGTATTGTGCTACTAGAGGTGAAATTCTCGGACTGGCACAATAAGGCCTACACTCGCAGCCCAGAAAGTCCAACTGTATCCTGGGCTGCATCAAAAGAAGTGTTGCCAGCAGATTGAGGGAGGTGATTCTGCCCTTCTATTCTGCTCTTGTGAGACCTTTTCTGGAGTATTGTGTCCAGTTCTGGAATCCTCAACATAAGAAGGACATAGAACTGTTGGAATTGGTCCAGAGTAGGGCTACAAGGATGATCACAGGGCTGGAGAACCACCCGTACGAGAACAGGCTGAGAGTGTTGGGGTTGTTCAGCCTGGAGAAGAGAAGCCTCCCAGGAGACCTTACAGTGACCTTCCAGTACCTGAAGGGGCTACAAGAAAGCTGGGGAGTGACTGTTTACAAAGGCTTGTAGTGATAGAACTAGGGGTAATGGCTATAAACTGGAGAGGAGCAGATTTAGACTAGACATAAGGAAGAATTTATTCACCATGAGAGTGATGAGGTACTGGAACAGGTTTTCCATGGAAGTTGTGGGTGCCCCATCCCTGGAGGTGTTCAAGGCCAGATTGGATAAGGCCTTGGGCAGCTTGATCTACTGGGACGTGTCCCTGCCCATGGCAGTGGGATTGGAACCAGATAATCTTTAAGGTCCCTTCCAACCCAAACTATTCTATGATTTATGATTCTATGATTAAAGGGATAGAATTTTTAGATATATAAATATCAAAATTGGGCAATATTTACTTAAGAAGAAGCTTTTCCTCTCAGACGTCATCTAGTTGCAACAATTGCATAACAATGAGAATCATAGCAATTCCTAATCATCTCATTTAAAAAAAATATGAAGTCATTGGACTATGATGACAATTGTGGCAATACTACCTCAGCAATGCACATTGCTATATATAGGGTAATGAAAAGAGAACTATATTTTGAAACTTTCGAGTGCAGCATTTTGATAGCCAAAGATAAATATGTTATGACAAAATGTGCAGAATGGAGGACATCATCAGAATGACAGACTCCAGCCATGGTCATGATATCCTGACTCATGCTGTACAGTTTACTTAGTCGCACTGAGTTCAGTGCTCCTGGAGTAAGCTGTCATTTCACAGAAGTGAAGCATCACAAAAGAGCAAATCCTGCAGTGGCAAATTGCCATTCTTCAGGCTATACATCTGGCATTAATTATTGCGACTATCCCAACCAGGAAATGTCCTTATCACCCCAGATGAAACAGCAAGGATTGGATGTGTCACATTCTGAGGTCGTAATTAGCATGGTTATTAGCAGGGTTAATACCCCAGGGAGACGAGATAGTTAATTTAGCATTACTGGAGAGAAGTACAAGACTTCCTGCTGTGGAATTACACTGTCTTGGACAGTGCTAACCAATATTTTTTAATAAGATTGTATAATGACTTTGCACTAATTTTCAAAGTTTCCTAGTCCGAAGAAACTGTTCCTTTATAACCTATCTCCCTTCAATAACTATTACTGTGATTCTCATTTCCAGTGGCATCACAACTTCACACGGAATCAGTAGGTCATGATTAGATGTTACAGGAAAACATAAATAGATAAGAAATTTTAATATTCCTATTTTAATGTTATTAATGATATATTCTTTTCTGCATATATTTTGTTATTTTAATAGACACTTTTCATAGTTCAGAAGTGTGTAATGTCTTTGAAGGTTATACCCAAGCATCATTCATCTCTCTCAAAGTCCAAGAGAGTTCCTTATTTTTTTTGTTTTTCCAAATACTTTCGTAAATGGTTTAGAAGATGATGAAAATGTTATTCTGGGTATTGGCCAGTTTAATAAACTTGAAAGAATTATTTAACTGCCTTGAAGGGAAGTCATTCTGAGGTTCAAGTTTATCTTAAAAACAGAAAAAAAGGTCTTTGTAAACAGTAAATATTTTTTTTCCTATTTGCAAAGCTACTGTTTAGACTATAACAGTGGAGTTCTGACCTCCGAAGGAAGGAA